>NW_023425572.1:131111-731111 GCF_014108245.1 Pipistrellus kuhlii | reverse complement strand
ACATTTTAATGAATATCATCAAAACAAATGTAGGAAAGAAGGAAAGAACATGTAGAGAGGTTTCTAAATGATTACTCCCCATTTCTCTCTGTATCTCCATGGTGAAGCACACTGAGGGGTTCATGGACCAAGCTGATCCGTGTACTGTACTGTTGTAGTTTGGATTTTGGCTTGAGGATCCTCACGGCTTTTGAGGAAGGAAATTATATCATCCAAGTCATAGGAAGAGAAACAGGGTGGCAGTAGAGAGGAGTAATGGGGAATGGGGAAGGACAATTTGAAGGCCATGACAAAAGCCACGCAGAAGAAATAGGAGGGTTAGATGCCAAACACGTTGAGGTCATAGCGTCAACAGGATTGGTCAGCTAATTGGATGCGGGGCGTGAGGAAGAGGAGAGATGTAATGATGACTTTGAGGTTTTGATCCTGAGCAACTGGAAGGGTGGCAATGGCATTCACCAAAATAGAAACACAGGAGGTACCTGAGTCATTTTCCACTGAGGAGCAGATACAGACCTTTTTTGTTATCCCTAAGATCAGATTTAAGCTTCATTCACCCATGTGACTTTTCTTTAGGATATTAGTAGACTATTGTTTCAGAGGTGTACTTTATAAGTCATTGTTACACACATCAGAAAGCATCCTGCTGGGCGAGTGACTCATTTTCAGATTGTTGGCATGTGAGATGGATATTTAAATAATACAAATAAATACTATCCTAGTGATCCAAAGTACTATACAGCTTGAGAGCTTTATACAACTTAATCTCAATCTTTAGAAAAATGTATTGTGGGTGTTTTTTTTTTTTAAAGGAGTTTTTCTTAATGTTTATTTTAGAGAGAGAGAAATGGAGAGAGAGAGAAGAGGAACATTGATCTGTTGCTTGCCTCCTATACAAATGCTGACCTGGGATCAAATCCACAACTTGAGTATGTGCCCACCAGGAATCAAAGCCACCACCTTTTGGTGTATAGGATGATGCTCCAACATACTGAGTTACACTGGCCAGGGCTGTATTGTCGTTTTATATATAAAAACCACTTCTCCTGGAATAATGGATTACACTGGCCAAGCTAATTATCTAAAAGATCGTTCTAAGTATCATTTATTTACATAGGATGGTCTACTGATGGAAGACATTAGATAGGTACTATTTTAAACCCCAAAGGCAAATGATAAAGTTACTGTTGAATTTGACAAGAGTAATGGAATCTTTGGAGACTTCAGATCAACAAATCGATGTCATAATAATGTACTAGAAAGGTTCTGGGAAATCTCCTGGGCTTACTAAAAGCAGTTGGATGGTTTTCTTTCTTGTTCAAGATCCATAACACATCTATCAGATTTAAACCTACAAGCAGCATGGCAACCATCTCGAGAATAGTCTCTTCCAGGGTCCTGCACTGTCTTAAGTGTTTGGGGCAAATTCCCATGATGTCAGGCAAGGAGATTTTATTTTCAAATATAACTCTTACTCCTTACACTTTTCAAAAAATGTATAATGCATGATTTTCTGTATCGCCGAATGCTCTTAAGTTCACAAACTCAAAGAAGTTTTGTTTGTAAAAAGTTGTTTTGATGACCTCAAGCAAAAATATGTGTTTCTCCTTTTTGTCTAACCTAGCTAGGTCATTTCAATATTCTAGCCTCATCTTAAACTATAAACACTCAACCCGTGTGAAGGAATTCCAGAATTCATTGTCACTTTCTTCATCCATGTTTCTTTAAGTCTGGTTGGATTCATTGCTTCTCTCCCTCCAAACTGCATTTAAATAATATGTTACTGCCTGAAATTAATGTTTCAACAATTAATTTAGTTTAACTCCCCAAGCAATTAAAAGATTTCTCTCTCTATTTAGGACCAAATGCCTGGATTAAGTTTTTTACCTCTTTCTGAAGTTCCCTGCAATTTATACAAATAAAATCCCTTCTTTCAACTCTCCATCCCTCCACACCCCTCCACGCTAATGACATAAATTGTGAAAGCCACAAGATTGAGGAGACATCTAATTTTCTCAGCTAATGGACACTTGAAAGGCTACTGGGAGTCAGGCTCATGTTATGTGTTTATGCTAAACACATGAATAAAGGTAGCTCTCTCAAAATTGTTACTCTTAAAATTGAGGCTTCCAGAGAACCCAGCCTTTATCCACCATTCCCTCTCTTTCTTACACTTTTATATCTTTACCCCTCAGCCCATGGCATGCTCAGTTAACCCCCAACTTCAAAATGTAGTCTAAAATCAAGTACTCAAATACTTCTCCATCAACCCAGTTCTTACTCTATTGCTCACCCAACTTTTAAGAGAAGCTCCTAGAAATCTTGGACTATTGTTGTCTCTACTTCCACACCCACACTCCCCCCCCCCCACCATTCATTATCCACACGATCTAGTTTCCATCCCACAGCTGAACTAGAGCTACTTTTGCCAGCATCACAAAAGACCTGTCAGATTGTCAAATCCAATGCCCTCTTCTCAGAGATCTTCCCATTTGGCCTCAAAATAGACTTTATGCTGACAATTCCCTTCTAGCGGTCTCAGATGGGCTTTTCATGACAGATTTCTCCAAGTTTTTCTCCCACCTCCTTCTCCTTTCTTTTGCTGATTCCTTCCCTCTCTCTCCCTCACCACCCCCCCGCCCCATGAAATCCTGCAAGGCTGTTGTTTTCCAGGTTGTGACTTCAGCCCCTTTCTGGTTCTTGTTCCTAGTGACAACCCCTTTCACCCAATTGGCATCACCATAACTCCCAATTCAATGTATCTTACCCCAACTTTTATCCGAATTCCAAGTGAGTAAACCATGGGCACTCAGAATCAACACACTTGAAATTGAATTCCTCTCCCTGTTTGTCCCCATATAAATTTCCTATTGACGCTGTAACAGGCGTCCTCAAACTTTTTAAAGTGGGGGCCAGATCACGGTCCCTCAGAGAGCTGGAGGGCCGGACTATATGAACTACTAATTCCTACTGTAACACCTCGGCTGCGCTCACTGCCCAAAAAACCTGGCGGGCCGGATCAGACTCCTCTGCGGGCCGCATGTGGCCCGCGGGCCGTAGTTTGAAGATGCCTGATACAGATGACCACAGATTTAGTGGCTTAAACCAGTGTAAAAAGTAAAAAAAAAAAAAAAAAAAAAAAAATGTAAGGCATTAGTGCCTTTCTTCTGGGGAGAATCTGTTTCCTTACCTTTTCCAGCTTCTAGTGGTCACCTGTATTACTTAGCTCATGACCCCTTCCTCCATCTTTAAAACCAGTAGCGAAGCGTCTTCAACTCTCTCTCTCTCTCTCTCTCTCTCTCTCTCTCTCTCTCTCTCTCTCTCTCTCTCTCTCTCTCTCTCTCTCTCTCTCTTTCTCCTGCTTCTGTCATTATCACATCTCCTTCTCTACCTCTGGCCCTCTTACCTCTCTTAAAAGACATTTGCTATACATTAGTCCACCTGAATAATCCCTAGAGTTCAGAATAAACTCTCTATTTCAAGATCCTTAACATAATCACATCTGCAAAAATCCTTTTGCCATATCAGGTAACATAATTTCTAGGAGTTAGAACATGACCATTATTCTGTTTACCACACCCCAAGACATCCCTCTGTGTGTCTTTTATCAGTGAGTGCTTCTCCAGTCACTCAGCCAGTGAAGGTGGAAACTTCTGAGTCATCTTCCACACCTCTCTTTCTTTCATCCCTTACATTGAAAGTTTCCCAGGCTCTACGTGCTACATCTGAATGTGCTCATAAATACACATCTCTCATCTTAATCATCACTACCCTAGACTCATAAAATGCCATCTAAATTTTCTTTCCTGCTTCCTGTCCTGTTCAACTCCATCAACTCTCAGATCCTGTTTCCAAGCTCCAGGTCTCACTATTCCCAATCCCATGACCATGCACATTCATGCTTTTGTGACTGTTTATATGTTCCTATCTGCCAGGAGTGGTTTTCTCCCTTTTCTACCTGATACTTTTGTTCATGCTCCAAGGCCAGCTCAGTCATCAGCACTGTGACACTGCCCCACATGCTCATGCAGAGGGAGTCACTAGAGGATGTGCTAGCATAGCACCCGGTGTTTATGAACAGTGGCACTTGTCACCATTTCTTGTAGTTCTGTTTCTGTGGCTATTGTTCTGGCATATGATAAGTTTTATAAGGGCAAGACAAGGAATCATGTAAATTCCCACACCGGATTTCTCTTCATGGGAACCTTCTCTTACTCCCAAGGTGGACTTTATCTGTGATCCCAGCTCCTTTGTCAGTGATCCTATTGCTCCTTGGGTGTACACCTCTTTGCCCTAGAAATAACCTTATTATGTTGCATTAGGCTATTACTTATGTATTTACTAGAAGCCCAGTGCACAAAATCATTAGGGAGTAGGGGTGTCCCCCTGCACCCTCTCCAATATGGGATCTCTTGGGGGATGTCCGACTGCTGGTTTAGGCCCAATCAGATCAAGCCTAAACTGGCAGTTGGAAATCCCTCTCATAATCTGGGACGACTGGCTTCTAACTGCTCACCTGCCTATCTGTCTGCCTTATTGCCCCTAACTGCCCTCCCCTGCCAGCTTGATCACCCCTAACTGCCTCTGCCTCAGCCCCTATCACTATGGCTTTGTCTGGAAGGACATCTGGGAGACGTCTGGTCTAATTAGCATATTACCCTTTTATTAAGATTCTTGAAGAGAAAAAAAAAAAAGACTCATGTACCTTTCCATCTATTTGTCCCCTGCACATGGCAGCACAGGGAATGGCACACAGTAGTTGCCTAATATATATTTATGTATTTAATAAATAATTGAAAATATGTGAATAAACTAGTATGTCTGTTGCCACCTTCCCCACCTGGTAAAACCTGATTCAACTGTTTATTTCCCTGTTTTCTTGTCTCCCGGGCTGGATAATATGCCAAAAGGTAGGGGACATGACTAGTTTATTGTAACCTAATCACAAAATGTAATGTAGAACATTCTAGGCACTTAATAATTGTATGAGATTCAACTGAATGCAATTTTTTCATCATGCTGCAAGAACTTAATTCAAAATAGTTAAATAAAAGTTGAGTTCAGGCAAAAAGCCTGAATTGCATATTCTGGCTGTTGTGAATACTGGAGTGGACATCAAACCTTCTAAGCTCTGTCTGGAATCTGAACCTAACTACTTGTTTGGGATGGCCTGAAATTAATCACTTCACTTTTTTGAATTTTTGTGTCCTCATTTTGAAAACATGCCTGCCTCTACCTCAGAATATTATCAAGATCAACCAGGATTCTGGAAAGGAATAACAAAAAAAGACACCAACTGCTATATTAGTGTAATTTATTGCTATGGTTCAACTTTGAGAAAAATGGTGTTTTGCTTTGTCTTGTGGGTTAAGGCTCCTAGAAATTCTTCCTCCTGCTGAGGGGAAAAGACGATAGAGAAAGCCTTAATGCCTTTCTATAATCTGGACAGTTACTGTAGGAATTTAATGTCTTCTCTCCATCTGGCCCTTCTCACTCATGACTAAGTGTTCAAGAAAATAAGCTTCTTCCATTATCTGCCTCTCAGAGCTGTTTGTGTAGGAACCTGAGGCTAAGAATCTTTGAAGCTATCACTAATTATATTAGAAAAAAAATTTACTCTAGGGGATTACCTGGTTTTGAATCAACATGAATGTACAGGCTGGCATTCTTGGGTCCCTTTATCCCTACAGGGAATCTGGGGTATTTCAGAAAGGTCAAGCCTACCTTGCAGGATCCCATGTGATACAGTTCTTTGAAAGGTAGAAAGAAATTTACTGTCTCTGTCTGATGTAGGGGCTTTGTTAATGCCCTCATTATTCTATTTTGTAACATTCAATGCTTTACTTCCCTCATGAGGCTTCTCGGTGATATCCAACGATAAATAATCCATTCATGTCTGCATTAATGAGCATTGGACTTGACCAGTATATAAAAATGCATGAATATTTCCTGCTTGCTTTCTGCCCTTCACCTCCTTCTCCCATGTTAGGGGGCCCCTAAAGTTCATCTGAGTTGTATGGTCTTTGGTGTCCAATGTGGAGAAATGTCTAATGTGACATTTCTTGACCCAAATCTGTCTTGGCACTCAACTATCTCAACTCTCTCTCTTTCTCTCTCTCTCTCTCTCTCTCTCTCTCTCTCTCTCTCTCTCTCTCTCTCTCTCTCTCTCTCTCTTCTCTCTCTCTTCTCTCTCATTCTCCTCACTCTCATCTGCCTCACTGCCCAATGCTATTTAGGGCCTCCAAAAACCCCAATGCTATTTAGGGCCTCCAATTTGCTTCCTACTAAAAATCAAAGCATTCTAGATCACCCATGCCAAACAGAAAAGGAGTTATAATTATACCACTTTAGCAACGAAAATAAATTTCATTGAGTTTTGAAGTAGACTTTAGATATAATAAAGAGCCAAAGATGCCAATCTCTGCAATACTTGAAAGTTCTTAGAATCCCCCTTCAGAATTTGATGAAAGCCTTTGACCACCTCCATATTTCCATATTCTCTTCTTCAATGTGTGTGTGTGTGTGTGTGTGTGTGTGTGTGTGTGTGTGTGTTCCCATTCATTTCAGAGAGGAAGGGAGAGGGAGAGAGATAGAAATATCAATGATGAGAAATATCATTGACAACTGCCTCCTGCATGCCCCCCACTGGGGATCAGGCCCTCAACCTGTTCACATGTCCAGACCAAGAATCCAGCCATCCCCTCCTGGTTTATAGGTCAACACTCAACCACTGAGCTACACTGACCAGGCTCCATATTCTCTTCTAATCAAAGCAACCTTTCCTGGAGTATCAAAATTCAACTGAAATAAATTTTTTAAATATTCCTAGTAAATTTTATTTTTTGTTTTTCAGAATATTGTATTTTGGTTATTTTCTCATAGAAAAATCTATCGGCTAATTTTACTGTTATGTGTAAATTGACTCTGGAGAAACTTTAAAAACAGTGATGTTGAAGTTTCTGAACAAGTTTAGCTTAATTGGAATTTACATTTAAGTTTCCAAGATGGTTCTTCCCAAGGGCCAATGCTCATTTACATGTGTAGTTTCCAACACGTATGTTAACAATCATTCTGAGTTCTGTGTCTTTATTTGTGTTTCATGGAACATGTGCTCCCTGATCCAAACAACTTGAACATCAACTATTGGCCAGCATGTGAGATGGGTCTGCTTTATATCCTGCATCGACTCTATAAACTATTCAACTAATTTCAGCAACAGTTATCAGGAGTTTCTTTTAATTGTATGCTTTCATGGCCTCTATGATCTCAAATGGAGCATTTTTAATTCAGGTGTGCAGACACCTGAAATATATAGGACAGATGTGGAAAAAGAAGGATGGAAAAGGGAATACAAAAGAGACAGATGTTTTGATACCATGACCACTGGCTTTGGAGAAAGAGTTAAGCCCATGGAGGCCATTTATTAGCTCAGTGTCTTGAGCAATTTTATTATATTAACTTCTCTGTAACTCAGTTTTCTTACCTGCAAAAAGAAAATGGGGTGGGAAAGAAGTAATAAGTTTTTTAGAAAATATACTTTTTAAAAAAAATTTCTTAGTAATTGATATAAACACCTACTAAACCATCAAAAAATAATGATTAAAATGTATATTATTGCCCTCCCCACACCTGAATAAAGAACTGTGCCTTATAGTAGTTATTAGCCACATGTGCCTTTTAAATTTTTAATTCATAAAAAATAATTAAAATTTAAAATTCAGTTCTGCAATGCCAACAGCCACATGTCAAGCTCTCAGTAGCCACATGTGGCTAGTGGCCACTACAAGCAACAGTGCAGATAGAGACCCTTTGGGTCTTCACTAAAGTTCAATGCACTGAAGTATTACTCTTGATTCTCATTTAAGATGGGCCTACAATGACACATTAAGGGACACTATTTCTATTTTTATTTAATTCTTTAAGAAAATTCATTTATATATATATTTCTTACAGAGAGGAAGGGAGAGAGATAGAGTTAGAAACATCAATGAGAGAGAAACATAGATCAGCTGCCTTCTGCACGCCCCCTACTAGGGATATGCCCACAACCAAGGTACATGCCCTTGAACTGAATTCAACCTGGGACCCCTCAGACTGCAGGCCAATACTCTATCCACTGAGCCACACCTGTTAGGGGCAAGTTCATTCATTTTTATTAAGTTATTATGTATTGCCTCTTCAAATGCTCTTTCTCATAGAGTATAGAAGTGTTATGCTGGTGGATTTCCATTTATTGAGCTATCCTGATATTTCTAAAATAAATCATCCTGGTTTGGGATTATTTTTATTTCAGAGCTTTACTAGACTCTATTTATTACTTTATTTTGATATTTTATTTTTAAGCTCATTAGTGACATTGGTCACTAAAACTTTTTCTTAAGTTTATCAGGTTTTAGAATTGAGGCCATAGTTACATCCAATAATTTCTTGGTGTCCTTTAGAATTCTGAGTTTGGGATGGGGAAGGCCACTTAAAACTTTCAATTTCTTCTCTTATTCATTGAATTAGAGTGCTTTTTTTCCTTTTTATTATTGAAATTTTAAAGTTGAGGTCTTCACTTTTTTATTTGATTTTTTATTATAATCTTGTTTTGAGTTATGAGGAGTTCTCAGAATTCTGGGTATGTATATTGAAATACACCCAAATCCCCAATAAAATGTAAGTAATTTTAACTGTCTTTCTGTTATTTCACTAGTATAAAACTGCCTAAAACTTAGAGTTCATTATGTAGATATCACTGTAACTAAGATATGACATTCATGTTAATGAAGATATGCTTTATGTTTTAATTAAACACTTTCAGGAAGATTAATGATTTTATCAGATTGTTTTCATCTCAATTTTTAATTAATTTGACATGATTTGTTGATTAATTTTTACTTAAATGCCATTTGTGAGTATATTTTTTCTTGCATTTCAATAATTGGACTTCAAATTAGTGAGGGAAGGAAAGATAGGAATATTAATTTTTAAAAGTTGGGAAAATGGAATCTTAGGGGTGTGTGCTCTGGGACAGGACAACAATGCTCAGTAAGTATGTAGCATTCCTCAGGCAGGGATTTGTTACATAGCCTACCTTGTGCCAAAATGGAGCAAAGGACTATGGGGTCATAGAAGCCACAGTCTTGATTTGTCAAGAGGTTTCCAATAAAGCTGAGCTGACTTAACTACAAATAAAGCAACATAAACATGGTGTATAAATATGGTAAAATGTAACCAGGAAAAAATATAGTATTTTTTAAGTTCAAAAAAGATCCACTCCACAACAGCAGGATCGGAAGATTTGGATTCATATCAGTTCTAGTGAAAAGCACTTGGCAGTATCACTGGACTAGGACCTCTAATATGAGCCAGTATGACATGGGGACCGAGCAATGTACTCTGAGGCTGTGGTAACGGGATAATAGTGTCTAAAATGGAAAAAATCACTGCAGCTGCTATTCTCTGCACTGCTCAGAACACAGCAAGGGAAGACAGAAAATAGCCAGACTTAAAACACATACATACACACACACACACACACACACACACACACACACACTGGCTCTCAGGCAGTTCATCAAAAGCTAATATGTAAATTTTCTCATTTATCAAAAAAATGGCATTAAAACATTCCAAATTAAAAACATTTAATTTCCTCATTCCAAAAAAAAAAAAAAAAATGGCATTCAAACATGACACCCCCCTCCCCCGCCTCTGGTGTGTCACACACATACCCCTCCCCCCCACCTCCCACCCCCCACCTCCCGCCCTAGGGAAGACACAGCCCCCGCCCCACACAGAGCGATCACAGGCTGGTTTTCAATAACATTCAATAGATCTGTTCCACCTTAGTAACTGATGATGGGCTACCTGTACATTTTCTATATAATCAATTTAAGCATTAATAAAGCATTTTGAATGCATTCAGAAATACATTATTTCATTAGCAATAATCAAGATATTAGCATTGACTTTTTCAACTTAAAAGCTTTGTAATGTACTTTGGCTTTGCAATCATCTTTCAGCATGTTTAAGAGTATTAACCATGCCAAGACCGGTTTGGTTCAATGGATAGAGCGTCGGCTTGAGGACTGAAGGGTCCCGGGTTCGATTCCGGTCAAGGGCATGTACCTTGGTTGCGGGCATATCCCCAGTAGGGGGTGTGCAAGAGGCAGCTGATCGATGACTCTCTCTCATCGACGTTTCTAGCTCTCTATCTCTCTCCCTTCCTCTCTGTACAAAAACAATAAAATATATTAAAAAAAAGAGTATTAACCAATATATTTTGATGACCCATTATGTCCAATTAGATATTTATAATTAATGTAGTTTAAAATTGAGCTACCATTCACTCAACCTTTTATATATGTCCCTTCTGGGCTTTCATACCCCCTTTTCACTCATTTATATGATTTTATCTTTCCTAGCAAATCTTTCAATAAAATCTCAACTATTTTAAAAATTAGTTTTATGATGATATATATGATCAAACCATATAAAAAATTACTTTATTACATTATGAATTTTTACATTTGATTTTAAATAATTTGAATTAAATTTTACTAAATTCTTTAGATGCTGTTTTATCCGACCTGTTTCTTTAATTTGTATTATAATTTTCACCTGCACTTAAAGTTTATTTTCCATTTAGATTTAAAAAATTTTAATTGTTATATATAATAGGAAAAGACTGATAGCCCATTAAAATTAAATAATTTGTTCAAAGTAAAAAATAAAATTAGAAAGTATCATCTGAAAGCATTCAGGCTGAAATCAGAAGTAGCTGAGACAGTTCCATTACCTATAAAGTGCCAATTTTTTAATAGAATGACTTTCTATGCAAGTACACATTGACTTACTTTTGTGAGACTTTTAGCATTTTTCTACTACCTTAAGTGTACTTAACTTTCAGAAACTATATACCAGTCACTAATATCTAGCATTCTGCTTAAACTATTAAAGTGATTAAACCTACAATAGGCAAATTTGGTATATTTGACAGATTATAAAAATTACAAAAATCTTGGAAAATTAGCTTTTGGCTATTAGGCCTCCCTATGTGAAGACTATGTAGAGAACCTAATGTAAGATTATGAGGTGTAAAAAAAATCTTAAGCAATATAGTGTTGAATCTTTTTCTACAATTTTAAGAATAGATAAAAATAAATGGTTGATTATGATAGAATGAGTGATGTTGAGTAGCTGTGCAGAATTATTTTGTCATTTGGAACATGAATATCAGCCACATAATGGATGAAAATGATATTTATCCTGGGTTTTAAAACCAATTGGTTGTCTACATAAATGCTGGCCTTGGAAAAATTTAGTCAGAAACTCGTTCAGATTTTTCAGTAAGTGATCTTTCAATGAATAGGGCATCTTTTACATACCTTCTTAATCTGTCAAACTAACCCCTTGTTACACTAGTCTCACCTTCTGCATTACATCACCTCAGATTTGCCCAGTTTGGCCCAAAGTGGAAATGATCACTGTCACTTCCCAGAACAAAGGATGCAAGGACACAAGATCCCTCTGAAAGCACAGAGTGAACGAGCAAGTGAGATAATCCATTGTGCAGAGCAGGTCCTCGGAGGCTAATTAAATTTGGAGAGAGAAAATTAAAAATTGGCTCAAGTGCTTCATGAATGGGATCAGTCTGAAGATCTTTCCTCATCTCCCCAAACTCATTGTTTTGAGTTTGTTTGCCACATTAATTTATTAGCAAGGGCAATTTGCAGTTTTCCAATCTGAAGGAAGAGATGAGGGTAGACCCTGGCTGACACGTTGCCATAGTGATGACATTTGAGCTTCTTTGCAGTGAATTTGATTAGCCAGTTCCGTGTTTTCCCTCATTTCACTTCGTTACACAGGAAAAGAAACTCTTAAAAAGAATGTTGCATATGTATTTGTATTTGATTGAAATATAAATATTTTTCATGCCAGCCCATCTTTGGAAATGGCAAAAACCCAGCTGTATCTTCTCAGTGAAGAGTTTCAACAAAACTCTGTTTGCCTTGACGCCATAATGAAACGAAAAACATGAAGCCATGGATTAGAAGCAAACAGCATGCTTCATGCTAGAGTAGTTGTAACTCAATTATCTTTACCCACTTCTGCCCAGGCCTTGTGGAGAAGGATTAGGTCTCCATATAATGGTGTGGCTTGGCTGGTGAGCTTGTAGTTCACCTCTTTATTGAAAAGAACAGGAGTGGAAAAAAGAAAATGAGGGAGTTTAACATTGTCTTTGCTTAGAAATGTATTTTGTTAATGGCCAAACCAAATCCAAGGGATTTTCGGTTCTTGTGTGCTTCTGAGAGAGAGAGAGAGAGAGAGAGAGAGAGAGAGAGAGAGAGAGAGAGAGAGATATCCCAGTGGAAAATGGGAATGCTTTTTGTTAGAAGGAAGCCTGTGATCTCTGTTTCAGAGGGCACATGACAGGGAGTCCCGGGCACAGAGAAAGAGTAAGGAGGGAACATGCTTCTCTCTTTTCTCCTATCAATTTCCATTTGGTGGCCCTGATTAGAAAAAACAAAAACAAACAAAACAAAAACAAACAAAAAAAAAAACTATTAGCAAATAGCCAGCAGATGGCACTATTTGGTTTAGTGCTACATTAGCTTCCTGGTTTGGTTTTATTTTTTAAAGGAAGTAGCATAAAGGTCTCTTTAAATCCCAGATCTAGCTGTTATAATGTGTCATCATAGGTCATTTGGTTACATTTTCTAAATTCAGGAAATAAAGGAAATAAAATAGTATGCCTTTCTTAATAGCTGCATGTCATGATATTATATAGCACAGTGTTATCATTTTCAACTTTTTGAAAATGAGAGAAAATGGAGGAAAGAGTAGCTTCCAGCCTTCATCTCCCGCACACACATGCATACTTACATATGTCACTGTCAGATAGTTCTCAGAAGTATGTTATCTCCATATACTTAGTTTCATAGAACCTCATTGTTCATCTGCTCACTCATTGAGGTTTGTAGCCACTGCTATAGATGATTCGGCAAATACTGTAGAATGAACCTTAGTAAATTAACCAAGGGGGAAGAATGTATGAGTAACCGTGTTGGTAATGGCCATTTCATTCCTGGTCGGGGGCGGGGAGGAGGGCAGTGCGGGGAAGAGTGATTCCTGTGATCTCTAAGGGTCCTTCCAGAACTAACAGGTTTCATATTCTATCTAATGATAATTGAGCTCTCAGAAGGGACTGTAGTCATCACTATTGTCTTATCTATCCAGGGCTATAAAATCCTCCATGCTTTCCTGGATACAAATGTGGTACATAGAGTCCACAACAGAAATCCTGTAGCTTTGGACCTGGAAAGTGATGGCCCCCTTCCCTTTGTTCAACAGAAACATTATTTCCTGATTGCTAGAAGACAAGTTCAGCTGTTATTAATGATGTTCTAAAGACTAAGATTGGCATTTCCTTTGACTTTTGCTGTCTTCCTTCCTTCCTTCCTTCCTTCCTTCCTTCCTTCCTTCCTTCCTTCCTTTCTTCCTTCCTTCCTTCCTTCCCTCCTTTCTTCCTTCCTTCCTTCCTGTTGGTGCTGAAAGGGCTATATACAGTTATGTAGGCTTTTAATTTAAATTAAATTTTGAAGTTACAAAAGACAAAATAGCCGAAACCGGTTTGGCTCAATGGATAGAGCGTTGGCCTGTGGACTGAAAGATCCCAGGTTCGATTCTGGTCAAGGGCATGTACCTTGGTTGCAGGCATATCCCCAGTAGAGGGTGTGCAAGAGGCAGCTGATCGATGACTCTCTCTCATCGATGTTTCTAGCTCTCTATCTCTCTCCCTTCCTCTCTGTACAAAATCAATAAAATATATTAAAAAAAATAAGTCATGGGGATGTAATGTATAACATAGGGAACGTAGGTGTTTGTTTAAAAAAAAAGACAAAATATTCCTCAAGCATTTAAGTTCAACTTACAAATATGATTTTTCTGCTTACAATTCTAATAACTTTTTTGTATATAATAAGAACAAATAGTTTCACAGAGGGTTTTGATTAGTGTTGAATCAATTTAATTTGAACAATATAAACTCAAACAATTGCTCATATTTCTAAACTTAATTAGCTAATTTTTAAATAAAATTTAATCTATATTTATAAAATTAATATATTTTGTTTTCTGTTTATTCAAGTATCTAACTGGGCAAACTTGCAACTCTAACTGGCAGAATCTTTTTTTAAAAACCTAAACTACTTTTATAAATCAAATACATGCATTCATTTATTTAACAATTGTCTATATTTAAGTTCATCACCATTTTAATTTTGAATATTTCAACTTCTTACCATTAAAACTTTAAAATATTTAGCCTTTTGCCATTTAAACTTTTCAATATTTAATTTTATTGACTACTTAAAATATCCATACTTATTTAGAGAATTGAAAGTTCACTGTAAGAGTCAATATTATTCATCAAACAATAAATTCTGTTATACTTTTTAGCTTACAATCATAACTCTAAACTCAATTTCACATTTAAAATTGGAATCAAAAGGCTAATACATTTAATCAATTGATAGATACTGACTAAGCAATTACGTCCATTTTCTAACATGCCAAAAACTCTTAAATATTAAATGTGTTTTCAGTCGCATACCCAGATTGGAATGCAATTACTGAATGTATTCCTAAATTTAAAACAAAAGGACCGTATGAAATCCGTGTATTAACCCGATTGAGTTTCCATCATGGGTTGCCTGAGGATGCTAACATGGTGACTGAAGGGATGCAGGACATGGAGGCTCCTTTTATTCAAGGTGTATGCCATGAGCCTTGAGGGACTTCCTTTATGTAGAATCACCATGACAACATATGATTCTAAATCCATTTCTTTACCCAATTTTAAAATCTGATATGAGTTTAAAGAACCAGCTTTATTTGTATTGTCTTTCTGGCAAAACTGTACTGAACTAAAACAGGGTTCACTTGCCCAGCACCCCTTTCAGCAAAGCCAATCTGCTGACACCAGGTGGTGGTGAAAGAAAGAATGCCTTATTGTAAAGCGCTAAACAGTGGGGAATGGGCAGCTTGCACCAAACAACACGAGCTTCCAGCTATTTATTGGCTTTAAAAGTGAAATTGAGAGTAGGGGTCTTCAACATATAATCAAGATATCCTTGGGTCTCTTCTGATCAGTTGGAGCTGGTGTTACAAAGAGATATTTTAGGATTTCTCATCATCAACCCTCCGGCGCCATCTCGTCTGGGGTTTATGTGGCTGTGGTCAGTGAGAGTCAGCAGTTTTCTATCTTGTGGGGTTCTGGTTCCTGTAAAACAACTCAAGGTATATGTCAGTATGTTATCTGTGATTCCAGAGGGGGAACTAGTGCCCCAAGACCTTGATTTATCCCTGAGAAAGCTGACTTAGGTGAATGTAAGAAAAGGGGGTTTGGGTCTGGTTTCTTGCAAGTGAGAAAATTGGGGGGCGGGGGGAACTTTGCCAAGAAGGGATTCTGGCTCATTTCTCTCTCATCTGGCTCTAAAGATAATTTGAGGTCATCCCATGGTATCCTGAGTCAGTTTCCATCCTTTGGCTCTGTTCCTACATGGAAGCTTCCACATGCCTATGTCAGCTGGATCCTCTCTGTAGGCAAGTGTGCTACAGTTTCCCATGGGCTCCCCGGTCCCCAAACAACACCCTCCCAGGTCAGACAGGGTTTCTCAGCCTCAGCACTATTGCCATTTGGGATTAGATAATTCTCTGTTGTGAGGCCTGCCCTGTATACTGTATGATGTCTAGTATCCTCCTACATATCCTCTGTCCATTAAGATATCATAGCAGCTCCTCCCTCCAGCTGGGACAGCCAACGATGTCTTTAGACATTACTAGATGCCCTGTGGTGAGCAAAATTACCTTCATACACACACACACACACACACACACACACACACACATACACACACACACACACACATACACTGAGAACTACTAGCTGGGGCAATCAGCTGCCCACTGAACACAGAGCAGAGCAATAGAACCACTTGACATGACTGTGGTGTTATCTTTCTTACATCCTACCAGTGTGCTCAGGTCTGTTCCCTGCCTGTCTCCCTTCGGGTGTGTGAATATATGCTCCCTGCTCAGATCCAAAGGCAAGACTCTGCTTCTGGGAATCGAGCACCTTTTTGTGTTTATTTTAAATTTCTTATTGTCTTTGTCAGCCTCCATGACATTAGATAACATGCTTGGTAGATAAAAGGGTTCTGTGTCAGCTTTTCGCTTTGTATTAACAGTTGCTACACAAATTCTGCTATTAAAAGCATCCATTTATTTGCATGTGACATCAGGAAGTGAGCTTGAAAAACACTGATATTTCTATACATGCGCATTGTCCAACCCAGGAACCCAGTTTCGCATGAACTTCCCGACTCAATCTTTTTTCACATAAACAGCAATGAACTGGAATTTTTTAAAACATCTGCATTGGCAACATTTTTGGTTATAATATTTTGAAACCCCAAATAATAAAAATTTGGGCAGTAAAATAAAATACAAAGTCTTAAAACCTAGGAATATAGACAAGCTCAGAGATTAAAGGAATCCTCTGGCCTGATCTCACATGCTACATGATAAATCATTTCTTCTGGGGGACTAAAGGACCTGAATCTTGCCTCACAAGAGGAGTACACTGCTCAGTCTAGCTTTGTCTCCAACTACCACCCTTTGGAATTAATGACAGATGAAATTACTCAACAAAAGAAATGATTACTGAAACCCATCTTGGACAATGAAACGTTTTTAACAATGGAAACCTGGAAAGAAAATCATCTTTGGCTAGTTCCCCCTGCAGGCTTGGTGGAGGTCTTTGCGAACCATTCACCAACATCTGCACACCAAACTTAGCTGCACATGAATGCTTTCTTAAGCATGTCAGGGCAGCTGGGTTAGTGAGAACTCCGTGGACCTGCATGCCTTTCCCTAACATGTTTCTTATGAACTGAGCATGCTAGTTAGCTGGTCTTCACAAGAGTGAACCATGGGGATCATTGGGTCTATGTGAGATCCTGTTAACATGAGGAGAGGCTAAATAAAAATGGTGGTAGAGTACACATTGATAATGAGCTTTCAGAAGCCAAGGTGTTGGCTCCCATTGGGAAAACGAAAAGTGTATTGTCCGACAGAGTCACCATCAAAGCACTGAGTAGCATGCAAATAGGTGGAAATACTATTAGATCGGTACTACATAGACCCAATATTGATCTATATGGAAATAATGGAATTGATGTTCTAAGCATAATAATTAGATAGAAATTGAATTAAATTGACCTGCCAGAAGGTTTTGTACTGAAAATGTCTGCCCTGCAAATGTTAGAAAACTTTGGACAATAAGGACAGATAAAATGAACAAAATCCAACCTTATTATTATCCTACACAGAACCTAAAAATATCCAATATTTAAAAGCAAACCCAAGAGTTATTTATATATAATGTGGGACATCGTATTAAAGAGCATATTTGAACTTTAGTTGGGCTAATTTTACATTAACAGTCACGACTTTTATCTCATCGTTTAATGTTTACAGCAGCTGTCTACAAACTATGGTCCACCTGCTTTTGTATACAAAGTTTTATTAGAACACGGTCATGCCGATTTGTTTACATATGGTCTGTGGTTACTTTTGTGTGACAATGGGAGAACCAAATAGTTGCAACAGAGACCATGTGGCCTACAAAACTGAAAATATGTACTCTCTGGCCCCTTTCAGAAATAGTTTGTTCACTCCTGGAAAAATCATTTGGCAGTCCTTTCCAAACTGAGATCATTCCTATAGCCACAACTGAAAGGAAGGCAAGCATTTTGTTGTTGTCACTGCTTTATACACAATGGATCATGGTTTTAATTAGAAAACGTATCACCGTTATCCAATACTTATTTAAGGGAGTTGATGAAAGACAAGGGAAAGAAAAGAACATTCATTTTTTAAGAAAGACATTGAATGATCTGTTATGCTTGATTTTCGTTTAAAAAAATTCATGTTTGGAAATTTCTCCATAACATGAAACTTGTGTCCAGAGCAATATAAATAGTCAGTGGGATGGATCATTTTTGATAAACCACCCCTTTTGGGCACTGTGCAAAAAGAATGGCAGATTTTATATTGAATTTTTCAAAAGACCCAAGGTAAGGCAAAAAGAGGAATCATTTCAATGCACCTGGAAGAAAATAAGCAAAAATTAAAAGAAGAAAAAAAAATCATGGAATAAAAATAATAACTCAAGGATAAATAGACTTTTTCTTGCACATTGTACTAAATAAAAACAATAGCTAACATTTATTGTTCTACCATATGCTAGGTAAATTACATACTTTATCCATTGATTCCTACTCTTCAAAGCAAATATGGTAATGATTGTTTTACAATAGCACAAACTGAGGCTTGGGAAGATGAAGAAACATTACCTCCATATGCATATATAGCCATCTGACTCAAAAGCCAATGTGTTTCTTTTAGAATTCTCTTAAATTTATATAAGTAATGTTATAGCATCATTATATCAAATTTAAAAATAGGCTCTGGCTAGGTATCTCAGTTGGTTAGCATCATCCTCATACCCCAAAATTGCAGGTTTGATCCCTGGTCAGGGCATATATAAGAAGCAACTAATGGATGCATTAATAAGTGGAACAACAAATCAATGTCTCTCTCTCTCTCTCTCTCTCTCTCTCTCTCTCTCTCTCTCTCTTTCTCTTTCATTCTTTCTCTCTCTCTTTCTCCCTCCCTCCCTCCCTCCCTCCCTCCCTCCCTCTCTCCTCTCTATATATAAAATCAATTTTTTAAAAGTTGTCATCCTTTAAAAAATTAAAAATAGATTAATCAAGTGAACCACTACCATTTAGTGCTGTAACACAAATCTGTCTGGTAGTGATTTGATGATGTATCAGTTAGTTAACACTGTATAACAAACCACCCTGACATGTAGTGGCTAAAAATAATTATCATTTGTTATGTCTCCCAAGTTTGCTGATAAGCTGGATGTTGGCTTATCTGGTTTGGGCTTGGGAAAGCTCTCCTGCAGGAGCCTGCCATCCTTTCCTTGGGACCAGCAGGCAAGCCCAGGCATATCACTTGCATGGCAATAGCACAGTTTCAAGAGAAAAAGTGGAAACACTCAAGGCCTCTTGAATCCTGAGGTCAGGATTAGAAAACTGTCAAATCTCCTCATTCCATGGGCCAAAAAAAGTCATGTGTCCAAGTCAGGAATCAGAGAAGTACATCCTGCCCACAGTGTACTACAGCAAAAGGGCTGGGACATGGGGAGAGGTGAAGGATCGGGGCCAACCTCTCACTCACAGGCTAATAAAAGTACATTATTCCAACTGTTATAAGTTTGGATTATCTGAAAGCCAGGCTCAGAACTGTGCTTATTTTTCATTGTAATTATCCTATAACCAGAGGCAGCCAACTAATGTTCTCCACCAAGACCCCAGGAGAGCAACATCTGAGGTCCACATGGAGGATTCTGGACGCACAACCTCACAGAGTTCCTTGGAGCCTTTTCAACCACCTGAGTTCTGTTTTATACTAAATTCTGCCCCCAAAGTAGCCAGCATTTTAGAGTACAGGCATACTTCGTCTTATTGCACTTTGCTTTATTGCGCTTCACAAATGTTGCGTTTTTTACAAATTGAAGACAAGTCTCTCTAAAAAGATTCTGACTCACTTTATTATGGTGTTCTGAAACCGAACCTACAATATCTCCCAGGTGTGCCTGTACTTGCTTAGAGAACAAGACCTTGTTGGTACCTGGTGGGGTACATTATTATTGACTAGAGTCCCAGTGCATGACATTTGTGCCCTGGGGGTGGGGGTTGTCCCTCAGCCTGGCCTGTGCCCTCTTGCAGTCTAGGATCTCTCAGGGATGTCTGCCTGCTGGCAGTAGCACAGTTTCAAGAGAACAAGGACCAGAGGGGTCCTTAGGGCTGCTGTGGAGGTGGGAGAGGCTTCTGCCACCGCTGTGCTCACCAGCCTTAAGCCTGGCTTCTGGCTGAGTGGCACTTCTGCATTGAGCGTCTGTCCCCTGGTGGTCAGTGTGAATCATAGCAACTGGTCCTTCCACTGTTCTGTTGGGCCAGTTTGCATATTAGCTTTTTATTATATAGGATAACATAAAGAAATATGTCCCTGTTAAAGAAAACAACATCTCCTTCAGCTATAGAAGATTCAAAAGTGTGCAGGTGTAGTGTGTGTGTGTGTGTGTATGTGTGTGTGTGTGTGTGTGTGTGTGTGTGTGAGAGAGAGAGAGAGAGAGAGAGAGAGAGAGAGAGAGAGAGAGAGAAATTAAGGGACTCTAGATTCCACATAATTAGACTCTTGTAACAATTTACTTGAAAGTACTAGTCTATTTTGATATAAGAAATCATTTTCTTACTGCCAATTGTTCTGAGTAAGAGATAATGGTTGATCCCAGCTGTGTGATAAGATAACTCCCTGCAGTTCTCAGGTACTTATCCAATCATTAACAGAAAATAGAGGTGATAGTGAAGCTTAGCCAATTAATTTCAAGGCAGGAGATATTGATTGGTGTGACTATTCTACAGATTCTCTTCATGCTGGAAGAGCAGGCAAGATAACGATGGACTGTTCTCAATGACTAGTAGGAGCTTATGGAAACACAGATTTTTCAAGATTAGTGCAGTTTTCTTTTTTGTTTGTTGTTTTGACAACACAAATACAACTTCATATTAACACCTTCCAATAACACAACCACAAAAGCAACTGTAATTTATGAGATGTTTATGGGTAAAGTATAAAAAGGAAATGTAAACTTTTTCATTTTCTTTACTATCTGAGGTATATCCAAGAAAGAAAGGTTATTTTACAATGTTAGAATAAAGAATGTAAGTGATATTACATTCTTCTCATACCTTTAGGGAGAAATGGATTTAACAAGTAAGCCAGCAGAAAAATGAAACAAGAATAAGTGGGCTTGACAGTAACCACTGTGGAAATGGTGGAATTGTAGATCTATCTAAGATAGTTAGTGCTTTTAATCCCACCAGAGCCTTTTTAAACCAGAGCCTTCACCTTGACTATCATGGGCATGCACTGAGCATGGATCTGTCAGGGGTGTGATTGGTGGTTGACTTGATGCCAAGTGATCAACTCCGAAATCAGATTGGTTTGGAAAAGTGCTTCCCAGAATGGTGGGAGGGCTGCACCCACAAAGGCTGTGTGTCCCTGAGGAGAGGCCTGTGTGATGCAAGCAGAGACCTGAGGGAGCATGTTAGGAGGGGAGCAGTGTCCTTAGGCATGTCAACTGACAAGTCCAGCCCAGATTCCCATCGGGTCTCCTCTTGCCTAGTACATCAGCAACTGAATTCACTTGCTTAGAATACTTTTGATATCTGTCTTTAAGTTGCATGTTACCAACCACACAGATATTTCTTTTTTTAATATATATTGTTATTGATTATTTACAGAGAGGAAGGGAGAGGGAGAGAGAGTTAGAAACATCGATGAGAGAGAAACATCTATCAGCTGCCTCCTTCACACCTCCCACCGAGACTGTGCCCACAACCAAGATACATGCCCTTGACCAGAATCGAACCTGGCACCTTTCAGTCCACGGGCCAATGCTCTATCCAATGAGCCAAACCAGTTAGGGCCACACAGATATTTCTTGTGCAGGAGAACTGAGGGTCTTGTTGGCCCTCAAGAGACAAATTGAAAATGGAAACTTGTTGAAATGAAATGTTTGCAGAGAGTCAAGTAGCAAATGGGCAGCACAGTGACATCAATGACAGATGTGACAGGAAAAACCAGAAGCAGACAGAAGAGGCAGTGGCAAGCTGGGTTGGAGCATTCTGGAGAATGCTTCCGGGGAACAGGTAAAGTAAGGTGGCTTCCCAGGAGGGAAGAAAGTGAAAAGGTTGCCAGTGGGCACGGATCACCAGAAACCTTCTTTGTCTCACATCACTTTAGAAATCAGATCAGATGTGTCTGTGTTTCCAGAGACATTGCAGGAGAAAGTTCTAGAAATCACTAGAGCCACTTGCCCCTTGAACCTCCTTTGACCTCCTTCTAGTATACTGTAGTGCAGTGATCAGCAAACTCATTAGTCAACAGAGCCAAATATCAATAGGACAACAATTGAAATTTCTTTTGAGAACCCAATTTTTTAAATTTAAACTTCTAACACCATTTCTTCAAAATAGACTCACCCAGGCCGTGGTATTTTGTGAGCCACTCTCAAAGGGCCAAAGAGCCGCAGTTTGCCGGCCACTGTAAGAGAAATTGCTTGAGTTCAACCGCCTTCATCAGTGCATAATTAGAATAATGTATACATGTTGTTAGCATCCCTTGAGAATGGAATATTTTCTATCTGGGAGCTCCTCAGAAAGAAATGAGTGTTTTACAGGATGAAAGATGCCAAGTGGGAAAGGTTACGTGTGGGGAACATCTGTAATCATTTGCCTGCCAGTGCAAAATGGATGAACTGTGTAGAGATTTTAAATAGTTCACTTCATCTACTTGTTGGGTGCATATTTGTGATTTGCAATCTTTACATTTTTTTCAGCTTATCTTAAAGCTTGAGAAACAAAATGTTAAATTTTTGGAGTTACATTTGGAGGATGGTGACATGGTAAAAAGCACTATTAAGGGTTATTTTTCAAGAAGACATGGAACTGTTGGGAGATCTGGCAAAATTCTTTGTCAATGGCCTACAGATTCAGATGAGGTTTAATAAATAGAATAAATAACCAATTTAGAACAGATAAGCTTTGTCTGTTGTCCTGATAGATAGTCTTTAATGCAAAATATAAAGTGAATTGTGAGAGCAATCAATATATGTTAATATGATTTAAAACCATTACCAGGACTAATAAATAAAGTTTATAGTTACCCTCAAATCAGTATTTAAGTCATTTTTTTTTCTTTCTTGTTCATATTAAGTTAGTCAAAACAGAGAACCACTTTATAAGTAACTACATTATTCTGAACACCAAGCTTGAGCAGAACATTTATTTTCTCACTAGAGGCCTGGTGCATGAAATTCGTGCACTTGAAGGGGGGGTCCCTCAACCTGGCCTGTGCCCTCTCACAGCTGGACATCCTTAGTGCTGCTGTGGAGGCAGGAGAGGCTCCTGCCACTGCCGCTGTGCTTGCCAGCCACAAACCCAGCTTCTGGCCGAGCAGGGCTCCCCTTGTGGGAGCACACTGACCACTGGGGGACGGCTCCTGCATTGAGCATCTGCCTCCTGGTGATCAGTGCATATCATAGCGACCAGTTGTTCTGCCATGACACCAAAACTGGCTCTCAAACATCCCCAAGGGATCCAGGATTGTGAGAGATTGCAGGTCAGGCCGAAGGGCACCACTGGTGCATGATCAGGTCCAGGGAGGGATGCGAAAGGTTGGCCAGCTTGAGAGGACCATGGGAGGGCTCCAAGGCATGTCCAACCCATCTCATTTAGTCCTGATAGGCCGGACCCCAGCAGCAAGCTAACCTACTGGTCAGAGAATCTGGCCCCTGGTGGTTAGTACATGTCATAGTGACTGGTCGACTGTCTGCCCCCTGGCAGTCAGTGCACATCATAGTAAGCAGTTGAGCATCTTTAGCATATCATTAGCATATTGCACTTTGATTGGTTGAATGGACAACTGGGCACTTAGCATATTAGACTTTTATTATATAGGATTTTATAGAGTTCCATTTTCCGCTGAAAAGTAAAATCCAGGAATAAAAACATCCAGCTTAAAGTACTGATACTTTTCTTTGAAAAGGAAGAGTTCAGATATAAAGGGTCAATCATTTAAAAGTTCTTTTTCTGATGAGGTAGCATCAGAAATACTAAGTTAAACCCAAAAATGATATAAAATTACTGTAATTCCTTTTTTTTTTTTTTTTTTTTTTTTGCATTCCATCAAAATTGCATACAGAGATCATTTAAACACCTCTTTGGAAACATTTTCTAATGGATGCTTGTCAATACTTTTCTGATGGCAACATCGGAAACCTCAGGCTTTGTCACTGCTTTCATCTGCAGGCAGTAGATGCACACACCATGTAGTATGTGGTCCAGTAAAGGAGCATGATTGTCATCCATAAATTCCGTAATCCAATTTCAGCCAACCTAAATTGTGCTAGTGTAGTGTACTGGATCCACATGTGTCTGGATGATGCTTCAGCATCACCAGACACTTGTTAGAAATGCAAGTTTTTGGGCTCCACCCAGACTTACTGAGTCAAGAACTCTGGAGGTGGAACTCAGTGATCTGGCTGTGCAAGCCCTCCAGGTGTGCCGAGGGCATTGAAAAGGTGACGAGTGGTACTGGATGCTCTTGGTATTCATGGCAATGAGGTGATTTTGCAGTCTGAGGCTTCTGGGAGAAAGACGTTTTCAAACAGGGTGAGAGCACCTCGGATTTCTGAAGACAGCACAGAGATAACCAGACAGTGCGAATCGGGTCAGGTGTCCTGGGAAGTAGCTGGTATCCTTTAGAAGGGATTTGGGACCCCTTTCATTTGAACTTGATCTGAAAGCCGCCCAAGCTTTCAGCCCAAAACATGAAGGCTTGACTTTACCCTTGATGAATTTCTCTCCCATGCCCCAATGAGCGTCTCTTCTTCCTGGAGAATGAGCCACTTTCAGGACCGCGAGCTGCATTGTTGTCACACACACTTTGTGTGTGTGTGTGTGTGTGTGTGTTTGAGTGCGTCTGTATCTCCCCCTTCTGATACATACGTAAATGGCTGGACTCACAGCCTTGACCCAAGACTGTCTGCGTGTGATTTCACATGGTAGGAATGTCGGAAATCGCTCTTCATCTGTGAAGGCAGGGAGTTGGATCAGGGGTCTCGAAGGCCCTCGCTAGGAGTCTGCACACCCTTCGTGTTTTCACTTGTCTTTCCTTGTTCGCTAGATAATTTACCACTGTAATTAGATGCAATCGGTCTTAATACTCTATTCAAAACGTTCCTCCTGAAATGCAAAGCTCCTTATGACATGTCTCTGCTTTGCTCCAAGCGCAGCGTCCTGATTTTTCATTCCTCAGCTCACTTGCAAATGAGTACATGACACTTATCATCAAATAATCCGAGAAACTTGTTTGAAAACACTTGTATAAGTAAATAAATAAATAAATAATGTGGGATTTCCTTTTCCTTCCAAAGGAGCTTCATTTGTATGGACCCCAGAGCCCTTCCATGTTGTAAACAGCTGTTTGCTATCTGCTTTTCATTTGGCTTCCCCAGGAGGCAGTGTGATGCATGCATACATAGAGAGAGGAGGTCATCTCCTGGATATTGCCTTCCTTACGTGGTGTCACGTGGCCGAGAAAATCAGTGACAGATCCACATCAAGGCATAGAGCTCTGGTCATTAGATTTTTTTTTTTTTTTATAAAGCACACCTTCTTTTTCTGCTCCCTTTGAGTAGGTTTGAGGTATGTGAGCGTGCAAGCATGGGAAAGCATTTAACAACAGAGCATAAACACAAGCCATGTGCCCTTTGCACCAGCTGTGCCACCCCGGTTTGGTGCTTCGGTTTCTTGACTTTGGTGGGCCATCTCAGCCATCCTGAAGTTTCTGGAATTCCGTTCCTCTGAAAGCCATAACAAGATGCACTCGCAACGCGCTCCTAGGCGCCCGCTGGTAAATTGCTGACATTCTTTCCCGCTGAACTCGGCTGGCTCTCACTCCATATTTATTAGTTCATCTGAAATTCCACAGCTGCCACCTGAGCTTTCATGCTGTCTATAAGGGCCCTGGGCTTGGGGGTTGGTGCAATTCTGGTTGAGCTAGGCTGCAGTCTGCCTTTTACCAAATGTCTGTGCTAAGAAAGAGATACGGTAAGTCTGTTCTTTTTCTCGTGCTTCCTGGGGAATGACAAGTAACTCTCCATGCTCCACAAAACATCATTTGACATTTAGTTTGTTGGGTTTTTAAATTCATTTTTCCATGCTCATTGCCACGTTAGCTACTATCTCCCATCAGCAACACTTGAATCTATACACTGAAAATGGAAATTATTCAATATTCTTTCTCCCCTACTTTTCATTACTGTTGCAGGAAGGGAAGTAGATTTTTGTTTGCTACAATCTTCTCTAAGTCCCTTTTACTGCTCTCTAGCTTAATGGAGGACATATTTGGCTTCATGTGGCTTTTTGCTTATTTTTCCAAAGCATCTCTGTTTAACTCATCAATGTACAAGCAAGCTTCAACCACAGTCCACCTTGTAAGCAGCTGAATAGGATTTGCACTAGCATTTTCATGCTTATCCTCTTACATAAATGTCACTGTGAGGTGGCTTTTTCAAACTTTTCCTATAAGTTTTCTGGCATTGCGCTTTTGGTATGAGAAACAGCCTGGTTAAAAAATCACATAGCTTAGAATCAAACTTATAAAATATTTTTAGGGTAATGTAAAAATCAACATGTTCATGTGTTTGGGGTGCACTTCTTTAAATTTAGATACATAGAAAACAATAAAAATACAAATTATGTTTGATGTATTCCGCAACTGAATAATTACTGTTTTTTAAAAATATAGTTGTTTTTTGTTTGTTTGCTTTTTCAGAGAGGTAGGGGAAGGGATAGAGAGTTAGAAACATCGATGAGATGAGAGAGAAACATCCATCAGCTGCCTCCTGCACACTTCCCACTGGGGATGTGCCCGCAACCAAGGTACATGCCCTTGACCAGAATCGAACCTGGGACCCTTCAGTCAGAAGGCTGCTGCTCTATCCACTGAGATAAAACAGTAAGGGCTAATTACTATCTTAAATAAGGAGACTTTTCATTTGTGATGTGAAATTTCCAAGGGCAATGTTCCTTAGGTCTGAGACTGATGGTGAGATTCCAGGGTCAATAGAAAATGGCCTTCTGGTCCCACAGGTCGGACTCATCACATCTGCCCCATCACGCAGTGCACCTCCCTCAGGAAATGAGTTACAGATAGAGGATGTTTTCTTCTTCTCAGCCCCTCTCTGTTCGGGAGGTCTTTGTTGGAAAAGATAAACTTCCATTTCAGGGGTCTAAGGAGAGAACATTCAAATGGAAAGATTCTCTGCATTGCTTCGACAGTTTATTTGTGGGAAGGTTATTGAGGAAAGCATGCTTTTGGCTAAAAAAAATATCGCCAGATTCATTTGTTTAGTGAGAAAAGCTGATGTTTGAACTCATCACTCCCAAAGGCATTCGGGACATGTTCTCTCTAACGGTGGCTCCTGTCGCAGCAGCAGGCTGGCAGATGACAACAGAATGATCTGTCTCTTCTTTTCTAATGAGATAATCCAGTGTAACTAGATGTCCGAAAACTCACCCGATACAAAAATGTCTCGAGTTCAACAGTATCTCTCCTTAAGAATTCAGCACTCTGGCAAATATTTCCCTCCAAATATTTTTTAATTAATTGTATTTTGTTGTTGAGAGTGTCACAGATGTCCCCCCTGTTACCCCCACCCCGCCAACCTGGCTCCCACTACATGCAGGTCCTTCCCATGTCTATTGTCTGTGTCCATGGACTGTGCATGCCCTCAAAATAGTTTTTAAAAAACAAACTGCTTGGTTCTTCCAAACTTTTGACAATTTCCAAAAGAGGCAGATGCATCTTTCAAACATTCTCCATCTACTTATTCACATTAAACTAAAATTCTACTACTTGGACAGCTTTTATAGATATTTGCAACAGGGCTGACAAGAATTTTAATTTCTTACTTGGATTTTGACAACTTTTACAAAGAATATACTATCCAGGTTATGTGGCTTAGTAGCCTAAAACTTCAAAGGGCTTTGCTTAGCCAATATTACTTAAAAAGCCTCTTTTAGTCTTTTTATAATTGTGGCTCTTAAAACATAAACAATTTTTTAACATTCTTTTTAGCATCCAGTTTTCCACTCACCAGGAGATAAATCCATATTTTCTAAAGGTGAGCATCTTTTGGTTACATGATAAGAATAATTTTACAACTTTGTAAAATTCTCCCCAAAATTCATTTTCAAATTCCAGGCCAAAAATGTTTCAGACTTAGGGTTTTAGAATTTTTTGAGCAGGGCTTATATTTTCCTCAAATTGTATTTTCATCCTCTGAGATTTTTAAACACCTTTCATTTAAAAGTTTAAAAAAAAAAAGTGTGTCCTGGATATATCTAATGAATAGTCCTTGAAAACACTCACCTTATTTATAAATTCAATTCTCTTTCCATTCATAGGCAGAACTTTATCCTTCCTCAGGGCATGTACTTAATAACCATTAATGAAATCTGAAATTATATATGAGCGCTGAGACCTGAATTTGCTACTCTTTTTTTTTTTTTTTTTTTTTTTTTTTTTTACAGTGGAAATTTCATAAGGGTTTTGGCATGGGAACACAGCAGACATTTAAGGCAGATGGAATAATACAGTTGGCCACAATGGCTCCGAAGGAATCATAGCAGTTTATAATCAATAATTTGCTTACTAAGGAAGACAGTCTTTTCAACCAAACCAGCACAGAGTATACCGTTCACTCTCCCATCTAGCCGACTACCACCACCATTCTGCAATCCTGTGACTCCCATACATGTCACATGTGGAGGCTGGGGGGCTCAGCCTCATTGTTTTGTCTTTTAAGATATCTGTTTCCACCCTCCCCTCCCCACCACATGTCCTATTCCCATTTCCCTTTAAAACTGCAAAAGCTATTTGAGCAGACAGGGGCAATAGGGGCCAGATTCAGCAGCATCTGCAGAAAGGGGCAAGACTTATGGAGGAAGAGGCTCTATCCCAAGTGGTTCTAGGTCTAAGACTGCTAGATGAAAGGGGTCTGGGAGGGGGGAGCAGGTAGGGCCTTGGAAGTTCAGGTGCATTTTGAGTGGGCATGTTGAGTAAAGCTCTTGCAGAATTTTCTTTTGAAAAGAAAATGGAGAAAACTATAGTGGACTCCAGACTCTGAAATATGAGGCTAACAAGAGGAAGGCAGAAACACATGTCTTTATCTAATGGGCTATGCTACAGAACAATGTCCCCACTTGGGTGACAGTTTCCCTGCAGAGGATGGAGAAATCTGAGGCCCAGGAGACCAAGGAGGAAGGGATCTGGGCAATTGGCCTCTATCTGCTTTTGCAAGTTTCTAGGTGGTGGTGCTATGTACCAGGTAGATAGCCCTGCATTTTCTCATTTAATCCTCTCAACAGCCCTGTAATATAGGATTATGATTATCCCATTTGCTGGGTGCCAGCCTGAGGCACAGGGACTCGGTAACTTGTCCAAATACTCATAGTTAGAGAGACTACAGGATATGAAATAAGCATACTAGTCAAAGAGATCACACTCTTGGTCCCTGCACTGTACTCCTTACCATGGCATTCTGGGGGGAAGAGGTGCGATATTTGAAAGCTCTGCTGCTATGTGAAGCAAAGTCCTTTGCAAGAGAAGCAAACTGGCTTCCTATGACTCAAGGAGAGGGGTAGCCACTGTGCAGAGATCTGGGTGTTTCTTCTGAAGCTTCTGGAAGGGAAAAAGAGGGTAATAATGACAGCTGATCAACCATGGGGCCTGAAATTCCCTTTTTATCTTAGGCAATAAAGACACTCGTTTCAAATGAGAGAATTATCAGAGAAATTGCATAGCCTGCATTGAAAATTTTATAGTTTTCTGCTGAAGTAGCAACATCACAAACAAGCATGACTGTGATACTGAGGGCACAACCTTATGCCCACCCCATATTCGGAATCATTGGCATTTCCCCTCAACAAATGTGTGTTCGCAAATATGCTTCTAAATAAAGACTCACACTTCATCAGCTGTCTTGGATAACTCCAAACAGGCGAACAGCAAATGTAGGTCTATAATTTCAAGTCTTCATGGTCAATAAATGTGAATATGGCCTCTGACTCAGCAGGTTTGAGGTAGGGCCTGAGATTTTGCATTTCTTACGAGCTCCCAGGAGATGCCAGTGCTGCTGGTCCATAGACCACAGGTCCTGGTCTATTCCTCAGGCTCATTACTTTCCAAAGAGGACATCTCTGTTCCAACCCTTTGTTCCTTCCTCTTCTAGGTAATGTCTGCAATTTATCAGTGTCCTATGGAGACAAAGCTCTCTCAGGTCTAGTCACCTATTAAAGGAGAGTCCCTATAATGGAAATTTCAGAAAAGTTGAAAGAGAGGTGGGAGATAATGGACTATTATCAGAGGCATTTCTGGCATGAAGATATATAAAACACTCCATATTACATAGTGCAGCTCTGCACAAAGATATGCCTAGAGCCTCTGCAGAAATAAAAAATATTCATGATCTAAGAGTTGACTGCAGAGGAGCAGTAGAAAGAAGGGACTCTTGCAAAAGCAGCAGCAATGACTATCTTGACTTATGACAGGACCCCCGAGTGTGATTCCTCACCCCCTATAGTACTGACATGCCCTGCCACAGGTTTCTCTGGCTCACTTAATTAATGAGGCTGAAAATTCCAGGGTTCAGATATCTGTTTAACTTATAATCCACCACTGCACAGTGGGGATGAGGCCATCTCCTTCATGTGTGTGCGACATCACATACATGCTATACAACCACCAATGAATGTATTGGTAAACTTGAAACGTTTTATATCTCCCTGATCCATGCTTTGTTTTCCATTCATTCACTTTATTATAACAATTATAGTTTGCAATGGCTTTGGGGTGGGTTAATTCATAACGATAAATTATTCAGGTGATAACTACACAACAGTTTAGTCAATTCATATAAACTAAGAGGAGTTTCTTGATATAAAATCATCAGTAAACTATAAATATGCATTTATTTATAACTCATACCTCCTTCTCAATTGTTCAGGATCAAAAAATAAATCTTAAATGCTAGCAATATAGACTTGCCTGGTCTCAACTTGCTTGTTGTTTAATTTCAGACTTCACAATGTATAGCCAATAAATAAAGGTGAGTTTTCACATTGAGTTGTTTTCTGTCCCATGGGGAGTGCTATCAATTAAACCTGGACCCGTGACAGGGAAGCCCGGGCCTTGCTGTTGCTGCTGGCTCTGAGTCTTAGCATTCTGACAGCCTGCTCGATGGGCGAGGGCTAAAGAATAATGGGACTGCTTGGACAAGGGAGAGGCCAGTCAGGTGGGAGAAGCTGGGGCCAGTTGTCAATGGAAAAATATTAGTCCTGGGGACAGCAAGACTATAAGTTCCCAATGATCTGGACCACTAGAATCTCATCTATAATACACTAAATAGATTCCAGAAGCATCAAGAATTGACACACCTAAAAAAAAAAAAAGTGTTTCCTCCCCCTCCCCCTCCTCCTCCCCCCACCACAAGCTCATGCCTAATGTTTGCAACTTTTGGATTTGTGAGGAATTTTTAGAAAGGGTAGGCCGATCTTAAATGCATAAACATGGCCTCATAAAATAAGTCAGAAACTTGGGGTTCAAAGGAAGGGATATTTAATGGGTCGCTTCCAAAGAAACCCATCAGGGAAGTTAATGAGCTAGAAAGACTTCCATGAAGAAATGAGTTTAACACCTAGAGGAAACTTTTTAAGATGTACGCACAAATTATGATTGTATTTTCTTATTACCCATACCCCTTGCCTTAATTTGGAAAATATATACAGAGTTAAACCGAGGTCATGAAGTTAGGATTTTGGAAGTGTTGCTCTCATTTGAAATTCACAAATATTTGAGTTTTGAAATGGGCTGTGGGTGTTTTTTGAATCCTCTGACTCACAGATTTCTCAAAAACTCTATCCCAGCTGCCACTGTATTAACTTTCACTGCTTGCTAATCCCCACCAACTCTGTCCTCAACTGTCATGTTGGCTCTTCCTTCCTCTAGACTCCCCCCTATCACATCCACTCTTCCCCCTGTCCCCAGGCTGACCCTGCTCACACCCAGACTGAACACCTAACTCTCAAACTCCAATGCTTTCAATGTGCTGTCCCCCTCCATCTACTCAGCCTGATAGCAATGGCATCCATAGTGCAAACACAGCTGTCTCTCCAAGCCTTTCTCCTCTGGCCAGCACCTCCCGCCCTCTCCATAGCAACTCACACTATTTTTATTTAGTAATTTATTACTTGTCTGTAGTGATGGAAAAAATATTGGCTTTGTAAGTGATATCAGAATTTCTAGAGAAGTGCGCTAGCCCGTTTGGCTCAGTGGATAGAGCATTGGCCTGCCAACTGAAGGGTCCGAGGTTTGATTCTGATCAAGGGCACATGCCAGGGTTGTGGGCTCGATCCTTAGCAGGGGCATGTAGGAGGCAACCAATCGATTATTATCTCTCATCATGGATGTTTCTATCTCTTTCTGTCTCCCTCCCTCTCTGAAATCAATAAAAAAAATTTTAATAGAATTTATAAAGAAGTATTTTTAATAAACCACATAGGATGGACAGTAAAACATAAAATACCTATTCAAACACACACACACACACACACACACACACACACACACAAATTCCTAAACCACTGGGCATGACACAAGTGTAGAAATAGGTTTTACCCCCTAAGTGGAGGGCAGGTAATTGCTTTGCCTCATGCAGAAAGAATAATTTGGATTTCCAAAGAATTCTGTCGATATAATGGAAGAGAGAGAGGGTGGCTAGAAAGATGGTAAAAGGCTGTGCAATTTGACAAACCAAAACCTTCAGAAAACATTTCTAAACTCAACATGTTTGGATGGAAACTATAGGAGCAGAATTTCATGCAAAAATCAGAGGTAATGGTCAAATGAGCAGAACCCAGAATTATGAACAATTTGAGCAAGGTAACCCACCGGAAAGTCCTAGAAATCTTGGCTTCAGTTTTGCCCAAGCTTCAAAGTTGGTTGTGGACTGAGATCCTGAGGATATAATGGCCCTCATCTACAAAGAGATCATTTTTTAAAAAAAAGATAAATGCTGCTACACCAATATATCATGTTCTAGCCAGTCCTTGTTGCCTCTGTAGGTCTTCTCAAGCCTTGCACTGTCCTGCCACCCTGACTCCATGAGTGCAATTCTCTTTGCTCAGGAGTCCCTCTAGCTCTTCTCTGCCTGGTGAACATCAAAATTCATATCACATAGTGTCTCTTTTGTATCTCCTTCCCTGGCCTCCTCCCAGACACAAATCACTACCTCTTCCTCTGGGATTCCATTGTCCAGTTAGTCCTTGTCTCTGGGTGGGTTTCCATGGACAAACTATGAACACCATAAGAACAATGGTTGTGTTTTATTCCTCTAACCTCAGTGTAAATACACAGAAGGTGCTCAGTACATTCATTCCTCTCTTGTCTCTAGAAAAATATTAATAACCCTTTCATACATTCTCAAGCTCTCGAGAGTTTATACTTGTCAAAAAAAAAAATGGGATCTTCTCAGTAACATTGTAAACATATAAGGTAAATCTAATTTTCACTCAAAAGTAATTATACAAACACTTTTAAATACTCTGTCAGGTGCTTTGCTAAAGGCTTTATGTGCATTTTCTCAACTAATTGTCACCTAGATCTGGGGAACTACTTTTTCTGGTCTCTGCATATCATTGCATGTCACTGTTCTTCTTCTCTTCCTCAGTAGACCAGCTTTATCCACATGATGGGAAATGTTGTTGCCAGTACCCTTGCCAGCTTCACCATTGGAAAGAAGGAGTTTTCCCTGGACATGTGTGAACCCATACCCTGATCTAGTTTTTAAAATCCCAATGGCACAATTCTGGTCAGCCTGGTTTGAGTCATTGCCCAAATCCTTGGACCAATTACAGTAACTGAGGTGGGAGTAGTTTTGGTGGGTGTTGGCATTCTTATTTGTAACCCCCACTAGAACCTTATATTGGCTGAGGATTTCTCCAAAACAACAGAGGAGGGGGTCTGTCTTGGAACAAAGGGAGAAAGTGGTTCTGGGCTGAAACAAGCATACATTAAAGCTATAGTATCATGCCCCTGTTAAATACAATGAGAACTCAGAGACTTAAGGAGTTTATGTAACTTGTCCAAGGTGACCAGGGGGAGGGGTCAGAATTTGAACCCAGGTTAGCCAGACTCCAGAGACTACATTCCGGCTTCTGGGCTGTATTAATCATGAGAGGTACATAATGTGTCTGTTTAATGGCAATTTGGAGCTAGTTAGCTAGTCAGCTCAGAGCTAAAGTATCTTTCTTCTTTTGATGGGTCTGACTGAGTCAGAAGCAGGGGTTGGCTCATCGAGTCCTGCTGAGTGAACCCACAGAACCCAGGTCTTTCAAAGAAGAGCTATGGACTACCAGGTGAGCAAGTACAGAGTATGAATCCATCCTAATGCCATCCATCTTCATTACTAGTAGAAAATAACACAAAGCATACATTTTCCCACAAGGTACCCCTAGTAAATCTCAGTATGAGAAAGACCTCAAGCTTTCATTTCCCTTTCCAGATCTTCTTACATTTTTCCTAACAAGACTGCTTTCCTTTTCATTTTCCCCACAGCAATGGCCCCTGCTGGGTTGAGAAGCAGAGCCATCCTGGCTGATGTTATCACAGCTCATCCCCCTCCCCCGCCCTCACACACCCTCCCCCCCCCCATTAGTAAGTTGCAGCCTGTGTTCAGTTGCATGTTTCTTAGCAACCACCATACATCATGTCCTCTCCTTTCATTTGTGTCTTCTTTCTCCAACCTAGGGGGCAAATTTAGTAAGAAATGAACCCTGCCTTCTCAGATTTCTAAGCCATGGAAACCAGAAAATTGACAATGATTGCATTTTCAGTCTCTCAAAATTATGACCAATTTCATGGGCTGGGGTGGGGGTTGTTGGAGAAGCAGAATCATTTTCTTACATATTGCCCATGGCTTGACAAAGCACATGTGATTTATAGCATGTGTAAACTCATCTTTAGGGCAGTTGATTTAAACTGAGATTCTTCATAAGATTAAATATGTCTACTGCGATGTAACACACTGAAGTGTTAGACATGCGTTTAAGCTTAAAAGTTCCGAAATATGAAGACTGCTTTCTTACAAGTTTCTATCAATAACCGCCAGTTTCCGTGGCCTGCTCTTTTTTTGTATAGTCTCATTATGGTGTGTCTAAGAGGAAGCTTCCCAGGACACATGTTTGATTTCTTAGAGCTAGCCAGCGGCTTGTTCTTATTCAGCGTACATGTGAATAAATAACTCCATGCACCCGCCCTAAACACAATTGTTAGGATTCTGGAACATGGAACAAAGACTAGAATTCTTTGTCTCACAAAGCCTGGAATCTTGGCTTTAATTTATATTAATCTGGTTTTGTATGTTTACTTTTGGTTTGCATTTTTAATGCTGCTGTTTCATATTTATCTTTGGCTGATACATTCTTCTCCCATCATCACCACATCTCCATAATTTAAAATCTTTTTTTGAGGGGGGGATGTTGTTCTCAGATAGAGCCATTTGGGTTGTTCATACCTACATGCATTTGGGCAGCTGCGAAATAGTTTATCAAACAGTGTTCTCCACACAGATCATAAAAACGGTCACCCAGCCCAGGACTCAGCCTCTGTAACGCATCATGTTCCTTCTAAGCCACAGTGGTATTCTTCTGTCTAGACACAGTCTGTTCTCTAGCACAGATGACTGTAATTGAATATGTCAGTTTGCAAGGAAGACTTGCTTCTAATAAGCTTTTAATCCCAAGTAACAAAATTTAGCAAAAGACAAAGACAGTATATTGTTTAAAGGGGGGCTTTTGGAATGGGTGTTTTTGGCTTGGCTCTACTCAACTGTTGTGTAACCTGTCCTCTCAACGCAATCTGAAAGGCCCAGAAAAGTTAAGTTCACCTCATTTGTTTGAATGCCCCCAATAGGCTTATCTGTAGACCAGATATCCAAACACAGTTGGTTTTAGTTCATTTGATAGGTTGGAGTTAACGCATTAGTCATAGAGACTGCCAAAATCAGCCAATTGTTCCAATGACTGGAGATTTGAAATGCCACAGGGACATTTATGTTAGAATGGGGACATGAAAATCTCATAGTCTTGTGAAGAAAATGAGTCTAATTTTTCTACGGAGAATAATTTGTAATTATTTGAAGAAATCAAAAAGTCAAGGATAAAGTATCTTGCCCTCTGGCTGTTTAAACCACAAGCAATTTGTCTTTCATCATTTAAAACGTTTTCAAGGTACTAACAAAGAAAAGTCCTAATAAGGTATGGTAGAAAATTCCATTTCTTTGCTATTTGAGAAAAACAAGTAGAATTAGTTAGATTGATTTTTTAAAGGATTAAATTCTGCCTTCTGTAGTAAGCACATGGTGCCTTTGGCAGGTCAATGATCCAAATATGTAGAAAATGGACTTTTTTTTTTTAACATAGTGTGTTTTCATGGAGACCTTTCTGTTGGCTTTTTTTCTCTTCAAACTCCCTTTATTCCAGCTCCCCAGTTTCTGGCCACAATCTTGAATGTCATGCAAAAGCATTATTTTAGCATTAATCTTTTATTCCTATTAAAATGAAATTCCAGAAGAGCAGAGGTAAAATATGGTAATGTCATATCAGTTTTTATAACTTTAAATGCCAGAGCTTCAGACTGAGATTAATAACAAGTACAGAAGGGAGAGGGGGGGAAATGAAGGCATAGGGCCACAGAGAGAGACAGGTTGAGGGAAGGTCTGTGGTAGCAACATAAACCAAAAAGGGGGGGAAAGGAACTAAATTGGAAGATTGAGGCCTACATATCAAATCCATCTTATTTTAAAATGTTTCCTAGGTTTGCTTATTCCTACTGATTTCTGTTAGCAAGAGCTTTATAGAAACATACCATGTTTTTAATTCCTTGAATATAGCTAGTTTTAGCCACTTATTCCTCTAGACATCCACCCAGTTAGAACCATGGATGTTATTTTTCACAAACTAATTTTCCTAGAAAGACAAAGCATCTAAATTAAATGTTATTATTTTTTCTTAAATCCTCTTTCTTTCTTTTTTTTAAAAAAAATATATATATTCTATTGATTTTTTATTCTATATATTTTTTAAAAAAATATATTCTACAGAGAGGAAGAGAGAGGGATAGAGAGTTAGAAACATCGATGAGAGAGAAACATCCATCAGCTGCCTCTTGCACACTCCTTACTGGGGATGTGCCCGCAACCAAAGTACATGCCCTTGACCAGAATTGAGCCTGGGACCTTTCAGTTCGCAGACCTACGCTCTATCCACTGAGCCAAACTGGTTTTGGCTTAAGTCCCCTTTCTTCTTGAGACATGGCTTTACATGATTCATTTCAGAAGTTGCTAATTTAGTAGACTGTCCCCCCACACCCAACAGTGGAAGCAGTCTTCTATTCCATTTTATTTTATGGTGTCCCTATGCAAGCTCAGGACATTATGGACAATTATCTCCTTCCCCCCATGCAATGGACAGGCTTGGAACAATATCTTTCTCTACTACCGTGTTTCCCCGAAAATAAGACATCCCCTGAAAATAAGACCTAGTGCAACTTTGGGAGAAAAAATTAATATAAGACACTGTCTTATTTTCGGGGAAACAGGGTAGTAGGTTCCCAATAGCTGTAAAAGAAACAAAGATTATTTTCAAAGGCTCAAATTTTTTTAACCTAAGAAGAAAAGAATGTATTGGAAAGAAGTACGTAAAGAAAGCATTTCCTTGTCCTACCTTGTTATCACTTCCATTAATTCGGGGTTCAGCCAAGAGCCCAGCCTTGATCTATATGTACATCTTATCTTCACACAGATCCCTAGTGTGTAGATTTCTCACCATCTCAAAACATTTTCAGAATTCCTCCATCCTTTGACCCTCTCGGTGTTGAAATTGCTATTCTTCATTTATTTCCAAAGTATAGTTCCTCCCCAAATCAAGTGACAGTGTCATGAAATGCTTCATCTTCCAATATCCTATCAACAAAGTCCTACCTTTAAAAATCCAAGGTCTTCTTCTGGGCTTTAGAAATTTGGAGGCATTTAATTGAAGAAGAACCAAGAAGAAATGAAAAATGACATCGCTACCATGAAGAACTCAATAGAAAGCATCAAGAGTAGACTAGAGGAAGCAGAGGACCGCATCAGTGAGCTAGAAGATAAGATGGAAAAAAATACCCAAGTAGAGCAGCTTCTAGAAAAAAAGATTAAAAAGCAGGAGGAGAGCCTACGGGAGCTTTGGGACATTACAAAACAAAATAATATTCGAATAATAGGGGTTCCAGAAGGAAAGGAAACTGAGGTAGACATGGAAAAAGTATTTCAAGAAATAATGACAGAAAACTTTCCTGAAATAGAGAAGAAAAAACCCACACAAATCCAAGATGCTCGCAGAGTCCCAAGCAAAATGAATCCCAGAAGACAGACTCCAAGGCACATTATAATCAAATTGGCAAACAACAATGACAAAGTAAGAATCTTAAAAGCAGCCAGAGAGAGACAGAAAGTTACATACAAAGGAACCCCCATCAGACTAGCAACTGATTTCTCAACAGAAACTTACCAGGCCAGAAGGGAATGGGATGAAATATACAAAGTCATGCAAAGGAAGGGTCTGAATCCAAGAATACTGTACCCAGCAAGGCTATCAATCAAAATTGAAGGGGAAATCAGGAGCTTCACAGACAAAAAAAGACTGAAGGAATTTATCTCCACCAAACCAGTAATGCAAGAAATGCTAAAGGGTCTACTGTAAAAATAAAGAAATAGGAAGTGAAGAAGGAACACGGGTATAGAATAAAAATGGCGTCAAATGTGTACCTATCAATAATAACCTTAAATGTAAATGGATTAAATGCTCCAATCAAAAGACATAGGGTAACAGATTGGATAAGAAAACAAGACCCATACATCTGTTGTCTACAAGAAACCCACCTCAGAAAAAAAGATGCACACAGACTGAGGGTGAAGGGATGGAAAAAAGTTTTCCAGGCAAATGGAAATGAAAAAAAAGCTGGGGTAGCAATACTTATATCTGACAAATTAGATCTCAGGGTGAAGGACATAATAAGAGATAATGAAGGCCATTTCATAATACTAAAGGGAACAATCCAACAAGAAGAAATAACCCTGGTAAATATATATGCACCCAATACAGGAGCAACCAAATACATAAAAAAAACTGCTGGAGGACATTAAGAGAGAGATTAATAGCAATACAATCATAGTAGGAGATTTTAATACCCCACTGTCACCCTTCGACAAATCATCTAAACAAAAAAACAGCAAAGAAATATCGATCCTAAGTGACTCATTAGACCAGATGGAATTAATTGACATCTTCAGAACACTCCACCCCAAAGCCACAGAATATACATTCTTCTCAAGTGCACATGGGACATTCTCAAAGATAGACCACATTTTGGGTCATAGGCAAAGTCTCTTCAAATTCAAGAAGATAGAAATCATATCAAGTATCTTCTCAGACCATAATGGCATAAAACTGGAAATTAACTACAATAAAAATAATCCAAAGAAATCAAACACATGGAGACTAAACAGCACGCTATTAAACAAGGACTGGGTTACCAGAGAAATCAAGGAAGAAATTAAAAACATCCTGGAAACAAATGACAATGAAAACACAACAATCCAAAATCTATGGGACACAGCAAAAGCAGTCTTGAGAGGGAAGTTCATATCCTTACAAGCCTATTGCAAAAAACTAGAAAAAGGGGTAACAGATGATCTAACTCTACAACTCAAAGAGTTAGAAAAGGAGCAACAAGAAAAGCCCAGTGTAAGCAGAAGGAAGGAAATAACAAAAATCAGAGCACAGATAAACGACATAGAGACCAAAAAAACAATACATAAGATCAACAAAACCAAGAGCTGGTTCTTTGAAAGAATAAACAAGATAGATGAACCTCTAGCCAGGCTAACTAAGAAACAAAGAGAGAGGACCCAAATAAACAAAATCAGAAATGAAAGAGGTGAAATAACAACAGACCCCAACGAAATACAACGGATTGTTACAAAATACTACGAACAACTCTATTCCAACAAACTGAACAACCTGGAGGAAATGGACATATTCCTAGAAAAATACAAACTTCCAAAACTCGATCAGGAAGAATCTAAAAATCTCAATAGACCAGTGACTTGGGAAGAAATTGAAACAGTCATCAGAAAGCCTCCAGCAAACAAAAGCCCAGGGCCAGATGGCTTCACAGGAGAGTTTTACCAAACATTCAAGGAAGAACTAAAACCTATCCTCCTCAGACTTTTCCAAAAAATTCAAGAGGAAGGAACACTTCCAAACTCCTTCTATGAAGCCAGCATCACCCTAATACCAAAACCAGATAAAGACAACTCAATGAAAGAGAATTACAGGCCAATATCCCTCATGAACATAGATGCCAAAATCCTCAACAAAACCCTAGCAAATCGGCTCCAGCAGAGCATCACAAAGATCATACACCATGACCAAGTAGGATTTATTCCAGGAATGCAAGGATGGTACAATATCCGCAAATCAATAAACGTGATACATCACATAAACAAATTGAAAGATAAAAATCATATAGTCATATCAATTGATGCAGAAAAAGCATTCGATAAAATCCAACACCCTTTCCTGATAAAAACTCTTAACAAAGTGGGAGTACAAGGATCATACCTCAACATAATAAAAGCTATATATGATAAACCCACAGCCAACATTATACTCAATGGGCAAAAACTAAAACCATTCCCTCTAAGAACAGGAACAAGACAGGGATGCCCACTTTCGCCACTCCTGTTTGACATAGTACTGGAAGTACTAGCCATTGCAATTAGACAAGAGGACGAAATAAAAGGCATCCAAATTGGAAAAGAAGAAGTAAAGTTATCCTTATTTGCAGATGGCATGATATTGTACATAAAGAACCCAAAAGACTCCATTAAGAAACTAATTGACTTAATAAATGAATTTGGCAATGTAGCAGGATACAAAATTAACGCCAAGAAATCCATGGCATTTCTATACACCAACAGTGAAACTACAGAAACAGAGACTAAAAAAGCAATTCCATTTACCATCGCACCAAAAAAATTAAGATACCTAGGAATAAATTTAACTAAGGAAGTAAAGGATCTATATGCAGAAAATTACACGACATTGAAAAAAGAGATAGAGGATGATGTAAGGAGATGGAAGAACATACCATGTTCATGGATTGGTAGAATCAACATCATCAAAATGTCCATACTTCCTAAAGCAATCTATAGATTCAATGCACTCCCCATTAAAATACCAAGGGCATATTTCACTGACCTAGAAAGAACTCTCCAACAGTTCATTTGGAACAATAAAAGACCCCGAATAGCCACAGCAATCCTGAGAAAGAAGGGTAAAGTAGGAGGGATCTCAATACCGGACTTCAAACTGTATTACAAAGCCACTGTTCTCAAAACAGCCTGGTACTGGCACAAGAACAGACATATAGATCAATGGAATCGAATAGAGAACCCAGATATCAACCCAAATCAATATGCTCAATTAATATTTGACAAAGGAGGCACGAATATACAATGGAGTCAAGACAGTTTCTTCAATAAATGGTGTTGGGAAAATTGGGTAGACACATGCAAAAGAATGAAACTAGATCACCAACTTACACCATACACAAAAATAAACTCAAAATGGATACAGGACTTAAACATCAGACGGGAAACCATAAAAATACTAGAAGCATCCTCAGGCAGCAAAATCTCAGACGTATGCCAAAAGAACTTCTTCACTGATACTGCCCCTAGGGCAATGGAAGCTAAAGAGAAAATAAACAAATGGGACTACATCAAAATAAAAAGCTTTTTTACAGCAAAAGAAACCATCAACAAAACAACAAGAAAGCCCACGGTGTGGGAGAACATATTTGCAAATAACACCACTGATAAAGGTTTAATCTCTAACATCTACAGACAGCTGATACAACTAAATAAAAGGAAGATGAATGATCCAATTAAGAAATGGGCAAGGGACCTAAATAGAATATTTTCAAAAGAAGACAGAAGGAAGGCCAAAAGGCACATGAAAACATGCTCAAAGTCACTAATTATACGAGAGATGCAAATCAAAACAACAATGCGGTACCATCTCACACCTGTCAGAATGGCCAACATCAACAAATCGACAAACGACAAGTGCTGGCGAGGTTGCGGAGAAAAAGGAACCCTCGTGCACTGCTGGTGGGAATGCAGACTGGTGCAACCACTGTGGAGAACAGTGTGGAGTTTCCTGAAAAAACTGAAAATGGAACTCCCATTTGACCCAGTAATCCCACTCCTAGGAATATATCCCAAGAAACTAGAAACACCAATCAGAAAGGATATATGCACCCCTATGTTCATAGCAGCACAATCTACAATAGCCAGAATTTGGAAACAGCCTAGGTGCCCGTCAGCAGATGATTGGATCCAAAAACTATGGTACATCTACACAATGGAATACTATGCTGCCATAAAGAAGAAGGAATTCTCATCATTTGCAGCAACCTGGATGGAATTGGAGAACATCATGCTGAGTGAAATAAGCCAATCAATGAAAGAGAAACACCACATGACCTCACTCATTTGTGGATAATAAAGAGCATTATAAACTGATGAACCAAAAGATAGATATAGAGACAGTAAAGCAACAAGCAGATTGTCAAATTACAGCGGGGAGGGGAGGAGGATCTGGGGGAGATAATAGATCAACCGAAGGACTTGTATACATGCATATAAGTACAACCAATGGACATAAAACTATGGGGAGGGAGGGGATATGGGGGAGGGAGGGGGGCAAAAAAAAATCATTAAAATATGTAAAAAAAATAAATTAATTAATTAAAAAAAAAAATTATAGACTGTGGAAGCTATAAGAGATCTTTGGGTTCACAAAGTCCAAACCCTCGGTTTACAGATGAAAGGATTACCAGGCAGGAATCTAGTGACAGAGCCAAGGCTAAAACCCAGGCCTGCTGACTCTCGGATTTTTTCATGAGTTAGCACAGGAGCTTCATGCCCTTTAGTTGTCTCAAGGAATGACTCCCATCTTTACAAACAATGCCATGGATAATGCCCAGGTATCTGAGACTTTCAATCCTGTTTAAATTGACCCCAAAGGGGCTCTTACCTCTTCAGTTCAGTCTTTTCTGTTGAATCTCTTTGTTTTCTTGTTCCAGGAAAAGGAGGACTGGGTTTTAACCACTGCACAACCAAGGAGCTCTCCTAAGAGCAGGGTCATCTCTTCCTGGTAGCCCTGGGCATCCTGGAACTTAACGCAAAGAAATTCCAACACGGTGCTGGGTCTTGTTTTGTGTAATACACTTGTTATCTGGGGTTTACCTTTTTATTTTGTCTATATCTGTTACTTCTTGTGACGTACTTTCTTACATGTTTTCATTTTTAAATATGCCTGTATTTTCTATATAAAAATATATTAAATAGATGCTGCTCCACTCAAAAAAAAAAAAAAAAAAAAAAAAAAAAAAGAAAAGAAATTTGGAGGCATTTAAGCAAAAATGATGTTGACAAAGCACAGATTCTCCTTTGCAGGATCACAATAGAACGTTTTTCCTTTTTCACACTTTCCTCCAAGCCAAGCTTCATCACTTATTAATATGCTTTGTTCCACATGTCACACTTGATTTCTGATATTTTTGTCCACTTTCCAAAAATGGTTAGGAAACATTCCTATGGATTCCTTTGACTAGATTTTGAGATAAGTTACTTTTGTGTGAAGTTCTTAATCCCATCTTTCAGAAATGCCTCCAGGTGAGCAAGCTCACAAAAGTCCACAAACAACACCCCCGACTAATGTGCGGCACTGAAGGAAAGAGGTCTAATCTGCACCCTTAGACAAAAACCACTAAATATAGTAAATGCATCCCTAGCCAGTTTGCTCAATGGTTGGAGCATCAGTCTGTGGACTGAAGGGCCCTTGGTTTGATTCTAGTCAAGGACATGTGCCTCGGTTGCAGGCTTGATCCCAGGGCCCAGTCCAGATGCGTGCAGGAGGCCACCAATCAATGTGTCTCTCTTACTTCGATGTTTCTCTCTCTCTCTGCCTCGCCCCCCCTCCCTTCTACTCTGTCTGAAAATCAATGGGAAAAAATATCCTTGGGTGAGAATTAACAAAACAAAAAAAAATAGTAAGTGCAGGTAAGGGCATTTTCTGTGCTAAGAACTTTTCATATACTAATACAGATTTATTTAATCCTCACAACTAGGTAAAGAAAATGTTATTAAACCCATTGTACAGTTAGAAAAACTAAATCTGAGAAAGGAAAGAAACATGCCTACAGACATACAGCTAGTAAATGATGGAACAGGGATTTGATTCCAAGAGGCAGTGATTAATCACTGTACTGCATTTCTTTTTCCTCTTTATTAAACATTATAAGTTCTCTGGGCACAAATAAAGGTCAATTTATTTTGTATCAATCATATGGCATTGTAGAAGGCCCCTCTGGTGGAGTGAGAAAAGCATGAAACATGAAAATTAGAAGCCCTGTTATCGGCGCATAACTGGCCTTGACTTCTGAAGTTACTGTTTCCTTATCTCTAAAATACCATCAATAATTCCTGCCTCATAGCCATGTGAAGACGTAGCTAACCCCGAGTCCTGTGTAAAGTGCCACGTGAACACAAGTTAACCTCTATCCATGTATTTGACTTTCTCCATTTATCTTTGCTCCATATGCCATATGGCATCCCGGTTCTCAAAAATAAGGGGGTGGGGAGAAAGGTGGTGGTAGTACAGTTCTAGAATGTCTTTAATGTATGTGTCAAAGGCGCATGAGATTTATTTTCAAGCATGTAAGCATTTGTATCAACATTTTCTAGATCTATATGTCTTCTTCGGTTGCAGTCTGGAGCCCTCTTTGACAGGAGGTCAGTGCCCACACATGGGGCATGAAAGTATTCAAAACAGATGCAGCCTATCCCCTGAGGTCTAGCCTCTGACTGAGTGTTTCCTGAGGTTTAGAACACTGTGGCTATATGCTCAGAAAAACTTATATCTTAGAGGGGGCGGTGCATGCATTGCACTCCGCGTTCATAAGGCCTAATTTGTTTGAATAGGCTTTCTGTTTCTCCAGGGTCAGAATACTCGGCCCCACTCATTGTTTCTTTCTATTTTCCCCCATTTTTATTAAGGTATTACATGTGTACATACCTTCCTATTGCCCCCCTCCCATACATGCACTCACCCCCCAGTGTCCTGCGTCCATTGGTTATGCTTACATGCATGCATACAAGTCCTTCCGTTGATCTCTTATCTCCTCATAATCTTCCCGCTGTAACTTGACAGTCTGTTGGATGCTTTACTGTCTCTGTATCTATCTTTTTGTTCATCGGTTTATAATGTTCTTTATGACATTCTTACTATTCTACTTTCCATATCCATAACATTATCCCTCTACTTGTAATCTCCACATTCCACCCAGCCTGCTGGTACTTCACCAACACATCCTTGAATCATTCAAAAATCCATGTAGTGCTGATATTCTCTGAAAATATTTGATGAGAAATAGAACATCTTAGCTTTATCTTTTATTTTATTTTTCTTTTCTTTTCTTTTTTCATTTCCAAGTTCCTTCTGAAGGCAAATAGGAAGAATTTCACAAAACGATGAGGCTCTGTGATAGTTTTTCATTGGGTTGGAAAGAAGGCTCTTAAGAATATACATGTGCCCTGACCAGTGTGGCTCAGTTAGTTGAGCATCGTCCCAGGCTCAAAGGTTGCTGGTTGGATTCCTGATCAGGGCTCATGCCCAGGTTGCAGGCTCAATCCCCTGGTAGGGGACGTGTAGGAGGCAGCCAATGTTGTGCTCTCACATCAATGTTTCTCTCTTCTCTGTTCCTTTCTCCTCTCTCTACCCCCCCCCCAAAAAAAAAATAATAAACTATTCTTGAAAAACAAAAAGAATATGCATGGGCCCAGAAAAAAATCATATTTAGATGGAATCTTAGAGACCATTTATTCTCACTTCCCTCCCACCGCTGCTACAGGAAGGCACTAATATAACTCCTGTTGAACATTTCCAAGGACAGGGAATCCATGCTACCCACACACAGGAACAGGATGTCTAATTGTACAACTCCACCTCTTCAGCTGCCCCCATCAATTTTATTTCTGCTCCTGGATCTTCTCATAACTTATCCAACCAATTGATACCCTTCCCAACACATACCAGGTCTTCTGCTCTTTGGAGAAGTGAACATGTTGCTTTTATGCCTGATAAAATATTGCCGGAATCAAAAGAGATGCTAGAATTAAAAACAAAATAAAACAAGACTTAAAAAAAAATCCCCTTGGCACATGAGACAAAGGTTTAGGCCATTTTTTGCATTTAACAGAAAATTACTATAAGGTGAGGGTGTAGCCTAATATCCATCATTAACCAATAGAAATAAAAAGGAAGGATGAGACAGTGCAATTAGTGAAAATAAGTTGGGAAAATAACTCCTGGGGATAAACAGATTTAAAACTAAAATTGCCAGATCAAATACAGGATATCTGGCCCAACCTTAATGGTTCAGTGATTAAGCATCATCCCATGCACCAAAAGGTTGCTGGTTTGATTCCCTGTCAGGGCACATATCTGTGTTGCAGTTCAATCCCTAGTAGAGGTATGTACATAAGGCAACCAATCGATGTTTCCCTCTCAATTCTATGTTTCTCTCCCTCTTCCTTTCTCTAAGCATGTCTGAAGGTGAGGGTTTAAAAAAAACAGGACTCCCAGTTCAATACAGGCAGTCCTTGAGTTATGTCGGACTCAACGTACGTCATTTCGTGGTTATGTTGCCATCTCCCATTTATTTATATATAAAAACAAGTTCTGTCATTTCTACATATGTACATATGTGTTTTATGTTTTCTATTAATTAGTTACCACAAGTAAAGGTCAGGAATTGTTATCTTTCTTTTAAAAATTTTTACTGTCATTTCATTACTACTGTGTATGTGCTCCATGTGAGTGATGTATCGATAGATGCTTATGTAGGTGGGTTCTGACTTACAGCAAAAATCACGTAACATCACCCCATAGGAATGGATCTCTGACATAACCCAAGGACCTACTGTATATACTTCAGAGAAACAACGAATAACTTTCTAGTATTGGTATGTCCCAAATAGTGCATTTGTCTCTCTGTCTCATGCTCCTTCCCCCTTTCCAGAGTGTCCTGTAGCTTCCTCTCTCTGCATGGGATATACTTATCCTAAAAAAAGGTATACTTCTACTAAAACATTGCTCATGATTTATCTGAAATTCATATTGAAAAAACTATGTGTATGTCCACTGACTTCCTAGAGAAAGAAGGTCCAGACAAAATATCCTAACACCAGAGCCATTGTCATTTGCTTTTCTGGTCGGAGTCCTACTCCTTCCTGGGCAGTGCCTCCCTCTGTTTACCAACAGGAGATGGTGTGACTGGTAAAATATGCCGTGACCTTGTGAAAGGCTGTAAGCACTGCTGTGGGTGGTTCTACTTTAAGATTTCAACTTCTGCTTCCCACTCCAACTTTCCCTGGCTTCGCTGTAGCATTTCCTGTTTACGTGTATGCTCTTCTTCTGAGCCCAGACAGGGAAAGGAAAAGATAATGCCTCATGTAGCTCCTCAAGACAGTGAAAAACCTGGAGCAGTGATATCTACATTTGTGTGAGATCAGGACTGCCTGGTGATTCAGTAATTCCAGAGATGGCCTAAGCTCCCTGAACTTGGCCCTCTGAGGTTTGCATTTTATGAGAGGAGCAGGCCCAGGGGGAAATCACAGGGCTGTCCACTGGTTCTGCTCCCAGCTGCCCTCTGGCTGGTGTTTAGTTGCCAGTATTGTCCCCATGGATGGGCACAGTCTCCCTCTTTCTCCTATTCTCTCCCTCCTTTTGTCTCTGCCAGTCTGCACCTCCCCTCCCTTTTGCTTTGTAGCTCCCTGTCTCTTAAGACTGACCTTGTTCCTTCATTCCCCCTCAGTTTTATTTGTCTCTAGTCTCTGCTAGTCTGTCTCTCTCAGTCCCCTTCTACTTCTCTCTTGTACCTCTCTCTCCCATCTTTTAGTCAGACCTTTCCCTCCTTTTTTACTTCTCTCATTCTCCCTTTCTCCCTCAACTGTGACCCTCCATATTCCTTTTTCTTTCCTGTCCTGCCCCTCTTCTTTATCCCCTTCCTCTGACCCTCTTCCACTTTTCCCTTTCTCACTCCCTCCTTCTGTCTCATGCATTCCCATTGGTATCACAACAGAGGTGACATTTCTGAGACTGTGGAAGGACTTCCTATGATATTTGTACTTCCAGTCTCTGTCATTGGCCACAGTGACACGTTCAAAATGGGGCTGGCCCAAATCTACATGTCAAAATGGCTTAAGTGGGCAGCAGGATCCATGCAGAGGTCAGATTTACTAAAATGAAACAGAGTCTTTTCTGGACGCCTTTGAGCATGTACATGATATGGTCTAATTTTCCAGGGCCTGGTGTGTGTGTGATACATTTACTTGGTTCTGCAGAAACCAGTTTTACAATAATTATGAGAAAATCCATCAAATCACTCTTACTGTTGGAGCATATGTTGTTCCTAAGCATATTTCAAAGGGATCAAAATAAAGTTTTCATGAGCCCTTTTCAACATTTTTGTTGAGAATGAAAAGCAGTATTCTAAGATTCTATTCCCCAAATCTGAAGGGTAAATGTAGAGACTATTTTAAAATAAGAATGTGTATGTGTATATATATATATATATATATATATATATATATATATATATATATTTGTGTGAGAGTGTATCTATAATATACAGTGTAACTATAATAATTATACGTGTACTTACTCAAAAATGTATTATGCTTATGTCCTGGCTGGTTTGGCTTAGTGGATACAGCCAAAGGGTCCTGGATTCACTTGGTTAGGGCACGTACCTTGGCTGTAGTCTCCTCCCCAGCCTGGGCCCTGGTCAGGGCTGATGCAGGAGGTAACCAATCAATGTGTTTCTCTCACGTGGATGTTTCTCTCTGTCTTTCCTTCTCTCTTCCACTCTCTCTTAAAAAATAAATATATGTATGTATATTATGTATATGTATAAACTATATTTGATCTTGAATTTATACTGTGTGTGTGCACGTGCGCGCGCACGCGCGCGCACACATACACACACACACACACACACACACACACACACACATATTCTCTGAAGCCTATGGTTGTATATAAATACCTAATTATATCAAGAGACTGCAATGCTATCACAGGGAGGAAAGAATGGTGAATTTGGGAGTTTCTGATTTTACTTAAAGATACTACTCAACTTCTTGGTTTTCATTTAAATTAGGTTTACTCATTCCATTAAAAAAAAAAAGACGTCTTAAGTAGCTCTCACATGTAAGTGTAAACGGAAGTGAGCCTAGCTCAAAGAATCCTTTGGTGGCAGAGAAAGGAAGACAGCCCTGGAAAAAGCAAAACTCTGAATTCAGAAGTTTGACATTCTGGTCATGAATGGCTGTAGTCCACGTGGCAATGTGTCTTTTCTGTTTTCTGCTGAGTATCCAGGGGCTGAAGACTGCCGGGTGACCTTGAAGACAACACTCTGCCTCCATCACCAAACTCCATATCTTTGGTATCTTTAAAAGAGTGGAGTTGGAGTCTTGAACAACAACAACAAGGGAATATCATGGACAAAATGTTTCTCTGCTCTTTCCAAAGCAAATTCAACAATAGAGCCATTGTGAAGTGTTGCTTTCACAACAACTTCTCCCACCTACCTCTCCACAGCCCTCCAATTTCAACTCCATGCAAAAATAGCAATTAGAATAAAGACAACAATTTTATATCCTTAATAAACTAACCTTTGACAACTGATTTTACTTAATTTATAATATTTAACCCATGGTAGAAATTAGAAAAATATTAGGTCACACACCCTGACAATGTGCCTCAAAAATCATAAATTAGTAAAGAGAATTATATGCAGTAATTCTTGGTCTTTAGAAGCAGAATGACTTGGAGTTTGAACAATAACAAATTTAAATAGAACTTTTAACTTGATACTCACCTATATATAAAGTTCAACAAAAATCCCCTAACCAAGTGCATAGAGAACAGATAATAATTTTCTTTTAGGGCATGTGGGAGTAGGTGTGGGAAGGTCAACAACTGCAAAAACAATTTACCAAAGCACTTGTACCATTTTACACTCTTCACCAATAATGTATGAAGATTCTTCTATTTGCTTCACATCCTCACCAACATTTGGTGATGTCAATCTTTTTCATCTTTACCATTCCAATGAGTATGAAATATCTTGTGGTTTTAATTTACATTTCTCTGAGGATAAATGATGCCAAGTGAACTTTTTTTCTGTGCTTATTAGTAATTCACATACTTTTCATTGTGAAGTTTCTCTTCATATGTTTTACCCATTTGGGGGTGGGTGATTTTCTTTCTTTTATTGAATTGGAAGAGCACTTTATGTATTCTATTAGAGGCCCAGTGCATGAATTCATGCATGGGTGGGGTCTGGCCAGCCTGGCCATGGGGAGGGGATAAGGGCGGTTGACCGGGCTGCCTGCTGGTCAAACTCCTGGTTGAGGGAACAATTTTCATATTAGCCTTTTATTATGTAGGACATACAGTGCGTGGCCAAATGATTATGCATTCAGAAATCATCATAACCTGGCCATTCAGTGTGTGTGTTTGTGTGTGTGTGTGTGTGTGTGTGTGTGTGTGTGTGTGTTATAAAAGGGAATAACAACTGCTTAAGAGGCAACAAATGTTCACAAGGTAAACACTGTCAGTCACATCTTATTTTGGAACTGAGACGTAGGATTCAATCTGAGACTCACATATAGGTCCAAGCTGAGAAACATGACTGAGGACTACTTTAAGGAGGCCTCCTGACATTCTATGTTAATGTGTTAAACTGACTAATTTGCCAAACTAGTTGTGGTGGAGATACTGTCTACAAAGACAATGAAAGACAACAGGAATGGAGAGGTACCCAACTGAATACCCAGGTATTATATCTCTAAAGGTGAAGGTTACCTGTGGCGGCAGTTTGTTAAAATAGGTACTGAGTAGAACATGTCAGTCAAATACTTTGCCATGACTGAATTATTTACCAGTTACTTTGTGTATAATCAATAATTTTAATAATATTATATATGGATCCCTAATGGATGTGACCATGACATGAATGGCCTTAAAATTCACACGGAGGCACCAATCATACTTATCAGGTTTAAGAACAAGTCAACTTTGGCTGTTAAATTAGAAGCAGGAGGAACAATTATACCTTCTCTAACTAGCTCTTCTATAATGGGTATCTATCTGTGAAGGTCCTGTGTCCATTTACATTGGGGCCTTTTTCAACAAGGGTGAGAGGTGTTATTTGATAAGTAGAGAGGAGGTCCACATGTAACATTTTGTCACGCTGATTATAAGGGCAAAATATTTATCTTGTTATTCATTAGTTCAGATTGCCATTATGCACTAAAAAATACTTTAGGACAATAGGTGCCTTGACTAAGGGAAATTGAGGCAATACAATAGTTCTAATGGTTAAGTTCAGACATATTTGTATCTATTTTATGAACAGAAGTCCTTTTTTAATCACTTTCTTCAAATGTTGGCTGGTTAGGGAAGAGAAACGAATGAGGCTTAAAGCTGTCCATAGTCTTATAATCTAAACTGGAAATCAGATTCATTATTACACAATGCCAACCCTCACACAACACCTTTCCCCCTCCTCAGCCCTACACCGCCATCCCCCACCCCCAATGCCAAACACAAGCAGAAACAACAACTTCCTTACTTCCTTGGAGTATAATAAAGTGTAAAAGAAAAAAACCATCCGCAGTCTTCACTTTGTCCTTATTCTAAGGGTCTGGCTAACTTTGAAATGGCTGGTCTGGTGCCCAAACTTGTAGAATTCTACATCCCTCCCTCCCCATCATCAGAGAACACACAAAAATACAAACACATTTGCTTTATACACAAAATTGGTATTTATTTAAGGAGACCATTTATGTTTTGATCTCATAATGCCCATTTCTTAAGCATTTTTAAGGGTCTTCTTCTTGTTGGGCCTGGGCATCACTTGTGGAAGAAGAACATTCAGGAACTTGTACTTGTTCGTTTGTTGGCTCGCTTACTGGAGGTTGTGTGCCCATCCTGCAGTGAAATACATTTATCCTTCTCTTTCTGCCTTTACGCTTCTTGTCCTTATTCTTCTTAAGGACGGAATTCACCAAAGTCATTATCTTCGTTACCTAGTTGGGAAACAAGTTAAACACAGAAAGACATTGGTTTTGGGGGAGAAATTGGGAAATGGGTGGGGAAGGAGCTCATAATAGAATGACAAGGGATTGAATGAGGAAGTGTCTGTGCCAAAAAAGCACAAGGCCAGAATCTTGGGTGAGGAATTACTGGGGAAGAGGAAGCATATGAGTAGGGTAACTGACCTTCTTCTTCTCTTTGTCATTGAGTGGGTAAACTGACTTCCAGTTCACTTTACTACTTGAAGTATCTTCCTCCATCCTTGTGGTTGGAATCTGATTCCTTATCTAAACTAGTCTACAGTATTTTCTTAGTAACTTTGGCTTTGTTGTAGCAACAGACCCTACTCCAAGGCTCCTGGCCTCTATATATACTCTCTAGGACAATGAGGAGCCACACCCTTCAGCTATGATTGGCCAACAGTCAGTGGTTGCCATGGTGTGGCTTGACATCACAAAGCCTCAGCTTGACCATCCAGGAGGGGGAGGTGGGAGAGGATGCAGAGGACTCAGATGCTCTGGTTAGAGGAAGGGGAGCTTCCTCAATACCGCCTAAAGTTTTTTCTCCAACTGACCTCTCTCTCCTCATTTCCTCTAGTTCAGTTATTGTCCAGCATACTGCAGGGAGGTGGTGTTTCCTCTAAGCCATTTCCCATACACCCCCATCCAGTGGTCCATTCCACTATTCCCCAGATATCACCATTACCTAGTATGCCCCATGTAATATTTGGGACATATACACTGAGTGGCCAGATTATTATGATCTCTGAATGCATAATAATCTGGCCATTCAGTTTATATCCTACATAATAAAAGGCTAATATGCACATTGTTCCCTCTACTAGAAGTTCTACCAGCAGGCAGGCGGCCAACCGTCCAGTTCTCCTCCCCTTGGCCAAGCTGGCTGGACCCCACCCTCCCACGAATTCATGTACCAGGCATATTAGCCTTTTATTATATAGGACATACACTGAGTGGCCAGATTATTATTTGTTCAGAGATCATAATAATTTGACCACTCAGTGTGTGTGTGTGTGTGTGTAAATTTTTGACTTTATTAAATAGCTATTACTTATTGGCTTTCTATTTTATTGTTTACTGCTTTTATATTTATTTTTCCTTCCTTCTATTACTTTGGTTTTAACTTGTTCTTCTTTCTCTAGCTACCTAAGGTATAAATTTAGATAGCTGATTTTAAACTTTTCTTCCTTTGTAGATATTTAGCTCTACAGATTTCTCTCTAAGCAATGTTTTAGCTGTATCTCACAATTTTTGATATATTGAGCTTTGTTTTTCATTCAGTTCAAATTATTTTTTTCTATTTCCCTTGTGATTTTTTTTCTTTTACTCATGGATTATTTAGCAGTATGTTGTTTAGTTTTCAAACACTTAGGAATTTTTAGAAAACCTATCTTTTGGGTCTAGTTGTTTTATCTATTACTTAAAAGGAGGTATAAAAATCTACAACTGTGATCATAGATTTGTGTTTTCTTCTTTAGTTCTGGCAGTTTTTCTTAATTTCATTTGAAGCTCTGTTATTAAAACTATATACATTTATTGTTGGTTTGTCATACTGATGGTTTGCCTTTTGTTACTATGAAATGTTCCTGTTTGTTTCTGGAAATATTCACTGACTTTATTAACTAACAATATAGCCCGGACAGTTTTTTAATGCTGAGTATTTGCATTGTATGTGTTTTTCTATCTTTTTTACATTTTATTACATATAAAAAGACTTAAAATCCATCTCTTCTATACAGTATATAACTAGATTTTTTTCTTTTTTAATCAATCTGATATGTCCTGCCTTTTAATTTGTCCTTTCATATTTGGTGTAATTATTGGCTTTGTTAAGATTAAGTCTTCTACCCAACTATTGTTTTCTATCTGTCCCCTCTCTTTCAGATACTTCTTGTGACTCTGTTGCCTTCTTTTGAGACTAACAGAGTAGCACTAATAACTACAATATTCTTTCATCTCAAATATTTTCAGGATTCAAATTCAGTATTTTATGTGTACCTTGGCATTTGAGATAGCACATAAATTAAAATTGTGCTTATCATATATAAATAGCACAAATTTCAACATTAAAGGGCAATAATAGCAATAAATTACTAGCCATATCTAAGTTCTCTAGATTCTAGTAAGAAGTGATTGTCTTCTCTTTGATCTAGAAGATTGGTTGCTTGGAAACATTTCCAGTCTCCTTGACTTGTGTGTCATATACTTTCATTTGATACTTTTTTCTTATAAAATCAGAGTAATCACTTTTGAAATTACATCTCAATTTTTATTCTTGTATACTTACATTTCCTCATATGCTTTCTGCATGTAATTTAAATATTAAAAAATCATGCAAGATTTGCATTTAAATCTGTCCTCTACCCTCATAACAATTATATGCTAAGCTAATTGTATTACATTTTGTTAAATGAAAATATGTTTCAAAAAAGTCTTTAGAAACATCTAGAGTCTCTAAAGTGCCATTTCTAGAAATAAAAGAATTCTCACTGTCCAATCTATTTTTATTAAAGATTCATGTCCAAGCTCACAACATTTAGAAAAAGTGTTGTTGTGTTTGTTTGTTTGTTTGTTTGTTTGTTTGTTTTGGGGGGAGGGTATTTTTATTGAATTTATTGGGGTGACATTCAATAGCTTGAAATAAACAGTGGAGTGATTTAAGAAAAAGCCCATTAAGTTTTTAATAATAGCAGATAACCTTTCACAAGCTGTGTTGGAATATCATCTGCATGAGATATCATTATTATAGCTCCATGTGCAAAATTAAAAAGTTAAACATTTAACTTCTTAAGTGAATTTTTTTTCTTTACAGAAAGTCACATGATGCCATATACTTGGATATGCATAATGGTTGCTTTAATATTTTTTCAGTTTATTTTCTCTTTATACTCATGACTTAAGGAAGGATTAGCATTCAGTAGCCAAGTTTTAAGAATGTACCATTGATCCACCTAGGCAGACTTGGTTTTGAAATTTAATTTGGTCAGCCGCTGCTTTCGCTGGACAAAGAGAGAGGAAGGTGATAGCATGACTAGTGCTTGTTGTTGTTGGAAATGTGACCCTCTGCTCTTGAATGGTTCCCGGTTTGTCTGCAGGAGCAAGCCCCTATGACATAGGAGAGCAGTCAGAGAGGACAGTGAGTGAACATGGATGACAGAAGTGTCTGTGCCACTCATTCATTAGGGTCTCACAAAGGGGCATAGAAAGTCTGGGCTTTTGTGGGGATTGGGAGCTTCATATCAAATGTCTGTCGGGTAATTTAATTACATGGGCATGGTCGGAATGACACAGTGGTTACATTAATAAACTGAAGCATTAAAGAATAATAGCCCAGTTATTGCTGAATTATGGGAAACACGCTGCCTATTCATTCCTGGTGATATTAGAAGGGAGAAGGAGGGGGCTTCGTACTTTGCACTCGCAATGCATAAAGAAACAGTTTCTTGCCTCTGTAGACCTGTGGAAAACCTGGTACAGTGGAAGGTCCAAAGTCGCACCCAATAGCATAAGTCTTGCTTTGTTTAAGATGCTTAAAATATCATAAGCTAAGTCTGTTTTTATGACGCTAAATAAAATTGACCTGAGCCAGACGTGCTGCACAAACATCTCCAAATAGACTTTCCAACACATCTCAGTCCTGATCATCCCATTCATTGTCCTGGGCCTCTTGTTCATAGAATCCATGTATATGATCATGGGCTACTAGATTGGTAGCTTCAAAGCAGTAGGCTATTATTCAATAGAAGCTAACGTAATTTTTCATATTTACCCATCCCTCTGGAAAACTGGAGGAAAATGCCCCTTTCCCTCCTGTAGGAGCAAGGAAAAAGGAACACACATTTTATTTCATATTACTTTTCAAGCAACGTTTGCTGAACTATGCCAACATTGTTCCAAGAACTGTGATGTGGAGGAGGGGGAAGAGATAAAGAAGATGCGATTTGTTCTTGAATTCAGGTTTGAATAGAAGAATTCATAGCTCAGCAGCTGGCCACCTACTTCCACTTAACCCATGGAAACTTCTCCACATAGACTCTCATACTCATCATCTTGTGATCTGAGTTAAAAAATATGTTGATGACTTTTAAAGATCTCTTCCAATTCTAAAATTATTTGAGGCTATAAATTCTGGAAAATGTATTTCAAGGAGAAAATAGACATTTCACTTGCACAAAAACCAATTATAATATAGAGAGATAATGGTCCAAACAAACACTCTTCAATAATACGAGTTATATTTTATGTTTTGAGGTTTTGGGAAAATCTTTGGGAATTCAAATTTGAACAAGTCCAATAATAGACTTTGAGGAAACTGATAGCTTCTTTTCTTCAACTAAATGAGAGTGGTCTGATTTTATGGACCAGATACAAAGCTGAACAGTCCCTGGTAACACATTAGCAAGCAAGCCATTTCCCAGAGGATGCAGACACTGTTGATTCTCATAGAAGTCACTTCTGCAAAGATTCCTTAGGTCAGTGGCTATTCAGTTGAGCAAGTGAGAGACTGGGCAAAACACAGGTTTCTGGAACCCCCCTCCAAATTCTGATTCTGCAGGACTGACATGAAGCCTACAACCTGCATCTATCTCCATCTAGCCCTCATTCATGCGATGCTGCTGGGGGGGGGGGGGTTGCGGGGTAGGGGAAGAGGGAGAACCACACTGGGAGAACCACTGCTTTAGACAGAATGACACTGTTTTTGAGTCTTAAAAGAAGTTGCAAAATCCCCTCTACTTTAGCAGAATGAAGGCAGTTTTTTCACCTCATTTGGATCTACGTGTGGCTCTGATGAGCTGGTCCTTCATAACTCAAAAGGCAGAGTTTAAAAATAATGATGATGAGCTCTGACCGGTTTGACACAGTGGATAGAGTGTTGGCCTGTGGACTGAAGATTCCAGGGTTTGATTCTTGGTCAAGGCACAAACCCAGGTTGCAGGCTTGATCCCCAGTCGGGGGTGTGCAGGAGGCAGCCAATTGATGATTCTATCTTTCTCCCTCTCTCTATGAAATCAATGAAAGTATGTTTTAAAAATAATAATAATGAAGAAAGAGAAAGTGTGAATCTTCATTCTGCCACCTAACAGACTTTACAGATAGAGAGCTGAATGCAGAGTTAGTTCTTTGCTTCACGTTTTCAGATCCTTGCTTCAGCAGCAGGAAAGCAGGATTTACAGCACTTGCTACTGGTGTCCCTTCCCAGTCTCACGTTGCTATGTGCTATGGGCACAGAAGGGGCATCCAAGAATTGCCCGCTGGTTCCTTTGCAGCCACAAGCAGAAAGAGCTTAGCCAGCAGTCCCTGGCTCTCTGGCCCACACTAACCACAGCTTGGCCACCAAAAATGTGGGTCAGCAAGTTGCCAGAATGCGAAGTGTGGTGGTTGTGGAGACCAAAACACTCAAGTTGGAACATGTGATGCTGCCAGTTCTCATAATAGGAAATGAGGGCAAAGGTAAACTCCGCTGTCCTTGGACCAGGTTCTGCAATGCCACCGCTTTTAAGCCAACTGTTGCTTACACAGTTTTATTTTTCTCTCATAAATTCTGCCAGATGGTGGTTTCATTCGACCAGGCTTGGTTGACTTTTACTCAAATGCATCTTTATTATTCTGTTCTTTTCTCAGAGAAACACTCCACCTAACTTTACATTACAGACTGATATCTGAAATGCCCAACCTCCCATCTGAGCCTGAGTCATCACCCCCATAGTGTTAGAAATGGCTCCTTCTCCATATTGATTTTGTCACATAGTACGAGGAAATAATTTGATTTAAATGCTTACTATTTTTCCCTTGTGAGGAATTAGATTATTAGCTTCTTAAAATAATAAGATAGCCCTAGCTGATTTGGTTCAGTGGATAGAGCACTGACCTGTGGACTGAAGGGTCCCAGGTTTGATTCCAATCAAGGGCACATCCCTGGGTTGCAGGCTCAATCCCCAGTAAGGGGCATGCAGGAGGCAGCCCATCAATGATTCTCATCATTAATATTTCTATCTCTTTCCTCCTCTTCCTTCCTAACAACAAAATAATAGGATATGTCTATTGATCATCTTATATGGAACAAGATAAAATTATCAATTTGTAAGAAATAGCAAATGCTGCTTAGTTAATATCCAGAGAGTATCTGCTTGCTGGTTCAGGGTTAAATATCTAGTGGGAAATCAGCTTTAGATATGGCAAGTCTAAAAGAAAAATTTCAGAATATATCATTTATCTTATATCTTGCTTGCATAGCTTTGTCTGCAATCAGAGGTTTAAAAACACGGTGAATTTTTAAAAGCTTCTATCTAGTTCCATTAAGAATTAATAAGGCTCAATTCTAGAAACACAGAACATATTAAGAGTAACTATGAGGCAGTGCAGGGAAGATATTTGCATTCTCTGCAAAGTACATTGGCCATATGTCTACTAATGTACAAAGATTTTAAAAATTCACTTTTATATTAGTATTGACTTTTAACATGACCAATATAAAATATTTTTAATGGTTACATGTAGCTTTATCCCTATTGAGAAGAATGTATTTCTAATTTTTATATCAGGTCTTTGAGAATACCATTGTATTCCCTTTGCTTTTCTCAAAACCAAATCTCGCTTAGAGTGTATGCTGGGAAAGCACTTGTGGAAGCTGAGAGAGATGCGATCTGGACCTTGCGTACAACAAATGGTAGCTTTGGTGCCTGACTTTGTTCATTGAGTTTCCTTAGGGCCCTGAAGAAACACAGATTTCTAGATAAGGGGTTGGCAACCTCAGTGTCATAGTGACATCATCCACAGGAAGAGAAAGAGTCCTGTTGTGTGTGTGTGTGTGTGTGTGTGTGTGTGTGTGTGTGTGTGTCTGTATGTGTGAGAGTGTGTGTGTGTCTGTGTGGGTGAGTGTGTGTGTGTCTGTGTGTGTGAGTGTGTCTGTGTGTGTGTGAGTGTGTGTATGAGTGTGTCTGTGAGTGTGCGTGTGTGTGTGTGTGTGTGTGTGTGTGTAGTAAGATTTATTGATTTTCTCACCCTGTGGGACTCAGGGACATGAGCCCTGAGTCACTTACACAATGCTACAGATATTGAGCTCAAAGCCATTGTCTCATAACCACAAGGCTCTAACCTTAGGGAGCAACCCACTTAGAAAACGAAAGCCCCACGCTGGTTTCATGGGACACCTCCACGGAAGCTTGCTGAGAGGCAGGCACATGGAACCCGTTCCCAGGTTTCTAAAAAGCAAAACTATTTTCTCTATGGAAGGCCACACTTTATGAGTAAAAGCATATTGGAATCTTTTTATTAAAACTCCAAAGTCAATGAAGGTGACTAACAAAAAGAGTAAAACCACAAAGTGGATCAGATGGCAAAAAGGAAAAGCTCCTTCCTTTTGTTCTTTGTCTTTCTAGTCTTCTCCAGAGAACTAGGTACTAAAGAATCTGTTTGAAAGTCAGGTCAAATGACACCCCCTTCATGAGGCATTTCAGATTTTCCCAGCTGGAAATGTCCTTGCCATTATCCTCTGAGCACCCACACCTCCTATATTGAATTATTATATTTTACTTCATGTTCTCATTCCTCTTGTACGTGTCTCATCTCCTAGACCCGTGGTCAGCAAACTGAGGCTCACGAGTCACAGGCAGCTCTTTGGTCCCTTGAGTGTGGCTCTTCCACAAAATACCATGGCCTGGGCGAGTCTATTTTGAAGAAGTGGCATTAGAAGAAGTTTAAGTTTAAAAAATTTGGCTCTCAAAAGAAATTTTAATCATTGTACTATTGATATTTGGCTCTGGTGACTAATGAGTTTGCCGACTACTGTCCTAAACTATCAAATCCTTCAACATGAGCATCACACTTTAGCCATTGTGTTTCCAAGGAAAGCCAGCATCTTACTCTCAAAACTACATGCTAATTAAGCACATGCATGGGACAGGCTACACATTCTACAGGGCCAGTACATATTGAAAATGTGGGGACCTTTGTTTAAAAATTACAAAGAATTTCAATTTCAGAACTGGGAAATGAAAAAACTACATCTTTATTGAAATACCACTGTTTTCCTGAATTTTCTCAAATAACTTTTTAAAAAATCAATCTTCATCCTACTATGTATTTCTAAGAAGCCTGGGAATGCCAATGTGATGCGTGCTTTTTGTGACAAATTCCTTTATGAATTGTAATAGCAGAACCATGGCGGGTGGCTTGGGGCTGGACCTTGTAGCATCCTTCATTCTTGAATGAGGCTTTATTTATGCGAGAGGGGAGCTCTCTAAACCTAAAATGGGAGAGCAAAGTCTGCCTTGGAAAAATCCAGCCGCTAGAAATGTGGTCTTGTCCAGATAGTGAGAAAATAATTGTCTCCAGGTTTGATGAAGGGTTTATAGTGCTAACATTTTAGGATAAAATACAGCTGGTTTCAAATTCCACTGTCAACTCAAAATCAAGCTAATTTCATGTGGTTTGGGGTTTTGCAACTACTTTTTTTTTTTTTTTTTTTCAGTGTGTCTCAGGACTTTTTGTTCCAGAAACACCCACCAAAAATGTTTTACTTGTCTTCAGCCCCGATAAACTTACGGGGCGGCATTACTGATTGCCTCCGGCAGAGGGCACCATTATACCTCCATCCATTCTTGAGGTCCATTACTTCAGCCAAACCCTCAAAGAAGTTCTTTAGATCCTCAACCTGGACACGGTCTCTCTGATAAGGGGGAAATGAAACAAACGAGGAAGAGACAGTTTTGCTTTCCCGAGGCAGCAGCTTCTGCAGTGCTAGCAGAGGCTCTCAGTGTCAGAGGTTGCTATGCGGGTTCTGCTTGGAAAACTTCAATCTAACACATCGTTTTTGTTTATGTCCATCTTCTGAGCTAAATTTCCAGTCACCCGAGAAATCCCTTCCGCATAAATAAGTAAAGATATATACATAAATAATGCAAATGAGCATGATAAGATAAATGTCAGTTTTCCTCTTAAAGACTGAAATTCATTAACTCTACAGCTTAAGCGAGAGGCAGCTTCTTAGCCACGGAAGCTATTCTCGCAGTTTTCACAGACGGTTTGGTAAAGAACAACGGACTTAATTTTTATTTGTCTTCAATTCTTGTTTTTCCCATTGGAATGGTCATTCAAATAGTCCTTGTGGAGTGTGTCAAGGTTATCATCTAACAAATAATTAACAAGTGGTCAGCATTGCTAACTATCCATATCATATACTAGCAACATATACTTAAAGGGATTGAGACTATGGATTCACATTTGTTTCTATGCATTTATAATAACAACATGTATTTAAGTGGCCTAAGCCAGTGGGACAGGTCCTTTTCCATGGCAAGAGAGAATATTAGAACTAGAAGGAGCTTTTGAGGTATTTACATTCCCTGTCTCCCAACCCTGGACAAGAAGCATCATCCATGATGTGATTTTTATGTAGCAATATGCTTACTTTTAAAATTATGCTCCACATAGGAGAACATGAAAATGTTTTTCTAACCGTACATTTATTCAGATGTATACGCATATAGGCAAATAACTGTGTGTAGCCATGTGAAAACATTTCTACCCATAAACCGGAAATAACAAGCCTGTGCACTACAGAACCAAGTATCTTGTTTTAAAAAGTGCAAACTATTGGTTTGGCCTTAATTTTCAGGAAGATAGGTTTTTAGATGTAATCTCCGTTATTCCCCCCCCCCCAAAAAAAAAAAACACAACCTGATGTTTTGGCTAGCATTGTTTGTTAAGGAAGTTTTTGGCCCTTAATCCTTTTATTCCAAGTTGAACTTTGGATGAGGGGAAATTTGATCTTGTGTTTTAGGCACAGAATGACCATGGAGAATATTTGTTGATTGATTGATGTTGCTGCAACATTAGCAAAGAATGTGATATCTTTGGATCTGATAAGCCAGCAACTGACAAAATTGTACTTTATGTGAATTTATCTCTGAGTTTGAAACATACAAATCTTCTACATCTGTTATTACTCAGCCCTGTAATTGGGTTAATTACTGTTTCACACCGTGGAAAGCTGTCCTGTAGTTCTGATTACAGAGAAGTCTATCTGTTCACATGCACACATATGTATGGAAAATATCCTATTGACCACACACACAAAAAAAATCCTCTTAACATCGAGCTTCATTTCTGAGAAAAGATCAAATTTCTAATTCGTGTTATTCAAATTATTTCTTTAAAAAATTGCAATATATACAGTATACAAAAGAGAGTACTATGTCTTGATGAGAATGAAATTAGAACAATAAACACTTTTTTATGTTATTGATTTTTTACAGAAAGGAAGGGAGAGGGATAGAGAGTTAGAAACATCGATCAGCTGCCTCTTGCACACCCCACATTGGGAATGTGCCCGCAACCAAGGTACATGCCCTTGACCGGAATCAAACCTGTGACCCTTCAGTCCGTAGGCTGACGCTCTCTTTACTGAGCCAAACTATTATAGTTAGGGCAATAAACACTTTTTTTAAATCATCATATTTTACAGATAGAGTTTTTTTATTTAAACAAAGCCCGGAATTCTACATGTTATCACTAATTACGTTAGTTGTTGTTTGTTTTTGTTTTTTTTCCTTTTGTCTGATGATATTGTTCCCTTATGTTAGCATCTTGGCAGGCTCCTGGGATATAAAATCTTTTCAAGCTCTACCAGACATGGCTTCATTTTTGTTCTCTTTTCATTATGTTTGGAATATTACAAACAAGGCTATTGGCATGTTACATGTGGCTTATTTTTATCCATGGCTATCTGGAAGCATAGCAACACTTAAGTAAGCAATACCACTAATACAACTGAAATACAAATCATGTTAAAATGTTCCAGATTTTATTAACAAAAATAGATTGCTCGACAATTTTATAGGGGCTGTGCTAGTTCTACATAAGATCAGCAACTCTCAAAGATGAGTTGGTGGTATTTCTTTCAAAAGAGGCATTCCTGGTTTGGGCATGAAGGCCCAATGAGCTGTATAGATTTCTGGGTTCAACAGCCACATCATTAGGGCTCCTCTGGAATTGAAGGCCTGCCATGCCCTCTCCCATTCAACTTGAACTTGGGCTTAACTTTAAGCTGTGCTCTGGGACGGGATGCTTCTTTCCAAGTTTGAACTGCTCAAGTGCTGATGGAAGTTTCCGGTTGTTTGGGTGCCCAAACACTGGTGCACAAAAAGAGACTCCCCCCTCAGCCTTTAATTGCATTTTCATTTTCTTTTAAGAATAATCTTTTCAAGATCCGAAGAGAAAACATCTTGCTATGGAGAATGTAAGAGGAAATTCTGCCAGAGCGTAAAATTCCAAGTGTTCTAAGTACAGCGGTGCCCTCAGGAAGAAAAGATGATTAAACCAGGACACTGCTAAAATAGTAACTGCAAACAGGGCGTTCTCTTTCCTCTGCGTTCCGGTTCTCATTGTCATAGGGCTTGAACATGCCAACATGAATGATGACATTTTTTTCACAGCTTGAAATTGAGATGAATACAGAGATGACAGGAAGAATTAACTATTGCCCTTTTATTATGAAAAGACTGAACATGCCCAGGAAACTTCATTAAGAGAAGGTATTCTATTACCCCTGGCCTGAATCTTACTAAATGACAACATTTACTTTCTAAAGATCTTTGGGCTCTCTTAGCGAGTGGGCTTTCAGTCCACATATATCCATCAGATCACAGGCTGCACTGGAAATGAGATTTTAAGTGAAAATCCCAACCCAGATTTTATATTTTAAATTTATGTTTTTGAGGATAAGGTAATATCTTGATTTGTTCTTGAGTAACACAAACCTAGAACTTCCTTAAGAAATTCCCTCTGTGTCTATTTCGCCACCACTTTTTAGCTAAAGCAATGGTTTTGAACTTGGGCATATTATCACCTGGAAGATTTGGTAAAGCCAGTGAGCCTAGTGCCAGAGTTTCTTACTCATTTAGATATGGGGTGGGGCCCCAGAATGTTCATGTCTAAATTACTATTATAGCACTGCCCTGGTTTAATCATTAGGAGATGCTGATGCTGCTGGTCCAAAGACCACCTTTAGAGGAGCACTGAGCTAGTCTCATTATATAAGGGTCTTTCAAGGCCTTGCAGAACCCTCTGAGTGGTCTGAAGGAATTACTTTCAGTAGGAATCATCCTTAAGTCCTCATCTGATCATCAGAATGAGTGTAAGAAGGAGAGCAGCCAAACCTTTCATAACTTTCTAGAGCCCAAAGATATATCCAGTGGTTCCTTAAAGAGAAAAGGCACATTTCTCATTGATCCTCTTTGTAGTTTTCTTCCTCAACTATTATCCTTTAGAAGGGCTTAATGTTATTGAGGCATTGCCTCTCTATAGAAGTTCCCTGATATGAAACTGAAGACTGCCCTAGACAGTGTAGCTCAGTTGGTCAGGTGTCGTTCTGTGCACTGAAGGGTCACCAGTTCAATTACTGATCAGGGCATATGCCCAGTTTGCAGTTTGGGTCCCCAGTCATGTTGTGTGTAGGAGGCAACCAATCAATGTTTGTTTCTCTTCCCCTCCCTCTCCTTTCCTCTCTCTCTAACATGAACAAAACATATTTTAAAGAAGAAAATGAAGACTTTTAACTTTAACCTAGACTAGAGTTGAATCTTGTTATGATCCCATGTTGTTACAGCTGATAATGCTTGAGATGATTATTCAAATGTCAAGTTAGAATCTGACAAATTACATTTGAAGTAAATTAAATCAGGGTTTCTCAATTTTGGCACTATTGACATTTAGGACCAGTCATTCTTTGGTGTGGGAAGCTGTCCTGGGCTTGTAGGATGTTTAAAAGCATCCCTGTCTCACACACTAGATGCTACTAGAACTTCTCCCTGGTTATGACAAAATGTTCCAAACATTGTCTAATGTCCCATGGCAGGACAACATCACCCCTGATTGAGAACCACTAATTTAAATCATTCACAAAGTCATTGGAATGTAGTAAAGAATTATAAAGAACATTCATAAGAACCTACTACCATAACTCACATGACTTTACTTTCAACATTTGGCCATCACAAACCTTCATACACTGCCTATTGCACTTTGACCCTTTACCTCCTCAACACAATGATCCTAACATCTGCTCCTTCTCTTTCTGTCCAAGAGGGGATATACATGAAAGGAGAAATAAACACGATTCAATACAGTGTAATTTTACTTTGGACCACTTGAAAGAGGTATGACCAGAATTCCTAAACTCCTAATATTATATATGGGATCAATATGGCTGGGAGTGTTTTAATCATGTTTCATGTTATGTACACCTTGGTGTGTTCTACAATATTAATTTATAATTGTTAGAGTGGCATGTTTGACTTTAGTAGTCACTGTAAAAGCCCAAACATTGCAGAGGCTTGAAAGAGGTCTGTGAACAATTTGAAGCTTGTCTGACTATTCTGGGGCAAGGGTAAGCTCTGAACTTCCTCTCACTAATTTCTAAGCTATTTGAGGGTTTCTATTTATGACAACACAGAAAACTCTCATTAATGAACTGTCACTTTCTTTAACAAAAAGACTGTTCTTCATCCTGGCTTCTTAGAGCATCATGAAAATAGTTCATTAATATAATAGAGAGTATGATGGAAGGAAGGAAGGGTACTGAAAGGTTCCTCTGAATAACCCATGCATTTATGTCTCTCCACTGCTTTTGACCTGGGGCTGGAGGTGGGGATATGGGTAAGAGGTACGATTGTATCATTGTTGAAGAGGAGAAAAGAGGAAGAGCTACTTAATGAATTCAGCAGTCAGCCTGAAGATGGGACATGGCTGGTTTCTGTCTCACAGTTATGATGACAATACTTACAGAGCAAAATCAAGGAGCATGGTCTAACACAAGAAATTGTGTTACTTCCAGATGTGAATAGCCTCTGGGAAAGGGAGATTAGAAGTTGACATGTTGGAATTTTCTATGATATTTATGTGGATTATGTAAGAGGACATAAGAAGTGAATATACAAAATCATTATTCTCCCATATACAGTGGCTAATGTGATTGGAGACTTTGTGTCCAATGTCTGAATGTGGTGGGTGATCCATCAATGTTTATCAGAGGGAGAAAGGAGAGAAGGAAGGAAGTTGGAAAATATGGCCTGATCTCCTCCAAAGTAAGGAATGGCCTGGCTTGAAATTCTTAAAACAAACTAATAACTCAACTCTCATATGGTTGGTGGGTTTGAAGTAAATACAAGTTTTAGGGAAAGTACATTATTTGTATTAAAACCTACACAAAAAAATTATATCTTACTAGAGGCCCGGTGCACAAATTTGTGCACCAGTGGGGTCCCTTGACCTGGCCTGCAGAATTGGGCCAAAACTAGCTCTCCGAAATCCCAGATTGTGAGAGGGTGCAGGCCAGGCTGAGGACCCCACTGGTGCACGATCGGGGCAGGGGAGGGATGCAGGAGGTCGGACCCCAGCAGTAAGCTATCCTACTGGTTGGAACGTCTGCCCCCTGGTGGTCAGTGCACATCATAGAGAACGGTTGAGTGGCTTTAGCATATCATTAGCATATTACATTTTGATTGGTTGAATGGCCGACTGGTGGACCAGACACTTAGCATATTAAGCTTTTATTATATAGCACTACCAATCAATCCTACTTGTATGAATTTATCTAAGGAAGTAAGTGAACAAATCTGCTAACAGGAGCATAAAATAATTCAATGTGTACACACCTCATTGAATTATCCTGATCACTAACTGTTTAATATATAATAGTAACAGCCTTTTCTCAAGAGTAATTTTATTCTAAGGGACTCATGCATTTGTTAGATGTATCATTTCACTATACCCAGGTTTTGGTTGCAAAGACATAATTGTTGTCCATTACTTATTAATTTATATAACTTACTATTTGCATAATTATATAATTTAAGTGACTTATTAATACAATATATAATGATATCATTCTAGAAAGAGAGAAAAGTTGGCTGCTCCTTATTTTAGTATAACTTCTGGGCAAAATAAAGCCAATGGACACATAAAATTGGCCAGGCATTTCTATCAAGACGCAAATAATGGATTTTTTCATTCTTTCAAAGAACTAAGCAGAAAATACTAGCTCCAATAACTAGCTAAACCCTTTACTTGCACACAGTTTTGGCTGCCTCCTGACCACCCCATCAACGAACCCCGCCTAGATTTCCTGCTGTAGGAATTCTGTCATTGCTAGCAATGAGCTCCCACACCTGTAATAACAATTGACCACGAATGTTGGATCACCAGGTAGCCTCTTTCCCCGGAGAACTCGAGGCACATAATCTTCCCCAATGGTTAGACCCATAAATTCAGGGCCGTTAAATTGAGCTGTCTCATTTAGAAGTGAATAATCACTTTTTAAAAAGGAAGAATCTGCTGTCTTCCTCTCTCCCCACATCCCACACACTGCCTCCTCCAACCTTCTCCAGACTTTCTGACTTTTCCACTTCCTTTCCTGAAGTTTGTCTTTTGAATCAAAATCGTCATTGTGGTTAAAGATGAGGATACTAAATTAGAACAAAATAAGAAAGTTGCACAAGAGGATTACAGCTTCCAAAATGTCGTACCATCCAAATAGCTATAAGATTCAGAAGGGAGGACCCAGTGATCGTTCATAAACAGCATGCGAATTCTGTGCCATGTAAGTGAATCCACTTGTATAAATTTGGACTCCAGTTTAAATTTCAGTGGGTGACAACTATGATGGCGGTCAGAATTTGCTAAGTGCCTCTGGCTGCCATCACTCAAATAATTTTCCTCCACTGTCAGAAACTTGTCAAGCCACCAAATTCTTTCTGAGATAAATGAGCCAAAAAGGGCAAAATTTGCCTAACCTGCCAGAAGCCTGCTGCTCTGTCTCTCCCAGATATTAAAAGACGGAGAACTCTACGATACACAGTTCATTGCACACATGATACTTCTCACAGTAGAAAAGGAAAGACACCATCAGCCAACAACTTTATTTTCTTTAGTGAAGCCAATGACTGATCTACCTTTCTGACTATTTCTATTGTTACAAATTGGCACAATCAGTGACTGAATTGTTGGACAATGGCAGTTTTTAGATTAAAAACTTCTTATTTGTATAATTTTTATTGATTTATTGAGGTAACATTGGTTAATAAATTATATAGGTTTCAGGAGTACAAGTCTATAATACGTCATCTGTATATTGTATTGTGTGTTCACCACCCAAAATCAAGTCTCCCTTCCATCACCATTTATTCCCCCCTTACCCTCTTCTACCTCCTCTCACCACCCCTTTCCCTCTGATAACCACCATACTGTTGTCTGTGTCTATGAGGTTGTGTGGGGTTTTTTTGTTTGTTTGTTTTTGCTTAATCTCTACCTTTCCCACCTAACCCCCTGAACCCCCTTCCCTCTGACAGCTGTCAGTCTGTTTTCTGTATCTATGAGTCTGTTTCTGTTTTGTTTATTTGTTTGTTCTGTTATTTATATTCCACATGTAAGTGAAATCATATGGTTTTTATAAAAAACTTCTCGAGTACTCACATATAAGAGTTTTGGAGGTCAGAACAGTGGAGGTTTCAAGTTACCTCAAAATAATGCCCTTTGAATTGGCTCCATTGTTTCCCATCTGGTTTATTGTAGGGTCTCTCTGCAGGATACATCTTATTGCACATAAAGGATATGTTCCTGGAAAGCTAAAACTTAAGATTAGCCTTAAGAAATTGCCATTGTGCCAGTCAAAAATGGCCAGATATTGTCAGTTTCATAGTGTTCAACCTAAATATCAAAATAATTTTTATTAAACCAAAATGTCTTCCATTGGTTCCAGGGGAAAGTCCCTAGTGAAATACATTTAATGGTAAATGTCAAGGTAAAGTATGGAATCCCTTTGTAAATTCAATAACGGCAAATGAATTTATCCCCCTGGTTCCATATTCTGTTCACTTAAAGCAGGGCATATCTGTTGCCTGAGAAATAGCTAAATGGAGAAAAGGAAAGCCAGTGTTGGCCCTCTGTTCAGATGGATGCTTGCAAGTTCTCACCCTCCAAATACCCTCAGGAATGCTGTGGAGAAGTGAATCCCTTTAGTTGCACTTTCTTCTTGTTTCTCCCAGGAATTTCTGTTTTCTCTCCAATATGAGTCAAGTGGCCTAAGGAAAAATCAATGAATGTGCGGTGTAGCCCAGGGACCCTGGACTTTTATTCATTTCCCTTTTTCTTTCTGACCTGCTGACCATCCTCTTCGGCTCCAAACTTACATCAGTCTTGGAAGGAACTGATTTAAATCCTGAATTATACAGAATGCATCCTGAATACTTGAGAATAAGAATTATTTTGTTGCTATTCAATTACTTCTATTTTCCCCTAACTAGATAGAAAACAAAACAAAACATAGGTTATTTACACATATCTAAACCATCAGCCCACATTTCACTTCCCTAAAATAAAATTAATTTCAGGGAATATGCATTTTAAGTAACTACTAAATGTTAAAATTAATATCTTGGCATTGAATGCCCAGACATTTGTTTTTATCAATGAATACAAGAAAAATATAACCTAAGATATTCATCTGTACCAGTAAAGTGACCAGATAATTTCTACTAACCATTTTCCAGTTAGCTGATTTATTATTATATCTCTTTATTCAATAGTAAGTTCTTGGCATTGAAAGATTCATTCACATAGCTCTAGCAACACGGTGCATTTATTTAAACCACACTTGACTAGTGGTATATAAATAATCTCCGCAAACCATATTCATTTCCCAAAGGGAATATTAAATGCTAAATAACTTCACAAATTGGAAGCAGTCCTGTCTCTGTGTTCATTTTTGATATAATAAAAAAATGATGACATTGTAGCTAGCTTATTTTTAATAATTCACACATTGAGAGCAAAAGAAAATATTACACCATTGCTAGGGGATGTGGACTTGCACAGTATAGCACATTCACCTTTTCTTAATGAATGATAATGGATTGACCAACATCAGAATGTCTGCCAGGAATTAAGAATGTGTCTGTTCATAATGGGGCTATAAATTAGCATAGTGGATTATTCTCCATAGCAGATACATACATAGTTTAGTCTTTGGGAAGACTATAGCTCACACATCTTTCATTAGTCCTCATAGAATCTTTGTAAAGTATAAATATCCTAATTTTGCAAGCTAGAAAAATGAAAAATGTACCACTCTTGGGCAATGAAAACAAATTTGACTATTCTGGCAAAGTATGGCTATATGTTCAAACAAAACTGCTTTCCCTCATGAACGTATAGCTGGACTCTGTTTCCTGGTCTGCCTTGTAGTTAGCAGTAGTCATGAAACTCGAGTTCTTATCATTGGAATATCCAAATCCTAGACATGGTCTATAAAAACCTCCATTGTCATCTGTGCACTCTCCTTTCCTCTATCAGTATTAAAGGCAAGAACTCCAAATACCTAAAGAAAAGCAGAGCCATAATGTTGTCAAAGCTTGAGTCCTGGAGTCACAGTATAGAGAGGAGCATCCTATAAGGCCTAAAAATACCCAGGATCATCAATGTAGGACTATCATGTAATTGTTAGATTGCAACAGTTAACCTGTCACAACTAATACCACCAGTAACCTGAAAATACTGTAATAAACCTGGAACTATTGAACCTAGCAACCTTTGATTCTAGCCTCCCCAAATTCAGTGCTTTCCTCATTCACCCAATTGTGGAACTGTAATTAGCCTCGACTCTATTATGAGTCACTATGTCTTATATCCCTTTAATATTTTTGAAAGCACGGTAATTTATGGTACACCCTCTTTCAGGTAAGTTGAAACATATTTCTATAGAGCAAAGTTGATTGCCTTCCTTTTCCAAATTAGAGTGAGTTCCACCAAAAAACATTTTGATAGAATAATGTGAGATCTTTTTATGAGGTGGTAGTTACATGACAGGCTCTGCATTATGGCAGATGATTGTTTTTGTGTGTGTGTTTTGTTTTGTTTTAAAGGGAAACTATATCTTACTAAAGAGCCTCAGGATGAATAGGAGTTTACAAACTTCTTAAGCACAAGGCTCTTAATATTGTTTTCACAAGAGCAATGGTTCTTATTCAGAGTGATTTTCCCCACAGAAGGTATTTGGCAAAATCTGGAGATATTTTTGATTGTCATAGTGTGTGTGTGTGTGTGTGTGTGTGTGTGTGTGTGTGTGTGTGTTTAAGAAATAAAGGAGCCAATGTTTATGTTTCCTGGGCTTTATCATGTGTCAGATACAGAGGTAAGGATGCACACCATCTCATTTAATTTTCTCAACAGTATCTATGGAGTAGGAATTTTTGTTTCCATTTTATGGGAGAGGAAAGTGGATTTTAGAGATGTGAAGTAACCTTCCCAAGCTATTTAGAGGCACAAACAATGTGAGAATTATAAGACCCCAAAGCCCAGGTTCTCTCCATCAAAACACACTGGCTTCTCTACAAAACTCCTGAAACTTCACTATGTGCTGTAAAATCAAAGGGTACAAAGGTTAGTCCTTTTAGTTTTACAAAGCTTGTTTTATGTGGTATTAACAATGTTTGTTGAGCTAGGAGACAATATCCCCCTTTCCAGAGCTTTTCATCTAACATATAATGTAGTCTGGCCAACACATTCAGAAGGTTACAAAATCATTGATCCCATATTGTACCAAGCCTTGAAAATCAAAGTTGTAAATCTATGTATATAAAAGCCTAAGCGACTGGCCCACTGGCCAGCAGCTATGATGCTCGCTGACCACCAGGGGGAAGACACTCAATGGAGGAGCTGCTGAGCTGCAGTCATTTGGCAGCAGCCGTTCTCAGGTGACATACCTAGAACCAGAGAGGAGGGAGCCCCAATTCCAGGGTGCATCACTGGAGAACCTCCCTCTCACAATCCGGGAACACTTGGGGGATGTCTGAGAGCCTGATCCCCACAGACCAGGGTGAGGAACCACACCGGTGCATGAATTTGTGTACCAGGCCTCTAGTATTAAATATTTATAGAAAAGAGGAATACCTAATTCATCTGTAACTTTGCCCCTGTTCTGTTTTATCTACGAGAGTCTAAGAATCTTATAATCATACACTCTATTCTGTTTCCTTTGTGGTAACACCTGACCCAATGCTTCTGGCAAAGATAGTATGACTTTCTCAGAGCAAACCTACATACTACCTGGGAGAAAGCAAGTTTACTTGCCTAGATACAATTTTCATAGTCGTGTAAATTTTTAAGATACAAAAAAGTCACCTCAGATTGCTGAAAAAACTCACATTGACTTCATAGTAACAAAGGGATTTAATAAAGCCTCCAATTTCCTATTGAAGCTTATCCAACATCCATCCAACGCTTAACAAGATTTAGCAAATTAAATTTAACAATGTTTTGAGAATCAAAACAAAATAAAATAATAAAGGAAAGGAGGCTTTGTGATTACAATCTTTCTCTTATTTCTTCCTTTCTTTTTTTTTTTTTTGAGTTTAATATTTCTCAGCTAGTCTCCTTTTTCAGAGATATTGGGACAATAGCATTTGGGCTCTGTTGTAACTTTTATTGATATTCACATGCTATATCAGCTTGATGGAGCTTTACTGGCTTCACAAAAGCAAATCACAACAACTTTTCAAAGGGTCTGGAGGCTCATAAAGGCTGGGCTACAGGTGATGGGAGTGGTGGGCCATTTTAAATATGGCCATTCCTTTGGATGCCCACCAACAAACACCACACTCTGCAGAAAGGCAGTGGTTCCCTGGGCGCTCATTGAGCTGTGCTTTTCTTTAGAAAAAAACTTCATAGGAAAACTTTGACCTGATAATGACATAATAAGTGAAGCTTAGCTCTAAATATGCCTTTAAAAGGTCACAATTAAGTAGAAGAACTAAAGTATAACTAGTTAGGAAAGACTCTGTAACCACTTTAAGACTGAGGTGACTGAATAGGAAGGTTACTGTGCCTACTGGACAAGGTGCTGGGTGGAGAAAGAGGTTGGGCTGAGTGTTTCACTAGGCTCTGGTGTAGAAGCATTCATTTATATATCCTCTTCCTGTGAAACTGACACCATATGGTTTTGATGCAACAGGCAAGAACTAGTCTATCAAGAAAAGTTATAACAGCTCTCCAAAGTATGTATATTTAAGAGATGTTTTGGCAATAGATTCTCTTTAGTGATTCATATTAGGATAAATCTCATTCCTGTTTGTCAGAACTTGGAGATGAAATGAAACTGGCATTTACTCTTTGTGTATTAGTTTTTTTAAAAAGAACTATTTTGAACCCACCAGAAGAAAAGAAGAAATCATTATGAACAAAGCTTGTCTTATTTTAAGCTTTCCTCTTCTCCTCTCCTCTTTTCTTATCCCTGCTACCCTCTCTCTCTCTCCTTTGTTCCCTCAAAGGTGAGAATGGTTGGGGGTCTTTGGTGTAGGATATAATAGAGGAATTTCCAGTAATTGCTATTAACCAGGTGTCCACACATAGCAGGTACCATGGTCACATAGATTGAGGAAACATTTTAACAAGATTATATAAGTGTCTCTTTATAGGATCTCTGAGAGGCTTTGTGATAGCACTTTCTTGGTCTTATGACATTCTTAATGGAAAGCATCTCACCGAGGCATGCTTTAGAAGCATTTAGAAGTTGTAGAGCAACTATTTCTACCCTTCAAAGCACTCTTCACTTATACTCAGTCCAGATACTGAGGGTGCCTGATCACTGTGCCCAAAAGAGAGACATATAGCTAAATAAGCACATCATTTTTTCAAAGGAGATAGCTCCTAAAATATATAATTACATATATAGAGGAGTGTTTATTTTAGCTGGATTAAGTATATCACATTTCTAACTCTCAGAAAAAAGGAAAATCCATATTTGATGGTATGCATGCATGTATGTCATTTAATATTATGGCAAGCATTAACAATTATTTTACACTATTAAGTTCTCTGCAAATTAACATTCTGATAGCACCACTATTGCCTTTAGTTAATTTCTTTGTATGACACTTAAATTAACACTTGAAACTGGTAAAAAGCCATAAAGGAAAATACAATTAACAAGTTGGGTGTGAAACAGTATAACATCTTTGGGAAAAAATAATGGAGAGGTACAGACCCAAGCATCAGAGTTCTCATTGAATTATTCATTTATTCAATAGATATTGATGAGAAATTTTTGTATGCCTGGTCTAACTGTCAAGAATAGAGCCCTCAACAAAGAGAGAGGGGGGTGGGGGGAATCACTATTGTTCTTGTGGAATTTGTATCTTGAGGAAAAAGTAAACTGCCCAATAGAGTTTTTGATAACTATAAATGAACTTTCCTGATAGTTAAATGAATGTTGAAAGTAATTTTTATGGTACAAACCCGAGTTTGCCTTTAGAAAAGAAAAACTATAGTGGTATTTATCCAACTTAGTCATGGATTCTGAAAATGGTGTGTACTTATGAGCAAATAAGTAAGATGTCTAAAATAAGTCTTGATGCACATATAATTTAAATAATTTAAAATAATTTTTTATCTGGATCTTCTTCACTTTAAATGATAAAACTACACATCAAACTCAGTTTGAAGATGTATCTTTCTGAATAGATTCCCCACATTTTTGGAAATGTACTATAATAAACATTCTTTTTAGAAAAACATTTCAACCTAGGGCTCTTGACAGCTTCATTTATAGACCAGTCAGCTAGGATGAAAACTGAGCTTCCCAAAGAGAGTTGGCAAAATAGTTTACTTGCTATAATTAAAAAAGCGGAAATTTCTGAACCACAGTTGTCTTCGATGCTAATGTGAATAACCAAATGTTATTTCCAGTGGATCTTTTTATGTCCTCCTTCTTGGCAACTTGGTACAGCTTTGTGCAGTTGGCAATCAGAAACTTTTTCCTCGAGATAGACATGCTCTTCATGTTAAACACATAGTGCTGTGATTATCCTGCACACTCACCATCCATGTTCAGCTCAGTAATGTCAATATGGAACCCAATTTCAATAATTTCAAATTTGAACACCTAGCTGTACATCTTTCCTTTGAAAAATCATAGCAATGATGTACTTCCGGCAGAGTATTTCATGTGGTCAATGTTATTTACTTCTACAATTGGAAAATGACTTGATTGCAACCATGTTGAAAATCTTCGCCAAGGTATGAGCTTTTCTTCATTGGGTTTTTCCTTGTGAGAAGGGCTAACTTCATTTTGTGATTTTATTTGGTCCTACTCAGTGACACAGTCTGTCTGGCTTAAGAGACATACTTGACAGATCTTGATACAGAAAAAAAAAACAAAAAACACACAAATGAAAGAATTTGGATTACAGATCCTTGCAGGTGAACCACTTTAATAAGCAACCAATGTCCATTGGACTATCATATTAAAGTTAGTATATCACCTTGGTATTGGGCACACAAATAAGTAAGTCATTGATAACTTCCACATATTTTTCTTTTTTAGCTGCTGCTGTTTCTCTCCTTCTTCTTCCTTAAATGGAACAAGTTTAAATTCTGAAATCCCACAAAGAAACTTTCCCAAGTGCTCCATCTCTAACAGACCAATCATGAAACGGCATCATTGTGTACTTGGGAAAAGACAATGGGGGCCGCAGGGGAAGCTGGGGGAACTGGGGGAGGACAGCTCTTTATTTTGTCCACCTAAGCATGTTAAAGTGGTGTTTGGGCAGATTTTAGCCACTGCCTATTGTGCATATGTCAGAGTCTTACATGAAGGCTAAGATGCCTTTTGAATGGCTTCACCATTTTTGCCTGTCTCCATGGGTCCTATTTACAAGCCTTGAGATGCAGATGGAAGTAAAATCCTAAATCTGTCTGGCTAGGATGTAAGAACTAAGGAGGGGATAACACTTCAGCACTAATGGGATTCACACTTTGTTAGAAAACAGCCTTGTTGCTCTAACCTTTGCTTGCATCAGCAGCGGCTGCTTAAGAATATTTGTTTTTCTTCTTCCCTGTGAGGTTATATTAATTTCTTTTTCCAGCTTACTGGTCTGCCTGTTCTGGATTTTACTTTAAAAAAAAAAAAAGGAGTTCCTAGAACTGCATATTCAATGGTTACTCTTTAATTGTCTAAAGAAATTATTTTTGTTTTCATAATTTCAAAGAAGTTTGCAGATAGCATTAAAAAATAATGGTAAAAGCTACAAATTCATTTTCCCATTGATATTGGAAAAGAACATTGCCATTGCATATGTAGACTTCACATTGGTATAGAGTCACACTGACCTGGGTGTGTGTGTTGTTTTTGCTAATCATATAGTAAAAATATATTAACTCTCCTTTAATTTTATCTATCTAAGGCAAATCCAGTTCTTTCCTTAAACTATCTCAAGTTGCCTCCTTCTTTCTTTGCCCTGCTACTATGTAAGATTTTTCCAGTAATCTATGATCTGAAATCCCACTTTCCTAAATGTAAAGAACTTTTTAAAATTTTTCTCCCCCCCACCTTTCCTATACTCATATTTCTCACAGTCCATGAGATATAAAATATATTAAGTATAAGGAAAATTTTAATAGATTTTGCTACATCATAGGATAAATCTATCTTTCCACTACATTACAGTAACACTTTATTAAAGTACCCAGCTAGCCACTTTACCTAATCTACATACAAGTGTCTATCTAAAAACAGCATGATATTAAGTAAAAAGATCTAGGCAGTTTTTTAAAATAATTTTTATTGATTTTTTTTTTTTACAGAGAGGAAAGGAGAGGGATAGAGAGTTAGAAACATCGTTGAGAGAGAAATATCTATCAGCTGCCTCTTACACACTCCCTACTGGGGATGTGCCCGCAACCAAGGTACATGCCCTTGACCGGAATCAAACCTGGGACCCTTGAGTCTGAAGACCAATGCTGTATCCACTGAGCCAAACCGGTTAGGGCTAGGCAGTTTTTTAACATTTCAAAGAGTATATTTGCAACCATCTGACTTAAAGTATAGACTGTCATGGCCAGAAATGCATTTTGCCTCACAGAGACTGAGTGTGGCACCACCAAGAAGTACATCATCATTTTTCAGGAGGAAGAAGTGAATGCAAGCAACTGCCAGAGGGGAAGATGGGACAAACCGATCAGAACAGGGCTACGGAAAACAAATGATGGGTCCAATCTGTGCCTCCAAGCATAAGTCGCAGGTGCAAAGCTCCAAGTTGCAGCCTTTGGTTTGCAGTAGAGCTGCTTCTCAGAGGGGCTTCTCTCTGCAGGGGGGTGGGGGAGGGTTGTCCAGGGATGTAGTTATTTGGTGATAGTTGAAACTGGTGAGGCCAGCTGATGGCATAAAAGTGTGGGTAAAGTTTTTTTCTCAGTAGGAGCTAGCAGTCCCACATATTTGCACAATTGCAGCAGGACCTGCAAAGCATAGGGGGCCTCTTCCAGGTGACAACATGAAGTCCGAAAGGGAGAAAAGCTTTTTCCTCTACCCTCTTAGGTTCAGTGACGGGGACCCTGCAAAATAAACTGACAAAGGACAGATTAACAGAGCAAAAGGTTTATTTAATATGCATGTGGGAGACCTCACAGAAGTGATAACCCCGAAAAGGCTGTCAGACCTGGAGGCTTACATACTGTTTTAACAAAGGACTATAAATTGTGACAAGACAAAGGAAGCGTTTCCATCTTCCAGGGGCAGTAAATTGTGAGAAGGTTAATACATGGGGGAAACTAATAGAAGATACAAATCATTTCAGTAAGATTTGATTATGTAGATTTCAGTCAGTGCTGTCTCCAGTGATAAGAGTTGTCTCCTATCCCTGATACGGGAAAGTGGAGGGGGTACACATCCACAGAGGAAAGTTTATGCCCTGCCTTTAGGTGATGGGGGAGGAAAGAGAGCTTTTCCAGTGACTGCTGGTACTCAGTTGTCTTCAGCTCAAACTAATCATTATGCCAAAGTGGCATGTTTTGCGGTAGCTTCTGTTGATCTCCTTCAATAGGTATGATTGTAGAAATCAGAAGTGGAGACACTGAGGATGTTTATCCCTCACTATAAAATAGTACCCGTTGTCCTTTCTGAATCACTTTTAGTACAACATTCAAAATAACATGCCTATATAAATTCAGTCTACCGTCCTGTTAAATGTGTACTCTGTCCAGAATTGTGCACTAGTCAAGCATAAGCTGTGTATTTACATGAGAAATGTTTTTGAAAAACTAAGATGAACCATCATTTACATTTTATTTTATTCAAAGTTGAACCACAAATCAGTGTTACGAGTCTGTCCCGTTTCTCTATTTCTTTTGGATAGTTGTACAGGATGGGAGTGGAACTCACCACATCAGAATGTCAACATGTGATGGGACCCTCCCTAGTTAATGGTCCCTCCAGACCACAGCTAGAATCTCAGCCTGCTTGACAGGGTCATGGCTCAGCAGAAAACATGTTCTCTCCATCATAGTCCAATTTGTTAGAAAGATTTTAGAAACACACATATCAATGTATGCATCATGACACTTAGGGGTAAGAAACAATTGGGAGCCTTAGGGAGTGTTGCTCAGTGGATAGAGCCTTGGCCTGTGGACTGAAGGGTCCCAGGTTTGATTCCTGTCAAGGACATGCACCTTGGTTGCGGGCACATACCTAGTAGGAGGTGTGCAGGAGGCAGCTGGTCAATGTTTCTCTCTCATTGATGTTTCTAACTCTCTATCCCTCTCCCTTGCTTTCTGTAAAAAATCAATAAAATATATATTTTTAAAAAGAAACAACTGGAAAAAGCCACATCAGTACTTTGAAGTCTGTATTTTAAGGGCTATTACATCTGCTGTTCTCAAGAGGAAGAGGTAGGCAATTCTGTCCTTCAGGGGACATTTGGAGACATTTCTAGTTGTTGTAACTGTCATGTGGGGAGTGCTGGCATCTGGTGAGGAGAATCCAAGGATGCTACTAAATATTCTATAATGCACAGGACAGCCCCCACAACAACCCCCAATGCCAACAGTACTATGATGGATAACCCTGCTTTACATCACGGTACACCACATGTCAGTGAGCCTCCACCCCCTGCCTCCCAACAGCAGCTCTAAAAACAAACCACTACTGCAGGACACTGCAGACCAAAGCCTTCAACCAATTAATGAGAGTCATGTGTGTGTGTGTGTATGTGTGTATTGAATGTATTAGGGTGATATCGGTTCAGGTGTACAGTTCTATAATGTATCATCTGAATATTGTATTGTGTTCACCACTCCAAGTCTCCTTCCATCACTATTTATCTCCCTTTTGCCCTCTACTACCTTCCCTCACTCCTTTCCTCTTATAATCAGGAGCAGAATAGAGAGCCCAGAGATAAACCCACACTTTTATGACCAATTCATATTTGACAAAGGAAGCAAGAACATACAACAGGGTAAAGATAGTCTATTCAATGAATGGTGCTTGGGAAATTGGACAGATAGTTGCAAAAAACTGAAATTAGACCCCCTTCTTACACCATACACAATGATAAACTCAAAATGGAGTTTCATGTGTTTTTAAATAAATACACTGAATCATGAGTAAAGCTATTTGAGGTTTTCTATTATTTTAGACTTAAAGTGGATTTTTCATGGGGGGAAAAAAAGCCATCAGTGATGAGTGAACATGGACAGTCCTGTTTATATCATCTTCTCTAACCTTATTTTGAAAGCTCCTACTAACAGAGACAATCTCATTTCCAAATTCCCTGGCTACAGGCTTTAAAATCTTTTTCTCTCATTGTTTCTTTTGGTTTTGTCTTGAATGCATAGTGATGGGAATGCATAGTTTAGGGAATGCCCCCTGATGCTGTCTGGGATCCCACTCTTTTGAATGTTGATTCATGGATGGATCCTTAGAGAGCCATTAAGAGTTGGCAGTGGTGTCTCTTTGTAAAATAGAGTCAGCATTCTCACCCACTGAGAATATCCCTGTTAATCCATTGTTTCTATTTCTTGGAGGAAATAGCTGACTTTTGCAACTGAAAAAGCAAAACCACCTAGTAGATTTCTGAAATAAATGGAGTTTCCAATCTCCCAGTTCTTTTATAAGTGGAATAAATGGTATTGGGAATCTAGGGGAGTCCTTGAACCCTATGTTTCTAGAAATGAAGAGAGGAAATGCCAACATTATAAGAAAGTAAAGGTAGGTAAGAATTGTTCTATAATAACTTCTCAAAAATTTTTGAAGAAAACACATGGGTTGATTGTGTACAAAGATCAGTCTCCTGTTTGTCCCAGACAATGCAATTATTAGTCAGGATGTAGTTGGGTGAAAGTGTTGCTAGAGACCACTACAGTCAATGTTGTTTTTGGAAACATCATTGACTTACAAACAAATCCTAAGTTCATTTGCCAGAGTTATATTTTCTGGTGTAGTGTAGCACTGTGCAACAGAATTATAATACCAAGTGCATATGTAATTAAAAATGTTCAGGTAGCAAAATTCAAAATAAAAGAAAAATACATTAAATTAATTGCAAAAATAAATTTTTTAACCCAATATAGCCAAGTTATTATCATTTTAACTCATAATGAGTATTACTGAGAGATTTTTACATTCTTTTTTTTACTAAGTTGTTGAACTCTGGTGTGTGATTTTACAGGTATAGCACATCTCTGACTTGCTACATTTTAAGTGATGGATAGCTACATGGAACTGTGATAGCCTCTGGAACCGCTGTATTGCACAGCACAGCCTAGCCCCTGCTGATTTCTCTATCTTCATCCATTTCTTCTCTCTCCCTTGTAAAATTCACAGTCCAGCATTGGGGAACTTCTTTCAACTCCATCGCCCCGTGTTGCTTCTTATTTCTGGGTCTTTGTACAAGTTTCTCCCTGGAACACGCTCCATCATCTCTCCCACCCTACCTGGCGACTGCCTATGTATTCTTCACAAAAGTTGAGTGTTCTGGAAAAAAATTGTTGGGGACAAAAAACTTTTCCTCTTACCCTCTTAGGTTTAGTGATTAGGAACCTAAGAAATTAAACTGACCACAGACAGATTGGTGAGAGAACAGATAGAGTTTATTGACATGTGAGAGCCTGGTGATGAGTAACTCAAAGGGGTCATTAGTTAGAGTTTGGGTCTTATCCACCTAACTTAGTATAAAGGTGGACTGGGGAGAGAAGACTTCTATGGGAAAAACAAATAGGTTATTTAGGGAAAGTCAAATGATTTATAGGAGAACAATTAGGAGATAAAAGTTTACCATAAGATTTGCTTATACAGGTGTGAGCAGTTTTACCATTTTTTTGTGACCTTGAAACTCTCCTGGAGAGGGCATTTATGGTAGGTTTACTTGTGGTTTCCCTCCTAGAAGTAAAAGCCACCCTGAAGAGTGAATTTATGGCAGTCCTAATTTCTCAGAAGTTTCTGCTTTTAGTCAGATAGGGGAAGCTCTGAGAAGACTTCTGTCTGCATCTGTGGAATTTCAAATGCCTTCGGCCTACAGAAATATTTATACCAACTCTGGGGTTCCAAGAGGGTGCCCACAGAACCATAGGAAAGGTTAGATTTTGCTGCTCCATGCTTTAATGCTACTTGTACCTCCCATTCCACAGTTCGCATTCACTTTATTATGCTCTGTATCCCCTCAAGTTCAGTGTCTTTCTTTCAAGTAGACTACAACCCCTGGGAAGGCAGGAATAGCTCTATATTTCCTGCATATTAACATGAACTCATTATCTAGGACAATGGGCTAACACATAATAGACACTTGGATAAATATTTGTGCAGTGAATCAGCCAAATATAAATACTATTGAAGGAGAAATATCTTTTTCTTCTACCCTTCTAAGTTCTTAGCAGTGGGCCTCTGTATCAAAACTCATATTAACAAAAGAAAAGCATATGTATTTATTTAGTACAACTATTACATGACACAGGAGTCTTTATAAAGAAATGAAGACCCAAGGATGTGGTTAAACCTGTGTTTTTATGCTAGGTTTGTTGACGTGTACAAATATTATTTAGCAATATAAACCAAAGCAATAATGATATATGTTAGTACGTGGATGATGCTAAAACACACACACACACACACACACACACACACACACACACACACACCATTTTATTTAGTGAAAGAAACCACACACACACACATAAAAAAACATATTGTATGATTTCATTTCTATGAAATGTTCAGTAAAGGCAGATTTATAGAGACAGGCGGCAATTGCCTGGGGTTGGGGATAAGAACAAGGATAAACTGTAAATAAGCAGAGGTGACAGAAATGTTCTAAAACTGAATTTTGTGGTAAGAGTTACAGTCAAGAGTGTCAAATTTGGGTTATTGGATGAAGCTGGATTAAACACTCCTGATGTAAGTGGAGTCTGAAAGATGAGACAGAGGCCGAAAACCAGGACACAGGCTTTATTAAAGGAGAAGGACCCCTGCCTGGCTGCCCCACAAAGGGGAGAGAACACACATGTAGAGGGAACACGCCTTTTGAGGGGAGGAAAGGGAAGGGATGGGACTTAGGGTACTTGGCATGCACTGATTGGTGGTTTCGTATAAGGCACATGATTAGGGACTTAGGGACTTAGGAATGAAGGGCTTGGGGTATTTGGCAAGTGCTGATTGGTGGTTCAATGTACAGTCCATATAAGGTGCCTGGGGTTAGGTGCTCAGGAATGTCCAGGCCGAAGGTGCACTCGCTCCATCAGTTAGGGCAAGGGAGGATCTGTCAGAGTCATTTGTGTAATATTAAGAGAATATAGTTTTAACTGAATTTGTAAACTGTTAAACCAGTTTATATAAATGTTGTCATATTTGTATTCAATTCCTTTTACTTGACCCCAGTTTAAATTTCTAATATTTTATGCTACAGCTTTACCTTCAACTCTTTTTTTTTTACAATTTTTTTATTAAATTATTGTCTGTGTACATATTTTAACATTGCCCCCCCATACATACCCTCCCTCCCCAGAGTTTTGTGTCCATTGATTGTATTTATATGCATGCATACAAGTCCTTCGGTTGATCTATAATCTCCCCCAGATCTCCCTACCCTCCCAGCTGTAATTCGACAGTCTGCTTATTGTTTTACTGTCTCTATATCTATCTTTTGGTTCATCAGTTTATAATGCTCTTTATTATCCATAAATGAGTGAGGTCATGTTTCTCTTTCATTGACTGGCTTATTTCACTCAGCATGATGTTCTCCAATTCCATCCAGGTTGTTGCAAATGATGAGAATTCCTTCTTTTTTATGGCAGCATAGTATTCCATTGTGTAGATGTACCATGGTTTTTGATCCAATCATCTGCTGACAGGCACCTAGGCTGTTTCCAAATTCTAGCTATTGTAGATTGTGCTGCTATGAACATAGGGGTGCATATATCCTTTCTGATTGGAGTTTCTAGCTTCTTGGGATATATTCCTAGGAGTGGGATTACTGGGTCAAGTGGGAGTTCCATTTTCAGTTTTTTGAGGAAACTCCACACTGTTCTCCACAGTGGTTGCACCAGTCTGCATTCCCACCAGCAGTGCACAAGGGTTCCTTTTTCTCCGCAACCTCGCCAACACTTGTTGTTTGTTAATTTGTTGATGTTGGCCGTTCTGACAGGTGTGAGATGGTACCGCATTGTTGTTTTGATTTGCATCTCTCGAATAATTAGTGACTGAGCATGTTTTCATGTGCCTTTTGGCCTTCCTTCTGTCTTCTTTGGAGAATATTCTATTTAGGTACATTGCTCATTTTTTAATTGGATCATTGATCTTCCTTTTATTTAGTTGTATAAGCTGTCTGTAGATGTTGGAGATTAAACCTTTATCAGTGATAACATTTGCAAATATGTTCTCCCACACAGTGGGCTTTCTTGTTGCTTTGTTGATCGTTTCTTTTGCTATAAAGAAGCTTTTTATCTTGATGTAGTCCCATTTGTTTATTTTCTCCTTATCTTCCATTGTTCTAGGGGCAGTATCAGTGAAGAAGTTCTTTCGGCATATGTCTGAGATTTTGCTGCCTGTGGATGCTTCTAGTATTTTTATGGTTTCCCGTCTTATGTTTAAGTCCTGTATCCATTTTTAGTTTATTTTTGTGTATGGTGTAAGTTGGTGATCTAGTTTCATTCTTTTGCATGTATCTGTCCAATTTTCCCAACACCATTTATTGAAGAGACTGTCTTGACTCCATTGTATGATCATGCCTCCTTTGTCAAATATTAATTGAGCATAGTGATTTGGGTTGATATCTGGGTTCTCCATTCGATTCCATTGATCTATATGTCTGTTCTTGTGCCAGTACCAGGCTATTTTGAGAACCGTGGCTTTGTAATACAGCTTGAAGTCTGGTATTGAGATCCCTCCTACTTTACTCTTCTTTCTCAGGATTGCTGTGGCTATTCGGGGTCTTTTATTGTTCCAAATGAACTTTTGGAGAGTTCTGTCTAGGTCAGTGAAATATGCCGTTGGTATTTTAATGGGGAGTGCATTGAACCTATAGATTGCTTTAGGAAGTATGGACATTTTGATGATGTTGATTCTACCAATCCCTGAACATGGTATGTTCTTCCATCTGTTCACATCTTCCTCTATCTCTTTTTTCAGTATCGTGTAGTTTTCTGCAAATAGGTTCTTTACTTCCTTAGTTAAGTTTATTCCTAGGTATCTTAATTTTTTGGTGCAATGGTAAATGGAATTGCTTTTTTAGTCTCTGTTTCTGTAGTTTCACTGTTGGTGTATAGAAATGCCATGGAGTTCTTGGCATTAATTTTGTATCCTGCTACATTGCCAAATTCATTTATTAAGTCAATTAGTTTTTTAATGGAGTCTTTTGGGTTTTTTATGTACAATATCATGTCGTCTGCAAATAAGGATAACTTTACTTCTTCTTTTCCAATTTGGATGCCTTTTATTTCCTCTTCTTGTCTAATTGCAATGGCTAGTACTTCCAGTACTATGTCAAACAGGAGTGGTGATAGTGGGCATCCCTGTCTTGTTCCTGTTTTTAGAGGGAATGGTTTTAGTTTATGTCCATTGAGTATGATGTTGGCTGTGGGTTTATCATATATATCAATAGCTTTTATTATGTTGAGGTATGATCCTTGTACTCCCACCTTGTTAAGAGTTTTTATCAGGAAAGGGTGTTGGATTTTATCAAATGTTTTTTCTGCATCAATTGATATGACTATATGATTCTTATCTTTCATTTTGTTTATGTGATGTATCACGTTTATTGATTTGCGGATATTGTACCATCCTTGCATTCCTGGAATAAATCCTACTTGGTCATGGTGTATGATCTTTGTGATGTTCTGCTGGAGCCAATTTGCTAGAATTTTGTTGAGGATTTTGGCATCTATGTTCATGAGGGGTATTGGCCTGTAATTCTCTTTCATTGAGTTGTCTTTATCTGTTTTTGGTATTAGGGTGATGCTGGCTTCATAGAAGGAGTTTGGAAGTGTTCCTTCCCCTTGAATTTTTTGGAATAGTCTGAGGAGGATAGGTTTTAGTTCTTCCTTGAATGTTTGGTAAAACTCTCCTGTGAAACCATCTGGCCCTGGGCTTTTGTTTGCTGGAAGCTTTTTGATGACTGTTTCAATTTCTTCCCAAGTCACTGGTCTGTTGAGATTTTTAGATTCTCCCTGATTGAGTTTTGGAAGGTTGTATTTTTCTAGGAATATGTCCATTTCCTCCAGGTTGTTCAGTTTGTTGGAATAGAGTTGTTCATGGTATTTTGTAACAATCCTTTGTATTTTGGCGGGGTCTGTTGTTATTTCACCTCTTTCGTTTCTAATTTTGTTTATTTGAATCCTCTCTCTTTGTTCTTGGTTACCTTGGCTAGAGGTTCATCTATCTTGTTTATCCTTTCAAAGAACCAGCTCTTGGTTTTGTTGATCTTATGTATTGTTTCTTTGGTCTCTATGTCGTTTATCTCCGCTCTGATTTTTGTTATTTCCTTCCTTCTGCTTACACTGGGCTTTTCTTGTTGCTATTTTTCTAACTCTTTGAGTTGTAGAGTTAGATAATTTATTACCATTTTTTCTTGTTTTTTGCAATAGGCTTGTAGGGATATGAACTTCCCTCTCAAAACTGCTTTTGCTGTGTCCCATAGATTTTGGATTGTTGTGTTTTCATTGTCATTTGTTTCCAGGATGTTTTTAATTTCTTCCTTGATTTCTCTGGTAACCCAGTCCTTATTTAATAACATGCTGTTTAGTCTCCATGTGTTTGATTTCTTTGGATTATTTTTATTGTAGTTTATTTCCAGTTTTATGCCACTATTATCTGAGAAGATGCTTGATATGATTTCTATCTTCTTGAACTTGCATAGACTTTGCCTATGTCCCAAAATGTGGTCTATCTTTGAGAATGTCCCATGTGCACTTGAAAAGAATGTATATTCTGTGGCTTTGGGGTGGAATGTTCTGAAGATGTTGATTAATTCCATCTGGTCTAGTGAGTCATTTAGGGTTGATATTTCTTTGCTGATTTTTTGTTTAGATGATTTGTCCAAGGGTGACAGTGGGGTATTAAAATCTCCTATTCGATACTATGATTGTATTGCTATTAATCTCTCCCTTAATGTCTTCCAGCAGTTTTTTATTTTTTATGTATTTGGGTGCTCCCATATTGGGTGCATATATATATTTACCAGGGTTATTTCTTCTTGTTGGATTGCTCCCTTTAGTATTACGAAGTGGCCTTCATTATCTCTTGTTATGTCCTTCACTCTGAAATCTAATTTGTCAGATATAAGTATTGCTACCTCAGCTTTTTTTATCATTTCCATTCGCCTGGAAAACCTTTTTCCATCCCTTCACCCTCAGTCTGTGTGCGTCTTTTTTTCTGAAGTGGGTTTCTTGTAGACAACAGATCTATGGGTCTCGTTTTCTTATCCAAGCTGTTACCCTATGTCTTTTGATTGGAGCATTTAATCCATTTACATTTAAAGATATTATTGATAGGTGCTCATTTGTTGTCATTTTTATTCTATACCCCTGTGTTCCTTCTTCACTTCCTATTTCTTTATTTTTACAGTAGACCCTTTAGCATTTCTTGCATTGCTGGTTTGGTGGAGATAAATTCCTTTAGATTTTTTTTATCTGTGAAGCTCCTGATTACACCTTCAATTTTGATTGATAGCCTTGCTGGGTACAGTATTCTTGGATTCAGACCCTTCCTTTGCATGACTTTGTATATTTCATCCCGTTCCCTTCTGGCCTGATGAGTTTCTGTTGAGAAGTCAGTTGCTAGTCTGATGGGGGTTCCTTTACATGTCTGGCTGCTTTTAAGATTCTTATTTTGTCATTGGTGTTTGCCAATTACCTTCAACTCTTCAAAGGCCATTCCTCTGAAAGAACACAGGGGGTGAATTCAGCCCTGATCCAACAAGAGTTCCACTGGCAACTTTTAATGACAAAGTTATTAACATCCTGAATAAATACAGTTCCTCTGGTTTCTGGAAGCTACTGGTGTCTGGTCCTCCTCTTTGGAATTGGATCATTATTCACCTGAGTCACAGGCACACCCTCACATACACACACATAAACTATTCATCAAAGGAGTCAGTTGTAAACTTAATCTCTCATAAGTAAGCACTCTATGATGTGAAGTGTCCTATAGGAGTGAATACCACCTGTCACATTTAGTGATTAAAATGTGAATATTATTATTCTCACCCATGACTAATTTGAAGACAAATTGTATTTATTTTAATGAAATATCTTTTTTTTTAATTTTATGTTTCTGGTGCTTTTTTATTACAAGCAAAAAAGAATGTTATTTTTATATTCTTTAAATACTTTAAATACTTTACATCAATTAAATACTTACAGATAGCTAAACAATAAAGGGGAAAAGTGCCTTGCCAGGGAGCATTCTAATTAGTGTTCAATTATCAAAAAAAAAAAAAAAAAAATTAGGTCAGCCTTTCTGACAATCAACTCAGATTATCGTCCTCTGAGGTTCATTTTAAAGTACCTTTTAATTTTCTATGAACATCCATTATAAGAATATTATAAACTCATCACAGATATATAACCAATGTTCACGTTTTGATGTAGCATCTTTTAGAATGTTTTCAATATAAATACAAACGTAACACAAAATTCATTTCTATACAAAGAGTTATTCAACAAAAATTGAGCGTCTATTATGTGCCAGTGTTATTTCTGCTGGGTGGCATCATATTTGCTATTCTGTCAACTCTGTAGGCACTACCATTTGACTGTCCTTCCATGTCAGTCAATTTGGATCTGTTATATCATTTTTTCTATTTTCAAATTAAGTTTTCTGGCTTTTAAAAGATATTTATGTTTTTATTGTTAACAATATTACAGATGTTATGTTGTTATATCATTTTAAGGGCTCCCTAATTATGGCAGATTATACTTTCCAAAATGGCAACAACCTTTTAATTTACTGCCCGCTCATTTTCTGAATTTTGCCATGCCAAACCCAGAAGGAGAATCTATGTTGCCTTACCCTGAACCCAGGTGAAGTTTTATGACTGCCTCATTTACCAGAAGTGACGCCACATGACTCCCTTGAGAGACCTTAACAGGTGACCTAAATTCTGCCCAACCCTGTCTTAGGACACTCACCCTTGGAATTTAGCCCCCATGCTGTTTGTCAGCCCAGGTAACATAGCAGAATCTGTGTGTAGGTCTAGCCAACAGCCAACAGCCAGCGCTAACTGCCAGCCTTGTGATGAGTGCCTCTTCAGATGACCCCAGCCTCCAGCCTTTAAGCCACGGCAGTTGAAGCCAAGTACAACAGAGGCAGTGGTCCCTGAAGAACCTTTCCAAAATCACAGATTTATGAGCAAAATACATGCTTGTGTTAAGCCACTGAGTTTCCAAGTGGTTTGCAACAGAGCAGTAGATAACAGGAATAGCACTTCTATGGATCCATCCGTCAGAATCACTGTTGCGAGTATAAAATGTCACACATTAAAGAAAATTGACGGAAACCACAGAAATGCCCAGCAGTAGACTGCTGAATCTGTAGCACATCTGCACAGTCAAGAACCATGTAACTGCAGCGAGGAATGTCAGATCTCCTCTCTTTCATACCCATTGCTTATTTTTCTTTTGGGTGGTAGTGTTTCTCTCTTTTCAAAGGTTAGGCACTCCTAAAACATGAAGGAGAGGGGCCCATTGTCCCCATTCATCATTTCTTCTGAATTGGCTTATGCAGTTTTTTGCCATGCAAAAGATTTTTTATCATGTAGGTAGGTCCACCAAAGATAGAAAGATAGATAGATAGATAGATAGATAATAAGATATAGATGATTATAGATATAGAAATACAGATATTGTCTGGACTAGTTATTCTTGTACTGAACATCTTATATTTAAATAGGTAGCAAAGATGAGAGTTGTGGAGATATTAGAGCTTTGATATGCAACTAAGTTTGTATTAGAAGCTCAAATGGATTAAGTATTATTTTTGGTGTTAAAGTTAGTGGTGCATGCTGGTACAAAGAACAGCTAAAACACAGAACAGAGCAAAGTGGCCAAGGTTAATTCAACAGCTGTCTATTACTTGATAATGAAAAAAAGAAAATCTTTTATAACCAAGGAAAAGGTAATATTTCCAGTGAAGTCTAAGAGTATATAGATAGTTTCAATATCTTTGCAGTTGCTTACATATACTTTTACTGTAAAGACTCCTAAATCGCATGTAACAAAGACATGAGTCTCATTGTGCAAGCATTTCATAGTGATGTTTAAAAAAACTCAGATGTTCCTTTTAGAGGTGACTATTTTGCTGTCAGGTGGTAAACTTTTAGAATATTGAGATCTGCTCTTTTGTTTGATCTTGTCTGAATTCCCCACCCAGTGCATTCGTATCTTGCCCTACTCCCATCATCCCAGCCCAGGGAATCAGAACATATAAATTACGAAGGACAGACAAGTTACTCATTGGCTATGCACCCCAGGTTCATTTATGCTATTGAATTGGCATTGTCACCAAGCAGAGGCAATTTTCTTTCGAGAGAGAAGAAGCTGGATGGGGGCCTGGGCGAAGGGGGTACAGCCAGAACCATGATTTCACAGGTTACATTGTCTCTGGGGAAACTTATCCATCAAGCCGTCACCTCCGATTCTATGCAGGGGCACTACAGAGAGAGGCAGCATGCCTCAGTTTGGCCATCTGAAGTGCTAGTATGTAGTGGGGCTGGTGGTGTGAAGCTGATTAATTTCGTTTCAAAGGCCCAAATGGCATGCTGCCGAACATGGGCACCAGCCCAGCGGCAGCGCCTTAGAAATAATGACTCTGCAGCGAGGAGCCCGCATTGCAAAATCTAGATCTGTGCCATCTGCTCATCTCCTCTTTGATTTATTCCTTTCAAGGTTGTCAAGGATGTACTGGAAAGGTAAGTCTTGGTTTTAAAAACTTGAGGGAAAGGGGGCATTCCGGATGGATGAGAGCATATCTGAAAAATATCAAGATAGTTCTTTTTCAGTTAGAAGGGGATTTGGATTTATATGGTGTGAATAGTGTTGTGAAATGCTGTCCTCTGGGAAGAGAAGGTAAACCTTAGATCTTAAAAAAAAATCATGTCTTATACCTTATCTGTTTACTTTTATTTCATATCCTACAATGATTTTTAAATGACTTTTTGCAAAAACAGTCATTTTCGGAAACTTGGATTGAGCATGTGGATCCACATTTTTCAAATGGGACATCCTGCCTGTGGTTGGTGTTTCCGGCTTGTCTTCTGTTTGGGAGAAATGAAAGGCAAGCAGCCGCCTGGTTGGGGGAGGAGGGGGGTGCAGGGCTCTGGAAGCACCAGGTGAACTGGGGAAGCTCCCAACTGAATGCCAGGCAACTAGTTTGCTAATATTCTGTCCTGGGAGGGGCATAAGGAGCCCAGAACTCAGGGTAAGTTTTAGGCTCAGCCTTCCCCATCCCTCAGAGACCCCTACTAGCATTTGGGGACAGAAAGAGCAAATGCTCATCTCCCTGCCTGGCCAAGGACCCATCAGGTTCCCAGCTCAGGGCTTGGTGTCCTGTGGCTGAGGAGCAGAGCACCTCTCTGAGGGCTGGCCTTGGAGGAATTGATGCCTGCAAACACCCCTCCCCCGCCCTGCCGCTCCCCAGGAGAGGCGCTTCTGCAGAAGTCATTTGGTGTGTGCGCGGCTCTCCCCTGTGAGGGGATTAGAGAATCTCAGAGTGCTTTGTGAGAAAAAGCCTGGAAGAGGTTGCTGGGAGAAAGCAAGCCAAGGGAAGGAAGACCGGCTTTCCTGGTCCCCTCATTGAAGTGACTAAGAAAGCTGGGGGCTTGTTTGCTTTCGTCTGCGGAGGAGAAACCGGTAAGGCTCCTTTTTCCTATTGCTCTGGGATGCTGGGATGTTACTGCAATCACTCTCCTGAAAGTGCGGGTGGTGGAAGGAAGGGAGATGGGCTAGCCAGCGGTTCTCCAGACACACTGCATTGTCCCTGTCTGATGTCTGAGAAAGGCGCTGCCTCCTGCACAAAGGGCTGCCAGCCTCAGCACCATTTGACTTTTCCCAAACTTGACTGGCATCACTTTTGAGCAACTGACTTAAAGGAAACATACGCTCAGGCAGAAACTAGAACCCACAGAGGCCTGCGCTTACTTCTAGGACAATCGTCTTTTCTACGTGTGGGGGCTAAAATAATATCACTTTTCTTCCCGCCTTCTAAGTTCTTCTAGCTGGGCTAGTAATCAAATTAAAGGAGACAAATTAACAGGAGAAAAATCAACATGTGAATGCATGTGCATGGGGATTCACATAGGCATGAAAATTTGAGGCAACATTGGGTAGATCTGACATGTTGGGAGAAAGGAGAAGGGGGAAAGGAGATCTTAGATTTCAGAAGTGAGGCTGGCAATTTGCAGGTAGTTGAGGAAGAACAGAACACACCTGGCAGGTACATCCGGGCTAGGCCACTCAGAAACAATGGGACGCGGGAGGTATCCAGCTAACAGGCTTGGAGTCTTCCCGCTGGGGTGAAGATTCTTAAGGTGATTAAGCCCAAGCTCCCTTCCCAAAGCATTTTTCTCAGTCTAAACCTCTGGGGCAGGAGAGGGGGAGGGTCAAAGGTTCTTTCTGCGGCTTTTGTTTCTTAATAATCAATATCCCCAAACACAGCTGGTGGCAAAATGTTAATTCCCTTCAACAGCATGCATATCTAAATTTGATTAGTTTGGTGGTACCAGTGCATGGGAGTAGTTAGGAGAAAATTGGGTCTTTCTGGAAAATTCCAAGTTGTCTGCTTCCTGTATTTCCCATCACCAATGTCACCTGCTTTGTAACTAGGGCTCTGTGGACCAAAGCCACTAGTAAACCAAGCAGTCCCAAAAGCAAGTTCCAGACAGCGAGACAAGGGGAGAGAAATCCCGCTAAAATGAGGAAAATGGAATTTTAAGTTAGTCCCCAAGAACTTTAGATTCTCTGTTCTCTATTCAGCAATTGTTCTGATCAGAAGAAAAAAAAAAAAAAAGAAAAGAAAAAAAAACACATGAGGAGCCAGATGTCAGAAAGAATAGGTACGGTGTCTCCAGCATTTTAATGGAATCACACAACCTTATTTGGCAAATGTTATTTCTTACTCCCTAATTCCATTCTGTTATTTTTAGAATTGACTGTGGTATATGTGTGCCATATATATATATATATATATATATATATATATATATATATATTAACCTGGGAAACTTGAGCATGAATCATTTAGAAATATTTTAATTCAGTTTGAGGCAAATTATCCCTCAAGCAAATAACTCAAGTCCTTATGAGTTGGGGTGTGTGGAGAAGATATAAGTAACAGACAGCTGTTGCTTCTGTGATGGACAAGTCCAGAAGCCTGACCTCAGAGCTGAGAACCAAATTCCTGGAAACCCTGCCCGTCCTTCCCCCACCCCACAGGAGGGAATAGCGATCTTTGTTGTGGTGTTTGTTTTGCCCTGAGAAAGTCTGGATGCTGCCCAATGTAGCTGACTCTCCGCAATTGCAATTTTCCCTCCTCATTAAAATAAAACTAAAAGCTTTGCTTTATATAAGGTCCGAATGGTAGATGTTTAGTTCCTGAACTTAGCACATACCAAATAATACAAATACTATTCCAGCTGAATCTGTGCATCATGAAAACAATGATCAAGTGCAATGAATCAGCTCCCGCTAATTACCTACAACTTGCACTTCAATGAAAAATAGGCCCAGAGAATTTTTTTCTCCTGGATGGATGTTGCAGTCTAAAAATGACCTGGTTATTAGAATATTCAGAAATTGAAAATGTGCGGCATTTATTTTGTTACTAAATAACAGGTTTTTAAAAGGATGTAACTATTTAAATAGTTTCTTTGCATAGATATTAGCACCTGGAAAATTTATGTGCTCTTTCTTTAAAATAAGCTAATTATGTGCCCGAGGTAACCTTTGCAAAGGAAAAAAAAGAAAAAAAAAATGAAAACCAATTCCCTTTCCATTTCAATTTCCATTCTTCTTCAACTGAAATGCTAATTCAACCCAACAGTGTATCTTTGCCTTTAGGAATTGTTTATGGAATGCAGGCAGTTAATTTGGGATCCCGCATGCTAGATAACAGTTAATCAATTTATCTGTGAACTCTCAGGATGCCTGGGAGGGTTTCCAGGTTTGATCAATGCTATTTACTATTTTCGGCTGCATGCTGGTTCCAGTTCCAAAGACTATTTACCTTCATAATATTTGAGCCCAGGGGTGTTGAGTTTATTAGAATGGATTTTCTTTCCAGGCTGATCTTTTAAAATCCTTTCGCTGGTCGTTTTTCACTATTGCCTTGTGAGAGTTTCATTCATCTGGCACCGAGTGCCCGGGTGTCACTCGAGGCCCATGTTTGCTGTGAGAGAGAAAACTCTATTTTGGTGGGGCTCCCTGCAGAGTCAGCCAAGGCCAGAAGGGAAAGATCAGCTCTTGCTGTTCTGACAATTGTTCACATGTTCACAAGGTCCAGTTTCAAATGTGGTTCCAGCAACAACAAAAAGTGCTCATTCTTCTGAATTATTGATACATTAAAATATATCACCAGCTACTTAGAACCTGGAAGTTGCAAATAATCAATAATCCTCTCACATCGCACAAGACCTGCCCTGTGTTATTCGGCATTTAAATGATTCAAAAGTAAGTTTTCTCTATTCATCTGACCATTACACAAATTGGGAAAATATGGACCCGAATGTTTGAACAAGCAAAACTTTATATCTTTTAAATTACCATTTTTCTCATTTTGCCTTGATATATTAATTTTTTTCTGTTAGATGTTTTTGTTAAATGTTTTGTTTTGTTAAATGATATATTGCAGTGATGGACATCATTTATAATAATAAATAGGAAAAGGACTTCATGGGAAAGAAATGAAAGAGGCCAGGCAGTGCCTGCTAATCCACCTGGTAGCAGGCGCTGCCTGGCCTCTTTATTATTATATTATCATTGAGTTTCCTCAACAACGCTACAAAATAGGTATTATGGTGATCATTTTAAGGATGAGGATACTGAAGCCCAAAGAAATTAAGAATGAAATCATGTTATGTGACTATGAATGTGGCAAACCCAAATCTGTCCCCTGTTCTTTTTAGCCACTTCTACATTGCTCTCTTAATACCATATCTTTCTTCCCAGGTCCCCTATCATCTTATAATTACCTACAGTTTATCTTAATGCTTCCAGAAAATCTCCCATGACATTTTTAGCTGTTCTCTAATTTCCTTTATGAGCCGACAACCAATAGATGTAAGTACAGATTGGACAGGGGCTGCACATGTTCATGTGTAAAAAATGTTTTTGAACTGTCAAGGTAGGAACAACGTATTATATTAAAATGTAGAATGCAGCACTGTGGTTAACACTGCTATATGATATATAGGGAAATTGTTAAGAGAATAAATCCTAATAGTTTCATCACAGGGAGAAAATTATTTTCTTTTATTTATAGTGTATCTATCTATATGTATAAAAGACTAAGCGTCTGGCTGACCATCCAGTAAGTATGACGTGCACTGACCACCAGGGGGCAGACGCTCAATACAGGAGCTGCAACAGCAACTTTGCAGAGTGCCCTCTCCCATTCTGGGACTCCTCAGGGGGTGTCTTACTGCCAGTTTCGACCTGATCCCTGCAGGCCAGATCCCCGCAGGCCAGGCTGAAGGATCCAGCTCAGTCCACAGACGCCCTTTGAGACCTGGCACCACCCCAGGGAGGGACCATAGGACTTTGGCTCCAAGGCATGTCTGGCCTGTCTCACTCAGTCCTACCCCACCAACCACCTTCTAATTAATTTCCTTTCAATGTACACAAATCCATGCACCAGTCCTCTAGCACATAATGATGGATGTTAGCTGAATCTATTGGATAATCATTTCAAAATATATGTAATTATATCATCATGCTATACAGTTTAAATTTATACAGTGTTACATATCAACTAGAGGCCTGGTGCATGAATTTGTGCACATTGAAAGGAAATTAATTAGAAGAAATATTTTAATATTGCTATTCACCCTTTCTCTGTAATAGAAGTATCAAGCAAATTTATGATAGATAGTGACAGATCAAGTCACACATGTCACCAGCGAGACCTTTATATGTACCGCACATGTGCGAGTCAATTTAGCATTTTATATATATAGAATAATTAGACCTGCTTTCTGATGTAGCAAAACTTTTTTTAGCTCAGCAAAGCACCCCAACTTCTCTTTCAGGTAATTGTCAGCAACACAGCAGTAATTATTAATATTTTGTACAGTGAGAAAACCTGAAGTCATTTTCAAGGTCCTCCATTTCTTACTTCTTTTCAGTCAGGTCAAGTTTCTAAGCTTTCTAAATCTCCATTTTCCGGCTAATGAGAAAAAAATAGGATTCCACGGATCCTCTGTAGTAGGCCTGTGTACCTACTCCAGGACTTCTGTGAGGATCAAATGAGATGAAGCACAGGAAAATGCTTCACAGACATTTGGTTAAAGTGTGAAATGTTTGTACCTGGCATTGAGTGTCTGCCCCCTGGTGGTCAGTGCGTGTCATAGCAACCGGTCAGACACACAGACACAGCATATTATATATATATATATATATATATATATATATATATATATATAGTTTCTCAATAAAACCGGGGGGGGAAAGAAGGCAGCATAGTAGATAGATGTACTTGGTAAGGGAAATAAGAAGTAAATTTGGTTTGGATTGGGTCCATGCCTGCTCTGGTTTTCACCATATATCCAGTAGGGGACCTCAGTCTTCAAGAAAGCTGGGATTCAATCTTGTCTCCTCCATTATTTGTATAGAGATATGGGTTTTCAACCTCTCTCAGCCTCACTTTCTGCCTCCATCAGGTGAGTTAAGGGAAGGATAGGGTTGTAGATACCTGGAAAATGCATCCCTAGTCCCCTTCTAAAGTTACTAATTGAGAGCAAGGAAACAATGGCATGCCATTAATAAAAAAAAAAAAAAAGACTTCTAAATGTATCAGTGCATTAGTCTAGCACATTCGTAGTATAGTCACTGATTGACCTCAACACATTGATTTAGTCAGCATTATCTATCCAATTCCCTGTGTATTGGCTTTCTATATTACTGCTATGTCACTTTCTATATCACTGACACCACAAATTTAAGAGTCTCATGCTCTACCGACTGAGCTAGCCGGGCGAGACTGACACCACAAATTTAGTGTCTTAAAACAATGTGAGTTTATTTTCTTACAGTCCTGGAGACTTGAGGTCTAAAATGGATCTAAAACTAAGGTGTTGGCAGGGCTGCATCCCTTCTGGAGGTATTAGGAGATAATCTGTTCCTTGCTTTTCCAGCTTCCAGAGGCTGCCTGCTTTTCTTGGCTCATGGCTTCACATCACTCTGAATTCTTTTATTCTCATTTCTTCTTCTCTGACTTTGTCTCTCCTGCTTCTTTCCATCCCTTACAAGGACCTTTGTGATTTCAATAACTCCACCAGACTAATCCAAGGAAATATTTCTATTCCAACATCTTTAATTACACATGCAAAGTCCCTTTTGCCATATAACATAACGTGTTCACAGGTTTGGAAAATTAAAACATAGACGTCTTTGGGAGATACTCTTCCGACTACCAGACGTTTCAATATGTTTCTTTTTTGTAAATATATTTTATTGATTTTTTACATAGAGGAAGAGGGAGGGATAGAGAGCTAGAAACATCAATGAGAGAGAATCATCGATCAGCTGCCTCCTGCACACCCCCCACTGGGGATGCGCCCACAACCAAGGCACATGCCCCTGACCGGAATTGAACCCGGGACCTTTCAGTCCACAGGCTGATGCTCTATCCACTGAGCCAAACCGGTTTCAGCTTCAATATATTTCTTCATCGCTACATAATTTCTATGTATTCCATAGGTAATGGGGATCCATTAAGGATTTCAAGTGGAAAGGTGAGATAATCAGGTTTCCATGTTAGAATCCTTACAGAGAGAACACTATATATTGATACATGGAGGCCCAACTAGGATACCAACTGGAATGCAGGAGATATAAGTTCAGAACATAACTTGTGTCAGTGTCTATAGAAGCGGGGAGGGCAAGGAAGAGTTTGAGAGATACTAAAAAGAGTGCATTGCTCTGGCCAGGTGACCTAGTTGGTTGCAGTGTTGTCCTATATGCCAAAAGATTGTGGATTTGATTCATAGTTAGGGCATGTATGGGAGATAACTGATCAATGTTTCTCTCTCTCCCTTCCTCTCCCTCTCTAAAAAAGATCAACAAAAACATTTCCTTAGGTGATGATTTTAAAACATATTTTAATAAAGAATACATTGGCAAGACATCTGAGAGGAAGAAGTTTGTGACTTGGATAATTTGGGTGGATAGTGGGGAGGTAGAGTGGATGGGTGACTATGAGAAGATGCATATACACTGAGTGGCCAGATTATTATGATCTCTGAATGCATAATTATCTGGCTACTCAGTGTGTGTGTGTGTGTGTGTGTGTGTGTGTGTGTATTATTTATTAATATATATATTAATTAGAGGCCCAGTACATAAATTTGTGCATGGGTGGGGTCTGGCCAAGGGGAGGGGACATGGGTGGGTAGCCAGCCTGCCTGCTGGTCAAACTCATGGTCTAGGGGACAATTTGCATATTAGCCTTTTATTATATAGGATATACACTGAGTGGCCAGATTATTATGCATTCAGAGATCATCGTAATCTGGCCACTCAGTGTATACTGCACTAGGAGCCGGGGATAAAATGGTAGTCAGAAATACCTCTTCACTCATGTAGCTTAAAACCCATCTGTGAAGACCCTGATAATAATAATAACTGCGACTCATATTTATTGAGTGCTTTATCTTATTCCAAGCTACATTTATTCTTCATACCAACACTCTTGGGTAGATATTAGTATCAGTATCATCCCATTTTTCAGATGAAGAAATTGAGACAAAGAGTTTATATGATTTTCTGAAGTTTGAGCAATTTGCAAGCAGAGGGAAGGGATTTGAAGCCACATAGTCTGACTCTAGAGTTCATGGTTTTAATTCTTACACTTTACTGCTTCACTTAACAATTAATTATGTTTTCATGGGACATTTAGTATGAGAACGATCTGTGCATTTCCATGTGAAGGCAACAGGGGTAACAGTTATTGCTGTTTAGATAAACTGTGAATTTTTCTGAAGCAAATTACTACAGATTCACAGCTATCAGGAGGAAGTGATCCATGATAAAATAAAATGTTTGTATGGGGCTCTGGACTGGGCATAAGAGCACAATTAAAGAAAGATCTTATTTCCCCGATCTCTAAGAATTTATATCCACATGGGAAAAAACATTGAAATCATAAAAAAAAAATAGATGATCAAAACCAAAATGGGTTCAAGGCATTCTAGATAAATCTGCTTTGAGGCTATGGTCCTTTTCTGAAAAGAAGTAGGTCAAGCTAATCAGATGTAGGGGTGGTATAAGCATTCATCAAATAACTAAATGTGCTATGCACTTTCTACACATTCTTCCATTTAATTCTTACTAGAATGGGAGTTGGAGAAATTGAGGTACAGAAGTAGTTAAGGAACTTATCCAAGGTGACAACTTGATGATCCCCAGAGTGAAATCTGAACCCCAGCATCTCATGTCTCACTATGCTATGTGTGTGTTTAAAGGATGTGGGTTCAATGTACCAGACAGAACTGTCTTTAATTAAAAAAAAAAAAAACAATGCCTCATTAATCCTAAAATAATGCTAAGTTTTTTAAGGTCCTGGTATCTTGATATGGCTGTTCTTCATTATTATCATTGACTAGTCTGTTGGGTGGAGCTGCCCTATGTGTGGGAAGATACGAGTTTCAGTCTGGGAGCTCCCATAGTCTCGGAGCCCTCGGAACCCCTCACTCCTTACCACCTGCCTACTTGTTGCTCCTTACCACTTGGCTTGTTGATCCTTAGTGCTGACCTGGCTCCTGGCTGAGTGGTGCTCGCCCTGTGGGAGTGCACTGTCCACCAGGGGGCAGCTCCTGCATTGAGGGTCTTCCCCCGGGTGGTCAGTGCGCATCATAGCAACTGGTCTTTCTGGTCATTGTGCCGCAAAGATTGCTTAGGCTTTTATTATATAGATATATATATCATTAGGTAACAAATACCAAGAGAAATTATCAGGAGAAATGTGATGCACTTTTTTTTCTTTTATAGCTAGATCATCTTGAAGATATGAAACCTTGCTTCTTAATTTTGACCTTTAATTTATGAAACACAATAACTTAGATTTGTTTAACCTTTTCCACTGGATGTTTATTTAACAAGCAATTATTTGATATCCACTCTGTTGGGCACACATTTAATTTCACTTGTTCCTAGCAATTCTTGCTAGGGAAGTTCCTCTTGACAGTGGACAAAGGAAAGTCTCAGAAGAGCACAGCCACACCTGGAAGACTTGCTCACAGGCCCCTCAAGATACATATTTAAAACGGGTGCTCAGAGCCACTTGAGAAGGACTCCATATTTCTCCACTTGGAACAACAAACTAGGAGAATTTGGTTTTATCCCCATAACCAAAATTAGGCACATTTTAGGATCATGATTCTATTTATTAAGATAATCTGCAGCTTGCTTGAATGAAAGAGGATAGCAAGGCCCATTTGTTGAAAGGATAACTATCTGCAATTGTATAATTTGGTTCAAAGTGAGAATTCCCCAAAATATAAGAATTCTGAAAACATAGCTTATTAGCCAATTGCAGAGAGATTTACATTCAAGATGGACATCTATTCAGGCTTATATTCTGCTTACATACATGTAGGAAAAACACTTTTGGTGAACCTTCCAAATGTTCTACCCCCACGTTGACTTCTTCCAAAACTCATGACAAGAGGGGGACAGAGCTAGAATTATCATCTCAGAGTTTCTGACGCCGGGTTCAATGAGAGTAGGTTATGATTAGTTTTAATAGTAAATAATACATAATTGCTGACAGGTGTCTTTGGTTATTGGGAAATAGCATTTAAAATAGTGTTTTCAGAGATATATTGCCTACAGGAAGATGTCATCATGCAAGCTTAATAGCAGTGCTTGAAAGCGAGAATTCAGTATCATATTGAAAGGGATAGTTTGTTCAGATTTTTTCATCTACCGTTAGGGAATCAAACATCCTCTACTGTGTCTTATATTTATAAGACCAATGATAAAAGATGCTAAAATCCACAGTTGAAACCTAAGTAAGTAGTTTTCAATATGCCATTAAAATCTGCAAAGACAAATAGCCTGAGCCTTCAGTTAAAAATTATTTCATTCCCTAGAGGTTTGGCTCAGTGGATAGAGCGTCAGCCTGTGGACAGAAGGGTCCCAGGTTCGATTCCAGCCAAGCGCATATGCCCTGGTTGGGGCTCAGTCCCCCCGGGGGGGGGGGGAGGGGTATGCAGGAGGCAGCCAATCAATTATTCTCCCTCATTATTGATAGTTCAATCTCTCTCTCCTTCCCCCTTCCTCTCTGAAATCAATAAAAATATATATTTAAAATTATTTCATTCAGTGAATTTCCAAGACAAAGTTCAGCTATACTCAGGTCACAGTAACACTTGCTTATTCTTCCCTGCAATTCTGCACCACAGGGATAGGTTAGCTCTTTATTTCCACTAATTCAAGTTAAGGTGATCAACAAATTTAATTTCCATATACATGTGTAACTTCAAATACAGGCTTTGAAGCTACTGCAGACACAGACTTGCTCACTGAAGTTTATTTGGTAATACCTATCCTCCTGCCACATAACAGCAAGAACAAACATTCTAAAACTTCTTATAAGTAACAGGAAATCAACCATCTCTGTTAATTATGTGAACTTTCCCTCATTAGTAATGCACTGTATGGCCCCAAGAAAAGTGTGGGAAATTGGAACATAATTGGGACATAATAGGCTTTTAAGCCTTATATTTTTGGGAACAAAACTGTCCTAAATTAAAATAAAAATGACATGTAAATGAGATTTGTATGGCTGGATGTGGACAGAAGGGCTGTAAAGATATCAGTATGTATTAGAACATGAATAATTTATTTCATGATGTAAAACCTAATAAAGATTTAATGACCACCCATATGCCTTTAAAATGATGTGAGAAATAGTAATATGGTGGGCAAATATACGCAGCTATTACGACTCTGTCCAAAATATTGTTTATAACTTATCCTATGTTAATTCCTTTGTGGAAAGCATTGGTCACAGAATGATGCAATAAATGCTTGCAAAGAAGTTTCTCTTCCAAGATACCTGTTCAGTAATTTTTTTCCTCTAAAACCATGAAATAAACTCTAACTTCAGACTGGGACTAACCATTTTCTGATTTATAAATGTAATGATTTCAATATCATAGAAAACTTTTGGTGAAGAAAAACTATTTTAGGGGCTTACTTTCCCAAAATATTGTTGGCCAGTTACTTTTAATTCCATTTGAATGCATGCTGTGGAATCCTTGAGTTAAATCCATCGTATCTTGGTTATTCTTCATGGATGAGTTCCAGTTCTTTGGTGATAGAACTAAATGCTCACAAGATGCTGTGTATCAGCAGTGAAACAATTAGTTGTTGAGAAGCTTTGGGGAAATCACTCAAGCAATGAATTAATTATTGTGATTCTGGTCTCCCTTCACGAATGCTAGATCTCAGAAAGGATGCCCCACCCATCCCAGTTCTTGATGCTCTTATTAAAGATGTAAAATTTCATAAAACCTGTGATAAAGCATTATGAAGTCTCTTTCTGTGTAATACAACTGGTATTTTTCCCAGATTCATATTTCCATAATTAAACATACTAAAATACAAATCCCATTATTATTTGTTATGTCTAGTCAGTAATTAGACCTCAGCTGGTAGGGCAATTTCAGAACATAGTTTACCAATTTACATACTAATCCAGCAGAGTCTGGTGGGACATGATTAGCATATATTCAGTCAACATCTTAATTAGCCTGAATCCCAGCATGCATTCTGAGCTGCCTTACCCCATTTCCACCACTGTGGGTCTTGTTTAGCTGACTTTTTTTCTTCCAAATTCCCACTCTTCAAAAGATAGTTTCCAGTATTTTTTTTCACAGATGAAATGGTTGTATGTCAAAGTGCTATGCTTGTCAAGACATTTTGTGCAAAGCCTTAGAAATGTGAGAAATCTGGCAAATGATGAATCCACAAATCTGAAGTCACACCAAATGACCGGAGTGTATTATGTTATCATATACCCACTAACCTCCTGCCCACCACTGACGCACCCCAACACTAGATAACAAGGTCCATAAGCGATCCTCAATATATGAGAATCTTATTTTCTAGGACACTAGAGGAAATTCCTTATTCCTGTCCACAATCATTATTTATCATCTCACATGTCAGGAAATCCCTAACCAAAACGCCACATATTGCATATTTAAGCCTCTGGCCCCTCTGTTCATCGTTAGTGGAAATGGAGAACTATGCAAAGCTCCTCATGTAGCTGAGAACCGTAATTAAATCATCTCCTTCATTTTCTCTTCTTTAGGTAGAATGTTTTCCAGCTCCTTGACTCTTTCCTCTTAGGTCCTTTCCTTCAACTCTTTGATCGTCTTTGTGGCTTTCCTCTGAACTCGTTCCAAATTCTCCACACCCCTCTTAATTGTGGAGTTCAGAGCTAGGTGGAGTACCTTTGAAATAATTTGAATGGCCAGATTTCCTAAGGATAGGTATTTAAAATGCAGTGTACCTCCATATTCCACTTGCTTCTATAATCACTACTTGCTATATTAGTTAGCTGGCTATCTTTGTTTATTCCCCTCCCACTTTTAAAAACGTGTGTGTGTGTGTGTGTGTTTAATTTGTGTGCTATTCTATTAATATAACCCAGAGGGAATTGCTTCTATTTGCTTTGTAAGATTTTATTGCAGTTTATCACCTGCGTTTTGAGTTTTAATTTTGATTTCAAAACTATAAAGCACTGGTAACTCCTGCCAAGGTTTAAAGCCATTTGCAAACTCAATTTGAGCATTGCCAATGAGTCATTGCACAAACCAAGGGCATGACGACCTTGGTGGGAACTGGGCTGATCCCAGGAGGATACCACTCACTAAGAACTTCTACTCAAGGATTCATCTCTCTTGCTTTTTTTTTCTTTTCTTTTTGCTGTGTCACCCTTCCCTGCTTTTGACCTTTGTCTCATGACATTCCCTCTCTTTTTCTGTTTTCTTTTTACTCATTCTTTCTTCCTCTTCATCTCTTCCATTTTCACTCCATACCTTCCCATTACCCCTGCTTGAGATTTGTTCTCCAGGCAGAAAATTTGTCTGGTTATCCTGGTGGGGAGTTACGCAGGGAGAGACCATGGAAGTCAAGAAAATACCCACCCAATTTTTCTTTCTAGCTTTGTACCAGCTTAGCTGGAGGGGGGAGGGAGGAGGCCATGTAGGAGACAGATAAGAACAAGTCAAAAGCACCAACTGATGGATATTGTGAAAATCAAGGTGAAGGTGACACATTTCCTGGGCTGGCACTTCAGCTGTCTCAAAGTGCCAGCCCAGGAAATGTGTACATCCTTTTCCTAGTGCACACCTTTCTAACCACACAAAAAGAGCTAGTCAGAGTGTTGCTGTGTTTATGCATAAAAGACCCAATCTAACTCACTTGTCAGGACCAGGCATGTGTTTTAAATTCCGGAAGGTGTCCCAGCATGCCTTAAAAGCCAAAGTCTGTATTGATCCCTGCCTAGAAACTTAAGAATCTTCAAGATTATAAAAGGTTTATTCATACATCTTTGGAGATTTTAAAAATAGTTGTGTATCTGTGGTCAAGAAGCAGGTGTGAGGACTTTTTCATGGATGTCTTTGTAGCCCAAAATATCTTGCTTTTGAAAACTTTAAAGCTATAAAAACAGTTCAAATATCCCCTACTTCTTCAGGGGTTACTGATGGAAGACAAAACACCTACATTGGGAGTTTTTGTTTAACTGGTTGGTTGGTTTAGCTTGTTTTTTTGTTTGTTTGTTTTGTTTTGTTTTGTTTGTTTGTTTGTTTGTTTTTAATGTGGCCATTTGAATTTGTTTTGCATGTGTGTGTTTGTTGTAACATACAGTTTAAAATTCCTTGCCAAAAAATGGCTTCTACTCTAGATGCAGAAATGATAAATACATCCTTCGTTTCCTTGTTTCACATTCTAATTCCTGATCACTTTTCTGAAACCATGGTGAGGCAAATACACTGTCCCACTTTTCTTTTTTTAAATATGTTTTATTGATTTTTTACAGAGAGGAAGGGAGAAGGACAGAGAGTTAGAAACATGGATGAGAGAGAAACATCAATTCAGCTGCCTCCTGCACACCCCCTACTGAGGATGTGCCCACAACCAAGGTACATGCCCTTGACTGGAATCGAACCCAGGACCCTTGAGTCCACAGTCCGACGCTCTATCCACTGAGCAAAACTGGCTAGGGCTACACTCTCCCACTTTTCACCTACATGTGTGGCCAGATCTATATGTGTGTGAGAGCCGAAACCGGTTTGGCTCAATGGATAGAGCGTTAGCTTGGGGACTGAAGAGACCCGGGTTCGATTCTGGTCAAGGGCATGTACCTTGGTTGTGGGCATATCCTCAGTAGGGGGTGTGCAAGAGGCAGCTGATCGATGACTCTCTCTCATCGATGTTTCTAGCTCTCTATGTGAATTGTCAACAAAGCTGTTAAAAAATGGAAAAAAAAAATGAGTTCTCATACAGAGCCTAGTGTTCCTAGATCCTTTAAAAAATGCTTTTATATGTTACAGTTTAGAGATAGATAACTAAACTCTGTTATCATTTTAAATAAACATTTTCTCCAAGTGGCTCCATTACAGATATCAAATAAGACAATGTGAACATGGTTGTGGCTTTAGAGACTGTACCCCAGAACGAAGCACCTTGGGCTGTGGAATCTGCCTTACAATTAGTATATTTATAAGAGTAATTCAAAATCTTTGAAAGTTAGCTGCCCATTTTCTCAGTGAGAATAATGGTACAGACCTCTAGCAAGCTCACAGAATTCTATTAGAGTACAATTAGATGTGTACTATTACAGCCCCTTAAAGAATGCCATGGAAATGCAAAGCCTTAGAACATAACCAGCAGTATGTATTATAAATATCAAATATGTGTTTGTTTCACATGTTAATATTTAGGTTGAATTTGGTTATTCCTGTGATCCTCTTGATCCTGACATTGTATTACACATCTCCCTTCCACACACACAGTCACACCCTACGAAATACGAATGGACATTTACATTGGATACAATTTTGGTTTGCAAAAACCAAATGAGTATTAAAAAAATCTCCTAACTTTAGTAATGAAGGTGAAGAATGCAAAAGTATGGCTTCAACTTTTAAAAATTTCAAAAGAAAACAAGAAAGTTAAAGAAAGTGAGAGACCCAGTGATGCAACCAGGCCTATGGGAATTGTAAATACTGTTTAAATAACTACTGAAAGGGCATCCGAAGCAGTAATTGCTTATGGAATTGTTTTCTGAATGAATTGAAAATGTGAGGTAAATAGAAATTTTGTTGAAAGTTAACTCATTGTCCAAAACTCCTTTGATTCCAGACACCCACACACGTCCTGGAATAATACATCATATGGTTCTGTAATTGTAATTCTAAAAACTCTACTGAGACAGCATATTCTTCTACAGGTCGGAAAAAATACATTTCTATCCTGCATCAAACAGATTTTTTTCTAGAACTTTTTTGTACTTTGAAATGGTTGAATACACATGAGTTTGCAAAACTAGAACAGAGAGTTCCTGTGTACCCTTCATGCAGCTTCTCCCAATGATAACATCATTTGTAAGTGCATAAAGTGTCAAAACATGGAAATTGACATTGACACAGTAATTGGGTTTCATAGTGGTGAAATTTCCCTTAGAAATTGGGAAACAAATTATCATAGAATTTCAAGTCTCGGCTGACTGTTTTTATTGGTTCACGGTTTTATTATTAAAGGGTATCATTTGATTCTTCATATAAGCAAATGTTGCCCTAGTGTTGTCGCTGTTTTTAATTACAAGTATTGAAACACAGATAATAGCGCACTTTGTCTTACATTTGTATCCAAAAATACTAATAAGCTCCACTTCAAAATATATCACTATATTTTAGCTCCACATTGCTTACAGACAACACTTCGATCATTAAATTAGATCCCTATTGTTCCCTCAGAGGTGGCAGGAGTTATTAAAATGTATTCTGCATATTTTGTTTCTGTAATTATGCCTAATCAGTGTGATGTGATGCTGTGGTAAAGTCATTAAAAGCACATATTGAGATACAAGTGGAAACAAAAGAAAAGCTCATCTACTTTGCTTCTAAGTGACAGAAACTGATAGAAACTTGCAATATTAGACAGGACCGGCAGCCTGGAAACAAAAATGAATTAATAGGTAGAGAATGCACATTTTCTGTAGAAATATCTTGGCTTTAAAACAAAAGCAAGGGCTTCGTCATTATGGATTCCTTTTCCCTTGCAGAATGGACGCTGAAAGATGCTGAGGTCTCATAAATGTGTCCAAAGACCAGCTCACAGCACACAGGGAGGGAGGCTTTCTCAAAGAAATGCCTTCCCATGCTGCGTAAATGGCATGTGTCAGGGGGGACAGACCCCAGCGCTGTCTGATTGAGCAGGGGCTGCTGTGGGCCCTTTCCTTTGTGTCCTGATCATTTACATGACTTAAACACAACAATGAGCTCTATAGTCAATAAAACAAGACACTTTGCCATAGCAACAGTTTCAGAATGTGGCACAGCTTCGGTGCTGTCCCCAAGACATAGAAAAGTACCATAAAGAAACATTCCTTATGAATATGTTTAGGGATTTCTTTATGCCACTGTTAGTTGTTTCAGATTCCACTGGGCTCAGGTTTTATTTCCTCAGCCCATCTTTCCTTTGCTCTGTGAGAACGTGCTTTGTGTAGAAGTTGGGGACACAACGGAGGGGTCAGAGGGTGGGAATACATACTTAGCTGCGATGGGAATGGAATTCTTGAGTACTTTTGCAGAAAACTATTAATCCTATCCAGGAAACCATGTAAAACTCAGGAATGTAATGGACATCCCTAAGTCATTGTTGGTCTCTTTGAAGGTATGTAATAAATGGCCCTTTTAGTGTTTGCACTTTTCACTTCTATCACATATCAACATGTGCATATAATACAGCCCACTTTAGAAAATCATAAGGAAATGAACTCCACACTTAATGCTGTTGTCTCAAAGACACAGCACATATGTTATCAAAGCTGTAATTAAGCGCCACTATTTCCCTCTTCTTTCAAGGTCATTTCCTGGCATCATAAAATTTTCCTGTTAAGGAAGTCCTCCTTTTTAAAAAGAAAACAATAGTACTTTCTACAAGTTTGAATCTAATGCAGTTGTTCTGGTAGAAATTTCACTGAAGGAGGCAAATCAGACAGGGAACCAGATAAAGAACTTTAATGATCAGTGATAACAGTTGGATATGATTTGCTATGCAACATACAGTGGCTTTCGCCATTAGGAGATAGAGAACTTGATCGTTTGTTGTCTTGGTGAGTCACTACCTTGAGACATTTGTGCTTCTTCAGAAAGATGCCTTCTATGGCATATGTGCCTTGTTCCCTGTCCTCATCTCTGTTCCCCTTCATTGATTTCTGGGAAGTAGCCATCCTTTAACACAGGAGCTGCTTATAGTGATAGATGAGATGCTGGCTCCATGCACCTGACTCCACAGTAATGTATAAATTAGTTATGAGCTGGTAATAAAAAACCCTAAATGTCCCTGCTTCTCGGGAAGCCACAGATCCCAGGGGTCCCCAAGCAATGAGAGATCAAACTGGACTCACCAATGAAAACACAATGAATTATTTACACACATCAGCACTTGACATTGGTATCATTGAATCAGGAGATCCTTTGTTTGCTACATGCTGCATTGATTTGTGCTCCGAAGACTGTAGCGCGCTCTTGTTCAGGCCAAAGGGAGAGGACTAGAGAGTGAGTGGCCAAAGGTAAGCTTTGAGTGTCAGCGTTTATGCACATGTTTGTTTTTGTTTTTTTGTGATGTCATAAAGAAAGTAATGTTGGATAGCACAGCGATGTGTTACAGAGACTTGAAATCACAAAGATTGTGTGTAAGTGCAGAGTGCAAAGGATGGGGTAGGGGTGGAAAAGCAACTATAGTTCTCTTATCTTGGGCCAATGAAGGCAAAACTCATTTAAGCAGAGCTGGAGAGAAGTCTCCAGGGTGAAGGGCTTCCAAGGAAAATCCCACTGGAGAAACCTTAGCGACACCAGACAGGGCTGTCTCTAATTCATGTCTCTTGTTTACTCTGCTGTCCTCTAAAACGATTTCTCGAGCACAGCAGGGCTAGTGCATTTCATTGCAGAAACTTCTGGCTCTATATCATAGGCATTTTACGTGCTAAATTGTGCATTGTGAGAATAAAGCATGTCCTCCCGAGTCAGGATGCCTCTGACATTCAGCCTACTTCAAAGGCAGAGCAGGTTTGATTCTTTTTGTGAAGCTGGGAAGAGGAATAACAATCTTTGTTTGGTAAGTTCTCTAATTTTCAAGGCTTTTTACAGTTGAAGGGCTGCCATTTGAAAGCTGTGGGTTTGGTGGGTTAAGGCTGAACAATGGGAAATTTTCATTAGGCTGAGTCAAGGCTAATTTTGAAGCAGTTCTAATACATTCCCTATTAAGTTGAGTGATTTGATTCCCTGTCCTTCCTTTCATGCTTGAAGAAGCTCTGAGTCCTTGACAAAGTAATGACAGCAATCCTGGCTGCAAGCGAAGGGAGCCCTCTTCAGATGGTCAGCATTGCCACCCAGATGCTGAAATCGCTTTTGTGTCTTGGAAAGTTTATCATTCAAAACTGTTAAGAATTTTTAGACTCTTTGTTAGAAGATTCAGATAGAGGTCTCTCCCCAATCAATTCAGACACGTTGATTACTCACTGTCCCAATAGATGTAAACATATTCAATATTTAATTCATTTGTACAAGTGAAGAATCATAATTTTCTGGACCACACAGGGTCTTTGTACAAGTTTTGGATCTAATCTCTGCTTTTGTACTAATTCCAAAAAAGTCAATGAAGTCTGAAGGCACTTGGCAATGGAACTAACCAATTTAAATTCTGTGCTTTAGCCTATGACCAAAAGTCAATGTTTCATAAATATTTGAACATAACTATTGGAACACCCTGGTTAACTTTTTAAGTTCTACTTTGCTCTTACAAAAAAAAACCATATCACAGTATCTTTCTCTCATAAAACTCTGCAAAGTAATGCTTAAATAGCTTCACATGAAAATAAATTGAATTCCAAAAGTTAATTGCCCTATGGATATGGGGCAGAGTGACTGATGCCCATGCTATAGATGAACCCAGCTATAACTAAAACTTTTCCTTATATTTGTCCTGGGTTCAGTTACTCTACTATCAGGAAAATCACCCAGACTCCTGGACAGAGGGCAAACAGCACCTGGTGGCAGCTATTGTCCTCTTCACCATGAAAGTGTTTGGTTCTGTTCATCTTCACATGGTAGTGCTCTTTATCCTCTAAATTGTTGCCATCACCTTCATGAATCTAGTTCCCAGCTTTCGAGGCATCCAATAGGTGGGATATTGTCTTTATTTGGGTTTTCCTGGATATAGACCTTGACATAGAATTTCAAGTACCAGTAATTTATTTGGAGGAGAGAGACAGGGGAGATAAAGAAAGCAGAGTACAACTACTCCTAGGGGTATCCCATTCAAGTGACAGTGGAGTTGGAGCATTTATATACCACTCTGGTCACTCTCTGGATGAGGACTGCCCAAGGTCAGAGGTGGGAGACTTCAATTCTTCAGCACCTCTGGCCTGCCAGTGCAAGCAAAAGTTGTCTCCAGCATCAGAGAAAGCTCTCTGGCAATAAGTGTAAAGCCTGGCAGTTAGGTATCAGGCAACCAGGCAAGGGAATGGAAAGGCTTAAGGAAATATGAGTAGTGCATTGGCTTATCTTGTTCATACTGTTGGGAACCAACTTCATTGCTACTGGCCCCAAAGCTAACACACGCATTCCACGAGTCCCTGAGATAGCCTTGTCAACATTCTTCCACCCAGAAGAGACATAATTTTTTCGTGATTTATATTTTTGCTTAATGTCACCTTCTCCTTCTACTGCATACAATTTGTCATTGGGATATGAGAGCTCATAGAGATTCATCTAACTTCCCAGGCTCAGCTCTATATCAGACAGAAGATAAACCAGAAGAATAAGAGCATGGGAGTCTGGGCCTAATGGAACAGAACATTCAGGGAGGAATCTGGTTGTCAGTAATTGGCAGGTAGATAGCTCTCCTAATTGCAGGAAGAAGTCTGCAGACAAGTGAAGAGTGGGGGCAATAGGTCTGATGATCAGTAACAGATGGAGAGTCACATTGGCAAGCAGTTGGCATTGAGAAGAGCCAACCAGAAGTGGCAGGTATAGACTCTTGGCAAATGCCATGGGAAGAGGTCCAACCTGCATGTGTTGGGCCTGGACCGAAGGGGGGAGATGGTCCTTTGGCCGTTAGTGAGGACAAAGCATAGGTAAGTAATGGCAAATTGGAAGGAAAAGCTTCAGATTTAGGGATGTAGTTCAAGTCCCAGGATGAATGAAATTAATAGAGCATCAAGTAAATGGTGCAAGCACAGGAAAGCCTATCATTTTAGTCAGGACTTCTTTTGGTTGTAAATAGAAGGGGGGGGAAAGAAACACACTTTTATTTTTTTAAAATAGAAATTTTGTTTGTGTTGGATGTGTGTATGTGAGAGAAGTGTATTAGTTATCCCATGATGCTTAACAAGACATCTTAAAACTTATGGTTTATAACAATAATCATTTGCTCATGATTCTGTAGATCAGCAATTAGCTAGACTCAGCTAGGAAATTCTTCTGCTGGTCTCACTTGGGGTCACTTGTGTCTGCAGGTCATCTGGAGACTAGTTGGTTTAGCTATGTGTTTAGATCATATACACCATGTACAACCATTATATGATCTATGCTATACATGTTTTCATCTTCCAGATGGCTAGCCTGGACCATTTCATATGTTAATGGAAAGGTTCCTAAGATCAAGAGAGGGCAAGCCCCAAAGCAAAAATGTGTCTTTAAGCCTCTGCTTGCATCACATTTCTAATGTCCCGTTGGCCAATGAGAGCCTATAGCCATGCCCAAATGCAAGGAGTGGATAGATTGCACTTTTTAATGGAATTTGTAGCCAATTTTTTCAATCCACCTGAGAGGAGGGAAGCTAAGGACACACGGAATCAGGAATATCACAATGATAGATCACCTACCTGCTTCGCATCTTTCCTATTCTCTCTCCCAGTTCAATCTATTAGGCCAACTGTCTTTACAATACAGTGGCTCTGGTCACATTCAGCTCTTGGGCTCACATCCTCACTTCATCATAACCTGAGAGGAATGTATTCTCTTGTCTTAGATTCATTTAAGAAAAATTTGAGACTAAAGGTGATTGGCCTGATTTGCATTTTGAAGGATGAAGATAGGAGGCTTTCTCCACAGATGGATTTCTACAGATGGAAACAAAGCAGTGCATGCTATCGCATGGCCCTTAGCTTAAAATAGTCCAGGGTCCAAATTGATTGAGTACTTATAATAGATCAGCATATGTAAAAAAAAAAAAAAAATGTTGGCAAATATTATTTCAATCTTTCAACTGATTTGTAATGTGAGGTATTATTGTTCCCATTTTGTTGAGAAATTCAGGCTCAGATTATTAAATAACATGGAACAGATTTGATCTAAGCCAATTGGACCCTAAAAATCAAGGTTTTTCCATTGCATACTGGTATCATCCTACAAATGCATGTTTAGTGAATTGAGAGAATCATGTTACCTTCCTAAAAGGTCTACTCCAACTATCTTACTATGGAAGCACATCAAAAAGACAATTTTTTGGTCACTTTATTTCACTGATGTGTCCTAAGCATCTAGAATAGTGCCTGGCATATAGCAGACACCCAGTAAATATTTGTTAAATGAATGAATGAATTAGAGTCTTCTGTAGTACATGATCCTATTATTGCCCTTTGACTATCCCCCATTTACTGTGGGCTTTCCAGGATTTTATGTATTTTTATCTCTCCATTGCTCCGTCCACTCTGGCATGTGTAGGAGGTCCATAAATTATTCTTAAATAAGTAACTGATTTACCAGAGAAAGGAAAAGTAGCTAATGCTATTCAAAGGCAAAGTTATTCTTGTGCCATGCCAGCACAGCCAATGGTTTGGCAAGCCTGAGGGAGGGCGGCGAAGGATGTAGAAAAGACAGACAAAGAGAATAAGCTGGGTCTAGGTGGATCTCCTGTGCCTGGCTGAGGCCACAGAACAGATCCAGATGGTAAGCTGAGCCTTTATGTTACAGCCAGATGTAAACAAGATGGTGGTCACCATAGTTACAATGTTCTTGTGAGTTTCACTAGTTTTGGAACCACTTGCTGCACCTCCCACAGCCCATTAGCTACCCAGGAAGGATCTAGGGAGTGTCATAAGGTCAAGCTTAATTATGCTAAGAGGGATGTGCCCTCTAAGCTGGGACTTGTTTGTGGCTTTGCCAACAGGTCAGTCCGAGGCTCCCTACAATTCTTATGACAAAAGTGTTTTCTCTATTTAAATTATATTTTCCAGGTACAGGTAGTACATAAATAAGTTTATTATATAAGATAAGATATTATATTAGAATAAGTACCTGTCCTTCTTTGGCCCCTATTCTAATGTATAATTATATTTACATTTAATTATATCAGTGTCTATATCTAAATGCCCTTGTTAAAGATTCAGTTGACCCAGCAGAAATTTCATCTTTGCCAGAGCTATATCTGCTGAGAATAAACTTTTTCTCTCTTAAACCCTGTGTATAAAACATGCTCCCCATAAATATTCATTGTGTGAATGACCTGAAAGGATGCATAGATATTTCTAATGCTTCATTAAAGGGTTTAGTTAATTGAAGCTAAAGAACAATTCTGTTAAAATGTTCATAGGATTTTTTTATTCAAGTAGAATTCTTGGCAGGAACAAATTACACAACACAAATTTTAGCAATTTTCTTTTGTGTTCCTACAAACAAAACCTTAAAAAGTATGGCTGGGAACTATTTTATTTTCTAAAAGTGACACTAGATTTTGGTCTTTTTATTTTTAACCTCCATCAACCAAATATTTAAATTTTGTTGTTTTTAAGTTTGGGGGAAATATTCTGACAATTTCCATTGTCACATTTCAATTCTTGAATTTTTCATGAGAAGAACAATGTTTTCCTTTAAAAAAAAAGTATTTATTTCTACTGTTTTTGATCAATAATGTATACGAAAGTTTAGGACAAGCATTTTCCAATCGTTAAGAGCAATTTTCTGATAAATGTACTGGGATGACTTTGCATTAACAATACCTGGTGCCAACAATGTTGTTTTAGAGAGAACTTTGGTTCTTGCATGGGAGTTGATTTCTAAATCAGAATGGGGGAATAAAAAGCAAGACATGGGAACTACGGAATTGGAATGTGAACTAGTTAATGCCTTGATTGAGCTTATATTTTATTAATTTACATATTTGAAGGGTAATTTATAAGGTTGGGAAAACAGCTAATACTTTGAAATACAAACTCGAGAGCGAGGGATAACCTCTCTCAGAAGAGCAGATGGAGCTAGGGCACCTGGCAGGCACAGCAAAGCAGGAAGCTGAGGTTAGCAAAGCTTTACTGAGCCCCACCAACATGTCTGGCTCTCTTCTGGATGCTGAAGCTACAGAAGTCAATTAAGTAAGTCCCTGTCCTTCTTTGGTCTCTATTCTAACGGAAGAAGACAGACAATAAAACAATGCATCCCCTGAGTCAGATAGTGAGAGGTGCTATAAAGACAAATAAAGCAGGTAATGGGAGTTAGGGGGCTCCAGAGAGGAGAAAGAGGTTTGTCCAATCATATTCTTTCAAAAAGATAACGGTTGAGCAAAGATTTGAAGGAAGTAGGGGTGCAAATTATGCCGTTATTCTGGAGCAGAGAGCCCCAGGCAGAGAGAACAGCCAGTGCAAATGCCCTGAGATGGAAGCATGTGGGGTCTGTCAGACTGATGGGCTCAGGGTGGCTAGAGCATCATGGGTCAGAGGAGACTGGGAAAGAGGAGGTCACAGCAATGATGGCCTTTTAGAGCCCTATAAGCATTGCATGGACTTTGGCTTTTATTCCTCGGGAGATGGCAACCATGAAGAGTTTTGAGCAGAGGAGTTCAAAAGAATCACAACTTTTAAATAGAGTAGGGAGGGGGTGCAGGGCGAAGGGGACTTGTTTGTGGCTTTGCCAACAGGTCAGTCCGAGGCACATCAGTTAGGAGGCTTCTGTAGGAATGTAATCAAAAGATGACGGTGGCTTAGACCAGAACAGTAGGACATAATGAGAGGTCATTAGATTCTGGATGTGTTTTGAAGGTGAGATTGAAAGGATTTCCTGATGTCAGATTTGAAAGAAAGAAAGAAAAACCATGGGTAACTACAAAGATTTTGGTCTGAACATCTGGCTGTGTTTACTGCCTGCTCTTGCTTTTAGGGATAGTCACATGTATTTGAAAGGCCAGAAATGGAACATACAGGAGCAAAAGTATTCTTATTAAACTAGCCACAGTATTCAAATCCGACACATGAAATGAAAAGAATATCAAGGCTTCCATCAATAAATTAAGTATGAAAAGAAGAAATGTAAATTAGCAGCCAGGAGTAAAACCAGTTAGAGGGAGTAAGTTTAACACGAGTTAACAGAACCTAATATACTGTTAATTCGCAATAATAAATTTACATCTCAAGGTGAAATCACCATCGTTAGTTTTCATTCAAATAATAGAACAATTGGAGCTAAGAAAAAGAAAAGATCATGAGAAGACATAAGCACAGATCATATGAGAACAAGTTGACTAATTGGATGAATATCCCAGAAGCAAATGAACCAAGAGGCATAGCAGTAGTCTGTGAATATCTGTAGGGTTGTTGTGTGAAAGCATAATTAAATTTAGTCAATATGACCCAAAGTTAAGCTAGGTCCTATAGGAAAAAAGCTACTGTAAGGAACACTTAAGCTCAATGGAAGGATAGCTTTCCATAAGAGACACTTTAGTGCTCTCCAATATCTGTGAGCTCTTCTCCATCCTTGTGACCCTGATCCACTATATGTCCTAAACCCCACCCCTTGTTAGCTAGGTGACACCATGTACCTATGTCAGGCCAATTAAATGTGGATGGAATTGTTGTACAATACTTCTAGGACTGACCACTAAAGCCTCCTTCAAGATTTTTCACACACTCTATTCCCTTGTCTGCTGGCCAGATGCAGAGGACCCAGGGGAAAACTCTGAGGCCCTAGAAAATGGTAAATGGAAGGAGCCTGGGTGTGTGAGAAGAGCCAGGACAGGAACTCCATTTGGGACTGATAGAAACATGAAATAAATCCTTATTGTGTAAAGCCAGCAGAATTGGGGTAGGGTGGGATGGTTTTAGAACAGCAAGATTTACTTAGCCTGACTAATATTTCTTCTAATTTATATAGCTGTCCAACTGTAGAAGGGATTGCAAGGAAGAGATTGGGTTTCACATCCCTGAATATGTGCAAGAACATTCATTTAGATGTGAAACTCTTATTTAAAAAATTTTTTTTATTGATTTCAGAAAGGAAGGGAGAAGTAGAGAGAGTTAGAAACATCAATGATGAAAGAGAATCATTGATTGGCTGCCTCCTGCACACCCCCCACTGCGGATCCAGCCCACATGTGCTCTTGACCAGAATCAAGCCCAGGACCCTTCAGTCTGCAGGCCAATGGTCTATGCACTGAACCAGACCAGCTAGGGAAAATGTGAAACTCTTGAGGCATAATCAAGCTATCTATAAGTAACTTATAGTACACTTGAAAATTTCCCACTAAGTTATCCCTATCAACAGAGAGATATGACCTTTTACACCAAGTGACCAGGTATATAGTTTCTAGTGAGCTTCTTTTGAAGTCTGTTGTTTTTATAATCTTATCTTAAACATAAATGCAATTTCTGTGCTCTACAACCTGTTAATTTTTTTCTTTATAAAAATTTATCTTTATTGTTGAAAAGTATTACAAATGTCCCCCTTTTTTCCTCATTGACTCCCCTTTTCCTCACTCCCATCCCCTCACCTCGACCTTCACCCCACTATTGTCTGTGTCCATGGGTTTTGCATGTATGCATATAAGTTCTTTGATTAATTTCCCCCTCTCTCGCCTTCCCTTTGAGACTCCTCAGTCTGTTCGGTTTACTGTAATCATGTTTTAAGTTACAAGGGACTCAGTTAGTTGGGTGTTGTCCCCTTGTACCAAGAAGGCACTAGTTTGATTCTGGTCAGGGCATATAACTAGGTTGCAGGCTCAATCCCTGGCAGAGGGCAGCTGATCAATGTGTCTCTCCCTCTCCCTTCTCTCTCTCTAAAATCAATAAAAACATATTTTTAAAATGTTATAAGGGACATACCATTACTGAAGAGGACTATTTCTTTTAAATCTTCCAGTGAAGTAGACCCATTAGGATTAAGTGTTCAAAATTAATATTTTCAAAGACAAGTATATAAAAATCAATAAATTCATATTTAAGTCCTGTTTCAAATGAAATCCAATATCCAAATTTAAATGAGAATATACATTAGTTTTCATCATACTGAAGTTTTAAAGTCATTTTCCATATTAAGTCAATAGTGTTCCATATGATGGAATTATGAATTATAATGGCATCTAGGGTTCTTTGGAAAACATTGGAGACTTATTTATCTTTTACAAATTATATTCATGGCATGTTTTTACTTAGAAGAGTAAAAACTATAACTTTGTTATTGTGTCTGCTTACAAAAAGAAATTGCTCTAAATATGATACAATTCATAAAACAAAAACTGTATTGACTTTAGCAAGGAGCATGCCTTGTACTCGCTCATATCTCATTGTAACATGATCCTGCTAGAAGGAGAAGTGGATTTCTCCTTGGGCATTTTCCCATAACCCCACATCTTCCTTTAAACCAGCCCTGCCAGACAGAGTGGAAATGCAGAGAGTGTGTTAAAAGCTGCAAGAGAAGATAAGATGTCTAGGCTATACTTGAAAAAAAGGAAGGAAAAAAAATGTATGTGCCTAAGGACATCGTTTTCTTTGCAGGCATTCTCTCTAGTACATGTTCAGGCATAAGTAATGCCTACTTAGAGGGGCCAGACTTGTTCTACAAGCAGTAGCTGCTTTTCTTCCCTGGGGAGAATGTGTCTACATATTTTGTAAACTTTGTCTGATATTTGAAAGCCACTTCTCCATGTTTATTTTAATATCAATTTTGCACCAGCTTCCTTAATTATTAATTTACCTTTCATTTGTTAAATAAAAGCAGGAAACATAGTGAAAAGAGATCATTGTAAATTTAAGTAACTCTTATTAAATATTTTCATAAACTACAACTACTCAATGTCCACTTAGTGGCCAATTTAAAGACCTGGTCTCATACCTTGAAATTTAACAGTGGATCACGTGGGATAGTAATATGAACCAGGCCACAAGTGGATTGCATCACTTTTTCCCACAACTCAGAACTCAGTCACATGATTGAAACCTATTCATGTGGGAAACTGGGAAATAATGGTCTTCCTGTGTCCAAAAAGAAAAAATATAACGGGATTTGATGGCCATATAGCATTTTCTCTGCCACATCAGTCTTCTCATATATAATACAACAATACAGTAATTAGCATGTGCTTACTATGTGTGCACTTACCATCTCAACGAGGTAGATATACTTTGGATTCTGTTTTGCAGATGAAGAAATTCAAGGTCAGATTTGTTAAGGTATTTTATCTCCCTGAATCACTCATCTTATCCTCTTATTGGTTTGAAATAAATTGGTTTTCTCACAATATTAAATTTGGCTTGTGGATGAGTGCATAAACATTTCATAACTAATAAAATTAAGAATTCATAATTTCATAAAAGTATCATAATACAGCCTTTCATATTGCATGTTTTGACTAGCTATTTTTGGTGACTGGAACAACTCAGATTCTCCTTTTTTAATTTTAATTTTAGTTTTTGTTTTCTAAAAGCTTTTAAAAAATATAATTTTTATTGAATTCAGAGAGGAAGGAAGAGGGAGAGATAGAAACATCAATAATGAGAGAGGACCATTGATTGGCTGCCTCCTGCATGCCCCCTACTGGGGATCAAGCCCACAACCCTGGAATGTGCCCTGACTGGGAATTGGACCTTGACCTCCTGATTCATAGGTCTATACTTAACCACTGAGCCACCGCTGCTGGGCTTAAAAGCTTTATTGAGATATACTTATCTTACCATAGAATGCATCCATTTAAAATGTATAACTAAATGTTGTTAGTATATTCATATATATGTGCAATCATTACCACAATCTAATTTTAGAGAATTTCATTTTCCTAAAAGAAACTATAAGCATTAACAGCCATTTCCTACTCCTCCCCCAATTTATAGCACTAGGTAATTGCCTAATTGTCTTTTCCTGTTAAAAAAAAAAAATCTTGCACACTTCCAGGATGGATTCATTGGCATGACAGTGCCATCAGGAATCTGCTGTGTCTCAGTTTTCCATTCCGCCATCCTTGGTGAGTCAGCGGTTCCCTTAGCTCCAGGCACACTTCCTCACGCCCCATATCCAAAGGCAGGATGTGGAAGTTTTCTTTACACATCCCCTTTCCCCCTTTTAATCAGATATTAGAATCCTACTAGCAGGATTCCCTTATCTCATTGGTCACAAGTGATTCAGATGCCCATGCCTAAACTAGTCACTGGCAAAAAGTCATAGGATTACCATGATTGGCTTTGACAATCCCAATTCACTCCTTGGGGTTGAGGAGAGCACACCTCCCTGAATATATTGCTGCTCTAGACCTGATAGTACTTGGGAGAGGGTGCTGTTAGCAACGATGAAGGGGCAAGGCTACAGGGCAGTCAACCAGCAGTGTCTGCCAGCAGTGTCTAACCTCTTAATAAGTATTAGAAATTAATTATAAAAAGAAAAAGACCAGCCAAAACCGGTTTGGCTCACTGGATAGAGCGTCAGCCTGCGGACTGAAAGGTCTTGAGTTCAATTCTGGTGAAGGGCATGTACCTTGGTTTTGGGCACATCCCCAGTAGGGGGTGTGCAAGAGGCAGCTGATCGATATTCTCTCTCATCGATGTTTCTAACTCTCTATCTCTCTCTCTTCCTCTCTGTAAAAAAAATCAATAAAATATATTTTTTTAAAAAAAGAAGAAGAAAAGAAAAAGACCAGAGCAGGGTTTGAATCAGGGGACTTTGGAAATTGTGTAATTCACCCCTCACTTTACAGAAGGGTAAACTGAGTCTCAAACATGTTAGTTGGTTTTTCAAGGCTGAACAGCTAGAGAAGAGTAGAGGTAGAACTAAAATAGAATTTTCTGATAGCCAGTTTAGTACATACCTATAGATATCATTGCTTAGTAGTCAATAGACCGTTGATCACAATATGATGATACATTGTACTTGCTTACTTGGATTTAAGTTTTCATCCAATGAGTTATGAACTCTTCAAGGGAAAAGAGCATCTTACTGAGTTTATAGTACCTATCATAGTGTCCTAGATACAAGAATAGTACACTTCAAGTTTGTACTGTGTTTAACAATTGGCTGCATTTAATTCATACCTAGAGGTAGGTGAAGAAACTGAAGCAGAGGCTTACCCAAAGTTACAGTCACCGAGGCATTGAAACAATAGCACAGCTAGAAAAACAAATGCTAAAATACACAGATAAAGGGAAAGCCTCAGGGAATCTTTCTTATTGTTTCTGCTCATGTGTACATAGTATATGAAATCTTTAAAAACAGAGCTATGGCAGTGGAATCATATTTTTCTGCCAGAAGTGAAGATTTAAAACTCAGAATAAAGCCTGTGACTGGAGATTATTGAGGAATTTTGTTCAACACTTCTTCGTAACTGTGATAGGCACACAGTGATGTGTACAAGATGAAAGGAAAATTAAGTTTTGATAACTGGAGGAAATCCCTAAAATGAAGAATGAAAAATGTGGCTGCGTAATTTGTGGTAGCTCCACTTCTCTCTTACCTACATATAAGACCATTCTGATATGGTCTCCAAGACCACTTGAATGTTCTGTATTTTCCATGGTTGCCCACAATGGGATGGAATTGTTCTGATGGAACTCACTAAATGCTTTGGACACACGGAATCCAATGTATCTTTAAGACCACAATCACCACTATCCCCAAATTATAACCTATCTTTTTTTGTAGCACGAGTAGTGTAAGCCTTTTATTCTTCTATATCCAAGTTATCATTTGTTGCCTTGCAGCTTTGTTGTTGTTTTAGAAAATTAGCAGGGTTTTTTTTTTATGTCGGCCCTTCTAGAGACTAATTCTCTATTTGAAGTTAGAATTTAAAAAACACAGTCTTCTTCACAGTGGTATCGTATTTTCCGGTGTATAAGACGACCTTTGAACCGAAAAAAAGTCAACCGAAAATCGGGGGTAAAAGACCAAAATTGCACAAAAATTACCTGCAGATATTGATGGCAAAGTAAGTCTTTTCTTTAAAGTGGGGGATAGTCTTATACAGCGAGTCTTATACAGCGAATACAGGCCTAAACCTATGTTTTAACTGTAAAAAAAAATAAATAAATAATCAGTGGGTCGTCTTATACGCCGAAAAATACGGGGTATATAGATTAGTTTGACCCTTCCCAGTGTCATACTTTTCATTTGGTGGGAGTAGTCCTGGGGAAAGGCCAAATAGTAAGTTACATTATAAAGTGATTCATCTTTTATGGAATGGTAAGCTAAACAAACAAACTAATAAAAATGTCAAAATATAGATGTGGTGTTGGTAAAAATCCTGGAGCAGGAACTAGAAGACCTAGATCTTATTTCCTGGCTCGCCTCCTCCATCATTTAAACACAGGCAAATACTGACTGTTGTTTACCTTCACCAGAGAGTACGGATTCCTGTTCTACCTACCTCCCAGCTCGTTGTTTAGAGCGAAGGGTGTGAGTGAGATGAGACAATGCCATATAAACCTTAACTCACCAGGCAAAGATTCAGTCCTTTGTATAATATATCAGGATCACAGTGAGAGAAGCCGCCTCGAGTATTTACCTATCACATTCTCCAATTAAAATATTATTTAAATCATGTAAAAATGACAGCTTTATTTTCATTCCACTTTCTTATGCTGCAAAATAGCCTATGGAAAAAATAAATTAGGATAATGTTGCTTTCTGAGTCTCCTTCGGAAAGAATAATAATATATGTTAATATTTTAAAGGCTCAGAGAAAACTTGCCATTTATATATAAAAAAAGAGTCTGTATATACAATCTATCTTCCAAATTTATTTGACAAAGAATACTCTCCCCCTTTCCATGTACAATTGTTGATGTCCCTTATTTCTGTTCTAAAGAGAGAGAGAACTCACTTCTCATTTTGGCAACAAGCAAAAATGTGTTTTTCAGAAACCTTTCTTCTAAACTTTAAAATTTCTTATTTTGAGTAGAAATGAAGGTAAAAATGTCCTTCCCTTAACATTTGCCTTAACATCAGAAAGTAGAAAGAAAGATCAGTTTCTGGGTCTTTCTCATTAGCCTATTTCTGTTTAAATTACACCCTGTTATATTTCCTTTCCAGTTATATTAGGTCGCCATGTGACAGCCAAATACACTCGGGGACTGTACCAGAATCTTATGCCCGGTGGCCTCTTGAAGTCAGGCAGAAAGCTGGAACTAATTTACAGTTATCCTGGCCACTCAGCCTCTTTCCAGCCTGTTCTTATTATCAATACAAGGACCACTGGGCAGAACTGAACTCTGCCAACAAGCAATTGCAGAATCATCAAAATTTAGAGCAGGAAAGGATGAAAATGTCAGATGTTGAATAGGTGCTTGTCTTAGCCTGGATCCCTCAGAGCAGATCCTGAAGCACAGAATCCATGTAGGACCAGGGAGTGACAGACAGTGAGAAAGCTGTGCCAAAGGCATTACCAAGTTGGCTCCTCCCATAAGCATTCCCAGGGAGTGCTCTGAGGTGCTTACCAAATGTGTCTTACAATTCAACCTTGGGACAAAGGCTCCTATGCCCCATGAGTCTTGGGTGGTTTTATAACAGTCAACTACCTGTGCTTCTGGGATGCGCATCCAGGAGAGCTGAGCTATGATCCCCATGTCCTGTCAGATGAGCTCCTAGGCAGGAATCAAGAGGCTGTTGTGCCACCCAGATTAATGAAATCATCAGTTGCACCCATGGGAAATTGGTTGCAGCTCATGTAGAAATGGTTGCCATGCTGGTGGCTGGAGGAAGAGGTAGCGATAAGAGGACGTGGCATGGTACCTAAGAGGTGTTCAGTATGGTGCTTAGTTAACCTTATTGGTTTATCTGAGTGAAGTGCAACCTCTCACTACCTACTGAGGACTTTGAGATCCTGAGAAGTTAACCTGGTTAGTTGAGGGCACAAAGCTTGCTAATGGCAGAGAGAGTTGGAGACAGATCTGTTCACTGGGGCTTTTAGCCACATCACACTGCCTCAACCTCACACTTGCTGTGGTAAAAAAATTGCGAGAGCAAGATGCCATGCAGTTGTACCCACAAAGTTCAAAAGAAATGCCTGGCTTCATAAATGATCATAACAACAGAGAAGCTAAAGCAAAATAGAACAGGATCAATAATTAATGATGCTACAGTGGGGGGCCAGTGGAATGAGTGCTACAGTGAGTGCAGAGGGAAGTCAAGGGAGGCTAAAAAGGAACCCGGGTTTGGAGACCTACTATTTGCGCTTGTAATCCATGCATCTTACACTTTCTGAGTTTGAGGAGTAACATTTTTGTGTCATGCTTGGAAATTGTGCTTCGTGGCTGTAATGGGAACACTGGACCCTGTTCTGGAGCTAAGAATAGCTGAGATACTAATTAGGTTACTTGACAAATGCTGGAGAGGAACTCATCAAACCCAGAGAATTCATAATGGGATCTCATGGCCAGAACATGGCTGGCTCTAATTAGGGTTCTTGAGTTGCCACAGGCACATCGACCACTCCTTACTTTCTCTTTTGGGAAATAATATGATGTACTAGAATATAAATTTAAATGTTCAAGAATTAGGACTTATTGATCTCTAAATTCAAATATTTTACATTCAAATATATGAATAATAACAAAGACACATCATGGAGGGAAGGAATAAAGGTAAGGTTTGGAGTGGGCCAAGGACCCTACGGATGGAGATAACTAAAAGGAAAGATAAAGGAATTTTCTCTTAATGAAATTTAATCACCATAGTCTGGTGTTTTATTCCTCTAGGAATTGGTTCTTTTGTTAATCAGAGTAGGTAACTGTATTTCTTTATCATTTCACTTAAAGGGCACCATTTTAATGAGTTAATGTTAAAGTGTATATGTAAGTGCCTGGTACATAACAAACAACAATAAATGGCTCCCTGTTAGTAACCCTTTTTTCTATAAGAGAATTTTTTCCATCCTCTCCACTTCCCTCAATGTGTTTGTTCATAGAGTACTTTGTAGTTTAAAAAATAAACTTTTGATTTTAGAACATTTTTAGATTTACAGAAAAATTGCAAAAATAGTACAGAGAGTTCCCACACACACTTCATCCAGCTCCTCTAACACTAACATTCTACATTACCATGGTTCATTCATTGGAGATAAGAGATTAACTGGTACATTCCTATTAATTCCTTGTACTTTTCAGCAGATGCTCTCTATTTTTAGTCTTTAATTAGGTGCCCAGATCATTCTAATGCTGATATTTGATTGAACTAGAATACTTTGTGAATGAGCAATAAATGTGATTTATAATTCCAGCATTGGTCACGCAGAAGTTACTATAGGTCTTTGGTCAGGTTGTTATTGTCCTATGAGATTTCCATGACTTCTACCGTGTTTCCCTGAAAATAAAACATCCTCTGAAAATAAGACCTACTTACAGGTTTCCTTCTGAGTGAAATATAAGGCATCCCCTGAAAATAAGGCCCCCGTAGGTTCTGTCTCAGAATGCTATTGCTAAACATGAGAGATTTGGTCCACTGATTCTGAAAGAAATGGAGTCACAAGAAATTCACCAGGAAATTCAGGAATTGGATTGTTATGATGATGTTCCAGAAGATGATGACATGATTGTTATTGAATAAATGAGTAAATTCTTGATACTGTAAGATTCACAGTTTGTCTGGTTTGTGTTGACAACTACTGTACTACCGTACCGTATACAGGTAATAAATTTCCTTTATTTTCATTTAACAATAAATGTGTACCGTATTCTTCTTCATAGAAAAATAAGATATCCCCTGAAAATAAGACCTAGCGCATCTTTGGAAGCAAAAATTAATATAAGACACTGTCTTATTTTCGGGGAAACAGGGTAGCTGCCTTGGAAGATGCAGGTTAATTACTAAAAATAAGTAAAGTTCACCCTATTGAAACCAATTTCAAAATTACCATGACTGAAGCTTTCAAATATTTTCTGAAAACATAGAATATCTCTTTTTGAATAAAACATTCCAACCTGCCATGTAAGTGTAATGTGCTCAGAAGCATGATGGTGCAGATGGCAGCACTCTTTGGAACATGATGTTTGATATAGGTGACATTATAAAATTCAAAATATTGAAAGGGAGCCCTACCAGATAGGATTTATGGGACTCTGTTCTAAACACATGTTTTGTTTTGTGTTTTTTTTAGCTAGGAAAGCTGTGACAAGAAAATGCACCTATATGCATTTAATTGACAGATTTCCCAACACACACACACACACACACACACACACACACACACTCATACACAACTTTTTAAAAATGAAAAATATTTAGATTGCTTAAAAATGTTCATTGGTTAAAAATTAAAAGGAGAAATTCAGGTGCTAGTTAACAATGGTCCATCATTTATTTGAGATAATTGGAAAGTTGGATATAACGTTATGTGTCTCAGTTTAGGGATTTGGGGGTATGGTTAGCATTAGGTTGATGCAAAATAAAATTTCATGTATACAATAGGTCTTTTTCTTTTGAATGTATCTGATATCCATCCTCCTTTGCAAATTCAGACCTTTACCTCCTCCCCTTTTATGTTTTTGTTGTCACAAATTATCCCCTTTTGTACTGTAAGTTTAATGGTTATATTTCTTGTAGTTTTCTGACCTTTTGTTCTTTGTTTCAGATAGAATATTTCTCTTGAGTATTTCCTGCAATGAAGGTCTTCTGGTAATAAATTCCCTCAGCTTCTGTATGTCTAGAAAAGTCTTTACTTCTCATTATATCTAAAGGATAGCTCTGCTGGGTATATTACTCTTGACTGATAATTTATCTCACTTGTTTGAATATTTGGTCCAATCTTCTAGCTTGTTTCTGCTGAGAAGTTTGATGATAACCTAATGGACTTTCCTTTATAGATTACTTTATTCTTTTCTCTGGCTTCCTTGAGAATTCTTTGTCATTAATTTATTTTAATCTTTATTAATTTTTGTTTATTTATTTATTTTTACATATTTTATTGATTTTTTTGCCCCCCTCCCCCCCTCCCAAACATCCCCTCCCTCCCCAGAGTTTTATGTCAATTGGTTGTACTTATATGCATGTATACAAGTCCTTCGGTTGATCTATTATCTCCCCCAGATCTTCCTCCCCTCCCCACTGTAATTTGACAGTCTGCCTGTTGCTTTACTTTCTCTATATCTGTCTCTTGGTTCATCAGTTTATAATGATCTTTTTCATCCACTAATGAGTGAGGTTAATCTTTATTATTGAAAGTGTTACATATGCCTCCCCTTTCCCCCAATTAACTCCTTTGAACCTGTCCCTGCCCTCTGCCCTAGGCCTTCACCCTCCTCCTCCTTCTCCTCCTCCTCCTTCTTCTTTGTTATTAGTCTTATATTGCTCCTTCTGATGGAGTCATATAGTTCTCATAGAGTTCTTTCACTTTTTATGCTCAAGTCTCTCTCTTTGTCCCTCTACATCATTTCTAGATTTCTATCTTCCATATCACTAATTCTTTCCTACATATGGTCAGTTCTGTTTCCTATACTTGCTAACTTATTCATGATCTCTTTTATTGAGCTCTACATCTCCAAAATTTCTATTTGGTTCTTTTGTAAAGTTTCAGCCTCTTTGGTAAAGTATTCTTTTTGTTTGTTGGTTTGGTTTCTAAGTTCATTAAACTGCCTCTGTGTTTTCTTGCATCTCCTTGAGGTTTTTCAGAACTGCAATTTTGAACTCTCTGTCATTTAAATCACATATTTCCATGTCTTTAAGTTTATTTTCTGGAGATTTTCTTTCTGGGCGGTCTCGTTACTTTGGTTATTCATGGTGTTTGATGGATTCCTTCTCTGTCTAGGTATCTATATATGAGTGGTACTTCTCTAGTAGATTAAAACAGAGTCTTTCTATTCTTTTCCAGTATGTGGTGTTGAATCATAGAATGTTTTTTGTTTGTTTGTTTAGCTCTCTGACTTTTCAGACCTCTGCAGGGTGGTGGAAAATAGCCTGTGTTCCCTGAGAAGGTGGGCACTTACCCTGTGATTTGGTTGTTCCAGTCCCAGGGGACCAACCTCACATGGGACTGTTGTAGACAATGGGTCTTCAAATCTGTGAAATCCCAGCACATTTTCCAGCAGCAAGATGCTATCAGCAGTGCAGCCTTGTTGTGTGGGGGTGGAATGAGCTACAGGAATTCAGCTACCTCCTTTAGTGCTTCACCCTCTCGGCAATGGCAACCTCAGACCTCTGAGATGCCCCACCTCCACCTGAACCTAAGATTAGTTGCAGAGTACACCCTTCACTCAGGGAAAAATGTGTTTCTGTAGTACCAATTCTCAGATTGCAGATAATATGTTCTGTAGCCCAACATGAAGGGTGAGGGGACGCAAGCTCTTGGAGGTTAAGGGGTGGTGGCAAGGCTGCACCTCTGTGATTCAGTTCTGTCCAGGTCACTGGGCTCAGCTATAGCTCATATTGCCCACTCCTGTACTAAATCTCTTTGCTCCTCCTGTCTGAGGGGAGTTCCAGTCACAGCCTGATTCTTCCCCTCTCTGGGCTGAGCTCCACAGTGAATTCCAGGCTGCAGGGCTACATCCATGGCTCCTTTGAGATCCTCTTCCTTCTGGCCTCCTTGGTTCACTTCCACTTGCCCACCTATAGATGTTTCAATGCACAGACCTCTCAGGCATGTTTGTGTGTTGAGGAGGGAATCATTTGTTGTATTACAGTTGTTCAAATTGTTGAAACTTCAAGGGGTGAGTTCAAGGGGATCTTTCCTATTACCATTCCTCTAACGTCATACCTTGTACTAAGCTCATATTCAATACTATTTAATTAATAAGCAAGCACACAGAAAACTCTGTCATCGAAATCACCCCATTTGTCAGCATCAATTCTCTACATCATCTGTGATAGTCTTTGAGATTTATGAATTTCAATTCCACTAAGTCAATTCTGAGCTACTGCCTTGAAGTTGTTTAAATTGTAACTTTCATTTGCACAAAACCTTAGGAATACCAATAAGGTGGCCTCTGACTTTTTGAGCTTTTGACATTCAGCCACCAGAGGCTGCTCTGAGACCTTTATACTCCTTTCACTTTGGGTCCAAATCCCTATGGGGAACCCTGTAAGGACTGATTTGGCTTCCATTGTTTGGAATTGTCCTTGCTCAGTGCAGTTCCCTGGTGGTCTGCTGTTGGAGCAAATGATTAATTGGAGTCAAGAGGAGATGCTGAAAGAAGACAAAACTACACATTACTGTTTTGCCCTCCTTGTTATTTTTAAACTCTTAATCTTGTTCTATTTCATTTAAGTAAAAGAGAATTGGCCAAAGCTTTTCTAATGCCATTTGCCAATTTTCATCATTTTTTCTGTTACATATTTTCAAAGAATTCTGAAGATTTTTTTAAAAGCCTTTATTTCATAATATTTACTTCCACGTGGTTTCTATTCTTTCACATTTTACCAGGATTTTATAGTTACTTTCATGCTGTTCACTCTTTTATTTTTTTAAAATCTTTGTCTTTCTCCTTTAAATCTTTCCCTTTATCTAACAAAACAAATCAAAACTTAAGTGGAGTATCTGCAATTAAATAAGAAGGATTAAAAGAGGTTTCAGGGCCTGTAATGTATTTTGTAGATAATCTTGGACAACTAAACACTGATTTAGTTTCTTCATGTGAAATTGTTTTTAGTCTTCTCAGGCAAAGGCAGGATCGTGGTAGTCATTGGTCAGCCATGAAAAAACAACTGATTCTGTTAAATATGTCACACTAAAGTGTATCCTTCTATGAGAATAAGTCACTACATAAAGATGCAAAGTTTTAGACCTATGTCAAATACCAATTACTAGTTTTGTAGCAGGCAAGGCCATCAATATGTAGATGATGTGGAAAATTTTAACACTGCAATTCTTGATTTCCAGACTTTTATTTTTTGTAAAATTCCATGTATGATTGAAAAAATGTATAAAAAGACATAATTTAAGTATGTCTTCTTAAATATACTTTATTTTCTACAGATTATGGAAAAAATCAATTGAACTTGAAGGAAAGTGAATACCTATTTTATTAGTTTTTACTTATAGTAAAAGATAAATATTTCAAGATTTCTTTTGCTCATAAAAGAAATTCTTGAGATAACATGAAACACTCCTAATGTTTCACTCACAGACTGGAACAATCTTTTCAAAGTCTGATATTTCACCTCCAGTGTAATCATAATGGTAGAGATCCTTACCCTAATAAATTCATGACTAAAGTAGGACACAAGGTCACTTATATTTTTAGGTAAAATAATGGCAGCTGTAATATGTAAATTGGCCCATATTTCACTAAATGCTTTGTTAAAAGTGGAATGCCCGTGACAGTGCCAGATTCATTTTCTGTGGTGGGTTCTGCTTTTCAGCTTGCCCTTACTAAGGAAAGAACCAGAAGTCACTTGTGCATGAGCAATACCTTATTAAAGCATCATGATTTCATGTGGCATATTTTTCTCTCAATTTGTCTGCCTGGCAATCGAATTCCTAAATATCATAGTTGAGCCTAGCCAAAAATGAAAAAATAAAAAACGTCGACCCACTGAAGTAACATTAGGTCAGCTTTGTGGGATGCATTGGCAGCCTGTCTGAACAAAGATGAGGGACTCAGGCACAGAAAGCCATCACGTGGCCCTGGCCCTGGAAGCCTTGCAGATGCATTGCATGACTCATTGTTAAACATGCCGAGAGCAGACAAATTCCAGGCAAGTGAAGCATCTGCTAATCCAACTGCAGTTAGGTAAGTTGCGTGATATTTGCCTTACTTGCTTTTCCCTAAGAAACTCCTCTCTACATTTCCAACTGCTCCTGAACACCACATGTCAAATGCACTGAATAACTGTATTAAGATAAAACTGTTAGCATTAAAGATAGGCACTTGAATTAGTATAACCCTCAGGCCAGTTATACTTCACTAAATTGCATAGGCTTTAAAATACCAGCACTACATTTTAAAATATGTATCCATAGCAACCTCTTTGTCTAGGGAATCATTACCTAGACATATGAAAGGGTACACATCTTTTCAAAGAAACAAGGAGAAATAAAGCCATAGTAGTTAACTGTCAACGATATTACTTTGGTTAAATTTGATTAGGGGCTTGATTCAGGAGGATATGGGGACTTTTAAAAACTTATTTTAAATTGATTTTTAGAGAGAAAGGAAGACAGAGAAAGGAAGGCACACCTCCTACTGGAAATCAAGCCCAAAACCTGGGCATGAGCCCTGACCAGGAATCTAATTGGTGGCCATTCAGTGCATGTGCTGACGCCCAACCAACTGAGCCACATCAGCCAGGATGGAAATGGCGGCTTTTAAGAAGTCTTTGCAATTTATGTGTTTCTTCCCAGTAGAATGGGATTTCATGCCTTTTTTTTTTATATCACCAAAGTGTTTTTACTAATGAGACATTTATTAAAATACCATGAAATAACTGGATTTCAGATATTTAAGAATAAATCACAGTCCTCCTCTTCCTGCCCACAGCATGCCTACCATTTTCTTAGAAAGCTCCTTCAATAGTGTACACAATGGTTATTATCCTGAGGTTTTTGCTGCACGTGGATCTTTGATGGTCACTTCGGGGGTATCTGTTACCAGACAGGACGTGGGATCATGTAAAAATCCACAATCCTTGTCTTGTGAGGTGACCTGATCTAAGTCATCCTGTTTCTAAGAAACTCTCTCTGATGGAATGGCCTTTCATTTGGTCATGTTTTATGACATGGACTGCAGGAGAAACCCAAGATTCAGGCTTTTTAAAATAATATCTAGTGACTAACTGAGGTAAAGTACAGGGCACACAGGTGGAAAGTCACTGAACTGAAGAGCCTACAAATTTCAACCTTTCCCTTCTCTTGGGTAAGGAGTGTCAGCGAAGAAAATCTTTTCCTCTACTCTCTTAGGTTTATTCACTCTTAGGTTTACTCACTGGGGCCTGTGAATTAAACTATCAAAAGCCAGACTGAACGGATAAAAGACACATAATTTTAAAAATAGTTATGTAGCCGAAACAGGTTTGGCTCAGTGGATAGAGCATCAGCCTGCAGACTGAAAGGGCCCAGTTTTGATTCTAGTCAAGGGCATGGACCTTGGTTGCAGGCACATCCCCAGTAGGGGGTGTGCAGGAGGCAGCTGGTCAATGTTTCTCTCTCATGGATTTTTCTAGCTCTCTATCCCTCTCTCTTCTCTGTAAAAAAAAAAAAAAAAAAAAAAAAAAAAAAAAAAAAAATCAATAAAAATATATTTAAAAAATAGTTATGTGCATAGGAGTTCACGGAGAAGGGGTGAAACACAAAAATACTTAGCGTTAGACTCAATGACTTATCTGCCCTTTTCACAAAGAAAAGGCTGTCTGGACTTCATGGGGAGACAAAATGTAGGGAAGTGACCAGGAGATGTATGGAGGAACTAACAGAAGTAAGTTTGTAGTAAGGTCTGTCTATGCAAGTTCACCTTAGTGTTAACACCCCATCTTCCATTATAAGAGTCACTCTTCTGTCCCTGGTATGGGAGGCACTTTCTTCAAAGGGAAATGTATGCCCTGATTTTAGGCAAATAAGAGGAAGGCAGAGAACTCTTCCTGAATCCGTTAGTTCTCAGTTGCCTTAAACTCAAAATAATCCTGATGTCAAAGAGGCATATTCTGAGCCACTTCAAGAGTTAAACACATCAAGTTTGAAGCTTGTATTCGCTAGTGTCAGTCAGGGCTGGCTTCAGAGGCAAGTATGTGGTCCCGCAAAGCCCCCAGCTTAATGATTGGCTGAGTGGGTGCGGCTGCGCTCCAATAAAACTTTATGGACAGGGAAATTTCATACATTTTTCACATGATACGAAATAGAATTCTTTTGATTTTTTTTTTCAACCATTTGCAACAGTTGAGTCATTCTCAGGTGTGGTCTCCAGGTGGTGGGCAGAATTTGGCCTGAGGGCCTGAGTTTGCAGACCTCTGATCTAGAAAGGTGGTACAGCAGCCAGCAGCATCAGCCCCACCTGGGAATTTGTCAGAAATGCAAATTTCCAGGCCCCACCCTAGACCTGCTGAATCAGAAATACCAAGGTGGGGCCCAGTAATTGTGTTTTAACAAGCCCTCTAGGGGATTCTGACGCTCAAATTTGAGAACCAGTGCTCTAGACTGATGTATTCCCAATCTTGGCTGTTCATTTTAATCCCATAGGAGAGCTTTTCAAAACTCTCCCTGCCAAGGCCCAACCCAGATCAATTAAACCAGAGTCTCTGTGGGTGAGACCCAGGTACCCGTATATTTTAAATCTCTTCCAAGTGATTTCAGTGGGCAGACGAGGCAACTAATGCTTTCATTATACAAATAAGGAAACTGATCTTACAGTCTCTTTAAGCATCTCGCTGGAGATACATAACAAGAAAAGATAGGTATGACACAGCCTGCTGTCAGTTCTTTAGATACATGAGCATTAAAATGCTACATTTGGTCATGGAATGTGTTTGCCACAAGCTTCAGGGGTCATGTTATCTTTTATTACTTGCACTGATTAATTAAAAACACATCTGGAAACATGCCCAAAATAAAATGAAAACTAGCTTTAGAAACTCGTTAGGCCAGACAATATGACTATAATTGGAAGAAATAACCGGGCAGAGGCTCAGGACAGTCCCATCTGTAAGCACTTTGGGTTGAGGCGAGACCTTCAAGATTGTGGTGGAGGACAAAGCCCGGAGCTACTTGCCAGTGTGTCTGAGCACTTGTTTCCTGTTCCATCTGTGGAACACACAGAAAAGTCCGAGCCTTAAAAGTCATTAATGAAAGTGAGAAACCAACAGTTGCATGCTTATCATGTGTTTTATGGCTCTTTAGGACTCCCAGGCCCTGGGCATTTTTTAAAGGGAACTTTAAAATGATGCCTGCTTTGTTCTGATTTTCTCAACAAAAGCTTCACCGTATCTGTGCATTCCATGGGAGGAAGAACACGGGCTGTCCACCCAAAATAGAGCTGGAGAAAGTGAGGCACGGGTGGAAATTGGGTCATGTCATGATTACAAGTGAAGCTACATAAGCACATTGCATGTTTTTATTGTTTTAGTAATTGCCTGATCATAGTGCAGGTTATGATTTTTGAGCATTTACTGTGTGCTGTGTCTTCATATAATAGTTCTGCGGTTAAGAGCATGTTTTCAGGGGCCAGTCAGCCTGCATGCACAAACCACAATCTGTAGCCCTCTGGTTAAGTGAGCTTAGCAAGTCTCATTGCCTCTGTGCCTCTATTTTCTCCCCTAGAAAATGGGGATAATAATCTCATAGGATTAAAGGAGAATTAAATGTGCTCACAAGTGTGTGGCATCTAGTAAGCACTCAGTAAATGTTAAATGATATTTTAAAACAAATCGCTGGGTTCAAACCACAATAACTGAGGGAGAATAAGCAGCTAAGCCATATTCACACAGTTGCTAAGTGATTAACTTTATATTTATATTTGGATTCAGGCTGGTTTTGGGATTGGTACTCCAAGCCACAGTGCTATACTGCATTGATTGGGATTAATAAATCAAGTATTTATGGCCAATTTTCCCCAGGTATGTGTAAACATATCCCTAGACCTTCTTTTTATCTGGACGATTTTATAATGTCTGTGACAACTCCTCCCTCAGGAGACTGAGGCAGGGAGGTGGCCCCTCCTGCTAAGCACAGGTGAGCTCATGCTCAAAGACATGGCTCCCTGATGGCTTCCGGGGGATGGGTTATTTAGGGGGAAAATCTTTAGTCATGGTGGCTAAAGGAGGTGGGGTCATGGCTCTACTGATTGGTTGGGGCCAGGATAGGGTGTAGTCAATCATTGTGTCAAGTCCTGATGTCAGATAAGGCATTGCTCTGTCTGGTTTTCCTGAGTGTATGGTCTGTAGGGTAGGCCAGCTTTCATGGGCCTGGGATTGAAACACACTGAAGTCAAGATGTTATCTTTAGTTGGAGTGAAATTCTATTTCTGTGGTCAAAGACCTGAGGCTTTGTTCCTAAGATAGTTGGATGCTGACCAGAATGTAATGTCATAAGCACTTAATGATTAAGGAAGAGAGTAGATGGACAGAAAGAAGAAAGGGTCATGTTAAATAAATGGAGTTCCTGTGTGGTTATATCTCCACCCAGCAGCTACAATTAACTTTAAAAAGTCAATTGGTTGTTTTCATTTTGTGGCTTCAAAGCCTCCAAGTCTCCCCCACCTAACTCTGACGAATACCCAAAACTCTTCCAGTGATCTACTAGACCCTACATGACCTGCAAACACACACACACACACACACACACACACACACACACACACACTCCTGGGACCTCAGCTCCTACTTACTCACTCATAGGCATCTTGTTCTCTGGCCCTAGATCTTCTGCAATTATTGTTCCCTCTGCCTGGGTAACTCTGCCCTATCCATTGCAGTAGCTGAAAGTCTTGCTTACTCACTTCCTTACAACCCTGCTGCAATGTCACCCTATAAAATACCAACTTTCCTACCCCTCCCCAACACTCCCTGCCCCCTCATCATCCGACCCACTTTGCATTTACTTGCTGATTTGTTTGTCTATCTCCACCAGAAGGTATGCTCATGATGGAAACCCTTGGCAATTCATGGCACATAGTAAGCTCTCAATAAATACTTTTTGAAGGAGTGATTATCCATTCCAGCATGAGAAAGTTATACCACCACATCTTGGTTAGTATGAGGTTAAGGTATGAGAACTTCTTAGCCATTTTTTTTTAAAGGAAACACTTATCTTTACACTTGAGATATTTGGATACTCTGGAAATGATGAAAATCAATTCATAGAGATCTACAAATATCTATATTTTGTTAATGAAATCAATGACTAAATCACTTATTCACCAATTAGCTTGGAGGAAGGAAGAAACCTCCATAGGCTGCATTTCTAACTGGAAATGAATCACAGAAATGGATTCCATTGGTAAAGCCATTCAGAAATTGTGAATGGAGAAGGGAGCCCTCATTCACAGTCCAAAAGAAATGGTCCTAAAATCCACATTTTTTTCTACATAGCACAACAGTGAGGCCTTTTTCATGAGGATTACCCCATCAATAGGCATATGTGTGTTTTTTCCCCACCACCTACCAATGATTAGATGAACACAAACCAAATTTGGAGAACCATTAAAAGTAAATAAAAAGAATTGAAGTGCTTCAGTTTTCAAATGTAATAGGAAATGAGTAGTCTATCTTGAAGGTGCAGTGTGAGATACTTGGGCAGTAGATTGACATTGGGGGTTTCAGAACTAAATCAGAACCTGAGTGATAAATCCCAAAGGTCCCTATATGAGGCCCAGGCAATGAGGGAGCATTGTAGCGAGTCATGAGTGTTTTGGGTTTTGATGCTTTTTTCTAAAAGAGCTGCATCTGGATGAGAGTGACAGCACCACGTGCTAAAAAGAGCATGGGCATTGGAGTCAGAGAGATGGGTTACATTTCCTGATACAAACCATGAACTTGCTGCATCTTCTAGATGGCCTAATGTATCACTGGTCCATGAAGGATATGGGATTCCTCTCATATCTTTCCATCCCATGCAGCACAAATACCTCCTGTGGGGTTTTATTTTATTAAATAGCACATCTCTCTAGTGCAGGTTTCCACTTTTTAATTTAAGCTTTAACTAAGACTTCTTGGAGTATGGTACATCATCTGGTTTTGAATTTCTTTAATTGGGTTAGATTACTTTGTCCAGTTGAAGATAAGAATCACCAATTAGTTGGTTTCTAAAGAGGACCATAACAAAATTATATTTTTCCCAAGTGGATACAGTTTAGGAGAAATATTAGTAGGGCTTTTGATACAAGGCTATGAATAAGAGTACAGTTATATTGTTTATTGTATGATGTTATTGCTCATTAAAATAACTTTAAACAGCATTAAAATTTACTCATTAAAATAACTTTAAACAGCAGAACTACTTATTAAATAAACTACAGAGGAAATACAAGCCCTTTCTTTTGTAAATTAATAAATTAAAAGAGAAATAAAATGAAGCCTCGCCGAAACTGGTTTGGCTCAATGGATAGAGCATCGGCCTGTGGACTGAAAGGTCCCAGGTTCGATTCCGGTCAAGGGCATGTACTGTGGTTGCGGGCACATCCCCAGTAGGGGGTGTGCAAGAGGCAGCTGATCGATGATTTTCTCTCATCGATGTTTCTAACTCTCTATCCCTCTCTTCTCCTCTCTGTAAAAAATCAATAAAATATATATTTTAAAAAATGAAACCTCATTTGAATGCAGTTTCTCAGACATTTAGAGCTCTTCAACGAACATGGAGGAAGCTAAGGCACTGATATTAAATGTTTGCATTTTTTTCTTTGCCAGGACTCATTATATTTGTCTTGCATCTTGCACCAGGAGAATAGCACAGGAAAGCCTAGCTCAGTATGTGTGAATTTCCATAGTGGCTCCCAGCAGAGGAGAAGCTCATGATGAGCCATATAGTTATAAGGAAATAAAGACAAATATTATTTCCTTGGCTATTAAGAAAGTATAAAACACCCTGACTTGTGTCTACTAAAGGAAAGAGACATATAAACCTTAATTCTGAGATACTTTTTAAATATATATACTTTATTTATTGATTTTTTACAGAGAGGAAGGGAAAGGGATAAAGAGTTAGAAATATCGATGAGAGAGAAACATCGATCATCTGCCTCCTGCACACCTCCTTCTGGGAGTGTGCCCACAGCCAAGGTATATGCCCTTGACCGGAATCGAACCTGGGACCCTTCAGTCTGCAGGCCGACGCTCTATCCACTGAGCCAAACCAGTTAGGGCTTGAGATACTTTTTATCTTTACCAACATCTTATGTCCAAGTATAAATATTATGCATGAAGTGGGAGAGTGTTTTTACTAATCAGCAAAGAAATACAGCCATTTCAGCAATCTTTCTGTATGTTTGAGAAGGACCAATCTAAAGGATGAAGCATTATCATTTTATAGCAAGGAGTGCAAATCCTATTCAAAGCTTTTTTTTAATTAAAATTTCTGTTCACCTTCTGTCCATGTGATTATAAGTGAACCAATCTGACTTGCTTATTTCTAACATATATAAACTGATATCTGATTCACAAAATTTAAGATTTTAATCTCTAAGATGAATTTAAAAGTCAGCTATGGGCCTTAAAATATTAAATGTTTGAGAGACTAATCCTTTCATATATCGGAAGAATAATTAGGATAAAGAGTAAAATGGTAATAATATGAAGAACAGTAACCAGCTAGTCCTAACTATACTGAAACCCACGTACACAAAAGAATTTGAATCAAGAATAATGCCAATAAGGAATAAGAAGAAAATAGAGTCTGGTCAGTCTAATGAATTATTAAAGCATCTAGAATGTAGAATTTTTGGATTAAGGCTAATAACTTTCTCACTATACATGGCAAATCAGTCATAAGCTGAGAAAATTAAATCTGTGATGGAGAAGAGGAAATGCCAATCACATCGTTTGTTCATGACATAGTGACATTGCACTTGGGGTCCAGAATGGGCCCATCAGGCATGTAACTTCTCTAATGCTCTATCCTGACTCTTTTGTCAATTGTGGGGCAGGTAATCATAAAATACTACAAGTTTACAGGAAGTGGGTTTAAGGATGAAAAGTTGATTTCATAACCAATGCATATATTTTATTTTAAATAAATTTAAATTTTTAAACTGTATTTTACTTTTCAATTAACTAGCTATTCAACATTATTATTAGTAGTATTAGTATTATTATTATTATTTTGTTTCTGGTGTACAACACAGTGGTTAAACAACTATATAATTTAGGAAATGACTCTCCCCTATAATTCTAATACCCATTTGGCACCATACCTTGTTATTACACTATTATTAACTATATTTGTTATGCTGTACTTTACATCCCTGTGACTATTTTATAACTACCAATTTGTACTTTTTTTTTTAAAGAAGTAATTTTTTAAAATATATTTTATTGATTTTTTTACAGAGAGGAAAGGAGAGAGATAGAGAGCTAGAAACATCGATGAGAGAGAAATATCGACCAGCTGCCTCCTGTACACCCCCTACCGGGGATGTGCCCGCAACCAATGTACATGCCCTTGACCAGAATCGAACCTGGGACCTTTCAGTCCTCAGTCCAACGCTCTACCACTGAGCCAAACCAGCTTCGGATAATTTGTACTTGTTAATCCCTTCACCTTTATCAGCCCGAAAGACCCTTTCAAACTAGCAGCCCCATTTTTTCTCTTTATTTATGGTTTTCTTTGTTTTGTTTGTTCATTTGTTTTATTCTTTAGATTTCACAGATAAATGAAATCATATGGTATCTGACTTTCTCTATGTGACTTGTTTCACTTAGCATAATATCCTCTAAATCCACCATGTTGTTAAAAATTGTAAAATTTCATTTTTAATGGCTGAGTAATATTCCATTATATATATCTCACCACTTTTGTCCACTTGTTTATTGATGGATACTTGGGTTGCTTCCACATCTTAGCTATCCAATAAAAAGGTAATATGCAAATTCTTCACTCCATCACAAAGATGGTGGCACCCATAGCCACAAGATGCCAGCTCCCAGTCCTCTCAGCCCTGCCAGAGTCCCCCAGTCCCACAGGGGCGGCCACTGAGAGTGGGCAGCGTGAGCGGCCTGGTGGAATGTTTGCTTTCTTGCCACGGCGACAAGGCAAATGTTCCACGCTCAGCCATGGATGGGTCTCTGGGCTGAGGAGAGACTCTGGGCAGTGGGCACAGAGCGTCCAGGCCCCACAAAGAGCTACTGGTGCATGGATTCGTGCACAGGACTACTAATTGTAAATAATGTTGCATATATCTTTTATTTAAAATTTGTGTTTTAGATTTCTTCTGATAAATACCCATAACTGTAAATGCTGAGTCATAAAATAGGTCTATTTTTAATTTTTTGAGGAACCTCTATGCTATTTTTCATAATGGCTGCACCATTTTGTAATCCTACCAACAGTGCACTAGGGTTCCCTTTTCTTCACATCTTTACCAACCCTTGTTTGTTAATTTATTAATGATAGCAATTCTGACAGATGTGAGGTGATGTCTCATTGTAATTTTAGTTTGTATTTCTCTAATGAATAGTGACATTGAGCATCTTTTCATGTGTCTATTGGCCATCTGTATTTCATCTTTGGAGAATTGTCTATTCAGGTCTTCTGGCCATTTTTTAATATGATTGTTTGGGGTTTGTTTGTTTTTTAGGGTTGAGTAGTATGGTTACTTAAAAATTTTATCTTCCCTGATGAGATATATCGAGAAAAAATATATTAAGAGTGATGTCCCTCCCTGGACAGTTTGGCTCAGTGGATAGAGTATCAGCCTGCAGACTGAAGGGTCCTGGGTTCGATTCCAGTCAAGGGCACATGCCCAGGTTGTGGTCTCAATCCCCAATATGAGGGATGCAGGAGGCAGCCAATTGATTATACTCTCTCCATCATTGATGTTTCTGTATCTCCCTTTCCCTTTCTGTCTAAAATCAATACAAATAAAAAAATATATAAAAGAGTGATATCAGAGTTTACTGCTTATGTTTTTTTCTTGGAGTTTTATGGTTTCAAGTCTTACATTTAAGTCTTGAATTCATTTTCAGTTTATTCTTATATATTGTAAGAAGGTGGTGTAGTTTTATTTTATTTTTTGCATGTATCTGTTCAACTTCCCCAACACCATTTATTGAATAGTCTGTTTTCACTCCATTTTATGTTTTTGCCTCCTTTGTCATATATTAATTGGCCATATAGGCATAGGTTTATTTCTATTCTGTTCATTTATCTACATGCCTTTTTATGCCAGTACCAGGATGTTCTGATTACTATAAAGCTATAGTAATATAGCTTGATATCAGGTAGCATGATCACTCCAACTTTCTTCTTCTTTCTCAAGATTGCTGTGGCTCTTCAGGTTCCTTTGTTGTTCCTTAGACAAATGTTAGGATTATTTCTTCTAGTTCAGTAAAAAATGCCATTGGAATTTTGATAGGGATTTCAATGAATCTTTAATTACTTTGGGTAGTATGGACATTTTATTGGTGTTATTTTTTCCTATCCATGAGTACAGTTTATGCTTCCATTTATTTGTATCTTCAATTTCTTTCTTCAGTGAATTTTCTAAGTACAAATCTTTTATCTCCTTGGTTAAATTTAAACCCTAGGTCTTTTTTTTATGCAACTGTAAATGGAATTGTTTTCTTAATGTGTCTGACAGTTCATTATTGCTGAATAAAAATGTAACCAATTTCTGAATATTAAATTTGAATCCTTCTATTATAGTTTACTAAATTAATTGATCACTTCTAGTATTTTTGGTGGAATCTTCAGGGTTCTTTATATATAGTATCTGCAATTAATGCAGTTTTACTTCTTCCATTCTAATTTGGATATCTTGTATTTCTTTTTTTGTATGATTGCTGTGGTAGGGCTTCCAATTCTATGTTAAATAAGAATGGTGAAAGTAGACAAGGACCCTGTTTTATTCCTGATCTTAAGGAAAATGCTTTTAGCTTTTTCCTGTTTAGTATGATGTTTTCTGTGAGTTTGTCATATAGAGAGAGCTTTTATTATGTTCAGGTATGCTTTCTTTGTTCCCACTTTGCTGAGAGTTTTTATTATAAATGGGTGGTTGGCTTTCGCCAAATGCTTTTCCTGCATCTATTAATATGATCATATTATTTTTATCCTTCATTTTGTTTATGTGGTGTATCACACTAATGCATTTGTGGATCCCAGGAATAAATCCCATGTGATTATTTTATGATCTTTTTAATATATTGCTGAATTCAGTTTGCTAATATTTAGTTGAGGACTTTTGTATCTATGTTATCAGGGAAGTTGTCCTATAATTTCCTTTTCCTTTTTCTTTTTTTTGTAGTTTATTTTGGTCTGGTTCTGGAATAGAGATAATTGATGTAGCCTTATAAAATGAGTTTGGGAGCCAATCTTCTTCTTGAATGTTTTGGAATAGTTTAAGAATAGTTGTTAATTTTCTTTAAATGTTTGATGAAATTCACCTGTGAAGCCATCTGGTTCAGGACTTTTATTTGTTGGGAGTTTTTTATTATTGATTTGATTTCATTGATAGTAAGCGGTCTGTTCAGATTTTCTGTTTCTTCTTGATTCAGTCTTGGAAGATTTATGTTTCTAGGAATTTACCCATTTCTTCCAGATTGTCCAATTTGTTGGCATATAGTTTTTTGTAACATTTTCTTATAATCCTTAGTATTTATGTGGTCTCAATTGTCACTTCTCTTTCATTTCTGATTTTATGTATCAATATTTGGGTCTTCTCTCTTTGTCTTTTGATGAGTCTGGCTAAAGGTTGATTGATCTTGTTTATCTTTTCAAAGAACCAGCTCTTGGTTTCATTGATCTTCTATTTGTTTAGATTCTATTGTTTATTTCCACTATGATCTTTATTCTTTCCTTCTTTCTACTCACTTTGAGCTTTGTTTGTTATTCTTTTTCTAATTCCTTTAGGTTTAAGATTAGATTGGTTGGTTTTGTTTTTTTTTTGTTGTTGTTTGTTTGTTTGTTTGAGACTTCTCATTTCTTTCTCTCTTTTTTTCTTTCTTCTTTTAAATGAGACTTCTCATTTCTTGAGATAGGCCTGTATTGCTATAAATTCCCTCCTGTGACTGCTTTTGCCTGGATCCTATGATCATCCTATTGTGATCAAAAAGCACTTACCTCTTTAATGCTATCTTCCTCATTGTCATCCCACATCCTTCCAATATAATTTTATCAGTTAGGAATTGGTTCATCTAGTAACACAAATTTCAAAACATTGGCTCAAACAAATTAGCAGTTTATTTTTCAGAAGTTGTATAGTGTCATCAAGTGTCGTACAGTATTTGATTCAGAAATTGAAGAATCAATCTTGGAAGGTAGGATATTGTGTTGACATGAAGCAGAAAGTTCAGCTGGGAGTGTAGGGAATATTTGACAGTGGGAGAAGTATACTAAAACCATTGCTAAGGCATACATAAACCTTTACCAGATTAAGAGGGAAATGATGAAGGATCAGCCATATTTAATTGATAAACAAAAGCTAGAAAATGTCAAAATATTTCACCTCTAAAAGCATAGGATTATTTAATAGTAAGTTAAAATTAAAATTTTAAATGATGTGACTTGTTTTAATTCTTAATTTTCAAGTGAGAATCCACTTCCAGCTTCATATGGAAGCTGTGATATCATATGGTGGAAGGGGCAAGAGAGCTCTCTGGGGTCTCTCTTATAAGGGCACTAATCCCAATCATGAGGGATCTATCCTCATGATCTCATTACATCTCAAAGACACTATTTTCTAATACCATCCCATTGAGCGTTAGCATTACAATATAAGGATTTTGGTGGTGGGGAGGGGGGTTCAAACATTCAGTCCATAATTTGCCCACTGTCCACTGAAAAATCTTAGGCTTAGAGATGTCAATTGGTCTATCTGCGGTAGGTCCATCAGCTAGTTTACTGGCCACATCAACACTGGAAATGGACTCCAAATTATATTTGCCATCCCTGCCTCTGGTATGCCACATTGCTTTCATTAACCAACTGAAAAAAACAACCTAACTTAATGAGTACTTATACTCAGTGAGTAGAAATGTGTTTCTTTTTTGTGACATCCTATAAAAATTATATGTGGGATTTCCTTTCTCTTCTAAGCAGGGACTTGGTTTTGTTGTCAACTTAAATTACCTTCACTAATCACCTCAAATACAATATTCCTCAAATTTTCCTCTGCCACCATAAGTATAAACAACTGGGTTTCTGGAACCTCTTAAGGAGAATCAACATACGCTTTTCAGAGCCCCCGAAGGACCGTACACTTGCACCAGGCACACTGTTCAGGTGGCTGAGTAGGCAACTTCAATGATTGTGATGACGTGTCCTGACACATATTTCAATAAACTATCCGAAGAATCTGATACCGTTTCTATCTTTGTATAAACACTACTTCCAGATGTGTTAAACTATTAGAGCACTGAGACGGGACACAGGTACTGCTTGTTGTCCCCTAAGGTGTCCATCCATGTTCAGGAGAGCCTGACCAGGACCACCTGCCCAGAGACCTGTGTTGTGTTTGTTGTGGAGGTCTGCTTATAACCAAACTTGGACATAACTGCACAGGTTTATCGTTTAGGCTGTGTGTGTGTGTGTGTGTGTGTGTGTGTGTGTGTGTTATAGCTGATCTGTCAAGACTACCCTATCCCTTCAGCTCACATTTGCAAATGCTGTTAATCACCGACTGGGAAACAGAAATCCCTTCCTTTGGTGAATTTGTTTACTCTGTTTCCAATAAATGGATCTAATCCTCATTGAATGAACACCCCCAGGACCATTTATTTAATTAGAAATATTTTTAGACTATATTTATTGGTAAATGAAAAGAACTTCATGAATTTGCACTGATTATTTTTCTTAGGAGTTTACTGCATAATTTCTGGATACAGTTTATTTTACAATAAAAATCCCAAACACTAACTTTGATTCCTGGTGCAGCCATTTATAAGGATAAAACCTTGGTTTATCTGCTTTGCCTAAATGACGCAGTCTTTTCATGTTAGCCTGGCAGCTGTGATGTCCACTTTTTAGTATCTTGGTGGAGATTAAAAGGTGCACATTTGTGATGTGCCTGACAAAAGGCTTGGTTCATAGTAGGTACTCATAAGTGGTGTTTTCTAGGACATCACCATAGCGTTTTTTTCCTTATGTATTAGGAGAAGATGGTAGAGATAACCAGCATCAGTCACTGTGCCCTTTCATGTGCCCACAGGAGATTATCATAAATATTCCTCCTAGAGAGCTTGTAATCTATAGCTGATAAGATGTATAATATGTAGACACAAAAGTGTGTGATGCCTTCAGATAAAAACACAGCAAATGCCTCACAATGATGCCCATGCAACTGACGCTCTGTTTTAGAAGGCTGGTCTCTTCTCTTTCACTCTCACCTGGATGTGGCTCAGATGTGGGAGCGTTGGGATACAAGAGGGCATTATGCTTATTGCTCTCATAAGCACAGAATAGACGGACTGAGTGATGGTAAGAAGTTCACCTTAGTAGTCTAATTTTCCAACAGATGGCTTTTCCCTTTTTATTTTTATATTTTTAAAATATATTTTATTGATTTTTTACAAAGAGGAAGGGAGAGAGATAGAGATTTAGAAACATCAAGGAGAGAGAAACATCCATGAGCTGCCTCCTGCACACCCCCCACTGGGGATGTGCCCACATCCAAGGTACATGCCCTTGACTGGAATCGAACCAGGGACCCTTCAGTCGCAGGCCGATGCTCTATCCACTGAGCCACACTGGTTTTGGCTCTTTTCCCTTTTTAAATGTAGCAGTGGCAGCAGTCTGATTGGTTTCCAGGGAAGCGGCACTTTGCATTTTGTTTTCTTTTCACACGTGGTTGCTGAGCACCTACTGCACAGGAGGGCCAGTGAAAGTGGCTGGGGACATTAAGATGAAGAGGACACCATTCCCTTGAGAGTTGTATAGGTTGGAGGAGAGACAGAGCCCTGGATATGAAAGTGCAGGACAGCATGGCAGGGAGACAGCATGGTTTGCTCAAGCTGGTGCTTCCCATCTCTCGACTCAGCACAGCTCTTCCCAACTCGTGTTCAGTGTCCTCACTGGGGGGAAAGGAGGCAATTTACACCATGGGTATTGGCAAAAGCTATACCTTTTGGCTTTTTCCCCCCTTGAGAACTGGTTGTTAAACATTTACCAGCACACCACCGGGTGCCTGCAAACTGCTCTATGGCAAAGAGGAGGGAAGAAATTAATTTGTCCTGGGGTATTTGAGGAAACCACAAGAGTGCTGACATTTGACCTTGTGGTATGGCGGGGGGGGGGGGGGGGGGGGGGTAGAGGAGAGGGAAAATGGGGGAGACTTGGGAAGGGCAAGGCAAATGCAGGTGGCAATCCCAGCTCATATTTACCTTTGAGGTGATGACAGCAGAAGGCAAATGCAGTGCCGAGAAGCTTCTATTGATAAGGCAATAAATAGATGTGCCTTGGGATTAAGCTCCGGCACTGCACAACCCAACCACAGACAATGACCTGACCTAAATGTCAATAGTGCGGAGGTGGAAGAACCCTGGCCTCGGTCAGAGTGAAGAGTTCTGAAGTCAGTGCCAGAAGAGGACTGGTCAGCTTGGGATAGGTGGGGGGGGGGGGGGGGGAGGTGACGACCTCCAGGCCCAGATATTGGGCTGCCAGGTTGTCTGTCACAGACCTGGTCAGAGTCCCCATCCATTGAACCCATGCAGGTGGCACTCCTGAAGCTGCCAATTCCTTATTTGCTAAGTTGGTTTTTTTTCTCTCTGATACCAAGCATTTTGCCATATTTATTGAGTTATTCTCACAAAATGTTGGCCACTTCTTGGGGGGAAAACATGCCACCAGTAATCTGTGCTCCGCCCGCACTCTTTTGAAACCGGAACGTTAGATTTGCAAATCGCATCGGCTACGAGTTGAATAAAGTTATTGTTTATAAGGAGGGAAGAAAGCAAACTTGGGACATTCTTTTTAAGTCTGGGCTTCAGTTTCTAAGCAGCCGAGGAGTTAGCTTCCCTCCTCTTCTCGCTGAGACCGTGTTAAGTTCTCCAGATCAACCCTGCAGGGAAGGCGATACTTTTTCTTAACCAAACATCAGTGTTTATGTTACTAATAACAAGTTTGTTACCTAGAATGATGCCTTGGGTCCTCAAAAGGAAAAGGTGCTGGTTCATTTGCTGCGTTTCAACAGGTCCGTGTGCAGGTTGCCTTGAGCTCTTTCCTAGATGGATGTGCCTTCCATTGCGCTGGGAAAGAGGCAGGTGACACCTCCTCCCTTGATTGCTCATTTCCGTTCAGGTTTCTACCTGACCATTTGGTTTCCTCCTCAGAGTCTGCAAAAGCAGGACTCCAGGTGCAATAGAGCGGACTCTGAGGGCTGCACTTTCCTGATGAACCAATCCTGCCCTCCCAATGCTTTGTGTCCTTAGGGAGCTCTTAAAGGCCTGGCCCTGAGGTCCTAAGCTGGCCCAGAGCTGAGAGATAAGCATAGAACCCATCTTTGGCCTGGGGCGCTTGGGCCAGTATTTCCAGCTGCCTCCAGGCATTTAAATCCTGCCTGGGCTCTAATCCTTGGGAGGCGGTCCCTCTGGCTCCCAGGCCCCGCCCCTGCGTCCTGATTGGCCGGGCTCCTCCGGGGCCCTAGCCGCCCGCCTACGACGGCTCTGAGACCTGATTTGAAATAAGAGCCAGGCGGTCCTCGCTGCCCCGCTGCCGACTTTTCATAGGCTGTGGGAGCGGAGCCTGAGAAACTTGACATTGCCTCGGGCGGAGAGCATGTAGCAACAGATCAAAGGAAAAGCGGAAGAAAACGTGCTCTTCGCAGCCCGGAGCGCCCCGAGTTGCTTTTGTCTCGCGTTCCCCCTAGGAGGACCCAGCGTGGGCTGCGAGGCAGCTCGCTCCCTGCCGATGGGTCATGGGATTCTCAACATGAGGCAGGTAGGTGCCGGGGCCGCGCAGGCGGCTGGGGGTGGGGTGGGGGGGCAGCTCGGGGTCCCGGGATGTCCCCCGCTGCGCCGGCTTGATGAGCAGATGCCTGGCCGGGAGGTCCGCTGGGCGCAGACCGGGCTGCATTTTACTAAGGGAACCGAGAGGCAGAGTTTCTGAGATGCGCCCCCTCCCAGCCCTCCCGCTCCCCCTCGCTCCCCCTTCCTGCTTTTCCTCTCCTGGTGCTCGGTGATGTCAGGCGGTCATTGTAAGGGGCTTAGAAGCGGTTTGTAGAATATGTAAATCACCGCCAGTGTGCAGTCCCCGGAGTGTATTGTGCCAGGATCCACCCCGAGCTGTTCAGCCTCCGTCCCGCGCTTTGGGTTGGAATAAAGACAGCTGAATATCCTGAAAAAGAATTACACGGGGGCCCTTATCTCATTCTGGCTCCCCGCTCTCAGCCCTCACCGGTTTTATGGCCAAGAAAGGAGCACAGACAGTTCCTTCCAGAAGAACGCAGACTTGCTCCTCTGTTCTGGCAGTTTGGAAACCCCGCTGGGTCCGGACCAGAGAGGACACCCCTGAAAGCAGGGAACTGAGAACGCCCCGGGGGGCTGCCTCAGCGAGTCTTTGAGGCGAATTCTACACCAGCAGCCCAGGGCGTGCGGATAAAATCCCTTATCAGCCGGGGCGGAGGCTTACGGCTCTGCCATTAAGGAAAAGAAAGAGTGGGCGCTGGAGGCTAGGAGAAGGGTGTCATTTACAACCCAGCCACAGTTATGGGAGAATCCTGTGTCAATATTTAAATATCCGGATCTGTACGCAGAAGGCAGAGACAGGACCGGGAGAGCTTGCCAGGAGGCTGGCGAGGGCTGAGAGTCGCAGGAGGAGTGGCTGCTTTGCCAGCTCGGAGGAAGTCTGGAGGAAAAGTTCCCTTCTTCACTTTTCCTTCTGAGCCATGTTGAGTACTGCCACTCTGGGCGCTTTGGGGGAAGTGCTTTACATAGGAAGCAAACTGTCCTTTTGGGGGCCAGGGGTGAGGGGTTCAGAACTTCCTGTCCCTTTCCTGCAGGCAGTGGGGAGAAGCAGAGCCCCCAGCAAGGGGTCAGGCGCAAAGACCCGCCCGCCCTCATGCCCCCTGTTTGCTTGGTACATTTCAGTGGCAGAAAAGCACATCTAGCCGAGCAAGTGTTGTGTGTTTGCAATGAATCGCCTTTGCCTTGCTGGTGACTAGGGCCCAGGCTGTTTCTTTAAGTTCTGCAAACTCCCGGCCCTGCCCCATTCTTTTTATGTCCAGCCATCCCATGGGATGGAGGAAAGGAGCGAGGGGTCTAAAGGGACAGGATTTAAAAGGAAAACGGGGAACGTGAAACATTTGTGAATAGGCGCCTTGGCTGGAACAAAGGAGTCATTCGATCCGGTGTGGAGCCACCTGTCCTCCCCTCCATGGTGTCTGAGCTCAGTTTTCAGAATCCCTGTTCCCACACAGTTCCTCCGAGCGGTGGCACTTCCCGGGCCTGAGGCTGGCGGCATGCTGGCCCGAGCTTGGCATGGTTCGTACCTCGCCTGGCTCACTGTGGCATCCACGTGAATTGGAACCCAGCCCGGGGCCCACATGTGGTGACTCCTCAGCTATTTAGTGAATGGACTGCTTTCTGTCCTCCAACTCTGCGTCCAATCAATGCTTGGTCCCCTTAGGACTTGGAAAGAGGGTGGGATGGAGTGGGATGCAGGCACAGAAGGAAGAGGGGGAGAGTCAGCACTCATCCAAGGAATCAGGCGGTCCAGCGTTTCAGGAATCTTAACACATTGTTCCAGAACAGCCAGAGCAAGAATGCAGAGGGGAGGGAGATGGCGGGTTATTGGCTCGGACGAATCCGAACTGTATCGGAGCTTCTCCTGGGGGAACTGACTCTGCATCCAGGAATGGGGAAGCATACCTACCGGCCAATTTCTCTCTCAGCCCCGGGCCCCCTGGCCGCGCAGGGTTAACTCGCAAACAGGTCTGGGTGTCATCAGCTGGGCAATGAAATCCAATCTCTCTGCTGAGGAGTGATCCGTCCTCAGAGCCACAAATGCCGAACAATGGTGGGGCAGCCCAGAGACCCCGGGCCTCGCTGAGGCCAGTGGGAGTCAGGAATTGCCAGCAGAATGAGAAAACGGCTTGAATGGCCATGAGATGCCTAGGGCTTTTGCCTTCTGCCCGGTTGGCAGAAAAAGAGGGCACAGGGGTGTAGTGTTCTCTGAGGGTCCGTAAGGTCACGCCGAGTTAGGCCGAGAGAGGGAAGGGTAAACCTGATTCGCCTTTTTCAGGAAGTAATTTGAAAGCGTGTGCCAACCTTTTTTCTTTTTGCACTCTGATCATACATGGGAAACTTTCCCAAAACTTCTTTGAGAAGGAATTCGCTGTGTTCCCAGGCAAAAGGAAAGGCATGGCCACCTGTTCTGGAAGCCCAGCCAAAAACAACAGGTTTGCCTGTGGCATTCCCGCCACTGCAAATATCCTCCCCAGCGCACGCCGCCCATTGTCCCTGCGCACCAGAAGAACAAATAATTCTTTCTCGAGCTGGAAAAAAAAAAAAATCCGTTTCTCCAGACCGAATTGCCTACCAGACACGTTTTGTGTTTTTAATATCCTGCTGACTTTAGAAACCAAGGTGCGCACTCTTTCTGAGGGACTCACACAACCCCTTGCATCGCCTTGTAGCCTGAAGGGAGAAAGGTTAGTTAGCAGCTCTGTAAGCAGCTGCTAAATTCCTGCAAGGCAGGGATGGTGCCATTAGAAGGAAGCTGTGACTCAATTTGATTAGCCTGGTTTGCATTCTTTAGATTGGAATTAAAATGCCCGAGGACATCTGGTTTAATAATGACTGTCTTTGTATTAATCTTCCCTTTGAGGATTAGAAAGTCCTCTGCAAACGCTATCTATTTATTCTCTGCCGCATTCCCGGGAGAGAACGAGGTGGCAATTTGATCCTCATTGAACAAATGGTGAGGCAAAGTCTGAGAGAGGTGAAGGATAAAGACGCTTGAGCAAGTTAGACACGCATCTGAGGGTGTAGCTTGGAATCCCCAGTCATAGCCTAAGGCTTAACCAGAACTCGCCTCCATCTTCTTGCCTTATTCTATTCTGGAACCCGCATGGAGGATCCCAAGCGTGTTTGATGGTTTGCTTCATTTGAAGGTCACACCTGTAGAAGTTTAAAAGGCATTTCTGTTCTCATTTGTCCCAACATTGAGGTTAGGGAGCTTTGATGACATCAAGTAGAAAGACACTGTAAGGGACCAGAATGTAAAATATGTATCCGAGAAATGTTCCCTTTCTGCAGATGTTTTAAGGTTTTGCACGTGGTGTGCGGCTCCAGTATCTTGAACATGTATTAGGATTTTCACATCTCTCCATCGCAGGGAATGTTATACCCGTAAGATTTATGGCAGATTGGAGATCCTTATTGACTGGTTGGAAATATTATTTTGGAATTGGCCTTTTCTTGCCATTCGTTATGACCTGCATTAGTAGTTTGCTTGGCTGTGGACCACATAGGCTGCAAGCAAATCCTTTAATTGGTAGTTGCATGTTATCCGCAGACATTCCAGCAAGTTCTAAGGCTAAGCATGTATGTAGATGTCTCCTGGCTTTGATCCCTTGTGTGGTAAATAGACATCCACAGTAGCTATGGCAACCTGGACTGTGCATTGGTGAAGGGGGGGTGTGTGGTCATAGGAAAAAGTAATTTTTTTTATTAGGACAAGGTGGGGCTGATCGGGACATTTAAAAACCAGTATTATTTGAATATCCCAGTTGATCCCCAGCATTTGGATTTTTCTTACAAATAGAATTAGTGCTTCACTACAACCAGAAGATTTTGCAGATGTAGCTTAAAATGCTTTCTAATCAAGTGGTTGTTATTTAAAAGAAGCAACTTGTAAAACGAAAGGGAAGTCCAACATATTATATCAGTATCCCTGTTGTACTTGGTGTGAATGTTTGTATTTTCTGAAATTGGTGGGATTTTAAAAGGAAAAGACCACACTCCCATTGGGCAGCGTGCATTTCAGGGATCCACCTGCAGAGGTCAGGCTTGAAGTGTCTGACGGAGCCAGGCGGTGGCCGCCACTGCTGGGAGCCAGAGTTGGAGAGAATTGCTCTGCTTATTTGGAACAATTAGTTAGCGATTCTTTAACCTTGTGACCAAGGCCATGATGAAAATGAGTTTATTCAAAGGAGAGAATATCATATAATCTGTGATTAAAGAAAAGGCTACAAAGCCAGGTCAAACTGGAATCTAATCTCCACTTAGATATGGGACAGTTTATTAACGTGACTCTTTCTGGCTCATTATCAACTTTTATTTCTCATGAAACTACAAGGGTTTTCTTGCCTAGTTTTATGAGCTAGCATGCTCTAGAAGTTTCTTTAAACAAAAGGGCAAAATATTAGGGACCCTTCCAAACCCACAAAATTTTCTTCTTCCTCCAGAGGAAAGCATTTTGTTGGCCCAGATCAGGATGGTTCATGGGCTAAAGGAGGTCAGGAGGTGTTGAGATCAGAAACTGAAATACTGAAGAAAAACTAACTAGAGGGGACTTTCCTAAAAACTACAACAAGAAAAACCCTAAGAACGTATCTGTTCTGTGCTATAAAAGAAAAGTACTGGGTAGAAAAGGCAAAAAAAAAAAAAAAAAAAAAAAGAAGAAGAAAGAAAGAAAGAAAGGAGGAGGGAGAAAGAAAGGAGAGGAGGGGTAACTGATTATTTGTACTACAAGTGGATTGGAAAGTTTTATATATAGTCAATTGTTTATAATGGTACAATGCAAAGGCTCTCCTTTATTTCTTTTATCATTGAGGGACATATACTGAGTACTTAAGTCATTAATTCATTCAATAAAGCTATTTTAAATGATTATCATCATTTAGCCAGGCCACTTTGGGCTACAAATATGATTCTGGTATGGCCCCTCCTCTCAAAGAATCTTTGATGGTCTGGTATATAGTTTATTGTACCAATAGGCTAGTGGTAGTTATTCATGGATAAAATGCCTGCTCATTAATAACTATATTTGTATGAATAAGAATTTGCTTGATAAATTGATCGTAGCCAAAGCTTTACTGAATTTAGGAGACTTGAGAAATTATTTGTAATGGTAAAATTTAGTTAATTTATAGCCACATATTCATTTGTAGAAATTTATTGGTTCCTAGTTAAAATAAATGTATCAATAATTAAATAGTAATTTAATTAATTGTTCTTCATAGAGAAAAATAACTCAGGCAGTCTCCAACCTAAAAATGCTTGATTGATGCTCTAGGAGTTTGTTGTTTGAAAACCAGAACATTTTCCAATGAGAAGTGATGCCATGATTTGAGATGATTTCAAAACAGTATTTAAAAAAAAATAACCAGTCTGATTAAATGTCAGATTAAGTTCTGAATTTTGAATCCATGCCTCCATGTTATACAGGATGGAACACAGAAGGAGAGGAAGAGTTGCCATACTTTTGGTAACTGGCCATTCTTGGCAGTATTTGAATTAGGAAAAGTTTGCACTAGTTTTCAACTTTTTCCATTCTTCTGATATTCTCTGGGTCCCAGTAGGGTGTCTCTCCCAGTCCTGACCTAATATACAGATAGTTGGTTTTTCACAATTGCCCATCTTCCCGCCCTTTCCTCCCTCACCTCCAAGCCACACCCCTTTTTCCTCTAGACAACCAGATGTTGGGAGAGAAACATTCTGGATGAGCTAAAGCTCATGACTCTTAGCCCTTTAACCCTCAAGATGAATCTTTAATTAAACAGTATAGCCTAAAGCTGCAAAAATCCTATTTACCCTTTCAGGGACATTATTTGTGGGCAAGGTTGTGCCTTTGGCAGGCAACATTGCTGGTGTGTCTGCGGGTGGGGTTAGACCTGTTCATTTGTTTTTGTCTCTCAGCATCCTTCCTGGATTTCTGGACTCACTGGGGTCTTTATGAGTGACAGCCAGGGAGCCACAGAAGGCCAGTCATGTGAGGGGAGTGATGGCATTTGCGGGTTTGGGTTGTTTATAAGTGTGCTCTTTGTAAACCAAACACTATTTGGGTTAGAATACATGGAAAGAAAATAGCTGCAGCTTTCTCTTATCCACACAAGTAATTTTAACGTATGTTTTTCCAATTAATCATTTGCCTATCTTGGGACTGAATTACTCCAGAACAAGACTTACATCTTCGTTACCTTTAAATCCCCAGATCCAAGCACAGTGCCTGGCATACAATTTGAATCATTAAATATTTTTCAGGTACATACTGGGTGACCTTTAGCAGAAATGAGAATGGAAAATGCTTCTTACGATGAGAGAGGACATGAGGAAGAAAGGTCATTCTAAAGGTTGGGGGACTAGCAAGGACTAAATAAATTAAAATATGTTGTGATTGTTTAACCATCTAGACTGTTCGATTGTGCTTTGGGTGAGGACACAACCCAGAACATAGCAGGCAGCTTGGCTTACACTCCTCGTGTTGGGGCTACAGAAATGGTCAAGAAATGGGACATACCCTTCAATAACTCAAAGTCTTAAAGCAAAGCTAGAACCTGCTATTCACTCGTATTGAGTCCAACCTGATGTTTTAGGCCTTTGGCCTATGTGCAGTTAGTTTATTTTGCCAGGTGAAGGGCATGCCCAAGGTCACTCAGCAACTAAGAGATTGTTTCTAGAAGATTGAAGCCTTCCACTCTACTCCATGCATATGGCAGCCACATTTTCTATAGTGAAATTCAAGACACATGCTGGACAAAACATTTTCACTGCTTCTGAGTGCGACAGACCATCTGAGAGTTATGATTAAAATGATGAAATAAAAATTTCTGAAACATTTAATGGTTTGTGTAGACAACAGAATTAATACAGTTTCAAAGGGTCCACAAATTTGGAGACCTTTTATCTGTCATATTTCCAGTAGTATGTATCTTGAAGTGGTCTTCTCCAAACAAGAGGAAAGGGGCTGTTTGTGGACAAATAGAATTCGCTAAATGCCCTGTTAAGTTACCAATAACTGGGTGAATGACCAGATAAAGCAATATGTCAATGGAAGGTATCACCAAATATTAGAAATCTTTATTTGTACCAGATAGAATCTTCTATAGAAGTCAGACAAAGAGTACTAATTTAAAATTCTTTTTAAAAGAGTACTAGTTAAAAGTTTAGTGTTTGTGGGTTGGAATTATAGCACAGAGAAAGGCCTTTCCTTCCATCAAGGAGCAAAGGTATGAGCAAGTCTCCATCTAGAACCTGAGTCTTTTATTTATTTATTTTTATTTATTTTTTTAACAAGGAGATATTACTTTTTTAAAAAAATACATTTTATTGATTTTTTACAGTGAGGAAGAGAGACGGATAGAGAGTTAGAAACATCGATGAGAGAGAAACATCGATCAGCTGCCTCTTGCACACCCCCTACTGGGGATGTGCTCGCAACCAAGGTACATGCCCTTGACTGGAATCGAACCTGGGACCCTTCAGTCCGCAGGCTGACGCTCTATCCACTGAGCCAAACCGGTTTCGGCTAGAACCTGAGTCTTTTAGACTCTGCATCTTATTTTCTTTCGACTGCACCACATCCCTTCTAGTAAGGTATAGTTTGGATGTTTGGGGGTCACATGCTAATTTAATGTGCTAATAAATTACAAGACAATTGGAATGGTTTGCTGGTTTATGATGAGGCAGAAATCAGGAAAGACTGATTTAGGAGGAAACACCATCCAAAAAATCCAAGTAGTCAAATAGTCTTATATTTGGGATTTGTGCTTCTATTGTCTATATATTCTCTGCTCTGATTTTAGATAAGTATGAAAATGTCAGAGAGTAAATCCTAGGAGGATTATGTTTATGCAGAAGAAAGCTTTTTTTTTTCTATGAACTAATCAGCTGTGCATTTTGGAAATAAAGCAGGAAAGGAAAGGAAAATGGAAGGGAGAAGAAAGTGCATCATTTTAGTCAACATGTAGGGAAAGCAGAATAGAAAAACTGGCTGTTCCATGAGTGAATAAGTTGAGATTTTTCATTGGTTAGTGTTCCATTTATAGTGGATTTCTACAGAAATATTTGTGCTGCTACTCGTTTTATATGGCTCTTCAGGAAAGAATAGTCATAATTGGTTGAGATAGGTATGGCTTTCTGATTAGAGAAAGACATTATAGTAGACTATTAATGAATATTTATTGCTTAATGCTTCTCAGCCTGGAGGAGACACCTTCTGAATATTTTTAACATTTCCCCTTTCTAACATTTCAGCTGTCAGAATTGCATGGTTCACATGTAAACTACATTGTTTGGGTTTAACTAACAAAGAGAGTGATAAGACATGAATTGCTTGTGACAGCCCTGAGCATTGATAACAGAAGACATTAATGCCTGCAGACACAACCTACATGGTAAAACTCTGGGAGCAAAAATGCTTATTATGTGAGGCCAACGTGCTTTGACCTAGTTTTGCTTTTCTGCTTGGAAATTGTGTCAGTATTAGTAACATCATCCCCCAGGATGAGAAATTTCACATTCCTGTTTATTTCAGCATCACTTTACTAGTTTTGTGTATTTAGTTCTGATCTCCAAGAAGCCAAACTGAGTCTCATTGACTTGCATGTCCCTTTTGAGATGAGTCTTCTGCATAATAGAGAGGATTTTATGTATTAACAAAACAATCTAAGATGCAGTCTTCAAAGACATTCATTCCTCCTTGAACAGGAGCCACTGTCCTCTTGCAGGCTCCAAGAGGCCAGCCAGTGTTCTGCTGGTCAGAACTAGTCTTCCTTTCTTTGTCTTCCGGGGATGGAATGGATTGTTGCGCCTAAGACTGCCATAGTTAAAAAACAAAATATGATGGAGAGGTTGATAGGGCATGTCGCAGCTCATCATCCTTCAGTTTGCCCAATTGCATGTTCTGCTTTATTTATCCAGTAGAACCTGGCCCACCATACTTTTCCTATTTAACATTTTTATTGAATAATTTTCACAATGAGTTATTTCCTCAGTTGATTTCAAATACATTTTTTTTGGCCACTTAATACTTTATATCACCAGGGAAAAGAACCATTTAATTCTTTCATACATTTATGAATTCAAATCTTCAAAGAGTGTGAGTTCTTCCAGTGATCAACTTACATCAAATTTACAAGTATAATTTGCTACTAAAAGACCTTGAACAGTTTTTGGTGCACATGTCTTAGTGCTCCTTATTAACAAATGCAATCAGGCAAAAGCCCATGGAATATGTATTTGCGGTTCCTCTTCAAACACTGACCGTTTGCTCTTGTTTCCTAATTAAATCCCTTTGTTGTTCGCTACTTTTCAAATCCCCTGTCTGCATGCAGAAAACCTAAGAAGTGAGTGTCTCCTTCAAAGCACTACTAAACCAACTGAATTTTAACCAGGCAAATTGCTGATTAGCTTTGGATCATTTTAACAAACGGTAAGAAAGTAATTGGGATAGTAATCTGTGATCCTTAGAGGGCTTCAAATGCTTGAGTCAACTCCGAGTATTGTATTCCATGTCTGATCTTTATGCTAATGTGAGTACTAGTACCCTGAAAGAAAACACTTTTTAGAGGATTTCTGGAATCCCTAACTGGTTTATAGATATTATCACTCCCAAGCTGCCCAAGTTGTGAAATATACTATACATCTCCTATAGTGGTATCCATTGATAGGTATTGATGGCAGGCTCCCAGCTATTTTTCTGGTTATCATAGGAAGGTACAAATACAGTTTGCTTATCTGACATAGATCGTAGCCTTCCATCATCACTATTTGCACTCTGATTTTCCCCCACTTTACAATATATCCTGGAGATCTTTCCATAATAATACACAGAGCTTCCCTCCTCCTTTTTTTCAACAACTGCATAACATTCCATTGGGACAATGCACCACAATTTATTTGACTTCTCCTACTGGTCACATAAGTTGTGTATAATTTTTTGTCGTTAAAACAATATGCATAGTAAAGGCCCGTGAATTCATCAGTTTGTGTGGGGCAGGTGTGTGTGTGTTATAAATCCCAGAAGTGAAGGTTGATGGTTTTAAAGGGTGCATGCAGTTTCTTCTTTTGATAAATAAGTACCAGTAAAATTGCCTACCTACTGAGTGCTTTTCCAAGAGTTCATTGTGCAACTTGTACATCTTTGCTTAATACATGAAAGGGAGCATCAGTGTGTAGCTGTATGTTTCTCTTCTAAGTGGTGTTGAGCATGTTTGTACATATTTAAAGGCCATTTGTATTTCTTGTGCAATGTCTGTTCACATCCTCTGTTTCAGATTATTCTTCCTTTTTTTAAAAAAAAAATTGATCTTAGGGAGAGGATGAGGGAGAGAGAGGGAGAGGGAGAGAGACAGACACAGACAGGCAGATAGACAGACAGACAGATGTGATGTTAGAGAGAAACATGGATTGGCTGCCTCCTGCATGCACCCAAACAAGGAAATCAAATCTGCAACCTGGGTATGTGCCACCTTGTAGTGTACACTCCAACAAATTGAGCCACACCAGCCAGGGCTGGATTGTTCTTGATGTTCACTTTTTGGCTATCTGTGTAATCATTCACCAGAGTGCTATATTTTGTTGACTGTCCCCAAGTATGTTGCAAATAATCCAAAAGGGACTCCTGGAGTAATACAGCTAATTCTAAAAATGTTATGAGTAGACGTGGAGTTGGTTCACAGCAGACATTCATGAGAGAGCCTAGATTTCTAGGTCTGTTTATCACTTTCTGTTTTGCTCTTTAGCTAGCAAATATAAAACAAAACAAAACAAAAAAACCCTCCGAAGTGTTGAAAGCTTGCTCCTGAGGGTCTAATTCTGGGAAGATGCTTATGTTATTAGTACTCAGTTTTTTGGAATTCTGACCATTTTCCAAGGAAGAGGTTCCACTTAAAATTTTCAAGACCCTGGAAAAGTCTTTAAGGAAATAGTATCTACTTTTCCTCCCAGAAAGAAAATATTGGGGCACATACATCATTTATTAGAATGATTTTAATATTTCTGCACATTGGGGTGGCTCTGTATCAGCCTTCTTGAAGACTGGGGCTTTATGATCATGACCAACTACAGGAGAACAGTTGCATGGATCTAAGATTTCAATGTATTTTTTTCTTTTATTGAAATTATTTAGTGTTTATAAATATGCACAAGTATTTTATAAATTTTTAAATATATTTTTATTGATTTCAGAGAGGAAAGGAGAGGGAGAGAGAGAGATAGACACATCAATGATGAAAAAGGATCATAGATTGGCTGCCTCCTGCATGCCTCACACTGGGAATCGAGCCCACAACCCTGACTGGGAATCAAACTATAACCTCCTGGTGCATAGATCGATGCTCAACCACTGAGCCACGCTGGCCAGGCACACACGTATTTATTTTATGGGACTTATCCAGCTCTTTAATCATGTGTGATTGCATTACCTCCCCTGTAAAATGGAAATAATAGTCACAGTATCTGTTTTATAGAATTGTTATGAAGATTCAGTGAGGTAGTCTACCATTTGAAATAGCACAACATACAAAATAAGTTCTATGTAAGTGTGTGTTCAATGAGAGACAGATTGATGGTTATCAAGAATTGTGAAGAATGTGAGGCTTTACCCTACTTGCAAGCCAACAGTTTAGCTTGTCACGGTTTCTTGGATGTTGGCAAAATACATGAGACTCCTAGGTGAGAGACAAAGGACCTAATTACAGCTTAGCACACAGCATGAGCTTCATATTCACATTGGTTCTCTTTGCCTTCCGAGTCTCACAGTGCAGCACTGGTGGATGCTGTGCAGGTGGTGGGCTTGCCTTACAGGCATGGCTCCTGGACTGAGGAAACCTAAGTCGCTTATAAAGGACAGTAAGCATGCTTGCCCATTGCTCTTCGGGAAGACACTATTTTTATCTTCCAAGACTATTCACTAGACAGAAGTCCTTGAAAAGATATCTGGAACAAATGCTGCCAGTGCCTTTCCTTGTAAGATGTACAAATTTGCAGGGATTCGTGGAAAATTTTCTCCCAATAGTAGTCCAGTGAAGTGTCTTTTAACCTTTGCTCCTCAGAGCTCTAAGAATTCCATGGAGGAGAACTGCATGGGGCAGGAGAAGAGTGATTTTTTCCCCAGACACAGGAAAAGCAAGAGATGAGGGAGCAAGGGCCATCCTCCGTGCCCCGCCATTTCGACAAGAAGAGCTTAATGTTTTATTCTGCTTTTTGGCTCTTACAAAATATTTGGCTTCTGATTAAGATTTCATTTGAATGAAGGCATCTTTAAGAAGAAGAAAAAAAGAAAATTCCAGATCTAGTGTAATGGTGTTTGACATTATTTTGACAGTGATAAAGCTACAGTTTAATTAAGAGAATCACTCCAAACAATAGATTTGAAAGCATAATATCAGAGACCCATCTTGGGTGAGAATGCTGATGAGTCTCTGTGATCTTGGGTTGATTCCTTAAGCTTTCCAAGTTTTCTCACCTATAAAATGGAAATGCTAGCACCAACTCACAGGTTCATGTAATGATTAAATGAAAAATTCTATATAAAAATTGAAATATAAAGCACTTAACGGAGTATTGGTTACATACCAGGCATTAAGAAATGTTAGGCTACCTTTTTCTGGAAACAAGATTTCAGAGAAGCTGGGTTTTATGAATGTTTTTACTTGTTAGCCTCTGAATGAATACAACACCCCCCCACACACACACACATAGGCATTCATATCTATACATGTGCACACAGTGGAGTAACATATTACATAGATATAATGATCTAAAGGCGTCTCTTTAAGCAGATATCAATGTGTGTGTGAGAAACCTATAATTTTTGGTAAAGTATGAGAAAACTATTAATTAGTTACTAAAAATATACCTTTGTAGGATAGTCTACTAATACGCTAAAATGAAACCAAATCTCATTGATAGGATATGATCACTTATCATTAGTTTTCATCCGTTAAAGAAAAAAATCGGACACTTTATTAAACAGTAAGGAGGACTTTATTTAAGACTATTCCAATAGAAACAGGGGAGAGAAAACTAACTCAATTCTGAATACAGCAGACAGTCACGAACTTATAGCATGATAAGAAATTACTAAAAGGAGACATCAAGGTTGGGGTATTCTTGCTAAATTGACTTGAGAGGATTTTTACCGAAGGTAGAGCAAGGTGATCCAACATCAAGGGTGGGGATTCTCTCTAAACTGACTTAGCAGGATTATTTCTAACACTGTTCTGGGCAGGCCCAACACAGACTGTGATCTAATAACATAGCATTGACCAACTCTACAACTGTGAGTATGGTCATTTGGATGCTCCTGTTTTCCAGGACTCTGTTGGTATAAAAATATGGTTTTTAAAAAGTTTTTCTATTTTGAAATAGTTATAGATCCAGAGGAAGTTGCAAAATAAGGCACAAGAAGGTCCTATGCCACTTTCACCCACCCCTGTTTCCCATCCTTAACTACTGGCAACCAGGAATCTATTTTTTTCTCTATAATTTTGTCACTTCAAGAATATTGTATAATCCTGACCAGGTGGCTCAGTTGGTTGAAGCATCATCCTGTACACCAAAAGGTTACAGATTCAATTCCCCTTCAGGGCACATTCCTGCTTGTGGGTTGGATCTCCATTTGGGGCATAAGTGGAGCTAGCTGATCAATGTTTCTCAACTCGATGATTCTCGTTCTCTCCCTTCCTCTCTCTCTAAAAATCAATTTAAAAACTTTAAGGACACATATGTAATACCTTAATCAATAAAGAAATTAAAAAAATAAAAAATGTACTGCCCATAATTTCATCACTTATTGTTAATTAAACTGGTAATGTTATAAAAAAAAAACTATTAGAAAAGTTAAATATTTATCAGCTATGCCATTTAAATTCTACTTTTGTTTTTTACCCTTACCTCATTTTATTTTTTAATTAAATCTTTATTGTTAAAAGTGTTACATATGTCCCCCTTTTACCCCATTGACCCCTAGCCAGCCCTTGTCCTTCCCTTGCTCTCCCCATCCCCACCCCAGGCCGTCACCAACCTCATTTTATTAATAACAATATAGTGACAGTGCGTTCGTTTCTGGACATAGCTATCATTAATTCGAAGCTATAATGGCCTTGCCATTGAATTGTATTGTAATACAAATGCCCCAGGAATGCTGGGTCAATCCAGAGTGAAGCCTTCCTTTCTCAGGAATAGAGATTAATAAACAACCTGAAAGTATTTCCTTCTAGAGAAAAGTATGTCCTGAAGTTTCTTATTCTTCTCTATGTGCTTGTGATCCCAGCAAACTAACTCAAGTGACACTTATACAGCAAAGGCTCTTGGGAATGTATGAATTTTAATAAGAAAATTAACCAAGAAAAAATACACGGAAATACTCCCAAAATAATAGAATACATTTGTAAATGTATTAGTTTCATAGTATGGAAAATAATACTTGAAAATGCTTGACTCTGTTTTAAAAAGTGCTCAAAGGGATTTGGAGATTATGTTGAGATAAAGCTTTTGAGGAAGAAATATTATATCCATATGAGCCATGAAAATGATCCTCTTTTGTTTATAGGATTATATAGTGGAATTTTTACTCCTAAACTAAGAATGCATAGTCTTCCAAAAGGTCTCTGTAAAGTTATATAATTTCATGCATCCTTCATTTAACTTCATTTAAGATCTATGTTATAGTAACATCATGCACACTTCATTTTCTATACAGTCCTTATGAATAGAGTAAGGGGTTCATTCGTTTTTGGAGTTACATATCAAAGGGTTTCTAGAATCCAAAATAACATACCTCTAATTTCTGACATTGATCACAAGCTCTACTTCAAGGTACAGTGTCATGGTATAAACTAATAATGTCAACTTGGTCCCCAGCCATCCTCCCTCATCTCTGCCTTCTTTTATTCCTTTATATGCAATGGTTGTATAAAGAGACCTTTTAGGATCACTAGTACAATAGCTTCTTACAAATTGGTATTATTGCTGTGAATGTTGAGGGGAACATTCGCTCAAATCCATAAAATGTCAGAAAAGAAAAAAAGACTTCAAATTTTTATCGTTCTTTTAAACAACTCTTTGAATAAGTCCTTGAAACCTGTATAGTAGATGGTCTGAATTTTCCCGAATGCCTAGCATACAACTAACTTATTCACCTACCCGCTGAATATATTGATTACTGAATTAATTAATGGAAAATGAATTTTTAATTATATTTTTTGGAAAGTTAATTTTTATATGTAATGTTAGTTATTTGGGCTAAAATGTCACTTCCATGTAATGGAACATCATAATGGAAGCTGTAGGGGTCTGCAGATACTCTAGCTGGTCCTAATCCTGATTGGAACCTCTCAAGATGCAACATGATAAGAGTGCAATATTCAATAGAAGAAGGGATTTGCCAATCTTAAAAATATGTATAGCAGAGGTAATTTACGGTTGTAGTTTTTTTCTGATCACAAAGCCTTCTAAAGGCATTCCAAACTATATTCTAGTTTTGAGATGTTTAACTTTGACCTAAGGGTAGAAAATGTGATTTCAAGAAATTAAGATATACGTCTGATTAGTTCCAACCCGAGGCAATGGAATGCTTCTAGATTTTAAATGAATGTGTGCTTCACAATTAACGTCAAGGTAGAGTCCTCCCTATGGTTCATGATTTTCTTGTGAAAAACACATACTGCCTTGTGTGTTTTCATGTTTTCTCAAGGAGCTCTGGTGTTATGGTCATTTTAAGAATCTACATATAAAGAGCAAGTATATATCATTCAAATTTATGTGTGTGTGTGTGTGTGTGTGTGTGTGTATTTTTTCTTTTTAAATTCAAAATTACTTTTATCCAAATATTTTATTTTTAAAATACCACATATAAAATATCAGGACAGGTTAAACATCTCTAACATTTACCTACAAATGTTAACTGTTTTCCTTTCTGACCTGCTGAATTGCTGCATAAATGCTTTAAAAATTATATTACCGTTGACACTGAGAGATCATCTTTATCACTTTCAAAAACCATGCCCTTCTTTGGGCTCGAATCTTCATAGCTGCTTGAAATTTAAAAAATCTCCATAACTGTGTTCCTTATTGCCACCCTTGCCACAAACTCTTCATCACGGGGGCTCAAGTCTTTGGTTCATTTCTTCCAGGCGTCTTCAAACTACGGCCCGCGGGCCACATGCAGCCCGCAGAGGAGTCTGATCCGGCCCGCCAGGTTTTTTGGGCAGTGAGCACAGCCGAGGTGTTACAGTAGGAATTAGTAGTTCATATAGTCCGGCCCTCCAGCTCTCTGAGGGACCATGATCTGGCCCCCACTTTAAAAAGTTTGAAGACGCCTGCTTTATACCGTGTCCTGTTTGAATTCCTATGACATCACCAGCACCGCCTTTCTAATGGCCCCGGGAATACCGACTGGCACACGGGATTCTCCTGAGGCCCATTCCGATTTGGGCCATTGTTTGCAGGTACAACGTTTGTCCTCAGATAAAATCTCTGTGTCTCCCTATTGCTTTTACCCATGTTTGGCCCCCTGTACACAGCACAGAACACGTGCAGTTACTCTGTTCTCTGACAGCACTTCAAAGACAAAGCTAACAGGGCCTTCTGGGGGTAATTTTCCAGGTTAAATATGCCCAGATGTGTTTGATTTGGACTCTATCCTTTAGGATCAAGCAATGTTAGTAAGTACAAATGTCCAACAGTTAAATGATCTGTCCATGGGAGAGACTCACCTGATTGGAGGAAAGGGATACTGTTCAGATTCTAATGCCCAGTGACGTTAAAGCCACTATTTTAAACTCTCACTGGATTAGAGAGACTTTGCCTAGCTTACTTCTGGAATGGAAATTCTGAGTCTTTGCTAGTGAGTGAGCAATAAAATGATGGCAGGCATCTAGGTACTAAGAGAAAAATCATTAATGGATAGGGTTTGAATTTTCCTTTGCCTATCTGGTACTCCATAGACTATCACAATATCTGGGGGTGTGTAATAGGACTGAAACTATTGATCAAATAAAGGAGTCCTAAGATGGAAGAGAAGAAAATAAGGGGCAGATAAGAAGAGGATGATGAATTAGGAGCTTTCTTCAGATATCTGGAAAACTGAAGGCAATTTAAGTTATTTTGAACATCTTAAGAAATTATATCATCCTACATAATAAAAGCCATTGGGGAAATTGACCAAATGGCAGAATGACCGGTCGCTATGACACACACCGACCACCAGGAGGCAGATGCTTAACACAGGAGCTGCCCACAGGCCGCAGGCCACCCAAGGCGGGTACCAGTAGGGCCCCCCTGATTGCCCCTCTGGTTGCCCCACAGAGGGAGGTAACTAGCAGCAGCAACAGGGGGTGGGGCCGGCTGGCAAGCAGGCTGGCACTTACCACCACCATTACCCCACTGGTTGCCTCCAAGGCAAGTGCCAGCGGGGGGGCCCCCCAGATTGCCATGCCAGTCACCCCACACATCAGCCCTGATCACCGGCCTAGGGACCCTACTCATGCCTGAATTTTATGCACCAGGCCTCTAGTTTTTATATAAAAGACTAAAACTCTGAAAAATACACACAATGTGTTGGCAATACAATGTTTAGGGATTGACAGATCAGGCGGGATCTAATGAAAAGCAAGATTTGTGAGGAGCGAGATCCGAAGCTCAGGTGTGTCTTATTCCCCATCTTGAATGGTACATGGTACATGGTACATGGTACATGGTACTCTATGAATGTTAGTTGAGGAAATGATAGAATGAGCATACATATGGTGAAGCGCTGCCCTGATGGCATTGCTCAGACCCATAGGCGTTCCTGTGGACTATAAGAAAAACGCCGTGGGCTATTTTTACCATTTTGAAAAACTCAAAAGAAATCGTACAGTCAGTATTTTTAGCAGGGGTTTTATTTTATTTATTTTTTAAGTCCTCACGCAATATTCTTCTATTGATTTTTACAGAGTGAAAGGAAGGGGAAGAGAGAGAGAGAAGCACATCAATTGATTGTCTCCCACACGTGCCAGGGCCAGGGAGAGGTGGGTGCCTTTGACTGGAATTGAACCCAAGACCCTTCAGTCCACAGACCAATGCTCTATCCACTGAACCAAACCGGCTAGGGCCAGTCATTGGTTTTAACTGATTTTTTTTTTTTTCTTTTCTAATATATTTTTTTATTGATTTTTACAGAGAGAAAGGGAGAGAGACAGAGAGCTAGAAACGTCGATGAGAGAGAAACATCGACCAGCTGCCTCTTGCACACCCCCTACTGGGGATGTGCCCGCAACCAAGGTACATGCCCTTGACCGGAATCGAACCCGGGATCTTTCAGTCCACAGACCGACGCTCTACCACTGAGCCAAACCGGTTTCGGCTTAACTGATGATTTTCATCAGATACTTCTAAACCTGGGGATTTGTGAAGTTAAACATGGAGAGGTTTTTAAAAAATATGATCTTAAGTGAGAGAAGCCAGACATAAAGGGCCACAGATTGAATGACCTATTTATAAGAAAAACCCAGGAAAAGCACACTCATAGGACCAAAAAGGAGATTAGCAGTTGCCAGGACCTGGGAGGAGGGGAGAATGAGAAGGGGAGAATGCTAGTGGGTGTGGCATGTCTTTGGGGGTGATAAGAACATTCTGGAACTAACTGGTGGTGATGGATGCGTAGCTCTTTGAAAACAGTGAAAACCACTAACTGTGCGCTTTAAGTGGGTGCATTTGTGATCGGTGATTTATTCTAGCAAAGTTGGTTTGTAAAATGCCAAGCACACCCCTAGCCTTTAGACGGGGGAGGGGCGCTCAGTGGTTAAAAGGTCGGAAACCACTTGCTTATTTTACTGCAGATTAAAATGCTCCCATTCCAACCCCAAGGGGAGCAGGCAGGATACTCCTGTGGCCACGGAGACCCAGTCATTAAGGAAAAGTGTGGAAGTGGGGGTGTCACTAACGCAGCGCGGAGAGCTAGGCAGTGAGCCTTCCAGGGTCGGTGCACAGCTTCATGCTCTCGGGGGGCACAGTCTCAGGCTGTTGGCACCCTTCTCATGCCACATAAATCTGAGCCAGGGGTCAGAAGCCTGCCTTATGTAGGGCCGCGTGGTAAACATCCTGGGCGTTGGAGCATCCACTCTGTGTCACAGCTGCTCAGCACAGCCATAAACAACCAGGAAGCACGTGGCAGTGACTGTGCTCCCCAAAAGGCCCTATTGATGGACGCTGAGCTGTGGACATTTCACATGCTGCAAAATAGTGCTCTTTGGATTTTTTTTCCCAACCCTTAAAATAAAACAACCATTTGTAACGCGCAGGCCACACAAAACAGGAAGGGGCCTGGGCTGGCAGCCCCAGCTGCAAGCTAATGACTTAGGAAAAGGCGCTCAGCTAATCAGCAGGTCGGTGGGCAGCACGGTAAAGTCTTTAAACCATGTGCCACGTGAGGCAATAAATAATGCCCAATGTGTGTGCAGAGGCCAAGCCAGCGAGAGGCTAAATTGCCACGGCCAACTTTTGGGGCAAATTATGAAAAATCAGCTAATCAGATCGCTTCTGAGGAGTAGTTAGAGTGTAATAATGCTACCTTGTGTGGCTGGGAGATTTTTATTTTCAGGCCGGGGAGCCGTGGATGTCTTGAACACAGGCCATTAACAGCCTGCCAAGGCCCTGCATGTAAGGCGCTGGGAACCGGTCATTGCCCCTGGCTGTGGAGCTGAACAGCAAAGTTATTCATTAAGTTCACTTTTTTTTTCAACTGCCAACAATGCTTCTTTATGCTTTATCTGCATTTGATACACTTCCAGAAAGATGATCTTGAATTTGGCTAATGAGTGCACACATTGTCATTTTAATGACAAGCAATTTGGGGAAAGAAAACGGCAGCCAGTGCGGCTCAGAAGGCTGGGAGGAAAGGGCTCTGGGGCTCCGGTCCATGGAGGGGCAGTGGGTGTTGGATGTGCCTACAGGAGGCAGCCCCGAAGCCCCTGGCAGCACTGCTGGGTAAGAGCCGGAAATGCAAAAGAAAGAAAACCGTTGGGCCAAACCGGTTTGGCTCAGTGGAAGGAGCATCGGCCTGTGGACTGAAGGGTCCCGGGTTCAATTCCGCTCAAGGGCATGTACCTTGGTTGCAGGCACATCCCCAGCAGAGAGTGTGTAAGAGGCAGCTAATCAATGTTTCTCTATCATTAATGTTTCTAACTCTCTATCCCTCTCTGTAAAAAAATCAATAAAATATATATTTTTTAAAAAAATTAAAAAAAGAAAAAGAAAACCATTGGCAATACGTTGGCCATTTTATGTTACACTTTTTGGGGTTCTTTTCCAGTTTGAACACCAGTCAGGAACATAGAGGTCCTGTCTGTGCCCTGTAACCCTCACACATCCCCCTTCGTTTTGGCGTAGAAATATTTAGCTGTTAATTTGTAGAAAAACAAAACCTGTATTCACTGGGATCATAAGAGAATTCGGGGGCGGGGGCACCAGATGTGGAGCTCACCATAGTTTTCAGCATAAACTTCACTCTCTAACTTATTTTGTAAAAAATATTTTTATTGACTTTTAGAGACAGGGGAAGGGAAAGGGAGAAAAAAATAGAAACATCGATGTGAGAGCAGAACCTCTATGGGCTGCCTCCTGCACGCCCCATACCCGGGACCAAGCCCGCAACCCGGGCCTATGCCCTGACCGGGAATACAACCAGCAAACTTTCTGCGCTTGGGGCGACTGAGCCACACTGGCCAGGGCTTTCACTGATTTTTTGATACATAAATAAGTCAAGTGCCCACTGAGGCCAAAGTTCTCGGCAGACCGTGTAGATAGCCAAGATGTCTTAATGTGGGCTCTGTCCCCGGGCCTAGAGTTCACTCTGGTTGTTGGCGGAACTGGTTTTCTTGTGGTTTTAGGACTGAAGTCGCTGTTTCTTTGCTAGCCGAGGGCCACTCTTTTCCCTAGGGGCCACCTCCATCTACAGAGCAGCAACAGCACATCAAGTCTTTCACACACACGGGCTCTCTCTCAATGTCTCTTCTGTCCTCAAGTAGATAAAGTCTCAGCTTCTGCCGAAACCAGTTTGGCTCAGTGGATAAGAGCATCGGTCTACGGACTGAAAGGTTCCAGGTTTGATTCCGGTCAAGGGCATGTACCCTGGTTGTGGGCACATCCCCTGTGAGGGGTGTGCACGAGGCAGCTGATTGATGTTTCTCTCTTATCGATGTTTCTAGCTCTCTATCTCTTTCCTCTCCCTTCCTCTCTGTGAAAAGTCAATAAAAGATATTTTAAATATATATATATATATATATATATATATATATATATATTAAAAATAAAAATAAAAAACAATGGAAAAATACCCTCAGTTGTTGGTTAATAAAATAAAATCACCCAACATAATATGTTTATTTTCCTTTATTTATTTATTATTTATTTATTCATTTATTTATTATTTTTGCAAGAACTATGCAAAAATCAAAGTGTGCGACTGTGGAGAAGGAACCCCGTTATTCTGTTTTTCCCTGCACAGTGCCGACTTGCAAGCGGAAGTGTTTGTTTGCAAACATCCCACAGGAGGAGGAAAGGGGCCCGGGAGCTCCGGTGGGCCAGGCTTGCCTCCCTTGCTGGCGCAGAGGCAGAGAGCTGAGTGTCCTGGGACCCAGGGTAGAGAAACAGGACCATAGTCTTGTGAGCATGCGCACAGGGCTGCCGAGCGAGGTTGAGGTTAATTACTACACAGCCGAGAGGGGGTGCCAGGTGCCCCGTTAGCACAGTCGGTAGTGCGTCAGTGTTGGGATCTGAAGGTCGTGAGTTCAATTCTCACACGGGGCGCAATGCTTTTGTTCGCTCTGGGACCCTGGGCTCGGCCTGACCTCTCCGAAGTATCGAGCCTCAGAGGTTTCACTGTCTACAATCTCCCTGCTCTGTCTGTGCATGAAGTAAGAGGGCCTGAGGGGACACCTGTGTAAAACTAGTCCAAGTGGGTTTTTGGAAAATGCCCATCTCACCACCTCGGAGCTGCGGCCGGGGACGTGCAAAGCCCGGGGTTAGCGAGAAGTTCGCATCATGTATCCACTCTACCCCACCCCTAAGCCTCTGGGTGCCTGCCTTCACACCAGACCAGGGAAATTCTGCCATGTCAACCTGATTACATAGAGGCCAACGTGAGTCCACATTTCCGTCAGGTAAACTGTGAGGGCTCCTTCCAGGTGCATGCGTGTGCCTGCTCTCTGGCTGCCTCTCAGCGCCGGTGCACTCTTCAGCACCTGCCCCGCCATCGCGGACTGGACTCTGCCAGTGCTTCTCCTCACAGTGCCTCCATGCCAAGCTGCCAGCAGGAGGCGCTGCACGACACATAGGAGCAATGGGTGTCTCAGCTCCAAAGTGCTGTTGCGCTTGTCCTTGTCCTGCTTCGTGGTTCATGCATGGTGCGAGTGGGGAGGGACACCAGTGGTGCTCTGCCCCAACTGCGTGTCCAGAGCATACAATCTTTCAGTGACTCCACAGTCCCGGCCCAATGACCACTTGACCGCAATCCTCTCAGCATGGACTCTGTACTCTTACCCAGCAGCCTTGGAGTGCCTGCACCCCAGACACCTCCCTCCTGAGGCCTGGGGCCTGTGTGCCAGCTCTGGCAATGGCAGCCCAGCAACCCCTCAGCTATCCAGTGGTCTGCAACCACTTCTGGAACTAGTCTGAACCTGAGCCTGGGGGAGGGACACGCCTCCCTTCCAAGTTTTTCCTTTCTGTACTTTCCCTCAGTCCTACACACCCTTTTCAATTCTCATTACATCTTTAGTTACTCCCCTGTCATAGTTCAATAACTCTTAAAAATACACTGTATTTTTTATTGTTGATAGTATTGCAGATATCTCCCATCCTCCCCTCCTTCTCCTCCCAGTTCCTACCCACCCTTCTAGGACCTTAGTACCCATGTCTGTGGGCTATAAATATCTATATACTAATAAAAGGTAATATGCAAATTGGTCACAAAGCTCTCACAGTAACAACTGAACTGCAGGCTGTGTGGGGCGACCAGGCGGGCAGGGGAAGGGACAACCAGGTCAGCAGAGGGGGGCTGTGAGGGGTGACCAGTTTGACAGAGAGGGGCAGTTAGGGGGTGACCAGGCTGGTGGAGAGCATTTGGGGGCGATCAGGCAGGCAGGCAGGTGAGCACTTAGGAGCCAGAGGTTCCGGATTGTGAGAGAGATTGGGATCAGGCTGAAACCAGCAGTCGGACATTCCCCAAAGGGTCCCAGATTGGAGAGGGTCCAGACTGGGTTGAAGGGACCTCCCCTCGCACCAATTTCATGCACCCGGCCTCTAGTAAATATGTGTTTTTTGGTTTATCTCTTCATGTCCCCCCAACCCACATCAAGGTATGTCAGTCTGTCTGTTCCTTGCCTCCTGCTTTGGGTCTTATTTTGTTGTCAATTCATTTTGTTCATTAGATTCCACAAATAAGTGAGATGATGGGATATCTGCCTTTCTCAGCTTGGCTTATTTCACTTAGCGTAATATTTTCTAGGTCCATCCAGGCTGTCCCAAAGAGCACGAGATCCCTCTTTTTTATTTTTATTTTTTACAGCTGCATAGTATTCCATACTGTAAATGTCCCACAGCTTTTTTATCCATTCATCTACTGATGGGCACTTGGGCTGTTTCCAGATCTTAGCTATTGTAAATAATGCTGCTATGAACATAGGGGTGCACACATTCTTTCTGATGGGTGTTTTCGGGTTTTTAGGATATATTCCCAGAAGCGGGATCACTGAGCCAAACGGAAGTTTTAAGTTTAATTTTTGAGGAAACTCCATACTGTTCTCCACAGTGGCTGCCCCGGTCTGCATTCCCACCAGCCATGCACGAGGGTTCCCTTTTCTTCACATCCTCGCCAGCATTGTTGTATGTGGATTTTTTTTATGATAGCCACTCTTACAGGCGTGAGTTGATATCTCATTGTGGTTTTAATTTGCATTTCTCTGATGATTAGTGACTTTGAGCATTTTTTCAAATGTCTATTGGCCATTTGTATGTCCTCCTCAGAGAAATGTCTATTCAGGTCCTCTGCCCATTTTTTTAATTGGATTGTCTTCCTTTTGTTGATTTATGCAAGTACTTTATATATTTTGGATATTAACCCTTTATCAGATGTACCATTGGCAAATATGCTCTCCCATACAGTGGGTTTCCTTTTCCTTTTGATGGTGGTCTCTTTTGCTGTGCAGAAGCGTTTTGTTTTGTAGCCCCATTTGTTTATTTTCTCCTTTGCCCTAGCAGATGCATCCATAAACATATTGCTACATGAGACATCTGAGATTTTACTGCCTACGTCCTCCTCTTAACATTTGTATGGTTTCATGCCTTACATTTAAGTCTTTTATCCAACTTGCAGCATATTCTATTTAAAACAACTTGCAGAACAACATGTAAAATATGGCCCCATTTTTGTGGCTATGCTGTACAGAAAAATGACCACCAGAAACATAAACCTACTGCATAAACATAAATGCTGCCTCTTGGTGGTTAGATTCTTCTCCAGCCCTTCCTTTGAGGGAATGTCACAAGTGAATAACTATTACAGTTGTGTCAAGAAAAATACTATTAGAAAAGTTAACCCTTCTCTTGGTTGCCTTTAACATTTAGGATTAATGGGCAGCGTAAGCTCAGTCATTCACAGGTAGCAAAAGGAGAAATATTTCGCATGGCCCATTCAGGACTCCTGTAGATCTCCAGAGAGCTTCCTGCCTCCAAGTTTATGGTCGCATTCTTCTTAACTCTGCTTGGACGCACGTACATTATTTTCTGCAAAAAAATACCCCCATTAAAGAGTGTTTCTTCTCTTCTAGTAAGGTTTGGGTGTCCCCGGAGCCCCCTTAGTCCTGTTTACTTTGGATATTTCAGGAGTTACTGTAGAATTTAACTGTGGTGAGTCGTTAAGCCCTCTTTTTAAATTCACAAACTGCCTCTAATCTTAGAAAAACGTCAGGCTACACTTTGAGAGGCTCGGGAACGTGACATTTTGTAGCCCAGTTGGGGTGTAGGCTGCTTCCATTCTGAGCACCTTGTTCCAATTTATGTCAGAGGGAATTATACACAGGTCAGGGCTGAGAGCAGGTTATAATTAATGGGGTGGACAAGTGGATTTTTAGTGTTTCATAAAATAAAATGGAAATCACATGTGCATGGGACTGTTGTGTGTTTTAAAATATTTACATTTGTTCTAGTAAACATTAATTATAACTGATATATTTCTCCTGTGAACTTACTAACTGGGAGGTCACAAGTCATTGTTCACTGGATAAAATATTGGATGACAAGCCATATATATATATATATATATATATATATATATATATATATATATAATTTTTTAAGAGAGTACTTGGGGAGATATTGGTGAGTGAACTAGTGGAAGTAATCCAGTCTTAGGTTTTCCTCTTAATTTTCTCTCACGTTTAAGGCACCCACTTGCCAATATGATCCAGATGTCAGTTCTTCTGAGGGAGATTGGGACTCCCCTTGGCTTGGGAAATTCCTGAATGGATCCTGGTGAACATGCATGACCAATGCTGAACTATTAGTCATTTTTTAAATTGAAGTTTAGAAGTGGTTGAAACACAACCAGAATCTATAGCGTCCACATTTTCTTTGCATCCATACATCAGAAATGTCCAATTCCTTGCACATGTAACAGTAATATGTTGCTGAGGAAAGAGATCTTTGAGAGTCAGAAAAACCCATATTCTAAACTGGACTGTGCCATGTGCTAGCTGTGTGGCCCTGGGCAAGATGCCTATAACTTGGAGCCTCAGTTTCCTCATCTGCAAATGGGGAAAATGATACCTCTTTTTTAGGTTTTGGGTAGGAATTAGAGACAATTTAAAGTGCCTGACAAATTATAGATACTAAAAAAATATCAGGTATAGGTATATGAAGGAATGGTCAGAAAAGGGGAAATTCAAAGGAAACTTTAGATAAATTGCATTACATGCCAATCATTTGGGTGTTAGGTATGTTAATGCATTCTTTGTCTTTGCCCAGAAGTCTTCAACTTCCCTAAGTATTATTTCTATTAAGTTAATGATTTCTTTTATAGATATTGTTTCATACAGTGAAGAATCAACATAAGCACACTATCAAAACAGAATAGTTAACTAAGTGATGCATCATGAGACCTTTTCTTTTCTAAGGAAGCTACTTAAGTATTTTTAAAATTATTTATTGTTTAAAGTATTACATATAGTGTTACATATGTCTCCCCCCCCACCCATTGACCTCTTCCTGAATTAGCAGGTAAGGATCTACACTACTTCCTAATTCTGCTTCTCCAGATGCGCCAGAAGAGATAATCATTGATTGGCTGCCTCCTGCACACAGGGGGGAGGGGGAGGATTGAGCTCGCATCCTGGGCATGCGCCCTTGGACCCTTCAGTCTACAGGCTGACACTCTAGCACTGAGCCAAACTAGCCAGGGCACTTTTCAGTGAGTTTAAATATATACATAGAAGGAATTTGCAAGTTCTGTAATAATTTGTGTTAATAAAATTGATTGGCAGTACTGTATTAAAATTATTAATTTCTTTACATTTATTGAACATCAGGTAGAGGAATTTTTGTCAGTTTCCTTTAGGAAGCAAAGGTAACAAAAACCTCAGTTTACCTGAATTTTGCCAAAATAAATCTCTCTCTGTTAACCAGTTTCCTACATTATACTTTCCCAAGAGATTTCTGAAGTACAAGGAAGAAGGTGATGTTATGGATTAATGTAAACATTTATACTCATGGATACAAACATAATTCAACTCAGTCTTTTCAATCTCCTCTATTTATGGTTAAAGAAAAAAAAATCTTTGTAATGAAGATCCCAAGGAGCAATGAAATTTGGAATTACCTAAGAACCTTTAAATTACATTCAATATGTGGTTTGTAGTTAAGCAAGTAAAGTAGACCCAAGCATTTTAGAAACATTTCGACAAGGATTAAAAAAAAAAAAAAGTTTTCTATTTGGGGTTCAGTTAACCAGAAAATTAAATTAATCAGAACTCTTCCATTTCCAGAGAATTTCAATTAATTGTGATTTGACTGTATTGTTGGTGTGATCTTAGTTTCCATGCAGAAATGAATTTCATCTTCTGACGTGTTTCTTGGAACGTGCCTGTCTGTACATAGGAATACATGTGTACACTTGATAGAGATAGTGCTCACTCACTGGCAGAGGTGTTACTGTTTAAAGAAAGGGGAGTAGTGAATGCTGTCACTATGTTTTGACTTCCAACTCCCTCTTTCAAGTACATCCTCCCTCCCCCCATTAAACCTGCCATTAGAATAAACAAGGGTTTTTCTAGAAACAGGACAATGCTTTCTACTCTGTTTCTTAAAGCAGCGCCCAGAAGGAAGTACATCATGGTAAAAAGAACTTATAAGTGGAATTACAGTGTTTTGCTAAAGATAACAAGGAAGTGAGGAGCAAAAACCCCTCAAGTAGCAGAGAGGCCAGATGGTCGGTCTCTTTGTTGTGGTTTTTTTTGTTTTGTTTTTTGTTTTTAGTGTGGCCATTAAACGGGAAATTTTGCTTGATTAAGAAGACACTGGTCTTGATTTTCATTCAGCAGTTTTGAGGGTCTTTTTAGTGGATATATACATATAAACACAGCACACAGTTTTCATTTAGCCAATTGATCATTTGTGCCATTGTAAGCGAGATGGTACTGATGAGAATGTGAAGTTTTAATAATAAAGAAGTAAGTGGGTTCCCAAGTCTCGGCTATGAAAGAACTTGGAATCCGCACACTATCCTACAAACCCCGGTCATTACCATCTCCATTTTATTGTTGTAGCGTCTGGTGTTTTGTTTTGTTTTCTTTTGATAACCCAGAATGGAAGAAAGGCTGTGTATCACAGTGGCTAACTCGGGTTTTGTGAGATGCAGGGTAGACTCACAAGAGAAAATAGAGGTTTTGGAGTTCAACACTCCAGGGGGCTAATGTGCATAAAGGACCTGAGTTTAATCCTTGGAGCTGCCAGTCAGGATCAGGAGGAAGAAGCGTCCATGCAAAGAATTGCCTCTGGATGCTGCGGCGTGGGGCGGGAAGGGGGATCAGAGCACCCCGTTTGGATTGCGATGCTTTGGCAGTTGATGTTCCTGGTAGGTTGCCTGGCAGTGGCTCGGGCACAACAAAGCTCCCTTCTGGGAAGTCACCCTGCCATTGTTTGGCACCCTTTGCCCAGCACCCCAGGAGAGAGCAATTTCCCAACCTGAGTTCTAAGGAAGAAAATGAATAGAGTTGTGAAACAGAATATTTGCATCCGTTTACAAGAGTCACTTGGAGGAATCTGTAATGGGAAGAATAGATTTAGACAACTGGCAGAGCTGTTTGGAACCTTGCCCTGAGTCAGGTGTCTGTTGGTTTAAAGAGGGACAAGCTAAAGAAACTGTGCAACAAGGGATACACCAGTCTGCGTCATAAAGTGATAAGTCAGACATTAAGATGTTTTTTCCATGCTATGCTTTCTTACATAATTGTGGTTCGTCCTCCAATTAACATTTATATTCATATCAAAATAAATATATCTCTACTTTAATAAGAACGTTTAACCAACTACCTTGAAATCTCTCTGTTCTTAAAGCTAGGTATTTTCATAAGTAAATTTTTAACCCTAAATTGCATCTCAAGTCCTAACTCTTTTCATTTTTATCTTTACTTACATTCCAAAAGCCAGCTTCTTATATAATTTGATTCAGTGAAAGAATAAAATGTACAAGATGAAATTAACACTTATTAGCTTAAAATGAAGCTTATTTTAAGGCTCAAATAATCCCAAACAAACAAATAAGACACAAAAAAAAACAATAAAAATGCTTAGAGTCAAATCAGAGTTCTTAATTTCAAGGCAATGTCTTGAAATTAATATTAACATTTTAATGCTTCATGTTTTATAAATCACATTTATAATTTTTCTCAAAGATACAACAAACAAACGTATTTGGATAATGCAAGAAAAATCTCTCAGTGTTTATCCTGCCCTGAGTGTATTTTTAAAAAGATGTTAGAAGCTTTCATGGAATTTACGGGATTTATTTTCATATAGATTACAAATATATATTTCACATATTTTTTGCAGATTATCAATCCTCCATAGAAACATTTTGAATCTTGGGTTTTAGGCCAAGAAGTCTTTGGGTTGGGGATAACTCACTCTCCGAGAATTACTTGCTTTATAAACCCCTCTATACTTTCCATTCCATCCTAGGCTTTATTTGTTTCACCGGGGAGTAGCTAGCACCCACCACCTAGACTTTCCAAGCTCTTCTGTTGGCCTCTGCTGCAACTGCAACAGCAACTTCTCCCACAATTCTCTCCGTGGTCATTTCCCTTCTAGCCCCTTCTTTAAATGGCTCTAAAAATCATGATTCAGCAATTACTGCACCTTTATTTAGCTAGTGAATATATTTCTGTGGAGATACCTTTTGTTATTGTTGTCATTAAATCAACAATAGCTCTCTCAGGCAATGGGATCTTTTAGTTTTAATTCATCTTTGATCCTCCAGACATGAAGCTTTGGCGGTACCTGTTCATTTCCCTCCCACACTGTTACCCCATTTCTTTCCTTCCTGAAATTTCTTCTCCTAAAGAAGCAAAAGCAAAACCAATGACTCTTGAAATGTCTCTCTTAATTTCCTTCGCACCCTCCCCTGTACCCTTAATTGCATGTCCATGGTTACTTTCAACTGTAGGTTAACATCCTGACATCAAACACTCAGACATTCAGGGAATTCTAAGTACCACAGTTCCTGTTTTCTTTTTTTGCCCACCATGGCTTTTCTTTATCAAATTTCATTGCTACAGTAAATAAAGAACTCACTGCTTTCCAATAATTCATCACTTTGTCTTTTCATGTAAGAAATAGTAAAAGTTGGATTTTTATGTCCTTAGAAAGGAGTCATTCCTTAAGCAAATCTGGAACTAAACATTTAAGAACTTGAAAAATCAATTACAACTCTTTGCCCAAATGCTGGAAAGTTTTATCCTGAAATCAACATGTTCTTTGCTTTGGCGGGGGAAGCCAAGTATCAAGAAAGCCTGCACGGATGTGGGTAGAAATATCTTCTTAGCTAAAGTAGACCTATAGTCACCCCTCTACCTTCTATCATGTCATCCTTTTTATTTATTTCATTTTATGGGTGGTTCTTTGAAATTATGTTTTCTCACCCCTGTGCTGGTTTGTTTTATGTTTTCCTCATGAAAACCAAAGGACAGGCCTTTGTCCTCATATACATCAGTGCATTGCTGGTGTCTAGATCAGTGCCCTGCAGACAGGAGGTACCTGTTGAATGAAAGAATAACTAGAGAAATGACCTTCTCTATGGTTTTACTCTGAGTAGTTCTAAAATAAAAGTGATGCTTAGCTAAAGAAAGGCAAATTAACATATATATAGGATTTCTGATGTCATAAAGGTAACAAACCTAGCTTACTCTTCCAAATGCTTAAAATGAGTTTAGGTTTTATTTGAAGAGTTGAAGTTGTGGACCAGATACAAGCTGATTTGAGACTAATAAGGGAGTTATTAAGGGCTCTGTTATTTGGGCAAAATCTATGTGTGGGGCCTACCTGCTCTCTGCTCATTTTCCCGGTTCATGGGTTTATTAGCTCATTGGCTGATGGTAGAGGGTGGTGGGGATGAGGAGCATGGAGTACTTTCTTGGGGTTTCTTTTACCTTTGTCTTCCATGGCTCAAGGGTAACTCGATGTCAGTAAACTGCCTCTACTGTAACTGCTAGAAAGCCCAGTGATGATATGGTTTCTAGTGACTTCTATTGGCCAGATCTCCAGGAGGAGACAAGAGCTATCTATTGAGAAATAATTTTCTTGGATCTCTCAAGTTGCTGTACCTCTTATAATCTGAGGTGCTAATGAATGGCCTTTGCACCAGACTATCTTTTCAAGGATGTTTGTATAGTGAACATCCTTGGAAGATGGAGATAGAGTGTTTCCATCTGGGTAGAAGGCAGGTTTGTTTGTTGTGCATTATAATAAACATAGTGTCTCTCTCCAGGGCAAATGTCGGCAGGTTTATAAAAGTCATAACAAAAGAGTTGGGTGTCCTAAGATTGAGGTTTCTCAGCTCTGATGCAAACCCCCTGCATATGCAGCACGCACCTGGGATGCTCTGTGGGACTTGAGGGGAAGGGGGCACTGATGTGAACTTGAAACACATGATGCTTACTGCACCCTAATTAAGAGTGTTCTTGGTCTCTGATGCACGGAACTCGCGTATCCTGCCAGCATCCATAACACTGGTAGACTAATGAATAACTTGCAAGTAGGAAAAATCTCAAACCCTTCACTTGCTCCACTTCTGCCAGGGTCCCTTATTTCCTACAAAATAAAACATTCTGGTAAAGAATTCATATGGGACCGGGAACAGGGAACTGAAACTTCAAGCTCATGGTTGTATCCAATGGTAATGAATAAAGGTATGTTAAAGTCTAGGAAACAGATGCGATTGCCAATGTGAAGACATTTAATAAAGAGTAATTAATGTTAATTATAGGAATGCCAGTTTATTAATTTACTGTTCCTTCACATAAGACACTTCAGGAACATTATTGAATAAATAAATGGATTTATGTGCTTCCTGTTTCCAAAAGTGGTTTGAAGAAGTTCCAATAAAAATTAAAGATAATTACTGTATTCAAAGAAGAGTGGGATGAGGTGGTTTGGAACTAGAAGGGAAGAAGGGTGTGAGATATCCAAGTTTTTCAGGAACTTAGTGTCAAACTTTGCCTCACTTAACTCTCAAAGGACCCTTTGAAATTGCTCGCATTGTCACATTTTACAGATTAGGGAACTATGCAGAGTATCTGTGAGTATAAGATATGTTGAGTAGCTGGCTCCTATCTGCCTTTGCTAGGAAGTGGCAGAGCCAGGATTTGAACTCAGGTTTATCTGGTTTCAAGGTACGTGTTTCTTTGCACAACACCACACTGATGGTCTCACCCCGAAACTAGACCAATGCCAGTTGGGGCAATTGAGCTCAAGACTTCACTCCAAGTTTTCTGACAGCACATCAAGGAGAAAGCTGGATGAGCCGAAACCGGTTTGGCTCAGTGGTAGAGCATCGGTCTTCGAACTGAGGGGTCCCAGGTTCGATTCCGGTCAAGGGCATGTATATTGGTTGTGGGCACATCCCCAGTGGAGGGTGTGCAGGAGGCAGCTGGTCAATGTTTCTCTCTCATCGACGTTTCTAGCTCTCATCTCTCTCCCTTCCTCTCTGTAAGAAAAATCAATAAAACATACTGAGAGAGAGAGAGAGAGAGAGAGAGAGAGAGAGAGAGAGAGAGAGAGAGGGAAAGCTGGATGAGATACACCATCTAGCCGTAGCTGGCTTGGCTCAGTGGATAGAGCATCAGCCTGTGGACTGGAGGGTCTCCGGTTTGATTGCTGGTCAAGAGCACATGCCTGGGTTACGGGTTGATCCCCAGCGGGGATAGCAGGAGGCAATCAATCAATGATTATTTCTCATTGATGTTTCTATCTCTCTCTGCCTTTCCCTTCCTCTCTGAAATCAATAAAGATATACATACTTTTTAAAATAAAAAAGTGCACCATCTAAAAAAAGAAAACTTCTCAGTTCATCTCTCACCTCACAAAGAAGGGAAGGATGGGAAAGAGTGAAAAGAATAGTAGCAGAACATAGAGAAGAAAAACCCTGCAATTTCAGATGCAATGCAAGATAGAATATATTATTTACTTTTCTGAACCCCATTAGCTAGAGACTACAGTCATAATAATAATCATAATTCTTATTATGTGATAAGTCCAATAAACTATAGGAGGTCTGACAACCTTATTAAATGCCTTGTCATGCTAACAGCTTTAGCAGAATTTGCAAAGGAAGGAAAGTAGACGATACAAACCTGACCTGACAAACCCAGTCTGCTGTATTCATGTTAGCTAATTCGTTGTGGTGATTGTTTCTCAACACAGAACCCATCACACAGCTTCTCGGATAGTTCCGGAGAGCTCTATTTTAAGGTTTTATTGAAAGTGTAAGTCAGAGTCTGGAATTTTTTTTCTTCTTGTAAAAAGTTCAGTATCCTTAGTAATAGACACTAAGTTAGCTCAGATATTTAACTTAAAACAACAACAACACCCAGTATCTATTTTAGATGGGGCAAAACATAGATCTGGCAATTTCAAGAAGAGTCCCTTGATGTGATTTGAAAGTAGTTCTAATTTTATGATGCTTTAGCTTATGTGTGTATTTTCATGATAATCTATCTCACTGCCCCACACAGAGATTTCTTACCGCCTGGCAAACAAATTCATCCATCAGTGTTTAAAGCTGTTCAAAGTATTTTTGCTCGAATTTCTTCCAAGAAGCTCCTGCCTTTGTTCTGTCGGAACACGCAGTTCTGACTCTGTTCTCAATATCCTGTTTGGGTTTGTCAGCGCGGTTGTCCTTTTCATTGCCATGTTCCCATCGTTCCCCCTCTCTCATGTGGCGCACTACAATAACAGTTCAGAACAAAAGAGTCACTCCTCTTTCTGTTGCCTTAAGAATAACTTCACCCACCCCCACCACCCCCTCTGCAGTGCTTCAGCGATCATGGGAAATGTTTAAAGCATGTTCTTCATCATAGTTAACCAGGAGTTGTGAATAAAGGTTACTTTTCTTTATTTTCCAAGATTGCAGCGTAGCTTCAAGGTATTGTGTGTGACTAACTTAGAAATTGAGAGGAAAAGTGATTTCCTTTGAGAAAAGGGACTATCATACTTGAGAGAATGTTTCAATCGGTTCATACAATAGGAATCAGTTACTTGGTAACATTGTCATTACCTCAGTGAGTCATGCATGGAACCGGATTGGTTGTTCCTGTCATTGAACTTAAGCTTTCCAGTGTTCAGAGAACAACTGTGAAATGCCATATGGGCCAATATCAGCAACTGTTTATTGATGCATTTTTCTCCTGCCGGAGAAGTGGGAAGGGGAGAGTGTGCGCTTTCTCTGCCTTCTAGAAAAGTCTTTTATAAAATAAGTAAAAAAAATTCCCCAAGTGGCCAGTGTTTGTTTGTTTGTTTGTTTGTTTTTTCCCGGGTAGAATCTACTTCTGGCAAAAACCTAGCTTAACTGTTCTGTCTTTCAGAGACGTCTTATGTGATTTGGCTCATAGCCATGCAACCCTTTTTCGATGTGAGTGGTGGGCTTTTGCTTTTTAATACAGAAGTTATTTATAGGTTTCTGGGATCACACCGAGGAAGAAAAATGAATCTAATGCGGGAGTTCCGTGAAGGATGCATTCTATCAAGTCCCAAGTAATTATGAAAAGGTGCTTTTGTATATGTATGTGTGTGTGGGGTGTACATACATGCACGTGCATATTTTTTAAAATATATTTTTATTGATTTTTTACAGAGAGGAAGAGAGAGGGATAGAGAGTTAGAAACATCGATGAGAGAGAGTCATCGATCAGCTGCCTCTTGCACACCCCCTATTGGGGATGTGCCTGCAACCAAGGTACATGCCCTTGACCGGAATCGAACCCAGGACCTCTCAGTCCGCAGGCCGACGCTCTGTCTACTGAGCCAAACCGGTTTCGGCGTACACATGCATATTTATGTATGGCGCAAAAACGGATTCCATTGTAGACACATGTAGGATTTTATGCAGGCAGAGAAATACATAGAGCTGCCTATCAAACTTGCAAGACACTAGGAAAAGCATTCAGGGAGCAGTGTTAAAGTGCTTTTTGCCTGAGGGCGGGGTCCTTGGGACCAGTGACTTCCATTTCTGCCACCACCATGCTGTGGAGCAGCTCTCCAGGGGGCTCGCTTTAGACTTGTGTCAGGAGGCTGGATGTGACAGGTTCCTATGCTCTTCCTTCTCCTTCAGGTCTGCTGCCACTGCCTTAGATCCCAGGCTTGCCTTACACCCGGGACAGCATAGACCTGGGAGTCATTAGTCACTTTCAATACAGGATAAAATAGGTGCCATTTGCCTTTAAAACTGGACGCTTTGTTTCTTAACACAAGCTGTAAAAGATATGAAATGCCTGAGCCCCTCTGACAGTGGAAAATTTCCTGGGAAGGTCGTCAGATTATGCTCCTGAGAAGATTATACAATTTGTTGTTTAGCATTTTCTTTTGTTGTTGAGGGGTGGAGTGAATGTTTGTTTCCTGCTGTTTCAACTGGAGATGTTCAGGCTACTTTTCCACTATGAGGCCGCATGTCTGAGAAATGGTGACATTTTAATGTTGTTTTAAGCAAAGCGATGCTTTTAAATCTGTTGATTAAAAGTTCTTTCAAATTCTGTTTGATCACATAAGTGTGTCTCTTCCGTGGAGAGTGGGACTCTCCGGGAAGTCATCTGTCTGAGAAATTGGGCAATCCTTTTGTTTATTGTTAGAAGACAAATGACATTATGATTTGTACAGACATAAGCCAAGAAAATAGATGTTTGCATGTTGATGTCCAAACATGGGAAGCGTGCTTTGGTTTACCAGGAGGTGTTGCAATGGCGTGAAAAGTAGGCGTTGCGATTTGCAAGCTGTGCAACACGAGGAAGTAGCTCTTGCCTCCCGTTTGCTCTTTACCCAGAATGCTCTGGAGAGACCTTCGGTGGAGTCCAGATGTCTGCTGTATTATAGAAATGGATGCCTGCAGGTTTGCAGTCAGTGTGTTTGGCTTCGTTTTTTTCACTTTCCTGATGATTTACTTTAGTTGCGGTTTCTTGTCTTGGGTAGTGATAAGCAACATCCTTGAAGAGCTGCAGAGCAGGGCTTTTTTTTTTTTTTTTTTTTTGCTTTTAGGAAGACTATTTCCTCTTCTTTCTTTAGACAACCAATTGTTACAAGGTTACTTTCCATTCTCAATTCAATTCACTCTTTCCTGCATTCTGGAGACTGAAATTTGGGACACTCATCACAGATTTGCTGTGTGTGTTTTGCATATGTATTATATGCATATGTACACATACAGTAAGTATGTATGATGTGATATGTGTACACAATATATATATATATATATATATATATATATATATATATATATATATGTGTGTGTGTGTGTGTGTGTGTGTGTGTGTGTGTGTATGCGATGCAAAACTTGTGTGTATACATATGTACATATTTCATACGCACATATTTTCAATTGTATATCAGGGTGGTACATTGTGATTTATATCTCTGTTTTAGTAGGAAAAATTAACTGCTTTATTGTGTCTGTACAAAGATCATTCTTCCTGATGTAACATTCTTAAAAACTTCTTTCAGATACTGTGTTTTAATTCATAAGCTAGGACATAATGAGCATATTATAAAAAATAACAAACCAGCATCCAGACATGATGTGATCCTGTGCTCAGGAGGGCACAGAAAGTACCACAGTGCAGGGGGGGCGTGCACCCATCGCTGACCCTGGAGCTGGGCGGGGCTGCTGCTGCTGGCAGCGTGGAGAGCTGGCGCCCAGGCTCAGCTGTGGGACACGGACCCGCTGCTGGTCCCTGTGAGCAGGGAAGGTTTACGGATCCCCGTGCCAAGCTGTCATTTTTTGGGAGACAGGAGCGTGCTGCTCTGGCCTGAGCTGTCTTTTCATTTGGTCTCAGTTGAACACTCGGTGGGCGAGGACATAGGGAAGCCACAGCGGGGTCCGTGGAAAAGGCGCTTGGAAAGCAAGAGGGAGTTTTGATTCTTCAGCTCAGCAGCCCTGGCTGGGTGGATGAGGTGGAGCTGGTCTTCCTGGAATTGTCACGTCGATTTTCCTGTTGTGTTTCACTGTTGACGCTCTCACAGACACACAGAACAGCTCCAGCACTGCCTGCCACCCACCGTCTGGTCTGGTGGCCTGTCTGTCATTTCGTGGGTCCCCGTCCTCTCTGCCTACGGCGATGTTTCTTCAAAGAGAACTAGGGCGCAGTCCATTGGTGGGTATTCAAGGCAATCTGTTTGTAAGAATCGGGAGAGATGCTAAAAGAACTCTTAAGGACAAATGTGCTGCTTCCTGTTTCTAACCTGTTTATCAGACTCTCGGTAGAATAAATTGCATTTCTGTGACTATTATGGGGGTTTTCTTCACTCTGAAGACAGTGGGATCAGTCAGTTGTTCTGGAGAAATCAGGATTGCTCTATTGCATTGTCATGTGTGTCTTTGCTTGTGTGCTTGTGTAAATGAACTCCAGAAGGTGGATTTAAGCCTCTGTTAAGTAAACTTGGGAGACTAGGTTTCAATTTAAATAACCAGGCAGTGTGACCTAGCTCCCATTTCGCCTTAATTTTTATCATTAAAGCCTTCATATCCCTAAAGACATCTGCCATGCTTTCAAATGATTCTTTTCGGGACTGTTCATTCATTATTAATCAGGTTGCATGGTCAAGAGAGTATGTGCTTATTTTAAAGAATGTCCTAGAGATCCAATTACTAAGAAATGATCGTGTTATAGACAGATGTGGAAGTACAAAACAGGGTTTGTGAACGGTTAATTCAATTTGCATGAATTCCACCAGGTGGATGTTTAGTGAAATTAAAAGCCTTCCCTGGTTCTCACTTCAAGTATCAGGTAAAACATTTTAACTTTAACACTATTTAGAATAAAGATGAAATGACAGGTATCCAAATTATCTGTTGTCCTAATTAATTATTTTAAAACAAGACTAGTGCCTCAGTGCTTATCAGCTTGTCACTTTTCTTTTCAATCAGTCCCTCTGGTGCCCTAAAATTTGGCTGGCAGAAATCCTTAGTCATTCGTCACTGATGAAGTGAACAAGTTTGAGTGTGTTGACAGTTGGAGGTTAACCACAGTGATATTTCAGAGGCATTACCTAGTGAATGTTATAGGGTCACTCTTTTTTTCACTTGTTCCTACTCAGTGTATATTATTTATACTGTTGCTTTAAGAGCCTCTGCATTTTTATTGCTCTCTGCTGTAATCTGGGGTGGAATATAGCCTATGTTGTGACATCAATTTCCAGTCTTTTAGAATGCCATTAAATTCAATTGGAGCTCCCTCTTCCCTCTTTCCTCCTCTTCACGGCCCTGTTTTATTGTGATTTACTGACTCACCTGTGTCTCAGATCAGCCAGGGTACTAATCAGTAAAATAGCATTTGGGTAGAGTGTTTATTCTGTGGTTTTTATAACTCAAAGTTAAATCCTAAGCCATGATGGAGTATGGAGCCATTGAGTGCTTATGCTATTTAAAATACTCTGTTTGTAGTGAATTCATCGTAGATGTAGCATCTAGTTTTTATTGAGTTTCTGTCAGACCATGTTTTGTGATGAGAGATTATGTTGATGTGAGATGAGATCAAGTCCCTTCTGAGTTTAGTCCCTGTTGCACACCCTGCCTCACACACTGGAGTTAATTCCAGTGTTTCACGGTTCTGAAGTTGTGAGTCTGAAATGATGTTTCTGCTGATCTAAGATAAAGACATCATTCCACAGCCCTTAAAAAAAATACTCCACCTATGGTTTTATAATAGGCATAATCTCATCGTGAAAATCCAGATGGCAGTGAGTCAACTAAATCTTAATTGCCCGTGAGAAGGAAGGGGATAGGAAATTGACTTGATTGTGTTTCTGAAATTTAGGGCTCATAGAGATTAAATTTATTCATAGCATTCCTGGTGCTGTCTCTTTTTCATGGCACTTGGAGTTTCCCTTTCTGAACCATGTTTCTGTGGCTAGGTGTAGCTTTGTGCAGTTTGGACGGTGTGTGTTTCACCTCAGTTAGGTTTTGGTAAATTTAACATCAAGCTTAGTTTCCATTCTCCAGAGGGTGTTTGGAAAAAAAAACAGGAGGAAGTGCCATGGGAATCATCCCGGCAGTGGCTAAGAGACTCCTGGTTTTAACAATTGATCACAGGCCACCCGGTGCTGGTATCCACGTTTATTCCGTGGTCTGGAGACTAATTAACTTCCCTTTCAGAACTGTACAAAGTGGGGGACTGAAAGTAAAATTATTGGTGGCCAGAATGCATTATTTTTTTCATATACTCCAATTTATAAAAATTATTATTTTAATAGATTTTTATTTATTTCAAAGGGGAAAGGAGAGAGAGATAGAAACATCAATGATGAGAATCATTGATTGGCTGCCTTTTACAGGCCCCCTACTGGGGATCAAGCCTGCAACCCAGGCATGGAATCAAACAGTGATCTTCTGGTTTATAGGTTGACAGTCAACCACTGAGCCACTATCAGCCAGAGAGAAAAATTATTCTTTTTCATGACCTATGCAGACGTGACATAGAATAGATGTAGGGAAACATTGAGAAATAGGTATACCTTATGATTAAAAGAACAGTGCCTCCATTAGGACAAATTTGGAATGAAAAAGCTCATGGACATGCTGACTGTTGAGTATCTCCTTATTTTAGTAGGCGATTATACTCATAGAATGCTCTTGGTATGGAGACTCCTAATTCTTCATCACTCCTTAAATATAGGGGTGAATTAATTTTCCATTTTAAATAAGTGCTTTCCTCGGAAGTGTTTAATCTGTAAGAGTTTTCTTGAAAAGGTGTCTGGCATTCAGTGTCCCACGACGCAGGGCTTACCTTGGGGATGCGATGGGAGTGAGTGCTGGAGGGAACTGAGGGGAACCTCTGTGGCACTCACCCAGGACACGCAAGCCAGTAACAGCCGAGCTGTAGGCCCTTCTAGAGCGTCTGATCACCCCTCCAGCTCTCTCCTTTCACTCACTGTCCTGTGCCCTGCTCTAGACTACGAGCCTTGGACAAGCAGAAGTGTGACTGTGAATTGTTGCCATTCCCAGTTTGCTGCAAGGGGTTCCCACGATTACCCACATCCTCCCCTGAATGAGGACCAATCAGCTCATTGAGAAAAATGTTGGTCTATAGAATTTCCTGACAATGATACGCAAGTGTGATTTCCTTCCATTGTAGTGACAGTTAAGAAGTCCTCTCTCTCTTTTTCTCTACCTCCCCCACCCCCCTCACTCACTCACTCTTGGCTTGGAAATTAAATTATGGTAGTTCAGAAAAGAAAATATAACATTTTCTACAAAATCTACCCACACCAACCTCTATTTTCTTGGCGAACCATGTTCATCTTCTAAAATCACTTCACATGTTGCCTCCTTCAGGAATCTTTCCCATCTTCTTCTCCCCCAGTCTCTGGCCTGTGCTTTTTGTGATGTTACATAACAATTTGTTCATATTTTCCCTTCCCTAGATCACCAAGGCAGGGGTCAGGTTTTACTGCTCCTTGTCCTAGGACCAATCACCTAGGGGGACTTCCATATTTTGTGAAAGAATGAATGGCATTGTCATTTCTCAAAAAATATATATATTTTAAAGGAAACTAGAAAATAAACCATGCTAATTTTTTTAAATGGAGGGTGGGGGGTGGAATGTATACTTACTGGTAACATGTTATTGAGTAATTTAACCAAAATGACGTGTCTGCCATGGTAAAATCTGAATAAAAGTAAAAAAAGATGGCATCCACTCTGATGTCAAATAAATAAAAAAAATCCCCTTCCGTTTGGCAGCCTATAGGCAAAAGATTCAGAACACTGGCTGAACCTCACTTTGCATCTAGATATTTTGTCATCACTTAATACATTCAACCGGCATTTACAGTGTAGACACTTGCCCAGAGCACCATGCCAAGTGCGATAGCAATAAAAGAACAAGATCCAGTTTGGAGCAGCTGTTAGTAAATGCTTCCTACATGAATTGCCCCATAGCAATCAACTCACATCATTTCCACTGATGTCAGGGGGAAGTCCCATTGCACATCATTTCCTGATAGCACTTGAAACTTGTACGTTCTTGTCGAAGTCTTACTCCACCAGGCTTGCCATTGCTGCCCTCACGGCATTTTAGTCGTACCTCTCTGAGATGGATTTTCATTTCTATTTTGGCTGGCTGTCCGTGTCTCTCTCTTCTAACACCTGGGCCAACCCAGCTTGCTACCTGGTTTTAGAAACACGAATTTGCTGGAAAGCCACATTCAGTCATTCATGTATTGTATGGGACTCCTTTTGCACTCCACAAGGGTAGTTGAGCAGTTGTAATGGGGACTGTATGGCTTGCGATGCCAACAATATTTACTTTTTTGCCCTTTATAGGAAAAGTTTGCTGCCCTCTCTTCTAATATATTGAGAGAGCCTTAAAGGCGGCCGATTATGTTTTTATTCTTTGGGTTTTAATTCTAACTTCAGTACATTTATTAATTCAATCAATGAATGTTTGAGTCCTACTATGTGCAAGGCATTGTTCCAGACACTGGTGGGACATCCTTCAAAGGGCAAAGCAAGGCCTGTGCTCTCGGAGAGTTTACGCTCTAGTGGAGCCGCAGCGGGGAGAGATGGTGCAGTGAACAAACCGATACATATGTCAGTGATCGATGTTCTGGAGGAAAACAAACAGATGGGGGAAGGCTTGCCACAGCGGTGGGTGGTGGCTGTGGTGGCAGCAGGGGAATTGGCTTTATGTGGGTTCACAGAGAAGGTGACATTGGGGCCGAGAGTCACGTGCATTCTAAGACCTTGCGAGGGGGAGACAGTACGTGCTTGGCATGTTTCGGGAATCGCAGGAGGCATGTGCCCAGAGCAGAACAAGGGATGGAGTGGGAGGAAATGAGGTCACTGTCTGAGGCTGTGTTTTCTGGGGCTGCTTTTCTTCTGCTCCTTTTCTCTCTGAGGGAGATGGGAAGCCCCTGGGGGCGGGGGCACAGAGGAGAGGCATCCCTGGTCCTGTTAGAACAGGACTGCTGGCTTCTGAGTACAGGATGGGCTACGGAGGGCAGGCAAGAGTGAGAGAAGCCAGGAGACCGTTTAGAAAGGTATTGTGATAATCCGGGTAGGAGGTGATGTTGGCTTGGCCCATGATCATGGAGGTGGGAGGACGACGATGCTAGATCTGGTTTCTCGAGCCAGCTCTGCGCCTGGCACTCGATATTATTTAGTGGAATAAAATGGCAGCATTTCCATCGGGGTCAGCAGTGGCATCACCTCCAGGAATTCTGATGGTGCCACTCCAGGAGGAAGCCTGGACCTACTTAAAAGCCCTATGGCCACAGCTCTCCGTGTTCTCCTTGTTTCCCCTGAGAACAAAGCTGGCTGAAAGGGCTACATTTTTGCCTTCATTTACATGCGTGTGATGGGATGAGAGAAGAAATTAGAGATAATTCTATTTTCCGTGATTAACCAAAATAGTGATTAGTAGGTAAAACCTTTCAATCTCTTCCAAGCCACCTGTAGGAAGGGCTGGCTGGGACCGGGCAGGAGTGCAGGGTTTCTCACAGCAACCGCCTGGCTTCCATGGCAGAAAGACAAGCGCGCGTTAACATTTCAAACGCATTTGTTCTCTCCCGTGTAGTTAATTAATATTAGCGAGTGGCTAAAGGGTTTTTTTTTTTTTTTTTTTTTTTTTTTTTTTTTTTAGATACCAAGCTTCTGTGAAGCCAGCAGCTCTTTAATTTTTAACAAGCTCGGCACATACTCTGCACTCTTAATGAGCAGTTAGCATTCGGCTGGTAGCAAGATGAGCATTAGTTTAATCAACACACCACATGGTGGTTCTGAGGGATGCGATTTCAGAAAGGGTCAGGGTTTGGGAGGAACGGAGAGTTTTGTAAATAAATGGGGGTGTGAATACAAAAAGGCCTACCGGCGGCATCACTAAGCAGAGCTCTGGATGGGAAGCCGTCCCATAAATCAGCCCGAGAAGGCCCCCGCCCCCCGGAGGGTGATTTGAACTTGAGTCCCCGCTGAGGGCTGCCTCTGACGGGCCAGGCGCTGCTCGCAGACCTCTGCTAATGGCCTTGAAAGGGAGAAGGTTCAAAGAGACTTGGTTCCCAGGCCTGCTAATGAGCTGGAGGCCTCTTCCCCTAATGAACCGGGTTCTGTGGGATCCTCCCCCGCCCCTTTATGAAGGGAAGGCAGCCCAGAGTTCACAAAAGCATCACGTCTTCGTGGCAAGGAGAGCGTGCAGCTGGGCCACCCGGGGGCGGCCTGGAGGGGAGCCACAGAGCTGGCAGAGGTCGGGCCGGGCCAGCAGGGCTCTGATGGGCATTTGTAGGCCAGGGGGCTGTGCCGGGGCCCCTCACAGCCTGGGAGCCTCTTCGGAGTAATGCTACTACCTTCGGCTGCTTCCTAAACTGTGATCATTACCACTGTTATAACTTATCAGATGAATATTGTAGCCACTAAAACCCTCGTTCTGATGAATCACTTTGTTATTAGTCATTGGTAGCCAAGCTTACCGCAGCCACTCAAACGGCCCTTGGATATTTTTCTCTGCCCACCCGCGTCCCGGTGCCGGGATTCAACAGTACAATTATTCAGAAGCGTAACAAACACATGCCCAAACATCCCTCTATCACAGTCATCTTTGTGGAAGTCAATGTTCCCCCCCCCCCCCCAGGAATACAGTTTGACATCTCCAATTGAAGCATTATTTCTGCTGAAATCGTGCATTTGATTTCATGCACATTGCCAGCCCATTCCCACAATGAGTGCCTTTCTAAGCGTCGTTTGGTATTACAGAGTTCTTAAAAACACATACACATGATCATGTAAGTTCACAAACCCAAAGTTATGAAAGACTCTATAGTTCATTAATTAATCTTTCTACATTTTAATTTTCAACGGAAGGTAAAACTTGGCTGTGACACAGTAAGATTATTGTGATGAGATACAAATTATGAAAATTACGGCTTCAATCACTTGCCAATTTGGAGTAAGACCTTTTAAAGAACAAAATTGCCCATCGCTCCCCTCAACCCTCGCATCCCACAGCTAGCAAAAATATATTACTATTTTCAGTGACTGAAACTTTGAGAAATGTTAGCTGGTATGCTGGCTTTGGGTTTGTCCCCTTCCTATTTCCCCAGTGAACAGAAAGAGTTTTAGAATGTACACAAATTTACTCTCCCATGAACTGTTTGGAATTATTATGAGATGCATTCAAAGCTGACCGCCCCCCCACCATGGTTGACCCCCTCGCGCCTAATCAGACCTTTCGTTCTGCTTCCAGAGAGCTGATCAGCTTCCTTGGAATTTGCTGATGACGCAGGAGAGCTTCGCCTGAAGATGGAAACACTGGAGTCGGAGCTGACCTGCCCTATTTGTCTGGAGCTCTTTGAGGACCCCCTCCTGCTGCCCTGCGCACACAGCCTCTGCTTCAACTGCGCCCACCGCATCCTGGTGTCCCACTGCGCCACCAACGAGTCTGTGGAGTCCATCACCGCCTTCCAGTGCCCCACCTGCCGGCATGTCATCACGCTCAGCCAGAGAGGTCTAGACGGGCTGAAGCGTAACGTCACCCTGCAGAACATCATCGACAGGTTCCAGAAGGCATCCGTGAGCGGGCCCAACTCCCCCAGCGAGACCCGCCGAGAGCGGGCATTCGACGCCAACGCCATGACCTCCGCCGAGAAGGTCCTCTGCCAGTTCTGTGACCAGGATCCTGCCCAGGATGCCGTGAAGACCTGTGTCACTTGCGAAGTGTCCTACTGTGATGAGTGCCTGAAAGCCACTCACCCGAACAAGAAGCCCTTCACAGGCCATCGTCTGATTGAGCCAATCCCGGACTCGCACATCCGGGGGCTGATGTGCCTGGAGCACGAGGATGAGAAGGTGAATATGTACTGTGTGACCGATGACCAGTTAATCTGTGCCTTGTGTAAACTGGTTGGGCGGCACCGAGATCACCAGGTGGCAGCTTTGAGTGAGCGCTATGACAAATTGAAGGTTAGTCCGACCCGCCTTAAGCCAACCCCTTTGTGCCAGCAAATGTCATAGAAATGAAAAGTGTATTCACTGCTAGCTACGTGGCAGGTGGAGGCTCTCTCTTCACCTCGGTTATCTGATTTGTTTTAGCATGCTTCTTGGCAGCCCGAAGGTCACACAACCAGGGCATCTTGTAAAAGTTGACTGCTGCTTGTAATGTTAGCGTTGTCAAGGTGAGGGCGAATTTGAAAAATCTGGATCATTTTCAATCCTTGCAGTTGAGAGACAGACAGACAGACAGAGAGACCCAGGGAGAGGGAGACACAGAAAGATTTGAGTGAGATCAAGAAGGAATGGCAGATACGATCTGGCTTCGGGCACTTTGGGGGCATTTATTTTCCTCACTCATCAGGGAAAACTAATTTCACTCGCATTGTACCTGTATCTAGTTACCACACAAACAAAAGACTAGGAGGAGGAATGCCTGAAGCAAATGTGGGATTTTAGGGGACATGTGACCTTCTATTCCTGGTGGAAATGCTATCCAGCTTCTTGGGGAACTAGAGCGCTCTGACCATCTCGGGTTTCACGAAAGAATTCCTTCTCCTGCAGGCTCTTTACTCGGGAAGGTTACAGGCAAGACTGTTTGAACTTTCCTTTTAACGTGAAATTATTAACTTAACTGCAGCTCAGGGAATGATAATTAATATGACTATACATCAAATTAAAAAATCTCTCTCTAAATATGGCTAGAATGCACCAGGGAGGAAATAAGCCAAGTCTCCAGATGTCTGTTCAACTTCAGACGACGGGTAGGTCTAATTATTGCAACCTCAGCCGAGAGAGTGTGCTCATATAGTGAGATACTGTGTTCACCAACTAATTTTAGTTCACAAGACGTCAATTAAAAGGAAAGGAAGCATAAATTAAGAGCTTTGAGTAAATATATATTGAAGTCCTTCCTCTCGGGAAACACACACACCGTTTTGTTGAGCAAACAAAAAATGAATCACGTGATCCAAAGAGCATTACCACTCAGAGCACATCACCACCTTTCACAAATGGTTCCTATCACTTCTCAGCGCCAATGGATGCGTGTGTTGCCCGGGACCTCACAATTTACTTTGTGATGTAGCATTCACAGACCACATCTGTAATTTGGTTTGGTTATTTCTTCTTATGATGAGGGAAGTTGATATGCTGAAGTGAATCCCCGCTCCAAATGTCACTTGGGGAACGGAAGCATCACCTGGGCAGCGTGCCTCCCTTCAAGTGTCCAATGACGACTGGAGCAAATCCATCTTTAAACATGAAGGGGGAGTTAAGCCCAAGGATTTAGTGATATAGACAAGGGAAGACAGATATGATGAGTTGTCTAGTGCAGTGCATGGCAGCAGCCAGAAACATGACAGAAGTTAATAACAGCAAAGGCGATGCATGTGTGAATTGCGCGTCTAAAGCAAATTCTTCAGAAATGGATATGGCTGTCAAATTTGAGAAACTGAGATGATCTCCCCCACCCCTCTATTTGATTGGGAACAAAATGTTTGCGATGATAAAAAAAATGTCCCCTGGATTGGATCAACACTGCCTTTTAATGATCGTTTGTTAAAATGTCACGATGATGTTCGCTAGTCGACAACTCCAGATTTGATCTTTAAACCTGGGAGTTGGGTTTTCCTCTTGTGAGCTATCAAGGAGAAGTTATTGATTATGTACATAACATCTCCAAATTTATGAGGCGAGGCTGTCATGCTCTATCCCTTTATGAGATGAAAATGAAACTTCTATTATGAGCCCTGCACATTTGTCTAATCAAGCTGGTGGGTTAACGGCTGTTGATACTGTCACCCGGAGGACCTGACAATTAACGATGTAGTATATATTATCTTCTAATTACAGAACTATATGCATATAAACAGCACCCAGTGCACCAACACACATTTACAGCTGCTCAACAAAACATACTTATGAGCATTTATTTACAGCCATTTCACAAAATGAGCTTATAAGCATTTAAACAAATAACATGCTAACATAGCATGTTTGTTCTAAAACGTGCCACTTACGTTAGAAGAATCATAAGCATATATGACATTTGGGTGTCTATGGTATTTTAATTATCACATATTTATGAACACAAGTACTTCCTTGCTTTTTAAAAACCTCATTACAATATATACATTGATTTTAAAAAAATTATTGTTGAAAATAACAGCATCCAAAAATGCCCCAAACCAAGGAAGTGTATTTTTGTTCATTATTATAATACTTCCATCTGGAAAAGTAAGTGCGTCTGTAAGTGTTGTTTTCTGAGACTTTAGCATCTCATGCAGAAATGGGTTTGTGATGATGTGAAGACACACATGTAATGTGGGGAAAGCCCTGGCGGGTGGCTCAGTTGGTTGGATCATCATCCCATACCAAAAGGTTACAGGTTTGATTCCTGGTGAATTCACATCCCTAGATTTCCGGTTCGATTCACATAGTCAGGGTGTGTCTGGGGGGAAACTGAGTGATGTTTCTCTTTCTCTCTCACATTGATGTTTCTCTCCTCTTCCTTTCTCTCTTTCTTAAAAACAAACAAACAAACAAACAAAAAACAAACAAAGAGAAAGTATAGAGAAATTAGAGGATGCTTTCATTGATAAGATGGTAGATCTGCTTTACTGATTTCAAATATATAAGGATTTAGGTGTCCCCAGTTTGAAATTGTTTTTGTCTTTCAGTTAATAAAAGTCTGTTGTTTGAAGAGGGGAATTCTGTGATTATAAGGAATGATCATTTCTTGTAACAGCACTAAACTTTTGGGGACTTTTTACTCATATTGGGTCTCAGTATACATGTATTTATATACGAAATTGGCATACATTTTTGCACATTACAATTTTTTTCTAGGTGTAAAGAAAAAATATATATAAAAATTCCAACATGTAGAATTCATGCAAAAAAAAAAATCTCTCACATTGTCTGAAATAGCATCATGTCGGTAATCTAATGCTTTCAGAGACTGCGCACTGGAGAGCACTCATAAAATATTGAAGCAAAGAGAAAGTTAAGCCAGCATTTCCTGAGCTCCGTCCTAAGATTAAAAAGAGAAAAGTCTCCCCGCCAAATGAAAAAGCCTCTAAAATGGAGCATCTCATAAGGCGAACCTTTTCCCATCATTTTAATTGCATTTTGAGAAGGCTGTCGGTCCTGCAAACTTGGATTAAAAGTTTGGTTTGTGAACCACATAACATGTAAGAGAATTTAATATAATGCATTCCAGAGTTTTTAAGGAATTACAATGCAGTAATTCCTTTTCATCTGTTCCAACATACAACGTCGGAGCTCTTGTTTCTTTTCTCTGGTTACACCTATAAAAGTACACAAGCTGAGAGAAGTCGACCTTTCGATGCCCTTCAATTTCAGCTTAGCCCCACTTCAAGGTAGATGATGCTGAAGTTCCAAACCATTGTCCTGATATTCTGACTAGAAAAGTTGGCTGCAGGTTAGAGTGTGTTTGTCTAATGCGTGCTTCAGTGGGTCACCCCATTGGAATGTTGTAATGGTTTGATAGAGGTTCCAATGAAGGCTCAGCTTTCCTATGCAGCCCTTCTCACCTGCAGGTGAAGACTTGGGATTTCACTCCTGGGTTTCATTTACAGATCGGAGGTTCCTATACTTTTGAAAGTCTTGTGCTTTATTTGCAATTGGGAAATTTATAAGTGGATATTGAGCTAGATTTTTTTATTATTATTGATTTTGTACAGAGATGAAGGGAGAGAGATAGAGAGCTAGAAACATCAATGAGAGAGAGTCATCGATCAGCTGCCTCTTGCACACCCCCTACTGGGGATATGCCCACAACCAAGGTACATGCTCTTGACCGGAATCGAACCCGGGGCCCTTCAGTTCCCAAGCCGACTCTATCCATTGAGCCAAACCGGTTTTGGCTAGATTTTTTTTTTTTTTTTTTTAGAGTTTTCCTCAGAATTCTGTAACTCGTTTATTCTTTGAAAATAGTAGCAGGTATAGTACAGGTTCCAGTGAAAGGTGTGTGTGTGTGTGTGTAGTGCAGGTAGTGACCAGAAGCCACGGATGCTGCCTCTTACAATGTGTAGATTGGGTCTCCACCACGTAGAATTATCTGGCCCCTTTTATCAATAGTGCCCAGGCTGAGGAATTCTCGTCTGTGAGAAGAATTTAGTGTGTATCAGTGTATTTATTAGCCAGGGTTGCAATAACAAGGACCACAAACTAGGTGGCCTAAATGACAGAAATGTATTGTCTCACAATTCTGTAGGCCAGAAGTCCAAAAATCAAGGTGTCAGCAGGGTTGATTTCTTCTGAGGACTGTAAGAGAAGGATGTGTCCCAGACTTTTCTTCATTGGCTGTCATCTCCCTGTGTCTCAGCACCTGGCATTCTCCCTGTGTGCTTGTTTTTGTGTCCAAATTTTCCCTTTTTATAAGAACATCAGTCATATTGCATTAAGGGCCTACTCTACTCTAATATGCCCTCTTAATAATTACATCTACAATGATTGATGTTTCTATCTCTCCCTCTCCCTTCCTCTCTGAAAACAATAAAAATATTTTTTTAAAAGGGAAGAAAATATTGTTTACAAATATTTGTAAAATATGTTAAACCTATATTTTAAGTTTCTTACTTAGGTACAAAATTATTTATGATATACAGAGTAAAAGAAAACATCTCCAGGGATATGTTTTTTACAGGAAGCTCAAGACCACATCCTTCCTCTCTCCTTCTCACCTGTCTTTTCCCTCTCATGAGCTCTCTCTCCCCTCCTTCAGCAGAGGAGAGGAATGTATTATTGTCTGATGATTTATTATTATTGGAATAATTTTTGATAAGCTTAGAGAGTTCTGGAGAAATGCACAGACAAGTACAGAAGGTACCTTTTAGTCATGTGTATGTGGAAACAAATGTAATTCGTGGACATGTTGCTTATAGTTCCTGTGCTGAGTTATAGTTTTCTGTAAAACACGACCAATAATGTACTTACTGTTGTGGGGTTGAACCCTGGGTTCAAAATAAGACCACCGGAGGCTGATAATTATTTAAAAAAAGCAGGCAAGGATTTATTGACTGGCCAGGGCAGGCACAAGAGTACCGCACGCAGGCGGACTCCAAACGACTGCGCCGCTTTAGGGGCAGGTAGTTATTTTTAAAGGCTCTGAGAAGGAAAACCCCCATTCTGTAACAAACTGTTGTTTGGAATTTTCTGCTGTTCTTCCCAGACAAAATGTTGCTTTCTAGTTTGCTTTAGCCTGTTTGAAGAATGATGAAGATAAACTTTAGGCCAGAGACCAGATATGCCCACAATCTCAATACCATGCCAGGTGCATTCTTTTAATTGGATAGAACAGCATTGTTTTCGAGGCCAGCATCGAGATAACCACTAAGTGTACTTAGGGCTGGCTCTTTAATGAAAAAGAAAGTTCTGCCTGTAACCTTGCCCAGAACTTGAACTCATCCTCCCTAAGTCCATCGTGCGATGAACAAAGCAAGTAAGTGAAGGTCGAAGTCAGAATAGTAGGGTTAAAATTCAAACAGTAGTTTTTACCCAAGTATGATTGCTATCATATTTCACTTACTTGCATAGAAACTTGGGAGAACAAAATAAAATATTTTATCTGTACCCTCAGCATCGGGCCTGTCACAGAGGAAGCCTGCAATATGCATTAGAACATTACCATATATGTTAGCAACCAGCGGGTATAGTGTGACGTTAAGATGTGGACTTTGGAGGGAGACTACCTGCCAATTATTTTTTTAACCACTGCTTGTATTATTTGAGTGTGAGATAAGGATTCGTGTTGTTGCTTTAATGTGTTTTGTAGTTTTGTTTCCAAAGCACCTGGCAAAGGGCAGAGGCACAATAAGGAATAAACACTTGTTGATGGACACGCAGAATTGATGGGTTAGGAGTGTTTCGGAATTCAGAGGAAGAAAAGATGATTCTGGTTTTGAGTAGACAAGAAACCTTGCTTCAGGGTGGTGGTGGGGTTTAGCTGCCATGACAGATTGGTGGATTATGCATCAAAGAAGAGTGAGGCATTCTTTAGGAGGGAGGCCAGCAGAGACCTGTTGGCAGGAATCTGCAAGACAGTTTAGGGATCCTAGACAATGCTGGCTAGAGCACAGGGTGCTGATGGAGGGGCCAGGAGAGAGAGTGTTAGAAGAGTCATGCTGGGAGGAGGTTTTGAAAGTCTTTGAATGCCAGGTTAAGGGTCTGGGGCATTTGTCCTCTTCTCTAATAGTGTTGCACTGAAATAGCTTTGTTTTTGAGAGAGGCTGATGTGTATATTCTGAAGGTCAGATGCAGATATAGGAAAGATTAGGATTACTGCACACACAGAAGAAATAGGATGGGGAAAAGACATTCATATTTCTCTAGGTTTTATATTCTCTTTTTTAATTGGAAAAGTGAAGTGGTATCATAAGCCAAAACTTAACCCACGTCAGCAGAAACATGCAAGGGTGTGTGATTCAATGTCTTGCCCATGAAGACTAAAAAGAAATAGGAGATGTCATTGCTGATTTGCCCCTCACCCCAGGCATACATGCAATTCTGCCCTGCTTCCCTAGTGCAGCGACACACTGGCAATGGAATGTGCTATTTTTTTCTGGCTTTTTTGATTCACTATAAGGAGGATGCTCTCCCACCCTCCGGATGCCTACTACAAACCTAAGTAATATTTTGGGCCAGAAACAGCCTTGGAACTCATGTTTCATCCCTGCTCTGCAGATGAGGAAATTGAGGCCGAGAGTGGTAAAACGTTCTCAAAATCAATAGTGAGATGACTTTGAACTAGGACTAGAACACAGTTCCTCGGCTACCCAGTTTGTTCTGTGTCTCTTTGGCTACTTCCTATTGCAACCAACTGTGCCAACTTGGACACCATTGCCTTTTGAGCGATCCAGTCACTTCTGATGCTGCTTTTGAGGTTTTGAGACTAAATCCAGTGATTTTATGTGATTTTAAACACATACCTGGGTTGGCTCTAGGCCACCATCATGGCTATAGGATTATGCCTTCAGAGCCACACACACACACACACACACACACAAAAAAAACAACAACAACAACAACAACACACAAACAAAAAAAAAAAAAAACAAGAAATGCCTTATATCCCATGCCGATGTTTTCTATAGTTGAGCCAGTGTAGAGATCTCATGCCAGGATCTAAGGACATATACACTGAGTGGCCAGGTTATTATGATCTCTGAACACATGATAATCTGGCCACTCAGTGTATATACTATATATATAGGCCCAGTGAATGAATTCGTGCATGGGTGGGTCCAGCCAGCCTGACAAGGGGGAAGAGACATGGCGGTTGGCCTGCCTGCCTGCTGGTCGAACTTCTGGTCGAGGGAACAATTTGCATCTTAGCCTTTTATTCTATAGGATATACACTGAGTGGCCAGAATATTATGCATTCAGAAATCATCATCTGGCCACTCAGTATAGATAGAGTCAGATGACCTTGAGGACATCACAGAGGAAAGGAGATGCTCATATGAAAACAAATGAATTGTAATTGCAACTTCAATGTGCTCACTACTTTCCTTCCTAGGGTATTTCCCCCCAGAATGTCTTAATATACACATAACTTTTAATTTAATTTAAATATGTAAAGTGAGTAAACACAGGTGAGGAGTAGCTATGCATGGCATTTGAACTTAAGTTGAAAAGTTTTGAAAGAACGCACTTCATTTTGACCAGTTACAAAGTTAAAGCTAGTACCACTTGCTGAAATTACATTAACTAAATATTTTCTTTTTTAAGGCTGAGATATTCAAAAGTCTTTAATCCCATGTCATTGACAAAGCATAAGTTAGGTTATCCTTTGAAAGAATGGTACCTTTTCCTACACTGGCTAGGTAAATAATAAAGAGGATATGAGTGGCATGAGAAAGTGGACGTGGCTCAAGATTTGATTTATTTCAGTATGTGACATAACCATTCTGGAAAAATCTGATAAAATATCATTTACAAAATCCAACTCAAACTTATTCAATTTATATTTTTGACTTTTGGGTATAATACGTAAGGTATTTCAATGCCCATTAGGATAGCTTTTAAGCTGACAGAGGAAAAGATATTTTATATTTCTCAACAAAAAAGAAAACGCTTGTAAAGTGTCTAGCATGGTGATTGGCACATAGTAAGTGTTCCGTGAACACAAGGTATTATTAAATCTAGGCATTTACTGTTACAATAAAGTCTTAGCTTGTATGATCCAATCATGAATATCCTGACAGTATTATAAAATACTCACTGGTTATGTGGTCACTTGGTGTTTGTGATTGACATGGGAAACTTTGAACAACCCTCAGGGGAATTATAATTGGGTGGAAACTTTGATTTGCCCTTCTTTCTTAACCAAGCTAAGTAGTAAAATGGACTTTTAAGAAGCCGTGAGTGGTGGACTAAAGAAATGGCTTTAAAAACAAGCACCATTTTGAAGTTCGTGGAGGATGAGCTAGTCTTTTGTGTTCTTGGTTTGTCTGATGGAATCAATGCCATAGGTATTGATGGGCCAGAGAGAAGCTGGCATTTGGGTTTATGCCATGACTGTCATATTCAGACACATAGACAGATGTGACAAATATAGGTGACATGCACAGGAGACTGGACCAATCACAAGCTCAGTTGGTTAACATTTTTTTTTTTTATATATATGTAGATCGCCTTTGATGTATGAGTCCACGCTGGCCTTGGGCTGTGTGTTAGCAGCTGTCTTCTGCAGAATAGGAAGAGGGAAAGGAGGGGGTTCAGGATTGGTTAGGAAAGAGCTTGCAGAAGGAGCAGTTGTCCAGCACCTCCCAACCCCCATTGTAGTGGTTTGGGGTGTTTTGTTCTCCATACTCTTTTCTGTGCCCATTGGGACAGAATACATAGAACAGCAGTATTATCATCTGTCTCCTTCTTTCTACTTTACTACTAATTGAGGGAAAAATCAGGAAAATAATAGTTTTTATTCACATTGGGATAGACTAGGTTCTCATTACGGGGGGGGGGGGGGAGGGAATAAGGAAAGCATAAAAGCTGCTATCCCCTTTGTGCATTTATAAGTCAACAATTTCCCCCATCTGCCTTATCAAACCTTCCTTAACAAAAAAGAGGAAAGAACCCTTATTTATTTCCCCAAGGAATATTTGTGTGTAGCTAATGAGATAAGCCCTGGGCGAACTCTGGGAATGCAGAAATGAATAACAAAGATAAGTCATCGCTTCCATGGTCTAGACGTAATTATAACTTGTGACAAGAAAAACGGCCTATGAAAGAGGTTTGTGGAACACAATCCATGAGATAGTTTTAAATATGAATAAGAGTAAAAATTGCTGACTTAGGTGTAAATCGCCTCATTCCCAAAGCTGAAGTGAAAACTTTCAATGGAAAATGGTGTTCAGAGAGAACAAACAGTGGCATTCACCCTGTGCATTCCTCTGGAGTGGCAGGTAAGGGAGAGTAGGAGGGCTCCCATCCATGATAAAATCTCAGAAGCAATTTATGGCATTTCCACACCAAAAGGACCCCTGTCTAGGAAGATGTTGTGAGCAGCAACTGGAGGAAGTGCCATTGTGTTGGTGGGCGTGCTTTATTTGTTATGGAATTTTTACAAACTTAGGTGTTAGGATGAATATCCTGGCCTGATAAGAGAGGTTTATTTCCTCCTCTTTGACCCTTGACATGGCTGTCCAGAGCTCAGTTGCTCTGAGTTGGGTGTCATCAGATTGAAGGCTCAGAGGAGGGAAATGAACAGGCTTTCAGACTTATGCTTCTATGACCTATAGCTCCTGGAATAGGAGGCATAGGGAACTCATACAAACACCACCAAAGAAGCTTGGAGGAGATGCTTTTCTTGCTCCTGGATTGCTGAATCAGGGTCTAGATGGTCTCAGCAAACAATGGTCTTACCCATTTATAATGTTCAGCTCATTAAGGGGAATGGTTCCAGTTTCTGTTTTATTATGGAAATTCATCTGGGAACATTGTAGGCAAGGTTATCATGCTGCCCCATACTTCTAGAAGAAAGTCGTGCAGGCCAGGGCTGGTGGTAGTAGAGGGAGGAGGAGTTATCTTTCAAGATGCCGCTTTAAGTTGTTTTGAGGTGTGGTTCAGGGGTATTTGTGGATTCAACACCAAGAACCGGCTATTACCAGGAGTAATAACTAGCATTTGTAAATCTCCAGATTGACAGTTTGCAAAGCACTTTCAAGTATTATTTGATCCTTGGAACAACCATGTATCTCCTGCAAAAATATGAGCAAGATAATACCTGCTCATTAGGGATCTTGGGAGGATTAAATGAGATAATATATAGGTCCAACTGTCTAGCCCAACATCTAGGGGGTGGGAGAAGCGCAGCAAATAGGAACCTCTTAACCAAGCAGAACATGAGGCCGCAGGAAATTAAGTAGCTTAACTATGGTTAGAGACATTGAAGCTTGGGAGCTCAGATCCAGAGACCCCATCATGCCCCTAACTAATCATCACCTATGACTGAGGCAGAAGGAACTGTGATGCAAACGCGCTACACTTCAAGAAATTAGCAAGAAGTAAAAAGAGCTTGGATGATGGAGAGACAAAATAGTTTCATATTAGCTTTTGACACAAGAGCTCCCTGGACTGAGCAAAGAAGTTTCCTTTAAAGTGGTGATTATGATTCAAGATAAACTGTTTTCGGATCTAATACAAACAAAGAAGTAAAAATACAAAGTTGAAGTGGGAATCCATGTGGAATAATTTTTATTTACTTCTAGTAATGCTAAATGAAGGAATGAAGGAATCTCTGATGATCCCTAAAGTTATTTCATCACTTGAAATGTGGTTATTTATTTGCTCTGGTTAAAAATGAAAATTTAGAGTCTTGGTCTATGAGTTTAACATTTTAAATCTCTTAAGAGACCTAAATGAGTTCTCATTCCTATTTAGTTATTTTTTGGCAAAGCATGGATGCAAATAAAAATGGTCACCATGTGTTAGTCAATAACAGCTTTTCGGTCTGTTATCCACCCTTCTTTCTAGGATTGCTTATCAGTGAGAATTTTAAGTTTAAATGAGTTTTATTTATTTTAATTAAATTTATTGGGGTAACATTAGTGGAAACGATCATCTAGGTTTCAGGTGTACCTTCTATGTTACAAGATAAACGAGTTTCTTAGACCAGAGTGTTCAAACATAAACGCAGACAGGAACCACTCAGAGGTCTTGTTAAAATGCAGTTTCTGATTCAGCAGTTCTGCGGCAGTTTGGAGTCTGATTTCAACTTGCACCCTGGCCTTGCCATTTTAGAGTTGTGTGAATTTAGATGGAAGGAAAAACAAAACTAACTATGTAAGCCCCATTTCCTCATTGGTATAACAGAGGTAATAATTTAGGATCCAACCCTGTGATGCTTGACCCTTGGGAAGCCCTGGACAAAAGATAGTGGGCCCTCTCCCCATTACTGTTTTATTCTCTGAGGGCTTCCATCTCTTCCCCTCTTTCTTCCAAATTTGAAGCCTTTTCTGCAATTATGAAGATAATATAGATTCTTCTAAGAAGTCAGACAATCCAAAGTTTATATAAATAAAAGTGAAAAACCTCCCTTCTCAATCCTTTCATCCCTTCCTCTATTAACTCCAGACTGTTCTTCAGTGCATGGGACAATGCACCAACTAACTGAGCCACACAGGCCAGGACCAGATTGTTCTTAAAAGGACCAAGTCTTGACTCACTAAAGCTACCATAGCATAGCTTTCCATAAAATTCTCTAATCTCAGACATTCCATATCATTTTACCATTCCTTTATAATTCCATTCCATTCCATTCCATTCCATTCCATTCCATTCTATTCCATTCCATTCCATGTTATTTTATAAACATTCGTTGGGCACAAGCCTTCTTGCCCCAATCATTTGTCCATTTCTCAAGCCCAGAGAGTGTATTTTATAATTATTTTGTATCTGATTACTCATTTTCAGTGACTGGAACATTTTTTTAAAGGACAAGGTATTTTATCAGCAGTAAATACTTGTTGAAACAAATGAAACAGCTCATAATAGTTTAATCAGATTATAGTATATTATGTTAGTAGAATTTGTCCATCAGATAAAAAAAGGAAAACCATAGTCTACCAGCCATTCTCTGGAATTTGGAATACATAAGCAAGCAAACTATTGCCTTTCAAGTCTCTGCATTCATTTTTGAGTCTACACATTGCTCCCCACTGATTACAAAAAAGACCATTTGACTTTTTAAAAAAATTTAGTTCAGGCAGGGATGGTGAAATATTTGCCATTCACAAAAGGTAGAACAAAATAACATTGTATACATATACATACACACTGATCCCCGCCCCCGCATACATACTTTTTGTGTATATAGTTTGTTTCCTGTGTTTCAGTGCAGTTATCTTTAGTTCCATTTTGAGGCAGGATGATGATAACTCATTAAGACCTTAGTCAACTTAGCAATACACGATTGCCTTCTTATCACAAGCTGAGGGTCAAGAGGGCTGGTACTGGCATCTAGTGAGTCAAGGCCAGGGACACTGCAAGCATCCTAAAGGCACAGGACATCCTCCATGGCAGAAAATCCTTTTGCCTTACATGTCAGCGGTACCAAGGCTGACACACCCTGAATTGAACCAAAGCATTTCTGCCAGCAGCGCAAAGGGAAATGCTCGACTTCACTCTTAGGCATTGACTTGTTTGTGTGACCTCCAAACCAAATCCATTCTGAGAGGTAGAAAGCCCAGCCTTTGTAGAATCCCTCTCCCGCCATCTGTGGCTGCCCTGAGTGGCAGGCTGGCAGCCACCCCAAGGCTCTGTGCATGGCAGGCTTCTTCCCTGCCCCCCTCCAGGCGCCTGGCCTGTCTTGAGCGGCCTGAGCCCACACATGCCATCCTTTGGGCTGTTTCAGCAATATTCAAACCTCCAAAGGCTTATTAAATATTCTTAATCCTTTCCCAAGACATGATTTAGGTACTGTTGATGCTATCTGCTATCCCCAGATTTCCTAGTTATTTCAGCTCATGTGTTCAGGTCTACCTTGCAGGTGTAGCTGTCTGTATCAGACAGCCTGAGGCTTTGTACCAAGTGGGAAGTCTGCAGAGAACAGGCTGGCAGCTGAGATGTTCACCCAAATGGCTCAGATTTGATGTCTAATGGGTTTAATTGTGATATATTCAAAGTGAATTATTTCCACAGATCAAAAGTTCCTCATTAAGTCTCTTAGTCTGTTTTAAATCTGTCTTCCAAAGGAACTGTTTATGTTTACATAGCTCTGCAACGTCATCTGTGTGAAACTGTAGATTCTAAACTCCTGAAGTTAAAGACTTGGAATGGCATAAATCAAACGAGAGTCTTCAGTGCTGAGGCCAGAGGGCTTTAGGCATGATTTCCGTGTTTGTTTCTGCAGGCAGATACTGTGTATTTCACAAGAGGTTCATGTTGTTGAAAGCCCTGAACTGGAAGGACCTCTGTCATTGTCTAGTCCAGTGGTTCTTGCCCCAACTGCATATAGATCACCTTGAGCAGGGGGCGGGCTCAGTGGAACAAGATCCTCTGGGGTGCGAAGCTCAGGCCCTGGGATTTCCCCAAAACTCCCCAGTGATTCTAGTCTTCAAACTTGGTCGAAAACTTTAATCTTACCTAACCTCTCAATTACAAATGGGGAAAGTGAGACCCAGATTAATTCATAAAGGCAAGAGCTAACAAACATACAAGAGCCATGTACTACTAAAAATTTTTGACTTGCCCTAGCCAGTTTGGCTCAGTAGATAGAGCATCAATCTGAGGACCAAAGGGTCCCAGGTTGGATTCCGGTCAAGAGCACGTATCTCGGTTGCAGGTTCCTCCCCTACCATGGCCCTGATGGGTGCGATTGCAGGAGGCAACCAATCATTGTGTTTCTCTCACATCGATATTTCTCTCTGTATTTCCCTCTCTCTTCCACTCTCTCTAAAAATCAATGGGAAAATATCCTTGGGTGACTGTTGGCTTTGCAGGCCCTAAGCTTTCTGCTGGAACTGTTCAAGTCTTCCCTAGCGTTAAAGCAGCTGTAGACAATACATAAACAAATGGGTGTGGCTGTGTGCCAATGAAATGATAAAAACAGGTGGCTGGCTGATTTGGCCCACGGGCCACAGTTTGCCAATCCCTAGTTGAGGCCTCACAGTTTATTAGTGGCAACCCATACGCTTAGATCACAAATATACCAACCTTTAGTGACTGCTCTGCTAAATGCGGTCTTCCTGTTCCAGGCAGTGTCTATAACATAGACAGTTTGGGTAGAAGTTAAATGAATAGCTTTACGCACGTTAAGACAAGTATCGTAGTGCAGATCCTCTTAGTCTGGACAATTTTCATTGTCTTTGTTCTTATGAGAGGTCGTCATTTTGCAGACACTTATCAAAGTTAAGATAATGATCATCACAATGTCTCCATTCTAAAGTTATAAACCAATCAATAGTATTTCTGCCCCAGAGATTTTTCAGCTAGAGAATCAGAAACTACGATGATGTGATCAGAATACTAAAGCAAGAAGGAAAAAAAAAATCCATTCTGCTAAGGAAAACGGGACCTGATTTTCTTTTGATGCAGTGAAGAAATCAATTGTAAATCTCTAAGTCTTCATCATTATGCTGATGACCGAGGAGGGGATATTTTACTTAGATTTCTTTTGAATAAGTGTGAACAGATTTGAATAATGCTGTATCTGACAGCTAAAGATGCCTCCTAGGAGTCCTTGGAAGTGACTATGGGATAAGACCAACATTCTAGACATGAAGACATCACAATGAATGTGGAGAGTTTTGTATTTGGCTCTTATTAACTATTTGTGTAACCCTCCAAAACGCAATCACAGAAATACGTTTATTGGAAGGTCAAAAAGCCATCGAATCTGGTCATTTTCCTTGGAGATTGATTTATCTGTACTTGGTAGTTATCTATATTTTTCAGAGAAGGTGATTTCACCTCTTCCATGTTGTGCCTAAACAATACATTTGATAAAAGTGCTTCCTCTTCTGAAAATAAATTATGGTCTTATTTACAAGGATAAAATTGCATTGTCAATACTCTCTCAGAATGGAGAGACACTAGAGATGGTGAAACAAAATTAATTTGTCTCCCAAGAGAAGTGTCTTTTATTCATCTCTGGGATCCCCCACTTTATGCTGCCTCCCCATGATGCTCCCCCCCTTCCTGCAGGCATCATTGAACTGGGCTTACTGAAGGGGCATTGGAGAATGACATTATAAGCAATGACATTATAGAGACATCACAGATTATAGCAGCATAGAGGGGGACCTGATGGAGAGGACACAGGAGATAAAAGTAGTCTAATACTCCATCTGACCACATAAATAACAGTGATTATACTTTATAAGGCCTACCCATACTAATTATAACATGCATAATAGCAATAGGTCATTTTCATAATTTTTCCTTATATCATGGTCTCTCTCCCCACCCCCCCCTTGCCTATTTCTATGACATTCATGGTCATTGACTTACAAGTTTTCAAAGATACTGGAAACTGGTTGAGATGAACGGTTTCTCTGAGGCCTTGTGCAGCAACCCTCGTGGCATTTAGTTTTTCTGAATCATATTTGGTTAGAGGCAATTTACAGCCCCTAAGATTTTTTTTTTGAATTTTTCAACATTAAAAAAAATTCTTTATTTTAAAATAATTCTTTATTGTTGAAAGTATTACATATGTTCCCTCTTTTCCCCCCATTGACCTCCTCTAGTCCCCCCTCCCCCACCCCAGGCCTTCAGCACCCTATTGTCTGTGTCCATGGGTTATGCATACATGCAATATATGCATACAAGGTCTTTGGTTGATTATCTCTCACCTACCCACCCTTCCCCATCTCCCCTTTGAGATTCCGCACTCTGTTCCCACAGATCTCAGTTTGAGTTTTGTCTCTGCCTCGGATAAGCTGCTTCTAGGTTCTGAACATCTCTAAGCCCGAGTTTCCAAATTATAAAACTGGTCCTAATAACTGCCTCTCATGGTTTATGTGAAGAGTACATAGATTGTGCTTCTAAAGGGTTGAGTAGAATGGTGGCATTTAATGACCATGCTCTGTTTTGTTTATTGCTGTTTTTTCAGTAATAGGGTAAAATAAACCCACGTTTTACAACATTTTCTATGCCTATTCTCCATCCTACAAAGACAACCTCACTGGCAGAACTTACCTGGATAAGTAAGTTGTCTAGTACTCCAGAAACCCTCAACAAACAGTGATAAGTTAGTATCTCTAGTGCTGTGATTATTATCCTGCTCTTTGGCGAAAGGTGGCCTAGACTGCAGCCTGGGGCTTCACTACAGATGTGGGTGAAGTTAGGAGAAATGCAAGACGAGGAACACATTGGAGGATGAATTTTTCCCCCATGAATGTGAGGACAGCTGTATCTAAGTTTGCTTCCTCCACTTTGCTTACCCCACCCTAGTAAAACTTGACTGCTGTCTTAATCTTTGATTCTTGAGGCTCAGGGGAAGAGTCATTTTTCCAGTGCTGTTGAGAGTTATATAGCCCTAAGTGATTTTAGGAAATAACAGTTTTCCAAAGGAGTGTTCTAGAAGATGAGTGATATGAGTTAATACCAAATGTTTTTTTCTGACAAGGGAGTGGTAGGCGATAAAAGAACTGCTAAGGTTGAACTGATCTTTATCCAGGTAAGTTCTGCCAGTGAGGTTGTCTTTGTAGGATGGAGAATAGGCATAGAAAATGTTGTAAAACGTGGGTTTATTTCACCCTATTACTGAAAAAACAGCAATAAACAAAACAGAGCATGGTCATTAAATGCCACCAAACCCTTGAATGATGATTTCTAAATTGCTCAAATTTAATGATTTTCATTAAAGAAAAGCAAAACATTTCAGAACATGTGTTGTTGTTGTTTTTTCAAATATGAGGCAATTATTCTTCATTTTACTGTTGCTTAATATTGTTTTGTTTCGGGGGTTGTTTAAATTTTTTTCCTAAGTGATAAATTCCATGCAATAAAAGACAGCAAGCAGTGGGTGTATTGCCAGAATATTTCAGGTATGTCCCAAACGTCATGGCAGGACAGAGGACACTTCATGGGTGTGGTTATTTGTCTTATGGTGTAGGGCATACTATTCTTTGGGAGTTCCATTTAAAATACATTGTCAATATTCAGTATTTTTTTTTAAGCTCTGGATATCTAAACCTTAAGCTTATTCCAGTATTTATTTATTTATTTATTTATTTATTTATTTTATTTATTTACTCCAGCAGCCAATTCTGCCAAACAGAACCAAAGAAAATAAAATAAAGAAAAACTAAGGAACAGAATCACTGACTACTATATGCCGGTAAACAAAAGTTTTTTTTTAAAAAAACAACCAAACAAAACAAACTCAGCATTGTTTGAGTGCAATAAACTGGCATTATTTCAGATGTGTTTCTTTTCCTTATTTCTCCTCTCCTCCCCTCCTCCTTCATCCAGAAATAATCATCTTGTCACCACGGGCACACGTCCTATTTGGGAAGATGTTTACCAGGGCCCTTTCCCCCTTTTCCTTTGTGGCCTGAATATTGGTGTGACTTTCATCCCTTTGCAGGCTAAAGGATCAATGGATGCACTGAGGGACTGAGCAAAGAGAAAAGAACAAGATTTTATCTTATTTCAGTCATGTAAGACACAAGACACAGGCTCCCAAAAGTACCTTCAGAGTTAGTCAGCTGGTATCATGATAGCCTACTACATGTTGAAAGTCTCATTTATCTGGGCTCAAGATGCTACCTTTTTTTAAAGAAAGGGGGGCTGAATCTTTCCATAATATTCTCTACCTTGGGTTACACTTATGTCCAGATAATTTTCTTGTTAAAATCCTGAAGTAAGTCAAGGTGTACATATGTACTCATCTAATATGTCATCTTTGAAAGGATAGCCTGTATTTTACAAAGTCGAGTTTATAATTATGTTGAATTTTTACTCTTTAGGATAGCGCCATTTTCACCTGTTCTGAGTTAGTCCATTATCCTTTCCTTACGAATTTGATTCAAACCTTCATCAGGGTAAACAGATAACCCAATAATTGATAGCAATCTAAATAAGAATTAACCCTTAACAGTTTGGGAGAAAACTGTGGTATTCAGAGATAATGATAGGGAATACTATATATATTTCTACCCCCAAGTTGGATTCAGTCCTATTATTGTTTATTAAACTCTAAAGTAGACCATTGGCCTAGAATTGGTTTTATTTCAAGTGAATTGAACATTAAAATGAAGCAATATTTCCCTTCTTCTAATAAGTTTTCTAATAAGTATTTCAATTCATGGTAGCAAAGCATTTTTTGAATTAAAGTCTTTTAATTAAGTCCTGGCAAGCAGTCCCAAGCATGTCTCTTCCCAGAAGAGTTTCTTCCCTGTGGTACAGTTAAGTGTTGACTGAGGTTTCGAAGACTCTATGTTCTAACCAGTGTCACTTAGATGAAGAATATTCCTTATTTCCTTTTCTCCCTGAACTGTAACCTTGTAAATTCCAACCAACCATCTCTTTGAAGCATTGACTCTCTTGGGCATCTGTTTGTAAAACCAGTACAATATGTTGTACTCATAAGAGGAATTCTCTAGAGATGCTACAAAGGAGCAAACCAAATGAATGAAAGTAATTGACATTTTAGAGAACAATGCCATAAGAATCAAAACATGCATCTATTCCAGAAGTCAGATGGTATGGGGGAAACAGGCTTTGGAATCAAATAGAACTATGCTTGGAGGTCATGCTCCAGCATTCACCCGCTGTGTGAACTTGGGAAAGTGAGCTTGAGTATGTTTCTCCATCAGAAAAGATTAGGGTAAGAACACATTCCTTATAGCATTATTAAGAAGATGAGAGAGAAACTATGCAAAATTCTTGGCATGTAGTATTACGTTCACTAATAGGGAGTGCTATTATTATTACTGCTATTGGAGTAATTCTATTATGCTGCTATTATGGCTGCTACTACTAGTATACTACTGCTATTTTTGTTACTACCATAATCCCTATTGTGTGAAGAGGGCTGTGTACAAAATGAATCGCCTTCTCCAGTTCTAAACAAATGACTTGTTACCTCATCCTAATTCACCTTTCCAGCTGGGATAGGAAAATGGCCAAATACTTTCAAATCAGATAAACTCAAGAGTAACTCATGGAGAATTTAGAACCAATGATGATATGAGAATGCATGCATGCTCCCAATGTTGAGTTTGTGTGGATGTGAAAATGAATGTTGTCAAAGATGTTGAGTTTATCTCATGGTCAATATTTGATCTGTCTATGCTGACAAGTACTTAACACACTTCAAAATAGATTAGAAGTATGCAGGCTCTGTTGTGTGGGTAGGATGGTGAATATTTATATACCAGTGAATGTGTCATATAGGGAAAATTTTTATGTTTGGTACATGGTAGTCAAACTGATACTTCCACTTAATGAAATGGAGTTAAATTGCACTACACATTCTTTTTTTTTTAATATGAAAGAAAAGTAAACTCAGATGTGATTATGATGGTATGTGACATGGTTGGAGTAGCTTTGAAACGTTTTGAAGTAGAACGGAATGAAGTACTTCAGTATTCCCACCACCAATGTCTATTTATATTCTAATGCCATTCAAACATTTGTTGACTTTCAATGTTCAGATAGGGAGACACTAAGATTAGCACACTGATATCTTTATAATTAAGGAGGTTACTATTCGGTAGACCTGGCTGCTATATTTAATCTATGGCCATTTTTTAAACTTTTGCTTCTCATTAAAAACTCATAATATCAATAGTTGAAGAAAAGAAAATTTTTATCGCAGCAAAGGTTCAAATTCAATCCTTTTATTCTTCAACTTTTTGTTTAGACACTTTTTCTGATGTTATTCACCACATTAATTACATAATTCTTAAGTTCCCACCCCAGCCCTCATCATGACTTTTTCATTTCTTACAATTGGCAGACATTGGTAAATAACGAGCTACAAGATATTTAAAGGTCTCAAGCATTTATTCCAATCGCACAAAGTACCCTAGGGAGACATTGCATATATAGTAGCAATGACCAAATGTTTCTTTTATTTTTATAATTGTTTTGGAAAACCATATGATTGCCAAAGACAGCATACACATGGTCAATTTGGATTCATCCCAGCCTTTAAAAAAATCTGCAAAACACATTAATGGTTGTAATGTATACAGTTGAGGTTTTTTTTTAAACATGCCTTCCAGCTGTACATTTGTAATGTTTAATTTAGGTGAAAATTCTATGAAGGATTTAATTTATATGATTCAGAAGTTTGTTAACTATTTTAAATGGGCATTGAGTTTTGCCAAATTCCATTCTATGTCATAAGAACATTGTCCACACTAGGTTCTATTAGTGGTGATAAAACTCCCCTGATAAATTGGACTGTTAAGCCAAGTGGTAAAATGGTGCCTGGAAATAAATGAGCCACAATCCAGGGGAGTCTATTTAGGCTTGGAAAATCAAGTGAAAGTACCTAGCTTTGGAGGGTTTCAGAAGTATTCGAAGTAAGGTGTTTCTCCTTTAAAGCTCCCACCTTCCACCCACCTCCCAAATTCCTCTATCCGACTCTTCATCTACTCTACCTGTGCTCAGAAAATACATGTTTGGGATTTTTATTTTGTGACTTGAACTCATTTTTGCCATTTTTAAAATAACATTTCTAGGATACCTATCAAAGCAGACACTAAACTATAAATTTTAGGCTTCTCTGTTTAGGAGATACTTGGTTATAGTACAAAAGGCAGATAAACTAGTTTAGTGTCCTTACATTTAAATACTTATTGTATTTTAGAACTTTAGGGAAGAAATTGCTTGTCAATTAACAACTTCTTCCTGTTTTTCTTTTTATCTTGATGCATGTAATTGGTTATCAAAAGGGATGACACACACATAATCTGGTTGAGAGTACACCACAGAATATTTTCTTCTGATTCAAAATTTAAAGTTAGTGATTTCAAATATTGACAAGTTATAATAACCAGCTGTAAATTACTAGAGGGAAAACCTCTTAGCACCTAAACTTACTCTTTTCTGTTTGTCTATAATCCATAAACAAGTGTCTACTAAATTCATCTGCTAACGTGTGACAACTTCTTAGGTGAAGAATAGAAGAGGTAGCCCTGAGAGTGAGGCCTGCATTTTCAGCTCATGTACAGGAGAGATTTAGGGATTGGGGCAGAGGTAGAGACAAATAGGCCTATCTATTGACTTTGATATTTTCCCATAGAACATCAAAATGCCAAGTAATTAGATCTTTCTAGAAAGCTATTAATAGAATTAGAAGTGCCCATTTAAGAGTGCTGCAAAAACTTTCAACTCCTAGGCAGCACCAGCATAGTTCTATAATCAGAGAACATTCTGCACCCCCTAAATTCATTCTCCGGATTTGGGGTGAAATTATCAAATTATTTTTTCCAAATTCTGTAGGAGCCCTAATTCACCTCCCCTTCCTTCCATCCATCCATCCATCCATCCATCCATCCATCCATCATCCATCCATCCATCCAACCATTCATCCTCCCATCCACCCAATTGCTCATTCACCCATCACCCGTACTTTAGCAGATATTTGTTGAGAATCTACTATGCAGCAAGCATGGCATTTGAGTCCAATGAAGGAAGAGAGAGACAGGAGTTCTTTCCTAATGATGTTTTCCTTCTAAGGGGGTTCATGAATCTTTTCTACCTGAAGTCCTCTAACTATAAGAAGAGGCAGGGAGAGTCTTAGTATATGTTACTAAGGAACATGGGCCCTGGTTGATTTAATGTCCACCATATTTGGGTGGAGTCCTCATTACCCACACCATATATTCAACTTGAATGGAACCATCTAAGTTGGGATAATAGATCTGCATGATCTATGACTCCAATGATGGGATACTGGTCTCAGATGATCAAGGACAAACTGATTCTCGTACTCTAAAGCAGTGGTCGGCAAACTCATTCGTCAACAGAGCCAAATATCAACAGTACAACAATTGAAATTTCCTTTGAGAGCCAAATTTTTTAAACTTAAACTTCTCCTAACACCACTTCTTCAAAATACACTCGCACAGACTGTGGTATTTTGTGGAAGAGCCACACTCAAGGGGCCAAAGAGTCGCATGTGGCTAGCAAAGCGCAGTTTACCAACCACAGCTCTAAAGCAATGAATCCGGCTCTGCAATTGAGCTAGTTTAGCTCTGAATCTCTTTGGATGAACTGCAGATCACTCTGCAGATGACAGTTAGAATCATTTGTGTAGGATACTAACAGCCCAGGACCAGATTAAGGTCATGGGCAAAACTCTTTGAACTGATTTCATAAGTACGTGGTGCTAGGAAGAAGTTGGAAATTTTCCAGATCTTAGAACCTTCCAAAGGCCCTCTAATTGGGCCTCCTCTAAAGTTCTTTAAGCAGAATACAGAGGTCTGCCTCTTACCTGAGCTTCCATTCCCCTCTACTAAAGCACATGCACAGCGGTGGGGAACAGAGGCCCAGTCACCCTATCTGTCATCTATATGGTAGGGGTGTGTGTGGTAGAGCCACTTCTAGTGTTGTGGTGTCTGATAACTGCTGGCCCTGATTTCTTCTGGAAAGTCTCAGGAACTAGACAGTCCTTAGGATTCATATAAATGGATCTGGATTTCACAAGGAGCCAGGAACCCACCTTCCCACTCTCTTTCAGCCTCCGTCTGACCCTGGGGGCTGGTTGTAGCCAGAATCAAACTCTTTGGCATACCATCTTTGAGTGGGCTGTTAAGGGGCTCCCTTTTCCAGACCTAAGATTTTGTCTAAGACGACTCTTTGGAAGCTAGAGACCCAAGAGCAGGAGTATCAAATTTTCCAGCAATATCAATCCATCTTGACAAAACAAAACATATCTTTCTGATTGGTTTCAAGCTGGTCCACATATATATTGTGAAATAATTAACCCCTCTCAGGGCACATTGAATACCTTTGTGTCCTGAGCACCAAAGATGCTATTTTTTATTAAATCAACATGAAGTTTCCCTTAGATACATGTGTTTTGTTTTGTTTTTTAAATATGTTTTCATTGATTTCAGAGGGAAAGGAGAAGGGGGAGAGAGAGAGAGAGAGAGAGAGAGAGAGAGAGAGAGAGAGAGGAGAGAGAGAAATCAATCAGAGAGAATCATTGATAGGCTGCTTTCTGGATGCCCCCCCCTGTTGGGGATCGAGCCTGCAACCTGCCCTTGTGCCCTTGACCAGAATCAAACCTGGGACACTCTATCCACTGAGCCAAACCAGCTAAGGCAGATGTATGGTTTTTATTTTTTAAAAATGCAATTGGTTATTGGGGGAAACTATAGCTACAAGTAGTGTTAATTTTCAATAAACTGGTTAAATATTGAAATTCAGGAAACTATTCAAGTTTAATCATGAAGAGAAAGTTAAGTATGTGGCTCAGTTTCTTTAGTTATCATTGTGTAAAATGGAATAGCATTGCAAAGAAAAATCAGATAAAAGAATAGAAATTACAATGCTAACATATGGTTGAAGAAGTATTGGAGGTCACAGGTAGTGTAAATTCTCTGATTATTACCAGACAGAGAAAAGCTTTATTTTAGGGAGATGGATCATTATTAAGTCATCTGTCTGATCTAGAGCCAGTAACACGATCTAATGATTTCATTCCTGGATTATTTTTAATATATAGAATTAGAGATATATGGGGAGCATTTGCTATTTTAATAGTACAGTTTCCTCCTAAATTGCTTTTGTTAAGTAAAATAATGTTGCTTTGGAAGAGAGTGTGTATTTTCTTAGTAATGCTTCACAATTCCTTGTCTTACAATTCAATAAATCATCTTACACCTGTCAGCACCTATGATCTAAGTTTATTACCCGATCCAGTGAGTAGTAGATAGCTCCTTGGCTGGAGAGCAATTTCTGAAACTAATTTAATCAAAGTGTTTTTATAGTATAGTGAACTCTGGCTTGATGTTTCAAATATGTATTGACGTCTTCAGAATAGTGTGATTTAATCCTATCCAATTTTAAAATGGAATTAAGATTAAGCTTTATGTGATTTCTATTATAGACAGAAAATCTTTAGTTGCATTAATATTATTCACATGTTCTTTTATCGAGCAAGCATTTATTGGTACCTCTATTTGCACAGCTAGCTGTCTGATAGATTCCGAGATGCTGTAGGGGAATTTTAAAAATTCTGGGTTGCCCAGCCAGTGTGGCTCAATGGTTGAGCATCAACCTATGAACCAGGAGGTCATGGTTCAATTCCCAGTCAGGGCACATGCCCTGGTTGTGGGCTTGATCCCCCATAGGGGCTGTGTAGGAGGCAGCCAGTTGATTATTCTCTCTCATTATTTATGTTTCTATCTCCCTCTGCCTCTCCCGTCCTCTCTGATTCAATAAAATATATATTTAAAAATATTCTAGGTTGGTTGAAAGATACAATGGAGGACACTGAAGGAGCAACTGGCATGGCAGTTATTGATTGATAGGAATCCAGTGTAACTGAAGTTGAATGTTCATTTTTCAGGGTAGTGATAATTACAGCTAGCTTCTACTGAGCAAATTCTAAGATGTATTGTCATTTTGAGGACTTTGAATGCCAACTCGGGCATTTGAACTTGATGCTTTAAGAATGAATAGCTTTTGGACTTTTGAGAATGTGTTGTTATAGTTATACAAGCTTGCTGGGTGTTAATTTGGTGGCCACCCATGGACCCAATTGGCTGGGGGAAAAATAGAGGAATGAAAACCAGTAATTCATGGAAGAAGATGGTTAGAGTGATAACTTAGGGAAGAAAGGGAAGGCTGAAGCCAACGCTCTTTTAATGAACACCCAAACAACCTTAGAGAGTGATTAAGGGAGAAGGTACGAAAAAGAGGTCAGAGACTAAGATAGTGTTGTGGTTCTAACCTGGACAGTGGTAATATCCTTTGTAAAGATTAGAAAGGGGGAAGAAAGATCAAAGGGGCAGATGATGCAGTTTAAAGAAAGTTGAGTTTAAAATAAAAGGGAAGCATCAAAGCTAAAAGTTTGTATAGACATGGGAATGAGAGACAAAGTTTAGGTCAGAGTTGAGATCTAAGATGGAAATTTAAATATTATCAGGACAGAGGAGAAGGTTGAAGCTGTAAAAGAATTCATGTTTTCTGAGGAAATATGTATCTATGAGGTCACTATTTTGTCATAATTGTTTGGAGGTGGAAAGAACATGTTCTGATGAGTAACTCACTTGTAGTCACAATTACTCAGTGCTGAAGTCTGCCTTTAATTATAGTAAGTGTGTTTGATTCGAAAATATATTTATTAGCTATATAAGTAATAGTTCATTCAAAGTAAAAGTAATGCATAGCAGAAAGACAATGGTTAATGGAAGGCCACTACAGGATTTTCCATCACCGTTAATTGTTGAGCTGTCTCTGATGTCATGTTAACATTCTGTCTCTCTGAAGTGTCCTATCACAGTGGTCAACCTAGGTCACAGACATTTGAAAATCAAATGACAAAAGTCACATAAAAAGTCCTGAGATTAAGGCTTAACAGTTTTGCTTCCAGCTTGATACATGTTGTGTCAGGCCAAATCTTAAAGAGGTGCACTGACTCCAGCTAGTCGGGGGAGGGGGGCATTACTTTTTCATCATAAACAGATGAGTGTGGGTCCTCTGCTGGCTGGCTGCCCTCTCCCCCTTTCAACACCACTTACATTTTTTAAAAAGCTGCATTTATAAATAATTGAGTATACACTAGGGCAACCTCACCAGGACTTTTTTTTCTGGAACATTCTGAACATCTGAGTTCTATCTGTGCTTTTATTAGAAAAAGCAATTCAGAATTGCCAATGATAATGAGGTAAAAAGCATGGTTGGCTGAGGTGCACATCTATTCCCAAACCTTCCCTCTGCCGAGACATTTGGTCACATCCTCCCACCTCCCCAGTTCTCCAGTGCTGCCTGTTTCCCACTATGTCTTGGCCAGCGCTCTCTTCTATTATGCGTCCCACTCCTCAACAGAGACTAAAGGAACTAGGGAGAGGCCCAAGAATAGGGCCTGGTGACAAAGACTGAGTCATTGGACCAAAGGTGTCCATGGGAAAGGGGAGATGCAAAGAGCAGTACAGGGATCACTTCCCAGCCTCCCCAGCTCCTCCCCTTTTTCAAAATTGTAATGCCCCCTCCCCACTGAAGAATGTTACAACATTCCAATAAGTGGTTCTCAAACTTCAGCACTTCAGAGTTGCCTGGAGGGCTTACTCAATTACAGGTTGCTGGGCCGCACCTCTACAGTTTCTGATTCAGCATGTCTGGGGTGCGGCCCAAGAATGTGCCTTTCCAACCAGCTCTCCAGGAGGCTGCTGCTGGCCATGCTACTGGTCTCCACTCTAGACTCTACGACAGGACAGGAGGGGATGTTACAATTCATAATTGTTAAAACTGGCAGGTCTCCTCCCAGTTCTTTGAATATTGGATAGTTTTCTCCTACTGGGTTAAAACCAAATGGCTTAAGTTTTGTTTTGTTTTCTAAGCCACATTTATTCTTCGGCTTCCTCTTTCGCAAAATATGGTATGTGTAAACTAAAATATATTCCAGGGAAATGAGAATTAGTTCATTTCCGAAATACATTGCCGCTTAATTTGTCTTTAATCACATATACACAAGCCTACTCGGAAATGGCTTAATAATTTTTGGTACAGCACCTCAAATTAGACAATTAACTCTCCAGATTTTTATTTTTATTTTTGCTAGCAGACAGGTGGCCATCCATTACAGAAACAATGCTATAGACAAAGTGGAAGGAATGAAATGTTATTACCGTGGTTTCCATCATTGCAAATCTTTGCATTTTACCTTTTAGAGTACAGGGGAGTTTCTACTTTTTGGGGCAGTTGTATTGCCTGAGTTGACTTTTATTTTATTATTTAAAGTATTACAAATAATAGTACATATGTCTCTTCCCCCCTCCATTGACCTTCCCCTGGCCGCCCCTACCCACCCAGCACATGCCCTCACCCCACTGAGTTGACTTTTAAAAGAATCTGAATAGGCAGCGATTCTATTCTTTTGTCATCAGAGTTCTTAAATTTCCCCCCTAAATCTTTGATTTACCGTGTAAAAAAATCTTGTTGAATTGTAAACATATGTTACATTTCTGGGGAATAATAATTGTTAAAATCAATAAACCAAATCTGAATGAGACTAATACTATTGCAGAGAATAAATTGAGGGGACCATTCAGGAGTTCTTTTTAGATATTGGGAATACTTGAATGATATAACATAGCATTCCCCTATATTAAAAAAAAACCCTCTGAATTACTTAACATTAATAATCAATATTCATTGCTAAGCACTCTTTTGTAAAGTTCCTGAGATTTCCTATCATAAATTCATTAAAATTCACACTTCTAGCTACTTCTATATATAATTTTAGTCCTGTACTTATTATGTACATACACCACATTACAAAAGTATTCATTCTACTCTGTATAAATCTTAACTTATAATACTAGTAAATTGAACAAATTACTAATTTTATTCACTGTATCACAGATTCAATGACTTAGCAACCTGATTCCTCCATTTTGAGCAGTAGTTCTTGTACTTGGCCGCACATTAGAATCTCCTGAGGAATTTTCAAGATCCCAATCCATGGACCTCACCCAGTCTAAGTAATTCAGACTCTGGTGGGGAAGTGGGTGTGGACCAACACGGTTGCTCAGGTGATCTCAGTGTGCAGTCCCGTGTGGTAACCACTCATCTGGGCGGTCATCATTTGCTTCCTTCTTTCCATAACATCATGTTTCTTTAATTTCAACTTAATCCAAATTACATTGATTGGACAAAGGCAGTGTCAGTGCTACTACACGAGAAGGAAATGGCTGAATAAAGCTGGTTAAGTCAGGGGACAACGGATACAATGAATTCAAGGAATTTGAGATTCAAACATCTAAAACCCAAAGAAGATTCTGTCTTTGATGGTTACTCAGGGCTGAAATATGATGGCATGCCTTCATATTCATCTTTGGTTCTCTAGGCTGTACCAAATGGGAATTTTCTTACATAGCATTGATTTTGTAAATTCTTAACAGACCAGGTCCACTTTGGATGGAATAGAATCTTAATCTATTTTTTGAGTCAAAGAGTATAACCTTCCGTGGCTTTAATACTTTTTGCATCACCTAGATGGGGATATGAACTTTCTGAGCAATAATCTTTCCTGGGAATGCCACAAATTCAAGAGCAAAGTTGACAATGTGTTGAATTTTAATAATCATTTTACCAGCTGGTACAAAAATGTTATTCTTCTAATACTTAAATAATTGAGGAGATGAATATTGCGATAGAAGCAAAGCAAATCTTAGTTACCAATGCAAAATTGTTAGATCAAAGACTCAATTATATTAGTTTATAACGTATCCAGTATATTAACTTCACCTAACATGAAGTATCTGCAGAGTGTTGAAGTACTGACTTAGAAAAAAATGTGGTCTTCCCACAATATCTTAAAAACAAAAATGTATTTCCATTCATTGAAGGCTAAGCAACCACCATGAGACACTGAAATCTGGTAAAAATGTTTGATGGTATCAACTAAAACCCTATTTAAGTAGAAAGGCCAGGACATGTTCTTTAATGAGTATCTGGCAATGTCATCATCTACTTAAGACAGAAGGAAGGGGATATGATCAAAATCATTCAATCTCTGAGTGATGGAGGAAGTAAAGCTTGAAGTGACATATACAAACAATGTGTATGACATCTGTCAATATCAGGGGATTTTATAGACATTAATTATCTAGTGTTCTAAGCCCCCTTTGAGGTGTATTTTATAATTAAGAACAAAGGAAAATAAAATTGATGGAAACAGCAATCAATGAGTAATTCCACACTTGGTGTGCACTTATAAACCCAACACTTTATACTTATTGGCAGAATGGAAAGAACTAACTAATCCTTGCACTATGCCTTCTTTACTCACTCTTGCTAAAGCAACCGCCGTCCAACCTAAGAGCCTTTCTTACTCCTTCCCAGTCTGAATCTTCTGCTTTCCTGACCACATGTTGACAGAGGAATTTATTCAGATCTTATATTTTTCCCACGATTAATGCTATTTTTTTCTTTTACGAGTTAAAACTTATTGCGATAGCCAACAAAAAGAGATACACAAGAATATTCTTTTGAATTTTGAGTACCTGAATGATTGAAATTTTAGGCATATTACCAAACTGTCATAGCATGGGTTGAAAATATTAAGTGAGTTGAGTTATATTAAAATGTTTAAAGGGCTTGGACCAACAAAGAAAATATTCTGTACTAATTAATAAAAAGTGTTTGGATTATTTTTTCAAGGTGACATCACTTTTATCGTAAGGGCTGGTACTCAACTCTTGTCATTACAGCCCAGAAGCAGCAGCTGACAGCCCATAAACACATGGGAGTGTCTGTGTTCCTATAAAGTTTCATGGACACCGAAATTTGCATTGCAGATACCTTACACGAGTCACAAAATTTTATCCTTCTTTTGGTTAAAAAAAATCATATAAAAATGTTTTTAACTGGCTAGCCAGACAGAAATAGGCAGGTGGACAGGATTTGGCCTGCAGGCTGTAGTTTGCAGGCCCCTTGTTTAGGAAATTATAATTTTTCCCCAACTTGGAATCTTTCATTTGAGAAAAAATAAATTTCTATTAGTCTGGTTCCCAATATTTTTATAATCCTTTCACCATCTAATTGTAGACTGACAAATCGGTCGTGTCTCTTGAGTTGGCCCTGTGAATATACTGCTGCAGCCCAGAGTGCTGTGTTGAGCAGGATTCCAGAACCCGAACAGGGGCGGAACGAGCAGAGAAAGGCAGTGGGGGAGCTGCCACGTTGGGCCTTCATGGCTCTTCCACCTCCGCTCTAATCTCAGGAAATGCTTCCTATATATTCAGTTGATAGAAGTGAGAGTCATTTTCCCGGAAACGTTCATCGACAGGCATAAACTTTGCAGTGGAGATCATTATTTTTAAGTCAGATATTTTCAAAGGTTCTTAGGAGTTCAGCTTCCTTTACTCAGTATTGATTCTCAAAACCAACAAATGTGTCTATTGGCCAGTTGCTCGCTCTCTTATTACAAGCAGAAATCAGGCTGGGGGTGGGGAGTGAACAGAAAAGGCCATTCACATCTCTAACACCTGTAAGTTCGTCATTGTCATTGGAGCCGCTAAAATTATAAATAAATGGACATTACTAAGATTTTATTTATCTTCCTTAAAATTTGAAAGCTCTTCTAGACCATAAATGGTATTTAAAAATTATTCTCTGTCTATTATTGACTACCAGATCAGAACAATAAACACTAAACTCCCAATGATAGAACTTATAAACCTATGGAGCAGAGTCTGTGGAGTTAATATAGAAATATCAAATAAAACCTGACAAGGTAAATATGCTATCACATATCAAAATGGCTTTAAATTGTAGTCCATGGAACACTAGACTTAAATTTGTATGCAGATTGGGTTTTTATTATGTTTTGAAGTTCCCTGGGCGACCTATCTTGCTAGGGCATTTGGAAATGTTAAGTATCATAACCAATGAAAAAAGGCATTAAGAAATAAAACCGACATAAATCAAACGTATTTGTGGTCTGTCATGAGTTGAACCTGAAGATAGCCTTAAACTCCCGCAATGTAATTAAAACATCTTAAGAGTTTAGTTACATATAAAGAATTTATGCTTTCATGCAGGTGGCATGTGTTAATACGGGTGTGTTTTCATATTAAGGGTTGTGATTCAAGTTTCTCAGAAGGAAATATATGGCTTGTGGCACTCAACGTGTTCATATCCTGATTGTGCTGGGGCGGCGGTGTTGGGTGTCAGGGCTACAAACACAGTTCCTGAATGTCGCCATGAATATGATGGAATGAAACAAGCCAGATCTGTGTTTGCCTTGAAAGGTATCCAGACTTAATATTATACTTTAAAGACATTCTGAAGCATTGACTTCGGAATAAGGGCAAACATTCTTTAAGGCCTGGACAAACCCGAAAGGAATTACTGAAATCTCCTGTTTCAGGCATACATTTTAATAGTAGTGCTCAATGACAAGTCATTAATTCCCTGCAACTTGACTCTTAGGTACAGGTCCCCACAGGCTAAAATTAGGGGTATTTTTGTCTGCTTACCTTACTGTTTGATTGGGTATCAGTGTGTGTAGAAGTACAAAGCTCATCTGTTAAGTTCGATTTACTATTCTCAGCTGGTGTCCACATCCATGCCTAAAGGCTTGTATTGAGACTGGTCCTCCCACGGATTGTTAAATTATCAACTCAGATCAACTTTACAGGAGGTTGAGTATGAAAATGCATTAGAAGTGTAGGCATTAAGAACAAACATTATAGGACAAGTTAATCATCCTTTCTGCATAAAGTACTGTATACTGGAGAGCCTCGGTCTTAAGAAACACATGTTTTACAACTTTGTCTTTCACAAATTTGACTTTTACCCAGTCTTTTGCTCAATAGTAAGAAATCGAATCTGCCTCCTTGCACCTTTGATGATCTTGAATTATTTATATTCCTCTTCTTTAATGATGGTGGTGGGAGGGGCATGTTGAATTCCATCAAATAGCTACACACTTATAAAAGCCTCATCCAGCTAACAAGTAGCCTTAGCACATTCTTTTCCTTTGCAGAGTAAGACTTTGTGTGTGTGTGTGTGTGTGTGTGTGTGTGTGTGTGTGTGTATGTGTGTGTGTGTGTATGTGTGTGGTGGGGAGATACTAAATTAGTAAATTAAGGCTAGGAGCAATGTGACTTTGGTTCTAGATAGAGTTTGGATCAATGACCATTGCAAGACTACCTATTAATATATAGCCCTGTTTATAAAAACCTGTTAAACAGTATGATATTTGCCTTCCCAGAAATCTTGTGTTCTGAAGGAGTTACATAGTATTTGGAATGCTTCTAAACTATCAAGCCCTTTTCGTGGGTTCAGACTCAGTGCTACCAATGAGAAAAGCCCGCAGGGGTAGAAGGCAATATTGTAACAATCTATAGTAGTTGTTAAATGAGCTAACTAGTTAGTTGATTTACTACCTCAGATTTCAGGAGGGTTGTCCAATGAGTATTCAGTTCCCCATGCTAACTGTTCCAACAATGAATATTTGAGGATTTATAATGGGAAGGGACTAAGCGGTGATAGGTATACAGCAGGTACTGGATACATACTATGGTTTTGTTATGTCCTCTCCTTGGTAGTAGGATGATTTTCAGAGGAAGAGCATGTGCCCAGGAAGGAACTGAGCCTAGGAGCCAAATCTCACTTACCACCTGTTTTTGTAAATAAAGTTGTATTGGAATGCAACCCTGCAAATCATTTACATATTGCCTATAACTGCTTTCTTACTAAAACAGCAGGAGAATCCAGTAGTTGTGATAGTGAGCAAATGGCCAACAAAGCCTGAAATATTTACTACCTGGCCCTTTACAGAGAAAGTTTGCTGAGCCCTGTTCTAGACTCTAATGCTGTGCTGTCCAGGGACGTAGCCATTAGCTTCAGGAAGCAGTTGAGTGTTTGAGATGTGGCTGATGGAACTGAGGTGTGTTATATGAGGAAAACACACATAAGACTTGGTAAAAAGAAAGAAAAAGGAATGTAAAAAGCTCTTCAGTTTTTAAATATTGATCATATGTTGAAATAATATTTTGGATATTGAGTTGGGTAAAATATATTATTAAAATTAATTTTACCTGTTCCTTTTTATATTTTTTAACATGACTATTAGAAAACTGAAAAACATGACTTGCATTTATAGCTCACATCATAGTTCTATTGACCTGGCTTAGAGTCTATAAAAAAGGTAGAAAGAGGGAAGGTGAGGAAAGAAAACAATCTGTTATGTTTGCAAACAACTTTCAAAAGCAATAGAAACTTCTATTAATTTGGCTATTCTCATAAGAAGTAATACTTTAAAATAATGGATTAGGTTATCTTATCGACAAGGTTTTAGTTGAGTTCTCTGAGAAGGAGACCCTGACTCAGAATTCAAATTGGGAGGTGACCTGGGAAGCATCTGTCAGGGAGAAGGGAAGGAAAGAAGGCATGTTCCTGAACAGGTTGTTGCTGTGGGCAACCGGGCCCCTCCCATTGGAGCTCTCTGGGAGATTTGACAGAACAGGACTCAAAGTAGTCCCTTCTGGCAAGTGAGGAACCTCCATGTTCATCCACCAACTGCCAGTAATTGCTGGTTGAGGGCTGCTCCTAGGGGCATCAGCCTCCCCTTGTTCCCTCTCCAGCATCCCCGCCTGCCCTGCCTGGGGCCAGATAAAGCCCTAGAGCTGAAAGGAACAGTTGTTTGCTGCCAAGAGTTACAAGTCAGCTTTAGATCAGTGACTACCTAAGGCAGTGGTCTGCAAACTCATTAGTCACCAGAGCCAAATATCAACAGTACAACGACTGAAATTTCTTTTGAAAGCCAAATTTTTTAAACTTCTTCTAACGCTACTTCTTCAAAATAGACTCATCCAGACCATGGTATTTTGTGGAAGAGCCACACTCAAGAGGCCAAAGAGCCACATGTGGCTCTCGCGCCGCAGTTTGCCAACAAGCGGCCTAAGGCATCCGGTTGGGCCCTAAAGTGTCTGATTCTGATACCAAACTGAATGTTTTATCCATGTTTTCAACAAACGTTTGTATAGTCCTGTGGTGTGTGTCTTCATTTTCTCTGATCTTACCAATAGCACAGAGAGTTAGGTTTATCATTATTCATACATTATGGATGAGAAAACAAAACCCAAGAGTCACTTGTCCAGGATAATTCAGCTGGGATGATAACTCCAGTCTCCTCACTCCACATGGGTGGTCACTCATGCATGAATCCTTAGATTTTAACAAGCTCATCTCCATAAGGAGATGTAAATATAGTGATGTTCTCAAAGTGAGAACAGGAAACTCAAACTATTAGGGGGAGGGGATTCTGTAGAACTCCTTAGACATCCATAGGGAAATAGATACTTATATCCACTTAGTCCCAAGGCTCTTCTGCCAAAATGTATTATCTCTCTCTTGCCAAAGCACAGTCAAAATCAAGAGGTTATAGGACCTGCTGACCACCACACAGGATGTTAGTGATACAGCTAAATTCTAGAAAACTCCACAGAAGTCCCTATAGTGGAAGCTTGTGGATGCATGGTTCATTGAGGACTGGATTTTGTTACCTTCCCATTACCCAGGCTCTCATCAAAAGTGTTGTCAGTCCCTTTGGTATTTCTTGGAAACAGTCTCCCTCCCAGCTTCATTTCCCTTTATTATACTTCTAACTGACTTGGTAATTCTTTGCGGACTTCAGTAACACTTGTACTATTTAAATTTGAATAACCCCCAAGGATCTAGATAGGTCAATATGTTTAAACCACAGGCTTTCGTCTATATATTAGTTGATTAAAAACAGATTTTATACATGATGTATACTTAATCAAGGGAGGGGGAAGCAAGCAGATGTTTCTAAAACAGAAATGTGTTAGACTATATTTATTTGGCTCTCTTGCTGACTAGCTTTAGAAAAGTCATACCTATGACAACTGAACTGTAAACAGTTAGATGATGTGTTTCCCTAGAAATTTCCTGCTCTGAAGGGTCAGCCAAAAAGAAAAGTAAAATGATTCCCTAAGATTGACATACCAAAAGAAGTTGACAAATATACCATAAAGTAGTCATATTTAAACAAAGGACATTGAATAATGGAATGCCTCAAAATTATGCTCTAGTCTCTGACCATAAAGTGACTAGTGGTTGTAATTCATTTAATCCAAATAGTAGGAAAACATTGGCTTTTGTTGTTATTATTAGTAAGAGCTTTGAAAGCCAGATTTTATGTTGTTGTTTTGTTGTTGATGATGCAAACATGAAATCATTAAGTTGCACCTAAATTACTGTGTCTGGTTCATTCTCCAGTTTTTTTTTTTATATCTCATCCTTTAACTGAGAAACAATCATTTTTTTTCCTCCCTTAAAATATTTATATTTGAGACTCTTTGAGTGTTTCAAAGCCAAAATTGAAGATTATGTATTGGTCTTCCTGTCCAGGTAAAATATGCACAAAACCTTCCTCTGAATTCCGGACACGTGAGAATTATAGATAAAATACTTTAAATGGATTTTAAAGAATAATAACCAAGCTTACACATAAATGGAAAGTCTCTAAAAACCAGAAGGGAAAGGAAATGCAAAATGGTGAAGGGAGGTTGGAGCTGGGCTGCTCAAAAGAAGTAGAGACAAGCTGGGGCAGCGAGGACCCGAGGGGAAACATGGTGCAGTGTATCCTGCACGTGGCAGGTGCCACCCTGTACTCCTGGAGGCCACTCTAGGCTCAAAGGCTAACTTCCATCCTCTCTGGAATTAGAGCTAGACAGAATTCTCATGGAAGGAAGGTGAGACACTGAGTCAAACCAGCATCTGTGCCTCTGTGGAACATAGGTGTCTTCTAGGAGTGCCCCCTCTGGGAAAACAACCTCAAGCCCTATCAACAGAGTGGGCATCTCACCTGGTCGGGCTATGTCAATCCCCAAACCACAGCACAGGGAATAAAATTCACATCAGATGAGCTGTCAGACAAAAATTGCAAGACACAAGATAAAATCAGATTCATGGCAAATGTATGCAAACATAGGAAAATAGGAATTGCCTCTTCTCAAAAGAGCTTAAGAATAAATATGTTTAGTTCTCTAGAAATTATGGAGGGATTTGCTTCCTGGGAACATGAACAGGAGGTAATTCAACAAGAAGATGTGATAAAGAACCTACTGGAAATGAAAAATGTGGTCATTGAAATGTAAACAATTGTTAATAAGATGAACACTAGATTAATAAGCATACCTTGTCCAGCTGGTGTGGCTCGGTTGGCTGGGGCATCGTCCCATACACCAAAAAGGTTGTGGGTTTAATCCAATAGTAGTTGATTTGATGTGGGGATATATTCTTTATATTATTTCCATTTCTGATTCAGATAAAGGAATAGAAATTCAATGATCTCCTTTCTTCCTAGTTAACAACCTAGAAGTAACCTAAACTAATCATTCAGTTAATTATGCCTCAGTTAATGCAAGAAACAGGAACCAAAAGAATGAAATTTGACCATCTTTTAAGGGTTCTTTTAAATGCACCTTTTCACAATCCAGTTTGAATCTATAAACAGTTGAAACTGCATAGATCTCATTGAGGTTTCTGGGGGGAAAAAAGTATCAGTTTTCCCTAGTATGAGTGTTGTATAGTAAAATATTAAAAGTATGCAGAATAATATTCTTCCTCTCTTTTTTGAACAGCAAAACTTAGAGAGTAACCTCACCAACCTTATTAAGAGGAACACGGAACTGGAGACCCTTTTGGCTAAACTCATTCAAACCTGTCAACATGTTGAGGTGAGTAGCTCTGTGTAGTGTGCTCCATATGAAAATTGCTGGACCACAATTTTTACACTCTCAACCTTTATATTTTCAAAACTGGAATCTTCTTAAAATTAGATTTTTTTTGCAGGAGCTAAATATATAAGAGGGATGAAATTGGAAGGAACTCCTCTCACAGCATTCCCTGATCTAGCTTTATTTTATTTAGCATTCCTAATATTGTAGATTTTAATCAACCTTACAAGGAACAGCCAAGAAAAAGCACTATTTAAAAGGCATTGTATTGGCTGCCATAACAAATTACCCCAAACTTGGATGGTGTAAACACACACACACACACACACACACACACACACACACACACAAAACAGTCTGGAGGGAGGCCAGAAGTCTCAAATTTAGGAGTTGGCATGGCCGTGCCAGCTCCCTCTGAAGGCCCTAAGGGAGGATCCTTCCTGCCTCTTCCCACCTCCTAATGTTCTTGTGGCTGCAGCAGTCTAATCTCTACTTCTAATCTCTAGTTCGTCAAATGGCCTTCACCTTGTGTGTGTCTGTGTCTGTGTCTAAATATCCTTTTTACAAGGACACCAGTCACTGGATTCGGGGCCACCCTACTCCAGTATGAACTCATTTTAACTTGACCACATTTGCAAAGACCCTGTTTCCAAATCTACCCGTGTTTCCCCGAAAATAAGACATCCCCCAAAAATAAGACCTAGCGCATGGAAAGATAAAACATCCCCCCAAAATAAGACCTAGCGCATGGAAAGATAAAACATCCCCTGAAAATAAGACCTAGCGCAACGTTGGGAGAAAAAATTAATATAAGACACTGTCTTATTTTCGGGGAAACAGGGTATATACATAAAAGCCTAAGCCATTTGACCGGTAGCTATAATGTGCACTGACCACCAGGCGGCAGACTCTCAATGCACAGGCATGGAAACATGGAACAGACTGATGAATTTCAGAGGGAAAGGGGTCCCTTGGCCTGGGCTGTAGGGACAGGGTTGAAACTGGCAGTCTGACATTCCCCCAAAGATTCCCAGATTGCACAAGGGTGCAGGCCAGGCCAAGGGGCCCTACTGATGCACGAATCCATGCACCAGGCCTCTAGTAAGGTCATAGTCACAGATACCAGGGGTTATACCTTGGGCATATCTTTTGGGGGAACACAATTCAGAACATTACAGGTATGTATTAAATGCATGTTGGTTGTCAGTTATGTTTCTGTGAAATTGACCACAATTGCAGTGTGTTGGGATTAAGTAAGAGTGTGTAGGCAGCAGTGACAGCAGGGCAAGTTGCAGAATCCAGAGCTTTTTAAAAATATATATATTTTTATTGACTTCAGAGAAGAAGGGGAGGGAGGGAGAGAGAGAGAAGCATCAATGATGAGAGATAATTGTTGATTGGCTGTCTCCTGCATGTCCCCTACTGAGGATTCAGTCCACAACCCAGATATGTGCCCTTTACCGGAATCGAACCCAGGACCATTCAGTCTGTAGGCCAACACTCTATCCACTGAGCCAAACTGCCTAGGCTCAGGTCTTTCTGACTCTCTGCTTAGTGGATTCGCTTTTGGCAATAATCTCTCCAGGGGGCAATTTGAGCCTGGTTGATTAAACAACATTGTAAATAATAGTGAACAAGTATAATGCTTTTGTTATTGTAGGAGAAAGTGAATATGTATTATAGGAATAAATGGATGAACAAAATGGAGTGACCCTTGTGCTAGCTATATTTTATTTTTATGATGTGATGGCATTTGATGTTTAGGACAATAAGAAAGAATTGTTTCTCTTCAGAAAAAAAAAAATTACCCGTGTTTTATGGGGAAATTTTACAAATGCTTTATGGTTTGGGTGATTATTTCAATTTTAGCTAGTTTCATTACTTCTTAAAGCACTAGTGTCTGGTTTCCATTATGGTCTGTAGTCATTCCAGAACAACTGTCTTGCTCCTAATGTAATATTAGTGTAGCTTGAATTTACAAAATGCTATTCATACTAACATGTAAAATTACATTCTATAATGTTCAATAATTTCAAATGATAGATGTGTCATTCAAGAAATTTCCAAGCAGATTTCATTTTCATTTTAAAAGATTAGAGATTTGAGATATAGGCTTTTAAAATGAAGCTATTACTGAATTGATTGTAGCGGACTTGCAGATGGGACACGTATAGGCTATTTGAAGTTATTCTAGACAAGGAGTAAAGAATACTTATTCCTTTCACTATCATTGTTTCTGTATACATCCTTTGGGATAGAAAGAAAATTTTTATGGCTGAGAAAATTTGATATTTGGGAAATTTATTCTAGATACTAGTGAAAGAAAATTAATGAGTAGAAATAGTATGGTACTAGCAGTGTCTATTTTTACATGTTTTCTTAGACATACTTATTAATGCTTTCAAAGTCTAATTTTCAAAAAAATTAAGCATCCAATTGTCCTCTATAGCAAAACCTCCATATAACGGACTAATTTGGGGGAGGGAGTGTCCATTGAAGCCAAAATCCCATTATATAATAAAGTAGGTTTTCCGAATGCATATGTTAAAAATTGACAAATTAGTTAGTTTACCGGTTTTTACATAAGGAGACATGCTTGTGTAATTAAAATTAAGTATGTATAAAAAGTTCCATTTCACAGAAAAGTTTTCTATGTGTATTACTGTAATTTTAGGTTTATACTGAATAGGTCTAGTAGATGCATGCATTCACCAGTCAGCTGGAGGAAACAAATGCACAGGCTGGCACGTGGCTCAGTGCACTGGGGACATCGGCCAATGGGTTAAAACTGCTGCAGCAAGTCAGGCCAGGCGACAAGAGAATCAATTACTGCGTGCAATGCAGTGTGAGCATGTGCTGATCATTCCCTGATTGAAATATGTAGACTACAATTTATTTATGACACAATATTTATCTATGTCAGTGAAGTTTCCCCCACATATGGTCTATTCACTGAAATTTATCTAAAATAACAGTGTATTAATAACAACAACAACAAAAAAAACCCTGTTAATTTAATTATAAGCAAATCTTGGTTAAAAGCATTTTAAAATTAACAGGGTGTTAGTTTTCACATGTGACATACATTCCAGACATTTTGTCAGTTCAATCAGAAGTCTGTAAAACTGAGAGTTTACTGTAGTAATCCAATGAGTCCACACTGAAGATGGGGGCTGGGGAGACAGTGCACAATCTAAGCCTACCTTCAAGGGATATCTTGGTGCAAAATGCTCACACGTTCAAGGGCAAATGTCACAACACTAGTAAAATCCAAAACAGTAGTGGAATTTGTTAGGCACTGGCATGATGGTCTTTTGAATCAGCTCAGTGGAAAAGAATTTCATAGTTCACATCCTATGTTCCTAGACTGTATTTCTTCCTTTTCCTCTTCCTGATGGTGTCCTTGTGTTTGAGTCTGAGCACTCCCCTGGAAAATAATCCCCATGCCAGCTGGAGCTTAACAACTCAAAGCTCAGAGGCAACTCTCAATTGTTGTAAATGAAATCAATGAGTTCCCACAGAATCCTGAGGAAATGCCACATCCTTATAAGTCCACACCTCCTTCCTGAGATTCACTCTGCTTTTCTTTAGAATGAAAGGAGTTTGAAGGTCTCCCCCATCCCCATTGTTTTCATAACTTGTTTTCAAAATCAGTGTAAGCAAATGAAATGTTTGTTTTTTTGTTTTTTAGCAGTTATTTCTTCTTAAAAAAATATTTTTTTAAATATATATTTTATTGATTTTTCACAGAGAGGAAGAGAGAGGGAATAGAAAGTTAGAAACATCGATGAGAGAGAATCATCGATCAGCTGTCTCCTGCACACCCCCTACTGGGGATGTGCCCATAACCAAGGTACATGCCCTTGACTGGAATCGAACCTGGGATCCTACAGTCTGCAGGCCAATGCTCCATCCACTGAGCCAAACTGGTTAGGGCATGAAATTTGTTTTTATAGTAAATACCAAATCTCTTAAAAACTAGATATGAAGGGTATGAAGGCCAGGCAGTTTAGGACTCAGGAGGTAAAGGCATTGAAAGAGCAGTATCAGCTAGACTCTCAAGAAATGCTTGTGTGTAAATCGGTGGTTGGAATTCTAAAACCTAGTGCGGTTTTAGTCACTGGGTTTTGTTTTCTTCAGGAGAGAAATACAGTAGAAAATTCCAGTGGAATGAGTTTGAAGTCAGTTATATATGGGATGTAGGACAAACCTATAGGAAGTAATCAAAATTTGGGTCAGCTGTAGAACTTAAACATTTCTAGGTTAAATTTGGACTTTTCCTCTTCATCATCCCATCCTTTTCTTTTAAAAATCAGAGGACCTGCCGAAACCGGTTCGGCTCAGTGGATAGACCGTCGGCCTGCAGACTGAAAGGCCCCAGGTTCGATTCCTGTCAAGGGCATGTTACCTTCGTTGAGGGCACATCCCCAGTAGGGGGTGTGCAAGAGGCAGCTGATCGATGATTCTCTCTCATTGATGTTTCTAACTATCCCTCTCTCTTCCTCTCTATAAAAAATCAATAAAATGTATGTTTAAAAAAATTAAAAATAAAAATCAGAGGACCTAATTTATTTGCTGAGCAAATACTTAGAATCACTGATGGGTACCAAATTCTTCACACATTCTGAGAATCAAGTTCTTTTGAGTGAATACATCAGCTGAGCACACAATCAATGTTCATTTGGGGAATTACCAATGACCATTGACTGAAACCACAGTGAGATGATAAGGAAAAGCTACCGGAGGGTGGCTAATAGCAGTTTGGAGAAGATAAAGGCTCAGCTGACCTCACCATCCTTTCCTGGGCTCAAACTAGAAGGCAATCCTCTAAGCCAGCAACCCATCGAAGTCCTGGCATTAGCCCCTTTGGCTTATTTTGCCTTGCTTGTAATAACTTTTTTAAAAGTTTCTTTTGCTATTATTTTTCACACTAAGTTTTGAAACTTTTTTTTTCTTTTATTTTAATAGAAAGATTGTTCTCTTACTGGCTTTCTCTGAGGTTTTTCAATGTTAGGTGACATGTGGAGTGACCAAGTTCTGGCAAGTAAAGGAAAGAGGGTGATGTGTTATGGCACCTTGTAAGAAATGGTGAAAATTGATTTGGAAAACCAGATAGGGTCTCTAGAAAATGTTTCAGGCATTCACCAAGCCCTGGAGACATTCAACTGTAAACTTTGAAATAAGGGGGGAAATTGCTGGGAAGATGAACTTTCAAGTTTAAATTAATTTTGTTGTGCAGTTTTATATCAAAGCACTCTCTCTTTCCCTGTGGAGACCTTGGCAATTGCTTCATCTACAGCCATTGGATTCAGACCACACCTGAACACCACACATGATGTTTGAGTATTGTGGACCGGTGTCTGATCTTGGATGATGTAGATCCTGCTAGGGGCCAACTTGAATGTCCAAAGTTATAATCCATTTCACTAGCAGATAAGGGTTAGATTCTTACCCCATCTGAGCCCTCATGAGAAAGAGCTCAAGGTATAACTTGAGTCAGATTCTGGGCCTCATTAAACCACATGAGATAACCCACAGTCATCCATGGCTGTTCCTTCAAACAGCTCTGGGATGATGATAATGTGACAGTTCAGATACAATGGCATTTGGAAACTAGATTATGATGAGGCACTGTGGTAAAGGCTTATCTCCCACGTTCAAGTCTTAGGATTCCTGTGACAAAGGAAAAAAGGAATTCTCAACTGCACAGAAATTCATTGTCTCTGGAGAAAGTGCATGTTTTGACTCCTGCATGTGTGTAAGGGTTACGTATCCAGTTTACTCAAAATTTGCTGTAATTGACAACTCATGAAGCAAATTTAGCTTTGCTCAGTGGAGATGAAATTTACTGCTTATTAAAATAATCTGTAGCACATCTTTCAATGTCTCTCCTTAGATTCAATACTCTTGTCTTTAAAAACTTGATTTATAAAGGATATTGGGTCCTGTTACCTTTTAATTATATTCATGAGGAATAATGAGAAGACATCAGTAGAAAGTCTTTCAGTATTTTGGAATAAGAGATTAATCTTGAATGAATGAATGAATGGTTTGGTTTAGTTTTACTTTCAGAATGACATTTCCAAAGTTCAGCTTTGAAACTCTTTTCAAAAACATGATCCAGGTATGTACGGGGGGGGGGGGGGATTGGTATATGTACAAAAATAATAATTTAATTAAAAAAAAAAACATGATCCAACCTTTCACTATTTGCTAATCTGTCCATTTGGATGGAATGACTATTGTGTCATATTCAGAATTCTACCAGGTGGCTCAGATTGGAGTGTGATCACATGTATGTACCTCTGAAGAAAGTACCTCTGACATATTTGCATTTAGTAATGTAGATTTCCAAGACTATGGATGTGAAACAATAGGCCTTAATTGGGGGCCCCATGGGTGAGCAGTAGGAATGAAGAGAGAAGACATGGTTTTAGTGATGTATTTTATTTATTTATTTTAAATATATATTCTATTGATTTTTTTACAGAGAGGAAGAGAGAGGGATAGAGAGCTAGAAACATCGATAAGAGAGAATCATCGATCAGCTGCCTCTTGCACACCCCCTACTGGGGATGTGCCTGCAACCAAGGCACATGCCCTTGACTGGAATCGAACCCGGGACCTTTCAGTCTGCAGGCCGACGCTCTATTCACTGAGCCAAACCGGTTTCAGCTAGTGATGTATTCTAATGTGTCTTTTTCACATATTACAGGAATTCTTTATCACATCTCCCCTACACTAGTCCACACACAACTGCCTTGCCTTGAAATATTTTGAGATACTTGACTAGAGCAGCAGAAGTGATATTTCTGGCACAATATCAAGAATAATAAGAATAGGTTGTGACAAATTTAAGAAATGGCCATTGCAGTACTAACTCAGCTTTCACATGAGATATGGGTAGTTGGTTGGATTCAGGTAAGAGAGTCAGAGGTGGGAGAGGAATGATGCCAGGTGAAAAGGTGATTGTGGGGCAGAAGACTGGGTCCCATTATTGCTCCTATGCATGCTATTCAGAGACAAGCACAATCCCAACCACGCATCATTTTGTTATTAAACCAACTTCTGTAGTTTCTGGTTCTCAATATCTAGTTTAAATTCTCTTTCTTAATAAATGAATATAAAGTTGCTTTTTATGATAAGCTGAAATTGCAAATTACCTTTGTCACAGATTCTGAGAGAAATGGGACACATCATCTTTTACCTTCATTCGATTAACTTCTATTTTAATTGCTAAATGCTATAGTGAAAACTGAAGATCTTTGTTCTAATTTTGAAATTCCCCAGCAAAATAATTGAATCATGCATATAAAATGTTCGTTAACAAGAGCATAATTGTAGCACTGGTTACTTTTGTTTGGAACAGAAAGATGAAATGTTAAATTCAGCTATTTAAAAAGCCTGAGGCTACCACTGAATGAATGCAAAGGGTTTTCAGTGAGGAGCAGCACAAATAAAGATTTTTACAACCAAGTGAGGTAACTTCCCAACCTAGGAATTTATGATAGAGCTTTTAACAATGTTTTTAAAAGTATTTTCACTAGATATAGCAAGTTCATACATATGAGGTGATGAAAACTATCATGGTAGCCTAATTCTCTAACCAGGCAAGCTCTACACCAGGCTGTGATAAAGTTCAAGGAAGCCATAGGTTGGGAAGATGCTTCTTTGCCCAACCTTGCAGGTGTCAGGAGATGATGACTATTTCGAGTGGCTTCGGGTCCACAATAAGGTATAGCCTGTAGTGTATTGATAGGAAAAGTAGCATGGCTTATGCAAATGTACACAAAAACAATAATGACCAATGTCCCATCACTTCCTGATTTAATTATCCCAATAGCTTTTTGAGGTGGATGTCATTCAAATGACCAGAGGAATGTGACTTGAAGCAAGACACAAGAATTGGCCAATAAATAAATGGACTAAATCCAATCAAGTAGTAAAACAACTAGAGCGGTTACTGAATGTCAGCTATTCAAACCAGATGATTGAGTTGAAAGAGATGATTAATAAGTTAGATTCCTAGGGGCATTCTCATGGCAAGAAACAATCCCATGTGCTGGGGAAGTGCAAATGCTGTCCAACCCACCATAACAGGGGCCCGATGAAAATGCTACTGTAGTACCAGTAGAACCTTGTGAATTCCTCTCAAATCTTTGGCCATTAATCCTTGACCTGGTGACCTCAATGTCTTTGAGATGACCAGTTTGCTTCCTTTAGGAAATAAAGCTCTTTTGTTCTTCATCCCCCAAGAGGTATGAGAATTTTGTATAAAGATGGAGACTTAAATAATATCCATAGAATCAATATTTTGTGGAACAATTTAGGACTAAAACATATGTTTGTATTTTAAGGGTTTGTAGCATTTAAGAGAATATGACATTTTACAGAAATTTGACAGGTTAGCTTTGAGATTCCAATCTAAAACATGCAATTTATTTTAGACCTGTGATTTTAAGTTATAAGCATAAAAGTTTGTTTCAAACCAAAATTGTAATGTTTAAGAGAGCTTGAATTTCACTACATTTGTAAGTTTAATTTATTGGATTTCTAAGAGCTACTTAAGGATTGGGGGAGGTTTACCTTGTTAGGATTTTATTTTTACCCCATTAGGCATTTAAAGTGCTTATCAACTAAATTGAATATGTTACATTTATCAATGCAATTTAAAATGTTACAGGAATTTGGTGATAAAAATATGAATAATGATTTTTATTTAGATTGAGTGAGAATTTACTGGGAGATGGGCTCAAGTGTACTTTCTGGAGTGATAGAAATACAATATTTTATACCTCATTCATAAGTCATGTGCTGTGTGCTAAATGCAAGAGATACTAGGAAAATAAAGCTACCATCCTGTTTCCCAAGGAGTCCATCCAACTAGAAGAGGGAATAGACATCCACTTAGATACCATGAGAATTTCTGCCCAAGGACTGTATCTATATCAACAAATCACCATGTAGTTTTCCTTAAGCTTTTAAGTTCAAGTTATGAATCTCATTATTCTACTCATAAACCCAAGGAATTTTATAAAGCCAAGAATAATCATTCTCAAGAGTCCTTAACTCAATGTTTGATTAACCCAAGTTGAACAGACTCCACTCCATTAAACAATCAATTCCAACCATAAATCAGTTAAGTGCCCATATAGATTTTTTTAATTGAAGTAAAATTTATATACAGGTCCTCAAGTGGCACTTTACACATTGTTGGCACTCAACAATTCCATAGGATTGCTTTGTGTATTGTCACCAAGACCCCAATAACAGCCTCCTCATTCGTGGAGAAATCAGAGCATCCTTATTTCCTCTCACTGTCATTCCTGATCTACTAAGACTATTGCAAAGAGCTCTGCAAACCAGTAGCTTTAGGCACCTACACTTTAAGCAGAGAAAGAAGTAAAACTTGATACTGAGAAGCAGGGGCTGTATCAACAGTTTAGTTCGCTGCCAGGATCATAATAAGCACTGAATGAAAATATGTGGTGGTTCTCAGTGTGATTAACAGGGTTTGCAAGGGTAGAGTGTTGACTTGTTTCTTTTTGGTACAAAATGTTTCTTCATTTAGCATGTTATCTGGAAACTAGTGGCCTAGTGCACAGATTTGTGCACATTGAAAGGAAATTAATTACAATAGAAGAAACATTTTAATATTGCTATTCGCCCTTTATAATAGAAGTGTCAACCAAATTCACGATCAACAATGACAGAACAAAACACAGGCGTGCATTTGGCACCAGTGAGAGCTTTGTATGTATTGGGCATGTGCGAGTCAACTTAGCCTTATATAAATGGCTAATGTATATATATTATATATAAATATATAATGTATTAATATATAATATAACATATTATATGTTATATATTTATATATAAATATTAAACTTGCTTAATTAGACCTGCTTTCTGATTTAGCAAAACTTTTTCTAGCTCAGTGAAGCACCCCAACTTCTCTTTCAGGTAATTGCCAGCAACACAAAGCAGATTATTATTGTAGATCACACAGGGAGAACAAAGAGTAAAATATTTAACTGCTGCAGTGTTTGACTATATTCTGTACAGTGAGAAAACCTGAAGTCATTTTCAAGGTCCACCATTTCTTACTTCTTTTCAGTTGGGTAATTTTTAAACTTTCTAAATCTCTGTTTTCCTGCTGATGAAAAGACAGTAGGATTCCACTGAGTCTCCTATATACCTACTCCAGGACTTCTGTGAGGATCAGATGAGATTAGGCACAAGAAAACGCTTCACAGACATTTAAAGTGTAAAATGTTTGTACCTGGCTATAAAGCAAGTCATGTTCCTGGGCTAAAGAAACTCCAAGGAGGCTAGTTGCTAGGGAGAAGAAGCCAGGTGTTGCCACATGACATCATTACCTGGCTGCCATAGCCACCATTTTCAGGCTGGGCTGGGCTGGGCTGTGGGCCGTATTTTGCACTATGGGGCCTCAGCAACATTGGCTGTGATTTGGTGGGCTGTCACAGCAGGGCCTTTGTCCCCCTTGGGGGAAGCTGAGTCTTGCTTTGTTGGCACCAGGTCCGTGGTGCTGTTTTTTGTAAATGGATAGTGCACATCATGGCAGCTTCTGTGTTAAGCTTCTGCCCCCTGGTGGTCAGTGCACATCATAGTGACCAGTCAGATGGTCAGAGGGACACTTAGCATATTAGCCTTTTACATATATAGATCCTGAGACCACAGGGATTAGATCCTAAATAAAGGTGTGTGGTTGTGTTTTTGTTTTGTTTTTTTCATATTGCTGACATGGCTTCGAGCTCATCTTAATGAGAGAATGGCTGCCTGGGGAAACAGTGCCAACAGATGCCCAGAGAACATGTGCCAGTGCTAACCTGGAGTCAGGCTCTGGCTACTCAAACAAAGGGTTGCTTTAATTTTTGTAGAATAAAGTATTTTTTCCTTCTGTTTTTCATGAAATGGCCTTAAAGAATTCCTCTTGTTTGTGGTCTCCAAAAAAATGAGAAGTATGCTCATGAGGCCGGCTTTTAAATGTTCCATTAAACAACAAGAAGGCTTTGTTCTTGGTGAGAAAATTAAAGCAAGCAGTGTTTCCATTACCTGGCAGGATGCTGTCTCCGCCATCCTTATCCTGACAGTCATAGAAAGAGCATTCTGTTTCCCAGGTAGCAAGGTGAGAAGGCAACATCTGTCAGGTTTGTATACAGAAATACAGTTGACCTTTCAGATAATGGAGTAATCCCTAACTCAAGTTTGTTAAAATTCAATTTTACTCGTAGAAACTGTGCCTATGGAAGCTTCAAACTGTAAAGCCATTGTTTTAGAAAGACAGTAATTTCACCATGAGTTGAAATAATGGAAAAGTGTGGGGCATCTAGATAAGCAAATATACATATTTTAGTCTGACTTACTAGATTTGGTGTGCTTTTTCCCCAGGCAACTTTGCCTGCCATTGCTCAAATTGAGTCCCATTCATGGTCAGTTGCAAATGAATGCTTGTAGGTAGACTGTGGCCCCAAAGTCAGGAATGACCAAGGTGAGGATAGAAAGCACTGTTAAATGAAAACCCTGTTCAGCGCCGCAATTAGTCCTAAGTCTTTGGAGCTTTAGAACGGTGATTTTCTACCAGTGTGCCTCAGGAGTTTTTAACACCTGCAGTACCTGGCTAGCTAGTCAAGGCACTGACTTTTCTTTTAGATTGTCAGGTTAAAAAAAAAAAAAAAAACCGACAACAGGCAACACAATAGCCATCTGGTGTGAATGAATCAAAATTATATCTATTTTTTTGTGACATCAACAAAATGTTTATTTTTTGGAGTGCTGCAGACTTTTAGGAATTAGTTCTTGTGCCATGAGATTAAAGATCGCTATTAGAGAAAGAGCTGGGCGAATGGGACCCTGTGCCCTCTGACATCCATGAGAGTCCTCCTTAGGAAGTGGCCAGATTTAGTCCCTGAAAAGGAAGTACTCCTGTCTGTAGCCTTCAGTGCCAGGCCCATGTCCTCTGGCCTGGGCGCTTCCAGCTGCAAACCCCTGAAACTTGGCCTGGGGGAGTTTTGCCCATCCACTGCCAGCAGCCTTCAAGCAGCCACTGATGGAGGATATTACCGTGTCTCCCTAAAAATAAGACATCCTCCCAAAATAAGACCTAGCACATAGAAAGATAAGACATCCCCTGAAAATAAGACCTAGCACAACTTTGGGAGAAAAAATTAATATAAGACGTCTTATTTTCGGGGAAACGGGGTAGCTAAGTACCACTCTTCCTCCCCATCAGCTGGAGTGTTCTGCACTGTGTCCCGAAGCAACCCACTGGGATTCATTTCCGATTGCCCACATTGGTCTTGGGAAGGCACACTTCACTGGCTTCATACCTTTCCTTATCTCACTCCCCACCCTCTACTGGCATTTCCTGGCCACAACTTGTGCTTCCAGCCTAGTTCCCTGACCTGCTTGGAGAACAGAGTCTGCAGACCTTCTCTAAAATGGGATGATAGCACAAATCCCCTTTCCCAGCGTAACCATAACTCACATTTCATTTCCCTAAACTCTCCTCTCTCACTGTATTTGAATAAATGTGAATATTAAACACCAGGCAACACAGATATTTAAAAATCAGTCTACCAGCTCTGCTGGTACCCCAGCGTGACACCCAGGCAAGATGTTTCATAGATATCACTGTGGATGCACCAGAACGACAGAAACAGAGCTTCAGATTTTCCAGTTGTACTTCCAAGTGCGAGCCTCACTGGTGATTTCATCCACACTGTTTCCCTCACTGTACAGCGTAGCAAAGAGCAGGGATCCAGTCCTCATTCTTCACACGTTTGCAGGGGAGCAGATGGCTTCTATCCTTGAGTAACTCAAGCCTGAATAGGAGCCCAACTTTGTATTTTTCCAGCACATCTCTATTCAGGAATCATGGCAAACAACTAAAAAGAATGCCACTTAATGAGAAATGGCATGTGAGATTGAAATGAGTAATGGAAGGTCGTGGGATAGACGCTTCCTCTTTCCATTGGAAATGACTTCCCTTCCCTGAAACACATCACCTCCATCCTCCCGGCACTCATTTAACCATCCTCGCCTGTAAGTTTTTTGGGTTTTGTTTTTTAAGTTTTGACCACAATGTCTAAAGGGTAAATGCAAAAATATATTTGTTGAAAATTACTTGGAAGTATCACTTCTCAGAAACTTGATGACAGAGACTTCATAGAGACAAGTGCCCATGACAGCTGCTTAATTTTTTTTCTGTGTGCCCAACCCAAACGGAAGGGTGTGAAGCATTTGTTTTATAATATGTGTAATTAATAAGAGAAAGGAAGGGAGGGACTTATTGTTTTTGAATGAATTATGAGCAACACCTTCCATTCTGCTGCTTCTTTGAAACTGCGTTGAACAGTTACCAATACACACACACACACACACACACACACACACACACACACACACAGTCTGTGGCATTAATGCCAAGAGTGCAAGCTTGAAGTGTGTTGAGTGTACTCAGAAAAACGCCCATGGAAGAGCAGCATTTATTACAACTGACAGAATTGAGCAGGACATCATGGGGAAAGGAAAAATCATACTGCAAGTGTATTTTCATTTTCAAATCGAAATCCTCTGAATGCAGTCATTACAACTGCTCATGTCTTAAAGGAAGAAAACTAATGTTCATGAAGCACCTACTATGTGCCAGACAGCCTACAGATATTTTCATGGAAAGTATGCAAATGAGCAACATTCTCACAGAAATTCAACTCATTTTTTTATACCTGTAGCTTTTGGGCTACAAAGTCCATAACCTTTTCCTCTATGCTAGAGGTTGATAGACGATGACCCTAGAGCCAAATGTGCCTTGTCACCTCTTTTTATAAAGAAAGTTTTATTGGAACAGCCATGCCCATTTGATTATATATTGTCAGTGGCTGCTTTCTTACAGCAGTGGCACTGAGCAGTTACAACAGAGACCATATGGTCAACAAAATTAAATGTTTACTTCTACCCCTTACAGCAAAGTTTCCCAACTCCTGTTCTTCATCATGGATACTTTTCTCTGTTCTCCCCCTCTCCCTAGCTGCACCAAGAAGGAACTTTTAAAGATTGTATTTGGGATTTGAAAGTGACTCCCAAAATTCTGGAGTTAGTCCTCATGTTATACCTTCCAAACCATTATTTTGATGAAAGCTATAGATGGAAGTTTTGATTCTTGCTATAAAGTCTCTAAGTAATCAACACAGGCTGACTGGTCCTAGAACCCACCATGTTGCTTGTACATGGACATTCCAAATAAGCAGAGTTTGTTAGCGATAGTGATCGTTAGCATTTATTAAATAATCACCACGTGCCAAGCATTTTTTAATGGCCTTTCATTTACTAACTCATTTAGTTCTCACCACCTACCTCAGGGTTTCTCTACCTCAGCACGTGTGACATTTGGGTTACACTGGCTGGATAATTCTCTGGGTGCGGGGGAGGGGGGGGCGGACTGTCCTAGGCATTGTTAGATGTTTGGCAGCATCCATGGCTCCTACCAACTAGATTCCAGGAGCATACCCTTCGCTCCCCTCTGCTCTACCCTCATTTGTGACAACTGACAATGTCTCCAGCCATTGCAGATAGCCCCTGGGGCAGTGGTCAGCAAACTCATTAGTCAACAGAGCCAAATATCAACAGTACAATGATGGAAATTTCTTTTGAGAGCCAATTTTTTAAAATTTAAACTTCTTCTAATGCCAGTTCTTCAAAATAGGCTCGCCCAGGCCGTGGTATTTTGTGGAAGAGCCACACTTCAGGGGCCAGAGAGCCGCATATCGCTTGCAAGCCACAGTTTGCTGACCACGGCCCTGGGGGAACACCTGGTCTACCAGGTAATAGTTGGTATTTTCTTCATTATGCAGATGAGGAACTTGAGAAATGAGTAGTTTAGGCAAATGCCTAAGGTCTTACAACATGATGTAAGAAAACCTGGCATTCGTGCTAAGGAAGACTTCTTAAGGACCCTGAGTTCTGAGCTACTGCCTTCTATTGCCCTGTTCACACTAAATGATTTCACCTTGCTTGACGATTTTGTTTTACTGAAAAGTTAACATCAACAGCAGCTTGGATAGGCCTGTTGTATGTGCTCCTCCTGAGAGAGAAAGTTCTTGTGTGAAGCTTCAAAGTTAAAGGCATTAGCGGTGGCATTCTGGTGGGACAGTTTTGTCGTATTGTTATAGTTGTGTTTTATTTCTAAGAAGACTTCTGTTGCCCAGTTCACCACAGTGTGTTGCCACTATCAATAGCATCTCACTCCCTATCCAACATCCAAGCTTCATAATCTTGGAAACCTCACGAACAGAGGATTTATCATGAGGTTCCTGGGAACTATTTTTTGTACCCACCACAGAAATATAGCAAAACCCTCTGGATGGTTAATCAATATGTACATTTTCCACCACGTCACTGATAAAGGCCCCACTACTGTTACTTTCCACCAAAAGCATTTTATGAAGGGATTCCATTTCTGTTCTTCTGAAAAGTCTTTGCTTGGATTTTAAAAGTTTTAGTCAAAAATGTCCAATATTAAATTCACATATTAAATATTTTAAAATATTGTTCTATACTTTGGCTTCTTTTCCAAAGACAGGGACCCTGGGAACTTGCCCATTCTTCTCGCTCTCATCTACTTGAGCTGGGTTCACAAATATTTGACTTTGGTGTGAGGGAGTTTCAGGGTGAAGATTACATATAAACATATTAGATGAATTACAGTAATACAGTCTGCTCTTACTCAGTTCTGCTTGGCTCCGTTTTATATACAAACTCAAGTATTAGAGTCCCTTTCATTGTTCCTTCTGGCAGCTCTGTCTCCCTGCTGCCCCAGGGTCTGGAATGTTCATCTCAGCTGCCTTTGGCAATAAAATCCAAAGCACCCTCAGATCCTCATATTTCTCTTTGCACCTGGTCAGGGTCCACGGCAGGGCAGAGAGCCCACTTAAATACAGGCGTTCCCTGTCCCCTCACCTCCCTGGCCAAATGTTCAGCTTACATGGAGCTCATTTGTATTTCAGTTGCTCCAGCCCTGGGCAGAGTGGAGTGCAGTCCCCCAGTGTTTGTCTTTTGGAGCGCGATGTTATTGTTATGGACATATAACAATATTCAATAAGAGTGTTATTGGGATATAATTACACCAACCCCTTTATATTTGTATGCAGACAGAAAATTACATATTCTTATCAATAGAGAAAAGTGCTATTGAATTTAAACAATAACATCAACAGATAAACTATTTCCAAAGATGGTATCTGTTGCTGTTATTGTTTGCTATATTTGTACCTTTCGCAAGGTCACCGTGATTTGAACCATGGTCCAGCATTGCTTTTGCCATGAGGACTGATTTTAGGCAGATTTGTAAAGTAAACATTTGTCTTTCAACCCCCAGTCTCCCCATTGTTGGTAGTGATCTCAAGGACAGCAAGGTTTGGATTCTTACACCAGAGGGGCTGCAGTTTGATGGTACAATTTCTAGAGTGCAGTCAAGGTGGGCCGGTGTGGTAGGGGCGCTCATGGGCTGCGTGGATAAAGGAGCACCATTCCCCAGGAACTGAAAGTGAGTGGTGGCTGGAATTATGCAATGCCAGTGACTTCTTTTCTCACTCTGAAATACAATGTCCTTTCTCCAACACACCGGGATTATCTCCTCCCAGCTCACTTTTAGTGTTTGCATCTGTGTATGAATAAGAGTGATCTATCAAGTCAGCATATCCTTTCCACAAGAGGAATGAAAAGGTTTTGTTCTGATAATTTAGAGATGGCTAACTTAACTGAGTTGATGGGGATTTTTAAAACGCATATGAATCAGCTCAATATCACTGTGAAAACTAGCCAGATCTTTTCCCCATTGATGTTTCATTCCTTCTAAGAGTTCCATACAGTATTTTCAAAGATGTTAAGGCCACACATGTCTGAAATCTAATGATGTTTATATGCTGCCCTGAACATCTCCTTTTGCAGTAAAATACAAGTCAAATGAAAAGAGCAAGTTTTTCGATATACTTAGAAACTGTTTACAGACTAAAGAACATTTCACAGACACGTAGTCCAATTTCTAGTGTGTGTGTATGTAATTAAATCCCTTTAATGTTTATACATATATGACAAGAACAAAATAATAAATGGTCTGCCTCAGCCCACCCCTTCTGTGAAATACTATAACGCTATTATACCGGAAAACTTAGCAATGGGACTCTTTGTTAGGCATTGCTAACCAACTGCTCTGGAGAAAATAGCCAACCTGTTTATGTTATCATTAATTAATCTGAGGAATGAGCACGTGTAACTGCATTTCTAGAAAAAACAGATAAGCTGTGCACCCAGTGGCAACTTACATGGAACTGCAACTGATTATTGGTATCTGATGTGAGTGTCAATGAGGCTGAGTGGCCCTCAGGGCTAGGAGAGTCAGACATGAGTGTTGACCTTCTATGCTCACTTCATTGTGCAGCTTTCTGATTTCTCTTTCATTAGGGCTGTAACAGGGTCAGAACGTGATAGTCTGTCAAAGAGAAGCAGCAAAATTACCATAGGAATAGGAGGCAGGGGTTAGGGCTAACAGAAGATGCTGTTCTTATGTTTCTCACTTATGTAATTTCCCTTCCTATTCTACCCTTCCTGCCGCCAAATACTTAGAATGATTATGAACACAGTAGATCAACGGTCGCCAACCTTTCGGACCTCACTGACCACCGGTTGGCAACCGCTGCGCTAGATAGTAGGTAAATAGGTAACTACAAACTACGTACTCTCATTATTCACGGTGTTTATGTTCTATAAAGTAGCCAGGAACATTGGTTAACATTGAACCATTGACCTTAAGGGAAATACACACACACATACATCCCTCTCACACAAATTATAATCCTAAATCCTACAAACAAGTCATCCTGCATGTGAAAAAGCCACACGTATTTGACTTGGGGTGGTGAATGCACAATGCGCTATGGTGCTGTTATATTTTAGACTTGTACACCTGAAACCTGTATGGTTTTATTAACCAATGTCACCCAAAGAAATTCGAGAAAGAAAAGCAGAGTCATGACTACCTACAAGCAAACACCCTTTCCACGTCTTTTGGCCAGTTCCTTTTCATCTCCCGGCAGACTGCTCAGAGAATGTTTTTCTAACAATAAAAAGGATCCTACTCTCAGCTGTATGCATTAACAGAGTATGTTACTCTCTTTAATTTCCTTTGTACATGTCATGATTTGAAACTTGTATTTATTTATTGAGTTGTTCAGCCTGTTCCTTTACGCTTATATGTAAACTCTGTGATAATGAGAACGTTGTCTCTCTTGGACCTCACTGCATGCCCAGTACTTGGAAAGCTGTCTGATAGACTGTGAGAACCCAGTTGCTGGTATTAGAATGGATAGATGAAATAATCAATAGTGTGCTTAGCTCTTTGAAATGGAAAGCCGCAAGTGTTTCCTAAGAGTAGTCATGACTTGAGCATGCTTGATATCAGCTATGGCTCTTGCAGCCTCAATAAAGGTATTAGGGTGATACCTTTTAAAAGATATTATAATAACTCCTGAAAGGAGAAATAAATTCTGAAAGAATTGAGATGGGCTATAACAGTAGAAGAATTAATTTAGGGCATTCTGTAACGAGATGAAGTTAGTACTAAGGATTAGAAGACAATGATGGGGATTTAATGATCCATTTCCAGATGAGAAAGGAAGCTGTAACTCCAGATGTGGAGAAGCATGCCCAAACGGGATGTGGTGAAAGTGACTGAGTATAATTGAAATGAGGGAAAAAGTAACAGAGAGGAGCCTAGAATGGGGAAACAGCTCAATTTTAAGCTATATTGTGTCCAATAATGCCAAGGGCTCTGAAGGATAAGGGCTCCATTTCCACTGTGGTCCAGAAGTGATATACAATAGTTACCCACCTACTACTGGCCATCACTCCTAGTTATCTCCACTCTTGGCTTTAGATTAGGGACCAGAGAGTCTTAAGACACAAAGGAGGAAGTATAGACCTATAAAAGTAGACTTTGGGGTCATTTCTTGCATCCTTACATTGGCCCTACTCAATGCACTTCCTTCAGCCTTAATGATTTCTGAATCAAAAGATACAAATCAGAAATGAAAGCTAAAATCATAACCAGGGACTTCCAGCTTTCAAACCAAACTGGAAAACTAGAAACACCTGAATACACTGCAAGTAACCAATAAACCCTGCCATATTTGAATTAATATATAGACCATTAAAGAAATAAAGTCCAATCAAATCATTAACTTTTTAAAGTGACATGAAACAGCAAAATTATGGAAAGCTGCTTTGTAGTAGAAGAATTTGAGAAATATAGGATAGCATTCAACTTATTTTATTGTACCTTATAAGAATGCTAGAGTTATAAAATTTGGAAGCTTCATCAAAGTAGAAGAAGAGATTCAACTTTCCTGGTTTCAAATGAGAGTTAACGCCATATTCCTTGAAAGATCTAAGGAAAAATGGTTGGCCTAAAATTATCAAATCATGTTTCTAAATTTCTGGGAATTTATAATTTGGGGCAGTGGTGGTTGTGGTATGAGCTTTCTCAAAACATATTTGGCCCAACTAAGTAGATCTCAGTCCATATTGTTTTGTAAAACAAACCTATCCATTGTAAACATTGAATAGTCAGAATTTGGGTTAAGTTGAACCCATGTTGCAATGGCAACTGGGACAGTTTTCCTCCATAGAGTAACCCAAATCCCAGTGATTGGGAGAGTGAAATGGTTCCCAAACCAAATCATAGTTTATTAACAAAACTACTTATCAGTGCAGATAATACTACCTCAGATTTGTCCATGGTTTCATAATGTTAGTATTTTCTCTCATATTATTTCATGTATTTATCACAATAATCCCACGTGGTTGAAAGAGTAGATATTATTCACCTTATTTTATAAAATAGGAAACTTAGAAGTGAAGATACTCCTCTCCTAATATTATCATCTGAGTAGAGCTATCGATAGTATTCCACACATTTCATGGCACCTACTCTAGGATTACTAGTGGGGTTTCATCAGGTTTAGTAAAAACCAGAATATCTTTAAACAAAGAATATGTTAGCAACAACCTCAAAACCTGAGGACCTCACAATATAGTCAATTGATTTTTGACAGAAGTACTAAGACACTTCAGTAGAGAAAGGAACAGTCTTTTCAATAAACAGTGCTTAGACTCCTGGATATTCATAAGTAAAAGAATAAAATTGGACTCTAATTTGCATCACATATAAAACTTAACTCAAAATGAATCATAGATCTAAATGTAAGAGATAAACTTTAAGAGAACAAGCATAAATCTTCATGACCTTGGATTAGGTTTCTTATCTATGATACTAAAAGCACAAATGACAGCCCAGTTGGTGTGGCTCAATGGTTGAATGTCGACTCATGAACCAAGAGAGCACTGGTTCAATTCCCAGTCGGGGCACATGCCTGGGATGCAGGCTTGATCCGCAGTAAAGGGCATGCAGGAAGCTGCTGATCTATGATGTTTCTCTCTTATTGATGTATCTAACTCTCTTTCCCTCTCCCTTCCTCTCTCTAAAAATCACTTAGAAAACACATTTTAAAAAGCACAGGTGACAATAGAAAAATAGGTAAGATGAACTTAATCAAGATAAAAACTTTTGTGCTTCAAAGGTCACCACCAACAACAACAAAAAAAGTCAAACCACAGAATGGGAGAAAATATTTGCAAATCACATACTTAGTAAGGAACTTGATGAATATATAAAGAAATCATATAATTCAATAATTAGAAGACAAATAACCCAATTATAGAGCAAAGGATCTGATAGTCATATTTCCAAATCAGATGTACAAATGGCCAATAAACACATAAAAAGATACTCAACATTATTAACTATCAGGAAAAATGCAAGTCAAAACCACAATGAGATACCGCTCCATACTCACTAGTATAAATTTAAAAAGACAATAGCAAGTGTTGACAAGGATATAGAGAAATTGGAAGCCTCATATATTCTTGTTGGAATATAATATGATGCAGCCACGTTGGAAAAACAGTTTGGAAGTTTCTCAAGCTAAATATAGAGTTGACATGTGACCAGTAATCCCACTCCTATACTCAAGAAGAATATATACATACTAGAGGCCTGGTGCATGAAATTCATTCAAGAGTAGGCCTTCCTTCCCCCAGCTGCAAGTTCTGTTTCTCACTTATATAATTTTCCTTCCCGTTCTACCCTTCCTGCCCTCAAATACTTAGAATGATTGTGGACACACTAGAGCAGTGGTTGCCAACCTTTTGGACCTCACGGACCACCAGTTGGCAACTGCTGCACTAGATAGTATCTACTATGCTGTGCACTAGATAGCAGTTTCCCTCTGGCACCCAGAACCTGGGCTTCCCTCACAGCCCTGGCTTTGTCTGGAAGGATGTCTGGTCTAATTAGCATATTACACTTTTATTATTATAGATGTGCACAGAAAAATTTATACATGAATGTTCATAGCGATTGTATTTATAGTAACAACAAAAAAAAGAAAAATCCCAAAATTTACATAATAAAGAATGGATAGCCAAAATATGGTATAGCCCTAAAATGGAATATTATTTGACATCCTATATAATAAAGAGATAATATGCAAATTGACCATCACTCCAACACACAAGATGGCCACCTCCATGTGGACACAAGATGGCCTGCAAGGGAGGGAGGTGAGGGTGACCAGGCCTGCAGGGGAGGACAGTTAAGGGCAACCAGGCCAACAGGGAGGGCAGTAGGGGTGACTAGGCCTGCAGGGGAGGGAAGTTAGGGGGAATCGGTCCAGTAAGGGACCAGTTAGGAGTTGTACAGGCTGGCAGGGGAGTGGTTAGGGGTTGATCAGGCTGGCAGGCAGAAGCTATTAGGGGCAATCAAGCAGGCAGGCGCACATTGGGAGCCAGCAGTCCTGGATTGTGAGAGGGATGTCTGACTGCCTGTTTAGGCCCAATCTTGGGGCCTAAACAGGCAGTCGGACATCCTTCAAGGGGTACCAGATTGGAGAGAGAGCAGGCTGGGCTGAGGGACACACACACACACACACACACACACACACACACACACACGGGCCTCTAATAAAAAATGAAGAATTGGCACAAGCTACAACATAAAAGAATTTTGAAAACATGATGCTAAGTGAATAAGCCAGACATAAAACATCATGTATTATTTTATTCCATTTACATGAAATGTCCAGAACAGGCAAATCCATAAAGAGATAAAATGTAGATTAATGGTTCTGTAAGCCTGAAGGGAGATGGGTAGTGAGAATGTGGAGTTTTTGCTAATGGTTATGGGATTTCTTTTGGGAATGTTGAAAATGTTCTAAAACTCTATTGTGATGATGGTTGTACAACTCTGAATATATTAAAAACTACAAAACTATACACTTAATAAATCAATGAATTTTATGGTATGTGGAATATATGTCAATAAGGCGGTAAAAGAAAGTCAACATCCTATCCTCCTCCCCCTGCCAAAAAATCCTTAGGACATAATTTTGTGTCTACACAATCCTAGAAAACTAATAAATCTAATACCTGCATATTGAGTGTTTGCAGTATATCATGATAGCTACTTACTTAATTGCATTTTATCTTGTCTCTTCTTGGGAGATTATTTTCACTATCCATTCATTCAACAGATAGTTTTTTAATGTCTATTCTGTGCTAGATACGGCTCTGGGTGCTTGAAATAGATGCCTCATTTAATACAGATCCCTTCCCTTACCGAACTTGCATCCTATCCTATTCAATTTACCTTGCTCAAATACAACTTGGTTCTCAGGGCTCATTTTTACTTTTCAAGTGTAGGGTGATACTTCCCCGAAATTCTTGGCTATAGTCAGTTATTAATTTGAGTTTGAGGTCAAAAGGAAAGACTAGAAATTTCTTTGAGAATAGAGGAGTTTGAAGAGAACATAAAATGATGACAGAATAATAAGGAAGGGAAATTGAGCACAATGATTAACTTTTTTGAAATACTAGCCTGAGTTCCACTTTCTGTACTTGTCCATCAGTGCATTTTTAAATTTTTCTTCTTTTGCTATTAATCATTCACAAGCATATCTATGTGCTAATCTGACATAGGACACGGTCTGGTGGTTTGCTGTGAATGGGCAGTGACCATCATCTTCTCAATAAGAAGATGTCTTGAGTAGTCTCTCTACTGTGTCTTATAATGATCAGGAATAAAAGTCAAGGAATTCTCGCCTCTGGAAACAGGACATGATTTCTGTGAACAGACACCAATGGATTTATATCCTGAACTCCTGACCCTACTTCCAGTTTATCTCATTCATAGAGAATGAAATTACTTCAGTTAAATAAAGTATCCCAAATCAAAAGGGCTTAATGGCTGGGCCAGGTCTCCTTCTGAGACATGCTAGAGTAATCAATGCTATTGCCATTCTTTGTAACACTGCAGCTTCTCCTGCACTGTGTTAAAATCATAAAGTGCACGCATGCTATCTCCATTTCCCACAGCTGTGGTTTCTTGGTCTCGGTGAATAAGCATTTTGGAATTGTCATGAGATGGAGGAAATAGCATGTGCGGAGTATTTCCCAAGCCCAGTTGCCAAGAATGAGCTAATCCTAACCCTCCCTGCATACAATGAGTCTTCAAAGCTTCAAATACAAGCCATTCTATAAAGATCTACCTTTCCAGGGGAATGACATGCTTTCATTGTAGAAACTTGGTCTTTCAGAAGTGTAACAGAAGTTAAATTTAAAATTATGTCATAAGATTAATTAAAATATTTAGCTATCCTGGTTTTTAAAAAAAATGTATAGTGATTAAATACAAAGTTGATATCTGTGCTTAAGAGAAAAGTTAAATGAATGTGAATTAACCTTGCTACCTTGCTTTTGGGAAATTAGTCCAAAAGATATTGATAGTAATTTCTCTTCCATAAATTACTAATATTCATTTTTTAAACTTACTTTTGGTTGACAGACTAAAATTGTACTTTCATTCAAAATATAAAAGCAGGCATTGCAAATATATTTCAAGTGTCAATTTCTATCTAAGTGGTAGTAGCTATGTACATGTTGTATTAAGAGATTTTGAAGCTGAGTCTGGTTTAGGAGAAAGACTGCTATCATTGGATAATAATTTTTTCCAGGAATGCAAGATGAGGAGTGAACATGTAAGTCCTTATGTTTGCCTTCCCTGCACATTAGAAGAGTTAAAATTTAAATATCTTTTCAGCAATTACCAAAAACACACTAGTCTCCATTAAAAAGAGCATTTACTTAAAAACAAAGGCCAAATTAATGCTTGCCATTTTATCTATCCTGCAGGTCAATGCATCACGTCAAGAAGCCAAATTGATGGAGGAGTGTGATCTTCTTATTGAGATCATTCAGCAAAGAAGACAAATTATTGGAACCAAGATCAAAGAAGGGAAGGTATGATTTCTAGGGCAGAAGATTTCATATTTAATATCTGGAGAAAATATACTTCCATGCACTTAAGTAGCTTAAGAAATATAGAATATCTCCTTGTTCTATATTTTCTATAATCTCCTTGTTAGTCTTTAAGACCTAGTTCTAAGTCCCTCATTTGGTCATTCCTTTCTCCACCCCTTTCTTTGTATTACCATGGTCTCCTGTGTACACCCAACTATAGGAGGCAGCATGAAGCTCTGATATTATAGTCCCTGTTTCCCACCTCTCTTCTCTATGAGAAGGTGAGTTCCATAGAGGAAAAGTTCATTTCATAATTATTGCTATGTCCTAGCAATGAACACAGTATTAAATAAATATTTAAATGAATCAGACTTTATACTAGTACATATATAAAAACTAGAAGTTCTTTCTCATGTCCTCGAGGAAATTTAGGTATGTATAATTTCATGATGGCAAAATACCCCTTTGTGGATATGTTAGTAATACTTCTTTCTCATGTTTGTATATTTAGTTTTTTTGTGCTTTTTAATCTTTATTGCTTGCATATTTAAATTACGTATGGTTACACAGTAACCTATATTCAAAAAGCATTTTACACATTTATATAATTTATCACCACTTTCTTATTTATTCAAAATTCATTTGAAAACTGTTGATATCTTTAAAATCATCACTTTTTTTAAAATTACTTATAGTACTTATAGTATATTGAAATACTTATGATCCATTTTATTTTACCCATTTCTCTGCCACCCTCAAAAGACAATGTTGTAAATATTTAAGATAGAAACATTCATTCAAGACACAACAGATTCATGAATTTCTTTTATTATTGCTCAGAATACTTTAATAAAATGTGTATAATTAAATCAGATTAGCAAGTATTAAGTAGTACACAGAGATTACAATAGCCAATGTTATGTTCTGTTTTCTACAGAATTTTAAAGGTACTTCTAATATTATATAATGTTTAGATTACTTTTCCTATATAGATTGAAAAATACCTATCCAAATACATTGTAATGGTGATAGAAAAATTGAAGTCAAATCAAAGCAAATAGTTGCTGAAGCTGTAATAGGGAATTAACAAATTAACATGCAATTGTTCTCTGGCCAAAGACTGACTCAGATGTGTTGAGAAGCTACTTTCCCTCAACATACAAATTGTACAATTTAGAAGAGCACTGAGCGTCGGGCCAGAATCCTTACAAGATACATTTCCTCTTCCATCATCATGCACCACATGTCTGTGTCTCTTAATACCTGACTTCTTCCAGGTTCTCAGTCATGTGACTCCTGAAATGCAGCTGTAATTAATTATTCATCTGCATATGGAAGGCAATTTGTTGCCTTTACCTAGTCGTGTGCAGGGAGCAGCTCTCAATGCTCATATTCATTTCTTATTGCTGCTGTAACAGATTACCATAAACTTGATGGCTTAACACAACACAGATTTATTATCTGTTCTTCTAGAGATCAGAAGTTCAAAATCAGTCTCATTGGGCTCAAGTCAAGATTTTGGCAGTGCTTTTTCTTTCTGTAGGCTCTAGGGCAGAATCCATTTCTTGCTTTTCCTGCTTTGAGAGTCCATGAACATTCCTTGGCTCGTGGCTTCTTCATCATATCATTCTGACCTTTGCTTCCATCCTCAAATCTTTCTCTGACACTGCGTCTCCTGGTTCTTTTATAAGGACTCTTATAATTCCATTGGAATCACCCAGATAATCCGCTAATGTGATCAGAATATTGAGATTTGGTAAAGCTGGTACTGTGTTCAGGAAAGTTGATCATATTACTTTTTAAACTGAAAGTTACCACTTTTTAAAAAGTGCATATTTGCTCATGGACATTATCTCAGAAGGAAATATTAGAAAGCAAATGTTACCTGGAAGAGATCAGTGCCTGCTTCAGCTTTCTCTTGAGTTACTTGGCACATGATCAAGGACTAGTTGATCCCAAACCCCAGAATTCCCAGTGACTGAGTCCCTGGCCAGGGCATGTGGTGTCAGTTATGTTTTTTAAAAAAAAGAGCATGGGCTCCAACACCCTGGAACTCTGAGGTGCTGGGCAGAGAGGGTGAGCATGGATTTGGTACCCCGTGAGGACACCCAGGTGGTGGCTGGACAGTCTGAGGACACTGAATCTATTTATTTTTTTATTTTGACCTATGTGTACCTCTTCTATAATTTTCGTAACGCTGAGTACCCCTCATACTCATGAGAATGTAGAATTAGGTGCAGCTAAGCACGGTGCAGTGCATATCCCCACCAAACTCCGGTGCAATGCGTACCCCCACCAAACTCTTCCCATACCCCTGGGGGTACGCATACCACACTTTGGGAAACACTGGATTATGGTATCACATAATTGTCCTCATCCCCTCATTCCCATACCAAATCCCTCCCTACATATGCTCTCACCCCCCTGTGGTCCATGGCTACTGGCTAGGCCCATATGCATGCACACAAGTCCTTTGGTTGATCTCTTCCCCTTACCCTCACCCTCTCCTACTTTCCCTCTGATGAGGACACTGAATCTAGAGAAGGGACAATGGGGCCCTCTGACCAGCACTTGGAATTGGGTAGCCCGAGATAGAATGGGCGGAATCACGGAGACCATCGAGGTGAATTTTGTGTCCTTTGTGAGTGCCTCCGTCATCTCTGGTGCCAATCCCAAAGACATTAGACCCGCTGGGAACAAGCGCGCCACAAATCCTCGCACCGGAGAGGTTGCCAAGCTGGCGATGTCGTTGCCCATTAGTACATACTGGTCATTCCTGCTCTTAGAACATTGTGCATTCTTTGAAATAAATAGCTCAACGGCCTTTATACTTAGATGAGCTGTATGAGCCTTGAGCCGTGAGGCACCCTGGGAAAGAATTGTCTTATTTCTTCAGTAGTAGGGGATACATTTCATATCAACACATGAAAAGCTGATGGAAAATTCCAGATTAAGCAGAATATGCATTTTAGGTTTACACACCGATCTAAGATAGAAGGTCATGGCTAAAGAGCAAAAGGGTCCTTCTCTTCACTGCGTTTATGTACTCTAAATCTCCAAAATGTAAGATGATTAACTTGGACTGAATGCTCAGGCATTTCTGAAGCCTTACAGAAATGCTGTTTATGGACTTCATTGTCGGTTCAAATACTTGTGTCAATTGAGGATCAATTATTTGGCCATAGCAATATTGGAATAGGAATCCTACACACACATATAAGCATTTAAAATACATTTAAAGAAAAATAAAGGATTACTTTTAAAAGCATATTTAAGGTAATAATAAACAACCAATAAAATGACATAAATAGGTCTATGCTCCCACTAACAGGACATTCCAACAGAGTATTTCCATGATGAGTATGGAATGAATTCCAAAAATTTCACTGTGGCAGTCACACTGCCCCAAGGACAAAAGAATACTGCCAACTCGGAAAAGTTTCCTCTGCAGCAGTGATACATACATACAGAGAATCTTATGTATCAGTATCCAGTTATTTTTTTTTTAATTTCACCCTGGCCAGGGTGGTTCAGTTGGTTGGGTGTCATCCCATGCACCAAAAGGTTGCTGGTTCAATTCCCGGTCAGGGCACATGCCTGGGTTGCAGGTTCAATCCCCAGTAGAGGACATGCAGGAGGCAGCTGATCAATATTTCTCTCTCACATCAATGTCTCTCTCTCCCTCTTCTTTCTTCTCTCTCCAAAAACCAATAAAAATCTTTTTTTTTTTTTTACAAAATCACATTTCATTTTGTTAGATTTTTCAAATAATACATTAAAAAGTGTTTTATAATGAAGAAATTTGTAATTTGCTAAATGCTCAGTGTCTGATTCTGAAGTGCTGTACCATGTAGGATAGGGTTTCACAGAGTGTGGTGCAAATCATTGCCTCTTGACCAGAATCATTTAAGTCAGCAAACTTTTTTTGTAAAGGTTCAAGTCAGATTATAACTATTTTAGGCTTTGCCATATGGTCTCTGTTGCAACAGATCACCTCTGCCCAAAGTTGTAGTGTGAAGTCAGCCATAGATGATTCAGAAATGAATGAATGTGGCAGTGTGCCAATAAAAGTTTATTTATACAAATAGGGTTCTTGCTGGATATGCTCCACAGACCATAGTTTGTGAATACCCAACTTAGAGCAATGGTTTTCTCTTTCCTTTTTGAAACCTACAGTAAGGAATACATATGACATCAAATTCAGCACAGACACGCAATAACAAAAAAGGTTTTCTAAAACATAACTTTCCCTTTCTACCAGAAATGCACTCTGTTACTTTTTTTCTCCTCTCCTTTCCTCTCCTCTTCTATTTAGTTTTTTTAAAATGCTAGTCCTGAGCATACTAATTATTTATCACCTACAGTTCAAAAAGCATTCATTGCTTGTTAAAATGCTGATTCCTGCTGCTCTGCCAGTTACAGCTCCTTACCTAGGATATTGGAGAGTGACTGCAAACAACTCATTTTTCCTTTAAAGAAATCCCCAGCTGACTCTTGTGCACACTGGGTTTGAGAAGTTCCAATCTGGTTTATTGGATGGGATTGTATCCTGAACTAAAATTAAAATTATGCCAACAGCCGAAACCGGTTTGGCTCAGTGGTAGAGCATCGGTCTGCGGACTGAAAGGTCCCAGGTTCGATTCCGGTCAAGGGCATGTACATTGGTTGCGGGCACATCCCCAGTAGGGGGTGTGCAAGAGGCAGCTGGTCGATGTTTCTCTCTCATCGATGTTTCTAACTCTCTCTCCCTCTCCCTTCCTCTCTGTAAAAATTCAATAAAATATATATTTTTTTTAAATTATGCCAACAATTGTTTTCTGTAAAACATTCCCATATTTTCAAAGGAGGCTCTCATTTTGGCTTGCTTCAACTTATGCATGACTTAATGCTTCTTTTCTTTTCTACTATGTCACTTTTAATTTCCGGTATCTTACTGGAGAAAAGAAAAAAGAAAATGGAGTTCAAGCATTGTTACAAGTGTGAACTGTGTGGTCACTAATAGGCATGCCAAAAGGACAAGTGATTGACATGAAGTTATTCTAAGGGAATATTTTGACTTTATTTTTCTTTTGTTAGAATTGTATTAAACATCTTCAATTCTGCCATATAATTGAAAGCATTCTTTTTTTTCTTTTAAAAAAAATATATATTTTATTGATTTTTTTACAGAGAGGAAGAGAGAGGGATAGAGAGTTAGAAACATCGATGAGAGAGAATCATTGATCAGCTGCCTCTTGCACACCCCCACCGGGGATGTGCAGGCAACCAAGGTCCATGCCCTTGACCAGAATCGAACCTGGGACCTTTCAGTCCTCAGGCCGATGCTCTATCCACTTAGCTACACCGGTTTCGGCGAAAGCATTCTTTATGTTGTATAATTAAATATTCCATGTCCTTGCTTTATTCTAGGGACTTAAAGTCATTTTTCCTCCTTCTGCCATTTTCTTATGGACATGTTCTCATATCTTGAACTGGACTCTGCCTTGCTTAGCTTTACCTCTGTATATAATGATGTTAGAAGCTTGGTTATCCTTAGTGTAAAGTAAGTGTTCTTGCATTCAACTACTGAACACAGTTAATCTATTGCAGGTGGCCACTGTAATTATAATGAGTGAGGTCTTTGACCAGGTTTAAGATCACATATTGTTTGGCCCAAAGTTTTGACACTTCTTTCTTTAAATCTTTACTTTCAAGAACTTTTCTCACCCTGGCCTGAAATCATATGGCTTCTGCCTCTCAATTCAGCACTCATTTCCTCTGTTTTCTGTAGGATGACAGAGCTGGACTTGGACGTCCCTCTGAGGCCTCCAGCTCTGACATCTCCTTCCTTCCTTTTCTCCGATTAGACTTGCATGGGGATGATAATGATGACTTGGAGAAAGAAGGAATTTCTTGGAGTGAGCAGGAATCCTGGAGGGAGCCTGAGCCAGCCTTGTCTGGAAGACAGATGAACTGGACTCCTCCCTACCCTTTCACCCAGGGCTGTTTTCCATTCCGGAATGATCAGAAAGCCGGCCAAGACCTGTCCCAGGCCTGGTGGATGGGGGCACTAGGCACATAGCAATTCCAATTAGCGGGCTAATTTTATCTTGGCTTCTGGCCAGGGGGCTTCATCTCGCAGCGCATTTCAAACGCCAGAGCCAACGGTCAAGTGGGGTACCGTGGTCTTATCTTGGCCTGCCCCAGAGGTTACGGTCAATTACGTTTGAGGGTCCTTTTCAAGCAAGACGGAATCAGGGGCTGGAATGAAAGCTGGAACCAAGCATGCGTTTTTATCCCGACTGGGAAATGCTTATCAAAATAGTTCTTAGTTATCAAGTAAGCACAAAGTGCCTGGAAATGACGTTCCCAGCCAGGGGAAATGGCCCAGCTGTGCTGTTTTTGGCTTTCTCTCATCTGCTCAACAGGAAAAATATTAATCAATGGAAAAAATGCTCACTTTCTGTTAATTTAACACGTGAATTTTAGATAGTGTAGGGAACTAGGAATACTGAATGTTTTTATATCACAGTTTTCTAACATGGGTTACAAAGAACTTCTTACAAAACGGCTTTTCCTTAAGTCACTCGTTTGTGCCTACAGAGATGTTTTATTTTCTTGATGGTAAAGCTGAAAACTAAGACACAGTCCCACCATTCTCTGTGATCTTACAGTGATTGTGTATTGCAGTCAAGGGAAGAGGCCCAGTGACCCTCTGTAACTTACCACTGAGCAACACCGTTCCCCCCCCCCCCCATCAACGGGGAAGCAATTCGCAATTCAGTGTTTCTTCATAAAACAAACTAGCAACACTTCTCCAAGGAGATAAAGAATATCTAAGAGTAGAGTCCCATGCCAGATTGCCATATTTCCCTGAGCCCACTTTTTGAACTTGTATTGAAGGCTGACTTTCATACAACAAAATCCCCGCATGAGAAGGGTGCAACCTGATGCACTCTCACTACACGAGGACACGCATGTAACACTCTCCATGCTTCTGTTCAAGGTGATGAGGCTTCGCAAGCTGGCCCAGCAGATTGCAAACTGCAAGCAATGCATTGAGCGGTCGGCATCCCTCATCTCCCAAGCGGAACACTCCCTGAAGGAGAATGATCATGCGCGCTTCCTGCAGACTGCTAAGAACATCACTGAGCGGTGAGTGCGGGGGCTGCTGGGAAGCTAGCTGCTGAGCTTCTGTGTCTCGGGGGTGATTGGTTGGCCTTGCCCTTGCCTTGCTTTTGTTTCATTTTCAAGGCTGAGTACAAACAGAATAGACGCTTTGAGTTGCTTTGTTCGCACTGAAGATGCTTCCCTTTGACATGTCAGGGCTTTTCAGTGGCAGCCTGGAGTTCAGGGCCTTTGAAACAAGAGCCAACCAGTTAGAAAGAATCAAATCTGCCTGCTTTTGGAGGGGGGGGACTTACGATGGCACAGAAACAGCACGCACTGTGACTCTCAGACCTGATCTTATCATGCACTTGATAGTAAAGCATCAGGAAAGAGGCCAAAACATGAAAGGGAATCTTTTCTTCCATTTCAAGGCTCATCTACTGGAGAAAATGGGCCAGGTGTTGTTCTCTGTTCAGCCTGTTTTGTTTGTTTGAGAAGTTTCACCTCCTGAAAAGGTCAAGGCCAACTCACAAGGGAGAGAAAGGACCAAACTGTCAGCCTCATACCTTCCACTTGTAAAATGCACTTTATTCCAGGATAGGAAACATAAAAGTGACGTCATGCGAATGTTTAGTTGGGCAGTACATCTGGCGTGGTCAGTGCTCCACTGTGCGTGAACTTGATCAGCATAAACATCACTGACCTTCACGGAGGTCCACACCGATAGTAATCCCAGGGGAGCCAAAGAAAAGCATCTAACAGGCGTCTTCAAACTACGGCCCGCGGGCCACATGTGGCCCGCAGAGGAGTCTGATCCGGCCCGCCAGGTTTTTTGGGCAGTGAGCGCAGCCGAGGTGTTACAGTAGGAATTAGTAGTTCATATAGTCCGGCCCTCCAGCTCTCTGAGGGACCGTGATCTGGCCCCCACTTTAAAAAGTTTGAAGACGCCTGAATTCTAACACCACCTTAGTGACATCACCATAATCGATGCAGATGGCCTTGACTTTTCATTCTAATTCTCACACTCAACTGCCCCTTACACAAAACAATCAAATCCTATTGTTAGAAGACGCCAAACAACTCCTTCATGCTGATCTTTCTCCCCGAACAGGAGTCTGCAAACTTTTTCTCTAAAGGACCGGAGAGTCAATACTTTCACTATGCTGATTATAAGGTCTCAGCCACAACTACTTAATTCTGCCGCTGTAGCTCTACAACAGCCCATCTAGGTAAAATGGACATGAATGGATGTGGCTGTGGTCCAGTAAACCATTTAAAAAAAAAAAAAAAGGCTAGATTTGGCCCACGGGCTGTACTTTGCCAACATCTTGCCCAGAAAAAAAAAAAATACTGTCTTAAGACTTGAATTTTTCCAAGGAAAGAGAAAGAAAACCAACATTTATGAAGTGCCTGCTTGTGTTAGACACTGTGCTAATTCTCAAAATATCACATAAAAGTAGACATGGATATTTTCATTCTCACCATTCTTTCAATGAGAGTAATGTACAGTATTTTACAAGTTTGGTCTAGTATACAACTGGCTTCATTGTGTTATTTTAAATATATATATATATATATATATATATATATATATATATATATATATATAATTGATTTTTAAGGAGAGGAAGAAAGGAACAGAGAATTAAAAACATCGATGAGAGAATCATCAATCAGCTGCCTCCTGCACACCCCCTACTTGGGATGTGCTCACAACCACGGTACATGCCCTTGACCTGAATCGAACCCAGGACCTTTCAGTCCGCAGGCTGACGCTCTATCCACTGAGCCAAACTGGTTTTGGCAATTGTGTTATTTCTTAAATTTCCTTCTACGACTGGTTGGATAGTTATCTCTTCCAAAGTATGTGGATAAGAGCTGATTACCATCCCTTTTATATCCTTAAAATGACCTCCTTCCTTCTCTAAGAGAAGCCAGTTCTTTCCTCATAACTCCGAAGTTCCAAGTGTTTAACTGTGTTCGTTGTTCTCATCTGAACTATATCCAATTGCTTCATATTCATCTGAAAATTAAAGAACTGCAAACATTACTAGTACTCAGGTACCCAGGACACTCTACTAGACAGTGAGAACACTTAATCATGCTTTCCAATTGGGATCCAAGAGTACCTTTTTCCAGCTATAAATCATGAGCTGTCCAGATGAAATGGCTATTGTGAGCTGCCTTTCTCATCAATCCCTAAAAATTAGATGAAGTATAATGAAAAAAGTCTCACATAGTGGGGGGAGAGAATAATGACTCCATAATAGTGACGATAGAACATTCTGAAAGAAGACCTGCATTTGAAAGTACAACATAAGCACATGCATGCCCACGTGTGATCTCCTTCACATATAGCAGGTCATATGTGGTTCCATTCAGTTCTACCTATAATACATCAATCCCTACTCATTAAGAATGGGAATATGTCCGATTTCTTTTTCTACAAATGGGTTGTACATTATATTCTCAAGCACACTAATGTACAATTCTTGGTGTGATTGTCAACTTTTATAAAATTATGTTAAATAAGCAAAATTATTCACTAAATCCAGGCGTAAGGAAGTTGGCCTACTGCTTATGAGAAATCTAAACCACCATCAAGTTTTAATACATAGTGCCAGTAAACATGTGCCAGGAGTCTTTGTCCCTCTGCTTTCTCTCTCTATTTCTATTTGTCAATCCTCTTGATTGATTCCTGAGCCTTTCTCTTTTTCCAGCAACTGAAATGCAGTAAAAGGGCACTGGGCTTAGACTAGGAGTTGAGAAACCTGGGTTCAAATCCCAGCATTGCCACTTTATAACTGATTCTTTGGGTTTATTCATGAGTTAGTTCTATTTAGAAAATTGGGCTCATAATAAATAGCTATCTCTATCAATGTGATAACATTGATGAAGACTCCTAAGTAAAAACAAACCTTAAGCATCATATTTATTCCATAATGTTTATTGGATATATGTTTTCATGTTTCAGTATGTCAGAATGACCCTTTCTTGCATGTCTACTCCAGTGCAGCTCTCTGTCTGTCTCTGGTCTTCAACACTTAAGTTCTTCTCTAGGACACAACTTCTTGGTTCTCTGCCTTGTATTGTGTCTGCCTTGGGCTTTAGCACCTATGTACTTCTGAACATCTTTATTTTTCTACTGAAGGGTGGAAAGCCCAGAACAAACTTTTAATGGTGCAGGCCTTCCTAAAATTAAACCTAGATGCGATTTTTCTTCATTGTTAAATCACTAAAACTAGGTTCTCCTACGAGCTGAATCAAATTGTGAAAGTTTTTCAATTCAGAAACATCAAAAATAGAGAGGGAGAGGGCCTCAAGCTTTACCCTGTAGGCGATGCATGTGCTTTGGAATCAAGTTCTTGGTGCTGTACTATTGCTTAGTAGAGCTCATGTATAATATTGGGCTGCTCTTAGCACTTGTGAGCACTTCTGCTCATAAGTTCCCGGTGGGCAGGACCTGTTCCCATCTTGTTTTCACCACTGTAGCCCCAGCACATAGCAAACTGCCTGACATAAATAAATGAGGGAACAAATCTATAAAGCAAGACCAATCACTCCTACCTAACATAGTTGTTGGAGAGATACAATGAAATAATCAATGTAGGCCATCTCCTGTCACAAGATGTCCATGGAACAAATGCTCATTCTCTTCCTTTCCAGTCACTCTGTCAGTGGATTTTGTCACATACCATATTCTCAAGCTATTATGCACTAATATATAGATCTTTGGTATGATTGTATAAGTATCATTATAAAATTACATTAAATAAGCAAAATTCTTCACTAAATCTAAGCAAAGAAAAGTTGATCTGCTTATAAGAAATCTGAAATTAGCCGAAACAGCTTTGGCTCAGTGGATAGAGCGTCGGCCTGCGGACCGAAAGGTCCCAGGTTCGATTCCGGTCAAGGGCATGTACATTGGTTGCGGGCACATCCCAGGTGGGGGGTGTGCAGGAGGCAGCTGGTCGATGTATCTCTCTCATCGATGTTTCTAGCTCTCTAGCTCTCTCCCTTCCTCTCTGTGAAAAATCAATAAAATATTTTTTTAAAAAAAAGGAATCTGAAATTAAAACTACTCTTCATCTGGCCGGAGTGTCTCAGCTGGTTGAGCATTATCCTGTGCACCAAAAGGTTGCTTCCATTCTCAGTCCGGGTACATACCTGGGTTTTGAGTTCAATCCCCACCCCACCCCATATATCTCCTTCTCTCTCTCTCTCCCTCTCTAAACCTATCCTCGGGTGAGGATTAAAAATAAATAAATAAATAAATAAATAGCCACTCTTAGTAGTAAATTCTCTGCATCGAGAGTATGATAAAGAGAAAGTTCCCTCTGAACAGTATCCATTTTTTTTCAGATTTCTTAGGAGGGTCTCAGACCACACAAGGTGACTTCTTTGTCCCTCACCAGCACAGGCAGTTCCAAGATCCATCAGACTTTCCCAGAATACAAAGCCAAGAACTCCAGTTGTCAGCTCTGGGAAGATGTACTTGATTATAAGAATTAAAGCACATCTGATGAATGGTTTTTTTGTTTTGTTTTGTTTTTGTTTTTTAAATCCTCACCCGAGAATATTTTTCCACTGATTTTTAGGAAGAATGGAAGAGAGAGGGAAATACAGAGAGAAACATCAATGTGAGAGAGGCATATCAATTGGTTGCCTTCTGCACACTCCCTGACCAGGGCCCAGGCCAAGGAGGAGCCTACAGCCACGGTATGTGCCCTTGACCGGAATCGAACCTGAGACCCTTTGGTCTGCAGGCTGACGCTCTATCCACTGAGCCAAACAGGCTAGGGCTGATGAATGGATTTTGAAGTGTGTTCTGCAGGGTGTTAATTGGCATTAAAACAACACCACGGTCAAGGCGCCAAATGCATTTGGGAAATCCTGAGCTGACCAAAGTAGGCCACGTTTGGTTTCTGTGAGACCTCATCAGGTTCTACCAGGGTAATGTGCACTGTGGACTGCCCACCTGAGAGAGGCACAGTTAAGCACCACTGGCAGGGGTTGGGTACGGAGGTGGGGATATTAGGCAGGAAGGGTAGAGCATCTTCCCCTGGCACTGGCTATTTGGCAGAAACCTGTGAGCAGTGTAGCTCTAGACATACCCACCATCTGGAAAAGTAGCCTCATGTGGCTGCTAGCAACTGAGTGTCGGGGAGATTTGGGGCATCAGAATAGACAGAAACAGGGAGTAATGTGCAGGCCCCCCTATTAAACATCAAGCTGTGACACAATGCTCTCATTTGCCTCGATATGTTAAAAACTTAATGCACATACCCACAAGCATGCACACACATGTGCACTCACGTACGTGCGTGCGCACACACACACACACACACACACACACACACACACAGTCATGAGGGTAAAGGGAGGAATTGAGAAAGTGGCATACACTGATGGCTCAGGTGGATTTTGGCAACTTATCTGAAAGGCCAGAAGATGGGCAACAAGGATTTGGGGAATAAAAACACAGCCTAAAATGTTGAATTTGGCAGATCTCCCCTTCGCTGTCACTCCAATTAAGAATTTGAAATTGTAGCCAAAGATAAATATCTTTCCTTCCACAAAAAATGTGTTGGTGTTAAAAGCTGCAGTAATCTCCAAAGAGTCCTGCTGTCAGTCTTTGCCTCCCAGGCTGAGGAACTTTTAGCCTTTCCATTCCCATTCCCCCAAGTCCCCGCCATCAAAATGGCGGGCATGTTCAACATCGTCCCCTGACCAAAGCATGTTTTACTCCATTGCTTGTGGCCCATAGAACCAGTGGAAATTTAGGAGGGAAGTCTATTTTGGATGAGCCTAAACAGAGGCTTCTGCCACTGGACAGAAACAGTGCCAACACAAGATTATATGTTGAGAGCAATTGAGATCCTCTAACCCACTGAGCACAATATCTGTATTACTTGTGTATGGCAGGGAAATGCAATAGAAAATTAGACTCTTGTATCATAAGAAATCATTGAAATTCTCCCTACTGGATATCATGAAACAGACAGGTTTCACTCTGAAATTCCTATTTGAGGAGTTCGGTGGGCACTATAGCATTTCCTTGTCTTAATGTTATTTTTCAGTTCGAGTTTACATTCAGTATTACGTTGTATTAGTTTCGGGTGTAGGGCATTTCTTTCCCCCCCCAAAAAAAATATGTTTTTATTGATTTCAAAGAGTAAGGGAGGAAAGGAAGGAGAGAGGGAGGGAGGGAGGGAGGGAGGGAGGGAGGGAGAGAGAGAGAGAGAGAGAGAGAGAGAGAGAGAGAGAGAGAGAGAGAGAGAGAGAGAGAGAGAAACATCAGTGATGAGAAAGAATCATTGATTGGCAGCCTCCTGGACACCCCACTGGGGATTGAGCCTGCAACCAGACATGTGACCTTGGCCAGAATCAAACCCAGGACCCTTCAGTCTGCAGGCAGTTGCTCTATTCACTGAACAAACCAACTAGGGCTAGAGCATTTCTTTTAACTTTTCTACATTGTGGCAAATTCTTTGGGCTCTTCAGTACATGTCATACTTAAGGGCTTAGTAAGTATTTGTTGAACAACACTAGGATCTTTCTGAGTTTTAAGGAATTTTTGTGTTTATGGCTCATAAGTAAAGCATTTTTAAAAACTTATTTTTTTTTTTTTTAGAGAGAGGGAGAGAGAGAGAGAAACATATATGTGAGAGCATAACATTGGCTGCCTCCTGCTTGCCTCCTACTAGAAATCAAACCAAAAACCCTATTGTGCACGGGCTGGCACCCAACCGAGCCACAACAGCCAGGGCAGGAAAGCATTTTTTTAAATACAGTTTGACCATATCCCTTTATTCATTAGTTTAAATTAGCAAGTATTAGTCACAATGATTAGTCCAATTCCCTTGGGTGCAATATTTAGCAAACAAAATCACAACTGTTTTATTTACTGCTTCTTGGAAAAAAGGGTAAGGTGGTGAGTTTAGGTTCTTCACTCTCACTCATGCACTTATAGCTCTTCTCTCAGATCCCAGCATCATTCTGACTATTTTCCCTCTACTTCTCTCCCGCTACAGCACTGAAAATGCGCTGGGGCATTTTGAGCATTTCACAGGTGTAAATTGTTTTTATTGAGGTGAAAGTCACATAACAGAATTAACCATTTTAACATATACAATTCAGTGGCATCTAGTACATTCACAGTATTTCAATCCTGTGCTTTCTGATAAGCATGCTATTGGGAAGTCAAGCTTAAAAAAACCACAGTATTCTACAATTACTACCTCTTAGCAAGTTCCAGAATATTTTCATCACCCCATACCCATGAGCAGCCACTCTACATTGCTGCCTTGCCCCGGCCCCTGGCAACCACCAGCCTACTTTTGATCTCTATGGGTTTGCCAGTTGTGAACATTGATACTTACCTATCCCTTGCTGTAGGGTTTATAAATGAGAAGTCTAACCAGCAACCCTAAGTGAAGAGGAGAAACAGTGCATCCATTGAAGGGGTCTGTGAGAAAGCTCATGAATATTTTCCATGCCATCTGCTGGGAATATGGTGCAAGAAAATGAATACAAGGAGAATGAAAAGGAGCCAGACAAAAACTCCTTTTTTCATGTTTATTTTAGAGAGAGGCTAGTAATTGATTAAACTAATCCAATATCTGGAAACATTCTTTTTTAATCTTTACTTTGCCTTTTATGCAGTTTGAAATTTGGGAGACTCCTCTTTGAAGTGGAGCAGGGTCGAGTCTGAAAGGAACAAACAGTTTCCCAGACAGATGTGTGAAGAAATGCCTGCAGCTACGGGCTTCTCGCTGGGGTCACATGTGATAGGGCCTGGCTGTTAAATACACAGCAACATGAAATATGAATATTCTTTCTCCTCCATGGGGAATGTCCCCCCTCAACAGTAACGAGGAATGGAGAAGCCATTTCCGGTTCCTTTGCCTTCTCTTTAAGCTCGAGTTCACTTGTATTGTGTCTCTGTGATATGCTGATTGCACTCATCTTTTTAAGGCTCACGTGTAAAAATAGCACTGTTTTTAAATTACATTTCTTTCCTGTGATTTTTAAAAATCTTATTTAGGTAAAGCGAAAGCCATCTTAACATTTCTAAAAAGCTGTTTTGTTTAAATTACAGAGTCTCCATGGCAACTGCATCTTCCCAGGTTCTAATTCCTGAAATCAACCTTAATGACACATTTGACACCTTTGCCTTAGATTTTTCCCGAGAGAAGAAATTGCTAGAATGTCTGGATTACCTTACAGGTATTGTATTTGTGGGTTGTTATTGTTGTTGTTTATATTGTGTATATTCAGTGATACCACACTTTGCCACCAGGCAAATCCCTAAAAACCAGGGATGTAGGCTTCTGATTTAGGAATGGAGTCTAAAAATCCCAGAAATAATTTCTGGCACTCTTTTTTCTTTTTTCAACGAAAATGACATAGTCCGAGACTAATTGAGGATACAGGAAAAAAGAGAATCTCCATCATTAAAAGCATACTTACACTATTCCCCTCGCTCTTGGAGCATGGATAAGGCAAATAATAGCCTAACAAGCTCACCAAAGAGTTATGTAGGGAAACATGGCTATTTTGCATTTCATGGCAGCCGGGCACCTGTCTCTTACAGTGCCTTGGCAGAGGAAAAAATGATCGCTAACTTTGATAGCTAACATCACCCTGCCCCAGCTCTTTGTCTTCACAACCCTGTCTAATCTTTGTAACATCAAATGGGGGTAGAGCATTATAACCCTCACTTTGCAAACGATGGAGGTCATCCATCTTGCTGGAGGTCAAATAGCTAGAGAATAGCAGGAGCAGGTTTTGGCTTGGGTCTGTTCGGACTCCAAAGCCCTCTGCTCTTTCTGGTAAAAGACTAAATTTCATCTTGGCAAAGGTCACCATGACAGACATTCCCCAAATCACGGTTGACTTCCTCTTGCCATGTTTCAATCCTGTGCTTTCTGATAAGCATTGATATTGATTGGGAAGTCAAGCTTAAAAAAACCAAAGCAACAACAAGAAAAGAAAACCTCAGGCCACTCCTATTCCTAACCATGCTTCCAAATTTGTATTTGCTGTTAACTTCTAAAGTGGGAGCTGAAAACACTCGCTGGGAGAACGTGGACTGTTTAGATGACCTTGTTTGTGTTAGCCGAAGCCACCCGTGCCTGTGGCTGCAGGAAGGCTCCATGGATCCAGTGAAGCCAGATGTGCACTGAGCTCAGGCTGTACAGCCCCCTGGGGACCACATCCCTGACTCGGTGCAGCAGCAGCATCTCCACACTGATGCCATGTGTGCATGTTTATGGGAAAGCGGAGCAGGAGAGAGGAAGCATTGTGTGGTGTTTGTTTTCGCAATCTGCATAGAAAGCAAGGGGTTCTATATTCAAGGAGCCTTATACCCGGAACATCAGTTTTTTCTTTGCAGGGACCCAAGGTGCTGCCTTTAGGCTTTCTTCATTTACAAGGGAGGCAAGTCATCCCACAAACTTTGTCTCATCTCATTCTTCTTTCAAACCATGCTGCTGCTACTAAGGAAAGAAAACAGCTCACAAAGCATTTACCAGAAAGGGCCAAACTCAGTTTCAAGTATTTGTGAATATAATGCTGTCCCTTTTTAACCTTTTATCTCTGAGATGCATCTAAACTAACACTTAATATGATGATAAAAACATCTGTACTTTCCAGTATGATAGCTGCTAGCCAAATGGGGCTGTGGAGAACTTGCAATGTGGATAGTGAGTTTTTACTTTTATTTAATATTATTAAATTTAATTGAAATGTAAGAGCCATGTGTAGTTTGTGGCTAATGCATTAGTCCAGGTCTAGTTAAAATTCTCCTTTGTTTTTTATAGCATTTAGCAATGAGCGGAGTTGCAACAACAGAAAATCCAATTACCAGGGACTAGAGCCATCAAAGAGAGTTCATATCATGCACCAGGAGAACAGAGGCCTGTGTTCTAAGGCTGGGCAGAGTTCGGTGATGACCTCGGACTCCACTCTTTCTCTTTTTCTGCTCTGCCACTTTCATTGTGTTGCTTTTGGCCCCATGATCTCAACGTGAGGACACCACCTCCAAGTATTATGCTCAAGTTATAGACAAAGAGAGAGGGGCAGAGGGGAAATGATGACAAAAACTCCCGTCAGCCAAGAGTGTCTTTGTTTATCAGGAGAACAGAAAGTTTTCTCAGAAAACTCATCTAGCAAATTCCAGCTTGTGTCTTGTGGGCCAGATCCATGTTGCAAGGTCATGTCCAAAGGCAGAAAATACTGGAAAAAATGTCTGGCTGAGCACATGGTCATTCTGCACAAAATCAATATTTTGTTGACAAGAGTATGTCCTCCCCATTTCCCAATAATTGTTTAATAGTATTTCAATGATGTCTGCCCATTCCAATCTCTATGCGAATGCCAAAGTACTGATTAAAGGGGAAATTGTGAAAGGAGTTTGCACTGACTAGTAACATGCACATCATATATCATCCCGATGGCTGTTTATGCCAAACTAAAGACCATATGGGGTACCTGCTATTATGCCTTCTTAGCTGTCAACCTCAAATACAAATTTGGCCCATTTCTAGACATAACATCAATTCTGGCCATAACATATGATGCTTGGTTGATATTGCCAAGTCCAAATAGTTTATCAGACATTTGTAAGCAGGAAATGAAGTGTTTGTGGAGTATTAGCCCACCATTCCTTGTGTCCTGTTTATGATAGAGGCAAGAGAATTCCAGTTCTGGTACCCATGCCATGAATATTGAAATTGTCAGCATGCTCCCACTCTCATTTACAGTAAATTGGGTATTGACTTCTCAGGACATAGCCATTGGGTTTCTAATCAAAACAGGGTTAGCCTGCCTGACCGTAAAAACAAGATTTTTTCCCCCTAGACATGCCTCTAAGTGTTATGTCAAGTTAATAACCCAGAGAGGGGACATTTCCTCCCTGGCGGCATCTACTGCCATGTGTCTCACAGCTACTTGCCTATTTAGGACATAAGTTTTCTTTACATTTAATCATCTATTGCAATGCAGAAGGAACAAAATCTTTCCACGGTGGTTGATGGAGAAATAATTCGATGAGCTATTTAGATTGTGGGAAAATAAGTATTTTCCACTGATCCATGCAGGCTGACCCCATGGTGACAGGGACCACAGACAATAAGCATGCTTTCTGATGCGGCTGGGCCTCCCTATAGATGCATTTTCTGAACGCTGTGCCTGAGTCATTCACATCTGAGTGAATGACAGCACATGACACCAGCTCTTGCATGTGGCTACTTCAGGAGACACATGCATTAATACATATTCCAGAAAGAATGCTGTAAGAGCTCTGTAGAACCCTCTTATCTTAATGTACAACTTGATGCAGTGTCTGCCATATGTAGGGATTCAATGACAAATAGACAAAGCTGGGTGATGGACGTTATACAGCAATCAGAAGAGTCACTTGTTTCCTATACTTGTCCCAGATGCGTCTTCAGGTGGCAAAGTCAAGACTACTAAAATAACAGAGCTTTACGTTTATCCTTTTTATAAACTTTCCCCCCTCTTTGTGTTTGGTTGGGACTCATGAATCCCCATAAAAGTTTAGAGCTTAAAAGGACTCTGTAGTAGTGTAAACATTTGCTACTAGCCTGTAGAATGCAGATACGTTTCTATTTTTGAAGCTAGGTTCTTTTTTTAATTTAAAATTTTCTTGAATTTGTTGGGGTGACATTGGTTAATAAAACCATACAGGTTTCAAGTGTACAACTCAATAAAACTTCTGCACACTGCATTGTCTACTCACTACCCGAAGCCCAGTCCTTTTACATCTCTATCCCCTCTGCCCACTTCCACCTGTCCCCGCCCCCTTTCTCTCTGGCAATCACTACCCTGTTGTCTGTGTCTGTGTTTCAGATATATATTTTTTAATCTTTTCACCTTTTTCCACCCACCACCCTTCCCCTCTGACAGAAGTCTGTTGAAGTTAAGTTCTGGTGTACAAAGAGTGGAGATAAAGGCCTGCACTGATTCTCTAAACCAGGGGTCAACAAACTTTGACTGCAAAGGGCCAGATGGTAAATATTTCAGGCTGTACAGGACATATGGTTACAACTACTCAACCCTGCTGTTGCATAAAAGCAGCCATAGACAATACATAAATTAATGAGCCTGGCTATGTTCCAATAAAACTTTATTTACAAAACAGGCAGTGGGCCAGATTTGGCCCAAAGCCATCATTTGCCAACCCCTGATGTCAAATATTATTGCCCATGCAAAGCACTCACTGCCTAGTCTTTTTCTAGTTCTTTCCCACAAACTCTTCTCATAAAACCAGTTACTGAAATCCATCCAGTAGAAGTCAACTTAAAATCATTATTTTGGTAGGATTTAGACTTCTCTGCTGCAGAATGTGTTTAAGACATAAAACAGCAGCCTTCTCCAGTGTTAAAGTTAACCAAATGCCAAAGAATCATGTTTTCCTTGGGGAAGGAAAATGTACTTCTTAGATATGATGGATTGCTAATCTTGTTCTTAATGTGAAAGATCACCTATAAATGAGAAGAAAATAGGGCCACATTAATACATTTTTTATAAGGCATCAAAACATCTAGTGGAAGAAAAATTTGAAACTATTTGGCTTACCTGTTATGGGATAACAAACTCCAGTATTTTTCCATTTGGATACAATTTTAAATATAAAAATGTATTATGCAATTATACACTTGAAACCTATATAATTTTATTAACCAACTAGAGACCTGGTGCACAGATTAGTGCACTGATGGGGTCTCGGCCTAGACTGCAGGGATTGGGCCAAAACCAGCAGTCCAACATCCCCCCAAGGGGTCCTGGAGTACAAGAGGGCATTCTACAAAGTTGCTGTCACTCGGCAGCTCCTGCACTGAGCATCTTCTCCCTGGTGGTCATTGCATGTCATAGCTACTGGCCGGTCGGCCAGTCGGTTGGTCACTTAGGCTTTTATATATATAGATGTGACCCTAATACATTCAATAAAAATTTAAAATAATATACAAATAATAGTAGAGTTAGTAATACCCTTTCCACACTAGACATATTATTTACTTTTCTTAAAAAAAATTAAGTTGATTGGGGTGACATAATATGTACTTTTGAACTGAGTTTAATCTACTTTATCAAGTTAGGGGATTCTTTCATTTAGGTTTTATTACAATGTTTAAAAAATACATGGCATTATGTAGCTCAGAGGTTGGCAAACTTTGGCTCACAGGCCAAATCTGGTCCTCACTTATATATTTTTTTTTTTGTTTCTTTTTTTTCCTTTCTTTTTCGCCCTCAATTGTTTTGTAAATGATGCTTGACTGGAACATATCCATGTCCATTTGAGTACAAATTGTCTGGCTGCTTTCATGATGCTAAGGCAGAGTTAAGTCGTTGCAACAGAGCCCACAAAGCCTAAAATATTTACCATCTAACCCTTTACCAAAAAAGTTTACCATCCCTCTAATATAGATGAAATATCAAAATTTTATCTTCTTTACTTTTTGTTTAATATGTTTTCCTTCATGGACAAGAGAGTATTGTTTGTTTAACCTCTAAACATGTTTTCAGGATAAATGTCCATGCTGGCAGGTTGAAGTCATACTACCCATTGAAAATCACACTGATAACAGACCAGCCAAATGTTGTTTGAGTTGGTGTCACCATCTCTAGGACAGTAGTCCTGAGGGACCTATTTAGAAAGGCCTGCTTTGACTATCACACATCTCTGAAATGTATCCCAGAGTTGAATGCTTCTCCATTGATGAACATTCTTGATGCCCACAGCTCCCAGCCCTCCCACAATTAGAGAAGAGCTCTGCACGGCTTCCTATGACACCATCACTGTTCACTGGACCTCCGATGATGAATTCAGTGTGGTTTCCTATGAGCTCCAGTACACCATATTCACTGGACAAGCCAACGTTGTCAGTGAGTATCACACGCCCCAGTGATTTCTCTGTCTGCTAACTGTGTTTTCTGATAAATTCTATTTCTTAATTTAAATGTCAAGGGAAGATAAGAAAAGAAAGAATGCACAATATTTATTGGCTTGTTTTTCCTAACCAAGAAAATGATAGTAATAACTTGTATAATACTAGTAAAAATAACTGGCCAAATAGCGATGAAAATTTATGATCTCTAGCAAACTACATGGAGGAATCTTATAAACATATTGCTAAAAGAAATAAGTGGGAAATGAAAGAATATACAGTATGCAGTATGATTTTATTTATACATCCATAACAAACTATTTTGTTTAGAGATGCATACATAGGTGTAAAAACTATAAATAAATGTCAGGATGGTTACCTTTGGGATAGGATAGGAGGGGAATGGCACCATTGGGAAGAAATATATGGGGATCAGCACTTTCTGGCTATATTATGGTTATTTCATGGTTATATCATACATTTAATTGTATGTACTTTTCTGAGTGTTATTTCACAATTTTTAAAAAGGGATTTAATAAAATGAATAGCCAAAGAACACCAGATACCTGATTCCATTTGGAGAACAGGGCCATCGTTTGAAATGTCGGTGATTGGCCCCCCACCTGGGAAGAATTTCAGACCTTATTTGAAACACAGAGAGGCTCCTCTCTCACTGGGGCCCATGAGCTATGTGATATCAGGGATAATTCAATGAGCTCACATAGCAGTAGCTGGCCAGAGAGATGATAATTGAGGAAAAACTCCTCCCCATCCACTGTTACTTAAATTGACTTGAGTAAATAGCAAAGGACCAGAAGAATTGATTTCTCAGGGGAGCAAGTTTGAAACTTCTTTAGCAACTTAAAATAGAAATATATCAAAGCAGAATCAAATAGAAGTAACTTTTTAACAAAGAAATGTTTTGAATAAATCCACACCAACTTAATGTGTTCTTATTGTATAAGCCTATTCTCTCTTCACTACACTCTTCTTTCCTAGCATAATAAGTCTGAGGCATGTGATGCTTAAAATAGAAATTTGATTTAGGATTAGTTGAAAGAGAGATGCCAAAAGACCCCGCTTCTAAATGACTAAAGTATGAATGACCCATACCAACAAGTGGTTCTCCCTGTCTTCCTCATATCCCTCTTTTCCAGCTTTCTTTCCTTAACCCTCTGCCCTTCACTCCCTAATTGGCTTGCCTTAGGAGCTTTTATGAAAATCTTACCAGAGATTGTATCACACATTCATTTAAAAAAATGATGAAATTTGAAAGATGTTCAGAAATTCCAAGACAATCAGAAAAGTACAGCATGAAGGTCTGACAAGAGCAGATAGAAAATGGAGGGGCCTTAGTTGGTTTTGCTCAGTGGATAGAGCATCGGCCTGTGGACTGAAGGGTCCTGGGTTTAATTCTGGTCAAGGGCACATACCTCAGTTGCAGCCTCCTGGCCCTGGTCCTGGGCATGCCGGAGGAAACGAATTGTGTCTCTCACATCGGTGTTTCTCTCTGTCTCTCCCTCTCCCTTCCACTCTCCCTAAAAACCAATGGAAAAAATATCTCATGTGAGGATTTTAAAAAAGAAGAAATAAAGAAAGTGGAGGGATGATTTGTTGCAAAAAGTGAACTGGGATCATGAGTATTGTGTCAAAAAAACAGAAAAGGTTCTCTGAAAGTACACAGAGGACTGATAGAAGCACCATTTGTTAATGAGTGAATAATGCAACCAGAAAACGAAACATTTGGAGTCATGTTGTACCTAAAGGATGCTTCTTAGCCCACTAAGTAATGTTATAGTTCTCTAAATTTGTTTTTGCTAAATAGATCCTGGAAAAAATCACATCAGTTTTCTATTGCTGTGTAAGAAATTTTCCAAAACTTAGCAGTTTAAAATAACACCCATTTATTATCTCAGTTTCCATGGGTCAGGCTTCTGGGCACAGTATACCGGGGTTCATAAAGCTGAAAGCAAGCTATTGGCTGGGCCGCATTGTCATTTGGAGGTCCAATTACAGAAGAATTCACTTCCTAGCTCCCTCAGGTTGCTGTCAGAATTTATGTCGTTGTTGTGGAATTTATGGAAGTTTGCTTCTTCTAAAGCCTAGAGAGGGGGTGGGGGAAGAGACAGTGAGAGCTTTGCTACTTCAACTCTCTCACCTCTAAACCCTTCTTTAAAGAGCTTGATTGATTAGCTTAGACCTGCCCTGAACATTCTCTCTTTTGATTAACTCAGAGTCAACTGATTACATCTGCAAACTCCTTTCACTTTGGCCATATAATGTAATATTACTGGAATGATAGATAAGACATTTGTCCTTTGCCATATCTGTTGATTAGAAGCAGGTCATAGGTCATGCCTACCCTCAAGGAGAGGATTATACAAAGTGATGAATAGTATAGAGTGGTGATTATGAAGGCCACACAAGGGCATGTCCACCATAGGTGGTTATGTCTCTCCTGAAATTTCTTGGATCAAATTACCATGAGCATTTATACAGTACGTATAGCCTTGACCTGGACTGACGGGCCTTGTATCAGTTGGTTTTCGCTGAGTAGTCCAAACCACAGAACCTAAATAGAGTAGAATAATTAATGTTTATTGCTTATGCATCTGGAATCCACTGGGGGCAGCTAAGAGGTCCTGCTATTCTTGGTTAGGTTCCCTCGCATGTCAGGCTGATAACTGGAGCAACTCAACTGCTAATCAGCTCTCTTCTGCAATTGAGTTCAAACATGTTCTCCTGGTGACTGCAGAGGTGAAGGTGTAAGGGCAGGCCCAATTGCACACGCGTTTTCCAAGCCCTTGTCTTTGGCGTGCCATTGTCCAAGCAAATCCCATGGATGAGCCCCAACGAAAGGAATATATCTATTGCTTGAAACTAAGAGTTTCTTAGGTGGCTAAATGTGACTAACTTGACCTCCATGCCATTTGCATGGGAAATAATACCAAACAAGACATAGAAATGAAATAGGTGAGAAAGGGCTGTGCGTACAGAAATCCAACAACAGCAACATTACTGAGCATAATGAACTCATTATGAGTTTTATGCTGGGTGATTCTAGATAAGGTGTTTATCTCTGGAAACAGTTACCACAAGAAAATAAATGCAAATGGCTTAATGAAGATTAGGGACCTGCCTTATTTACCCAGAGTGCCAGAAAGGCCCGTTCTCCGAGGACAGATGGAAAACAGTGAAAGTTCAGGTGCTCATCTAATTGGGGTGCTCTCATCAGCTTGTTGGTATTGGGACTTATTCATCTCTTTAATGCGCATTAAACCAATGCAGTGATGTCTTGATGACAACAGGATCAAACTGTTAAAAATAAAAATTAAAAATAATTTAAGTAAAAGGATAACTGAGAATCAAGCATTTTCAGATTACTTTTCTCTTTTTTTAAATTTCTTTATTGATTAAGGTATTACATATGTGTCCTTATCCCCGGCATTGTTCCTCCAACCCCCCACTCAGGCCCTCACCCTCCTGTTGTCTGTGTCCATTGGTTAGGCTTATATGCATGCATACAAGTCCTTTGGTTGATCTCTCCCCCTTACCACTTTCTTCTTTAATACTATACATATTTGTAGAGACTGAGGGAGACCTGGATGTGAATTCCAACTTTGGACCTCACTAGCTCTATAATTTGGGGCAAATAATTTAACACCTTCTGAATGTTTTCTCATCTGTAAGAAGAGGTAATGTTTAACCTCATATGGTTGAGATAACAAAAGCAAAGGCCTTAGCTCTATGTTTACTGCAGTGGTATCACATAGATATTCAAAGTTACTATTCCTACAAAAATACAGACTATATTCATCCATTATTGCATTTTTAAAGGCTAATATTTCTATGATATGATAAAGGTTAATAATGTAATTTACCAGGATTATCTACATGATAGCATTTTACATGATCTTCATGTGAAAGGCCTTCCTTGAATGTTGCTTTCCCATCTGCCCTATCATTTGGAGGAATATCCTTTGCAGATCTTATATAGAATGGCAAGATGTAATGTTAAACATCTGCTCCTTATGCCACTAGGAAATTTTATACTGTCTCTAGTTCATGAATCCTTCACTTGTCAGAATAAATTCTAGTTAATCCCCCAACTGACTTTAATGAAGGATAATTATATATCTATGGGGCTTTTAATCTTCTAGAAAGATCCCCATTAATCAAATTCATACATTCAAATGCAAAATTAATGACATTACTAATGTCTTACTTTTCATTTTTATTAACACTCATGATTACAAGTGTTAATGAATTTATTAACAAATAGATATGTATTTATTTTTACAGTGTTGCCCATGTTGTTTATCTAAAACTACTTTGAATGCATCATTTAGAATATGAAATTGGTGCCTTTTACCAGCAGCCTATTTTTATTATTAGCAAAAGTCAAGAGATTCGTTTCTGCAATATTTTATGGCAAGTTAGTTATCTGTCTTTAATTTATTTTAGTCATTTTGAAAACAGTCATGAAAGTTATTAAACAGATACTATTTTTATAGAGAAAGAGGAAAAGAATGTTCACTGCTGTCCAGTCTGTCAGACAAAGGATGTTAAAAGCTAGTGTGTGGCCTCTCTGAAGGGTGTGCATATTGCATAATGTCTTACATATAATGTTTTATGGCAAGATGACAGTGTTATACAAGGCTATGAAATCCCCAGTGTAAGTAATGAGCAGCAGTATGGACATGCTTCTGACCCATTGTGAATGAGAAAAAATGTACCAAATTGAAAAACTCCATTACATTTTATTATGTTTAATTATCTTCCACGTCCCATTGTTTTAATACTTCTAGTGGAACTGGAAAAGGTGAATATTGGAATACCCTGGAAGATGATTGAAAGTGAATTTGGAGCAAAGTGACGTTTCAGTTGGGATGGTTAGTGGGTGTTTCATAAAGAGATGACTAAAACCTGGTCCATAGACCTGACACAGTGGGGTATCGAGGCAGAGCAGTCTGGCGCTTGGCACCATGTGCAGGAAGTTAAGTGGTGCTGGCGCAAGACCAACGCTAGCAACGCAATAACGGTGCGCTCCGAGACATCCCACTTATTCCATCCCCCACATGAAAGCGGTCAATGTTGCTTTCTTGGCATTTTTAATCAACTTCTCAATTATTACCTTGGCAATAGTTATAACATAAAAGTAAACCTAAACAGTAATAGTTGTTAGTATTCATGAAACTCCATTGTCCCAGTGTAAAGCTATGCAATGAAATGTTACTACTTCATAAACGTTTTGTTCTTTTAATATTCAAGGGAAAAAATCAGTGACCTCTTCAAAGTAATGAGGGATAGTCAGGGTCCCCTTTTTTTGGTTGGGAAAAGTTTTGTGCGGCATTACATCTTTTTTTGTTGGGTTCAGACTTTGGATTGTAGGCCAAGTTGCAATTTGCAGCATTTCCAGACATCTGCTTTATGATGTTGCTGAAAGCAGTCCCCTACCACATTAAACCCAGCTTTGGGTTGTACAGCTATGTAAAGTTTATTGAAACATTTTTACATTTGCTTTCTTTGACCACAATAGTCATTTTACTGTAACATATGCAATTAAACAGAAACAGTGTAAATGCAGTGGCATTGATAGGATTCTCCTTGATTGTACTGGATGCTGTTATTGTTTTCATTTGGGCCTGAGTGCTGTTGACAAAGGTTTAGAATAGGAGTGGATAATCCTAGGCAATAGAAAAGCTCGTCGCTTTATCTTATTGCTATTGTAATATTATTATTAAATATCCAAAGTGAGGTACAGGTTTCTTAGGGCCCAGAGCTCATAGTTCAAAACGACCCTTCTTTGCTTGGATCAAAATCTACTATTTGGCTGGGGCACTATCCAGAAGTATTGAGCTTATTACAGCTATGTTGGAGGAAAAGGTAAGGTGAGAAGTTAGCAAAAATTATATGTGGTAAGGAAAGTCTCATGTTACCAAACTATTTGTGGACGTTTTCCTGGGTCTTGCACAAGTAAAAATTTTTGGGAAAACAGAAAGCTAAGAGTTGGGGAATTAGGGGATAGGGGTAAGGGGTGGATGATGCCTTAACTGCCCTGCTATCTCTCCAAACATGAACACACACACAACCTCTTCTCCGAATTGCACATTCTTTCCTTGCTTCATGCTGGCTTTGTCAAATCTGGCAGACCTCCTGGTGAAAATGTTCCCGGTGGAAATGCAAAGAGGTGATAGAAAGTTCACAAGGCCAATTACAAAGTGTGTCTGAAAATATGGTGCACCCAAGATACAACTCACATGAGAGGAATTTTCACAATTGACAAAATACTTTTATGTTCTTCTCAGCTATGAGACTACCAGAGCCATGTTTAACTCCAAAGTTGGAGAAAGTATTTAGTAGGACTTAAAGACAGACTTCTCGGGATGTGAATACCTTGAAATGCAATGTAAATATTTGGGGGTTGATGTGGATATGCTTGCGTAAATTTCTACCGGAATGTTGTATTAGATACTCAAAGAGGCGAGACCAAAGAGAGATTAAGGGACTGCTTCTTGAGAGTATGGTAAGGTATAAGGTTGCCTCAAGATGAAAAGAACTAACCCTTTGACTTACAAACCCACTGAAAGGGAAGGATGGAGAGGTGAGTTCAGAGCCCCTCTACCAAAACCTGGTGAAGGAAACTCACCAGAATCAGGAAACTTCATGACAGCCCAGTCACCAGGGAGCTGGGAAAGGTTCTATTAGAGCGGAGATTGATGGGTGGACAGGGGAAAGAGGAGAGTTGGATCCAATACCAAAGAGATGTTTTCGGCATCAGCCAGCTGCAAAACCAAATGGGCTTCCTTTTTCCTGCGTGTTCTTCCAAGCATCATAAATCCTCAGCCTGCTCCCCAACCCACATCCTGCAGAGTGCAGCTAGCGCACAGCCCCCTCTACTCTGAAACCAGTCATTCTAGAGATGCAGCTGGTCAGAATCCCTGTGGATGCTCTAAGTCCCATACTGGGCCCTGAGCTGCCCATTGGTGCCCCTGTTGCAGGGTGCTCTTAGGAACATAATATCTTGTGGAATCAGTTAACTGTGGCCACACTAATGCTGCGTCACAAACAACTGCGGGGATCACTGTCTTAGCTCCCGTATCAGAAGTTAGCTAGGATTGGCCAGTCTCTGCCGGCTTCCCTCCTGCATTGACTGGGCAATAGAGCTGTTCTTTTTTTTTTTTTTTTAAATAAATATTTATTGTTCAGATTATTACGAATGTGATCCTCTTCCCCCCCCCTTAATTGCTCCCCTTCACCAGGTTCCCACCCCACCCTCTGTCCTTTCCCCATCCCCCATTGTCCTCATCCATAGGTGCACAGTTTTTGTTCAGTATCTTCCCGCACCCCCACTCCCCTTTTCCCTGAGAATCGTCAGTCCACTCCCCTTCCATACCTCTGATTCTATTATATTCACCAGTTAATATTGTTCATCAGATTTTTAAATTCCCTTGGTTTTTAGATTCACTTGTCGATAGCTACGTATTTGTTGATCATAATTTTTATCTTTATCTTCTTCCTCTTACTAAATAACCTCCTTCAGCAATTCATATAATTCTGGTTTGGTGGTGATGAACTCTTTTAGCTTTTTTTTTATTTGTGAAGCTCTTTATCTGTCCTTTGATTCTGAGTGATAGCTTTGCTGGGTAGATTATTTTTGGCTGTAGGTTCTTGTTATTCATCACCTTGAATATTTCTTGCCATTCCCATCTGGCCTGCATGGTTTCTGTTGAGAAATCAGCTGACAATCTTATGGGTGCTCCTTTATAGGTCACTACCTGCTTTTCTCTTGCTGCTTTTAATATTCTCTCTTTGTCTTTTGCTCTTGGAATTTTAATTATATGTCTTGGTGTGGTCCTCCTTGGATTCCTTTTGTTTGGGGTTCTGTGCGCTTCCTGGACTTGTAAGTCTATTTCTTTTCCCAGGTGGGGGAAGTTTTCTGTCACTATTTCTTCTAGTACTCTTTCGGTATCTTGCTCTCTCTCTTCTGGAATCCCCATAATTCTGATGTTGGTTCGCTTGAAATTGTCCCAGAGGTTTCTTACACTATCTTCAACTTTCTGGATTCTCTTATCTTCTCCCTTCTGCAGAGGAGTGTCCTCTGGTAGAGCTGTTCTTGTGCCTCATTTTGTTTTCTGGGGAATGTTCTCCCATGGCAATGGCAGAAGCACAGGAGGGCAACAGAAGCTCTCAAGGCCTGGTAATGCCTACTCTTACAACTGGCACCTTGATATTTCGGCCTCACCCTATTGCTTAAAGCAAGTCACATGGCCATCCAAAGTCATGTGATAAGGGAATATAGCCTGTCTCTTTAGAGCAAGCATGTCAAACTCAATGGCTAACATGGGCCAAATAAGGTTTAAGTTTATGTGGGCCACACAAAAACAAAAGCTTTAATTTTTATAGAAATGTAGATTTCAATAGAGACATGCTGAGTACAAAGAGCTGAAATAAATGAGTAATCATTAACATAAAATAGAACATTTTAAAAATATATATATTTTATTGATTTTCCACAGAGAGGAAGGAACAGGGATAGAGAGCTAGAAATGTCGATGAGAGAGAAACATCGGCCAGCTGCCTCCTGCACACCCCCTACCTGGGATGTGCCCACAACCAATGTACATGCCCTTGACCAGAATCGAACCTGGGACCTTTCAGTCTGCAGACTGATGCTCTACCACTGAGCCAAACCGGTTTCGGCTAAAATAGAACATTTTAATAAAAATCTTTTTTCTTGAACATTAACTTATCAGACATTGAATAACTGCACAAATGAATAAGCATAATGTAAATAAACCTATTTTTCTTGCTCTCCAAAAGCACAATATTTCCTGTTGTGCACACCAAACAAGTCAGTCCAAGACTAATGACATAGCCATCGGCTGCTAAAATATTCGCTGCTGGTGTTAGTGGAGAGAAATGGTGTGCCTGCACCTAAGGCGTTTAAGGGAAATGAAAGCAACACGATGATAGTCATCAGTCATTAGCAAACATTGTAGTTTATTATTAATAACTAGAGGCCTGGCATGAGATTCCTGTACTTGGGGGGGGGGGGGGGGGGCGGAGACACCCTTCAGCTCGGCCTGTGCCCTCTTGCAGTCCAAGACCCCTCAGGGGATGTCCACCTGCTGGTTTAGGGACCAGGCCTAAGCTGGCAGGCAGGCATCCTTCTCACAGTCTGCGACTCTCACAGTCTGGGACCCCTTGTTCCTTACCATCTGCTGGGGAGGTGGGAGAGGCTCCCGCCATTTCTGCTGTGCTCTCCAGCAGTGAGCCCAGCTTTTGCACACCCCCCCCTGTGAGAGCACTGACCATCAGGGGGCAGCTCCTGCATTCAGTGTCTGCTCTCTGGTGGACAGTGCATGTCATAGCAACCGGTTGCTCTGTCGTTTGGTCAATTTGCATTTTATGCTTTTATTATATAGGATTATATATAACAGGATATTGTAAAAATTAAGTTATAAAATTTTTATTAAAATGTTTCTTGCATACTGTTATATTGTCTGGGCCACAAAAATAGTCATTGTGGGCTGCCAGTTTGACATGCTTGCTTTAGAGAAACCAACTGCCAAGTCACTTAGGTCTGGATCCTGGGTGGGGTGATGAATTAGAGATAAAAATGCAATCTACTACATCTGCAGAAATAAAGTCAACTTCTCATACAGCAGTGGGGTCTCTTCTCACCTTCTGTGAATCTCAGAATTGATGAGATGTAAATATTTAATAGTCATCATAATAAAAATGGGGGCAAGGGTGGGAGGAGGAATCTGTGCTTAAGGTCCCAGACAGAACCATCTTTGCTGCTCTTATTTATATTGAACAGAATTTGCAATAGAATAACTTTAAGTGGTTTTCCCATTTAGAGAACACAATAAGAATGTACACTGAGTGGCCAGATTATTATGATCTCTGAATGCATAATAATACATAAAAATCACTTAGTGTATTTCCTATATAATAAAAGGCTAATATGCAAATTGTCCCCTTGACCTAACCAGGAGTTCGACCAGTAGGGCCAATCGCCCATGTCCCCTCCCCCTGGCCAGGCTGGCGGGATCCCACCAATGCATGAATTCATGCACGAGCCTCTAATATATATATATATATATATATATATATATATATATATACACATACATACACACACACACACACACACACACACACACACACTAAGTGGCCAGATTATTATGCATTCAGAGATCATAATAATCTGGCCACTCAGTGTATAATAACTAGAGGCCCAGTGCATGAAATTTGTGCACTGGGGGATTGTCCCTCAGCCTAGACTGCACCCTCTTCAATCTAGGATCCCTCTCACAATCCGGGACTGCTGGCTCCTAACCACTTGCCTGTCTGCCAGTCTGATCACCCCCTGACCACTCCCCTGACAACCTGATTGACGCCTAACTACTCCCCTGACAGCCTAGTCGCCCCCAACTGCCCTCCCCTGCTGGCCTGGTCACCCCTAACTCCTCCCCTGCAGGCCAGGTCACCCCAACTGCCTTCCCCTGCTTGCCTGGTTGTCCCCAACTACTCCCCCACCCTGGCCAGCCATCTTGTGGTGACTATATTTGACCACATGGGGATGGCCATCTTGTGCGAGGGTGTGAGGGTCAATTTGCATATGACCTCTTTATTATATAGGTTGACCTACTAGAGGCAAGACACCGAGCACTCAAGTATATTGTTATCTCCCTAAGAAGTGACAAAGCACACCATTTATGGGTCAAGTAAACTAAAATTATGCAAACGTTGCCCTGTGCTTGCACCAAAGAACTGCACTACATCTGGTTGACTTTGCAGGTCTGTGTAACTCAGCTGATAGTTGGATGATCGTGCCCAACATCAAGCAGAACCACTATACTGTGCATGGTCTGCAGAGCGGCACCAAGTATATCTTCATCGTCAAGGCCATCAACCAGGCGGGCAGCCGCAGCAGCGAGCCCGGGAAGTTGAAGACAAACAGTAAGTGCAATGAGCTCTGCAGAGCTTTTGTCTCTCCCTTCTCTGACCCCCATTCTTTTCTTTTCCTCTGTCTCAGGCATCACTCACAGCCTCAGAAGCAAATGGAGAGTCAGCGGAGACTAGTGCATTTTGCATCAGACACCTCTGGGTTCGAAAACTGATTCATACTCTTAAGGGCTGTGAGGTCATTAATCTCTCTGTGCTTCAGACTCTGTTTTTAAAATAAATAATCCTGGAGGGCTTCTTGTGAGAATTGGGGCATATACATAGGTATATTTAAGTCTGAGACATAGTTAGGGCTCTGACACAGTACATGACAGATGATATTGTTTTCTCTAACAGATTATCAAATTAATAACTCTTTCCTCAGGAACTTTTTATTTACTTCAGATACCTGCCTAGGTCTGTGGCTCTCAAAAATGATTGTGCTTCACTCTCCAGGTGGGGCATTTAGGAATGTCTGGAGACATTTTTGGTTGTCACAACCAAGGTGGATGATACCTACTGGAATCTAGTAGTTTGAGGCTACGGATGATAGGAACCATCCCACAATGCACAGGACAGCCCCGCAACAAAGAATGATCTGGTTTATACACATGTCTCATAATCCTGTCGTCTCTCTCTGTGTGTCTCTACTCACATGTGTTTTGTTTTATCCTCTTTTTTCTTTACATCTTTTTGATCTGGAAATATTATGTTATATGACATGGTATTTCTTTACGTAAGACCTCCCAAGAGAAAGCAAATTGGAGTCTGTCAGTATGGTGACATGTTAGAGGATTGCCAGCAGCCAGTGAACAGGAGCAATAACTATTTTTCAGGGGGACCCTCATTTAACCCATATCCTTGACTTCAGAAGTCAAATGACGTTATTTGACTCTTGATATTTGTGATTAAGACACATGCTTAACCATGAAGCTAATTTCTCCTCTCACTCTTTTCACTGACAAATGTTTTTAGAGATTAAGTAGGAAAAATATGAATAAAGACATGCACCAAGTTTAATTCTGTGGAATATATCATTGAGACATGTCATGACTGTGTTTTTAGTAAATAAACCATCCTTTTCCTCTTCCTCTTTTTGTTTTGTAAATTGTTTCTAGGCCAACCATTTAAACTGGATCCCAAATCTGCACATCGAAAGCTGAAGGTGTCTCATGATAACTTGACAGTAGAACGTGATGAGTCATCATCCAAGAAGAGTCACACACCCGAACGCTTCACCAGCCAAGGGAGCTACGGCGTAGCTGGGAACGTGTTCATTGACAGTGGCCGGCACTACTGGGAAGTAGTCATAAGTGGAAGCACATGGTAGGCAATTATATCTATTATCTCCAATTATAAAAAGGCACATTTCACTCTATACTTTGTCAGAGCATCAACCTATATATACCAGGGTCCATCTTGAAGAATTATATGTAGAAAACCTTGGTCAGCCGTTGCTAGTTATGCTGCATAACAAACATGCCAAAACTCAGTGGCTTCAAACAACAATCATTTATTATTGCTCATTAACACCCACATCTGTGGGTCAGCTGAGCAAGGCTAATCTCAGCGGGACTTTGCTTTAAGCTGTAGATTGGATTTAGGGCTGTTCTATGTCTCTTCATCCTCTTTGGATGTGTGAGCTACCCAGGCTGTGGTCTTCTCCAGGAGCCCAAGAATACAAGCCCGACGATACGAGCACACTTCAAGCCTTTGCTTGCATCATGTCCGCTAACTTTTCATTGGCTAGTCACATGGCCAAGCCCAAAGCCAATGGTGCAGGAAGTATATTCCTCCCGTGGAGGAGAGAAGAGGAATCATCTAATCTATTCAGCCAATAAGAAAAATAACTTGTTTTGTCTATCCATTTTTCATTTATGGCAAGAATGGCAGCTAAGAAGATAGAGTTCTCATCCCTGGGGAGAGCTAGTATGCTTACACGGCTCTTTCATTCCTTAAAACATGGGTCAGCAGCTTATAGCTGTTTTTGTAAATAAAGGTTTATGGGAGCAGAGTCACGCCCATTCTTTCCCATCTTGTCTATAGCTGCCTTTGAGCCACATAGCAGAATTGAGCAGTTAAGACAGAATACTATGGTCCACAAAGCTGAAATATTAACTCTCTGGCCCTGTGTGGAAAGTTTGCCAGTAACTACTGTAAAACATTACTCTTCATTCTTTAAAAAAAAAAAAACCAGACGACTTTCTATTGTCTTGTACATTATGTGATTTTAGACTGGGCTAGTTGGTGCAAATGGCAGAGAGCTGAAGGCTGTGGGGAGGTGGTTATCATAGGTTGGGAATCTCTTCACAAAGACTGGTAGATCCAGCCTCGGAACTTTAGCCTAAAAGGTCAGGGTGCAGTCTATGTAGGAACTAGTTTACCTGACCAAGTTAACCTCAGAAAGCTGACTGTGCCTATTCCAGAGCCACAAACTTCACGCCTTACTCTTGCCAGCTGTCTCACGAATACCTGTTTGCTATTACACAAAAAGGGAGCCATTTTATTTTTATTTAACCAGTTCTCATCTAGCACAACTATGTGCCAGGCACTAACCTTAGCATTTTACAAATGTTGACTCATTTATTCTAAGAACCCTACAAAGGTAGGTGCTAATATCCTGTTTTACAGAGAGGGTGACTGAAGCACATACCCAAGGTCACAAAGCTCATAGATAGCAGAGTTAGGAAGTCTGCAATCAGCATGCAAGCTCTTAACCAAGGGTCTGCGAACATTGCCTGGAAAGGGTTGGAGAGCCAATATTTCTGGTTTTGCAGACCAGGTGAGTTTTGTCACAATAACTCAACTCTACTTGTTGCGGAGAAGCAGCCATAGACCATATGTCCAGAAATGGGTGTGGCTGTGCACCAATAAAACTTCACTTATAAAAAGAAGCAGATGGCCAGATTTGGCCTGTGAGTTGTAGTTTGCTGCTCCCTGCTCTTAACCATCATGCTATATTTTCAAAACATTATAATTACTCTTTAGGGCTTACAGTGGTGTGCTTAATGAGTAGTAGCTTAATCCTTGCTTTAGAAAAGGCTTAAAAGGGCACAACCTAATGATGATGAGTATTACAACAGTGCAATTTTGAGATAAAGATGCTAAAACATTTATTATAAAAAAAAGTTTTCAATTCAAATTTATGCAAATAATACATTGTGCCTAAGTGCCTTATAGCATTAGCACAAGTCAACTGACATCTAAGTGAAATCATAAGCTTAGGTGTCTCATTTCTCCCAACAGTGGTACCTACATTGGCTAACCAAGTAGATTTCTTCTGTTGTGAGCATCACAATTCTCTTTGCTCAGAACCTTTTCCTGTCCCAACATCCTGCTGGAGGATGGAAAACGAATCCTTCTACCCCACTCAGCTCTGGTCCAGGCTGGCATTTACAGTTTTTAGCTACACTGGAGCAAGATAAAAGCCCAAAGGAAAATACGATGAATTTTTGCAGGTGCAAAAGAGCAAACTTTACTACTTAATTAATGTGCTATATTAATCTGGGATGGAAACCAGTGTCTAAATAATTACAAGCTCATTAATAATTACTTATGATAAATTATACCTGATCATTATGATCTCATTCCCATTGATGAATGGTACGGGAAATTCCACCAGACCACTTCAGTTATATAAACATAGATCAGCATTACCTTGAAAACACCCGCCAGATGTCAAAACCAACTCATGAGGGGGAGGAAATTTAAAATTAATTGCCACACTGGATTTTTGCAAACATGATTATGTCAATTTCAGAAAAATTCTCATGTAGAACATGGTTGAACATTTCCTGGGAGGTTTTAGTGAGCAAGGGGTGACCCTTACAATCAAATTCCTGTGACACCTTGATTTGCAACAGCTAATGACACATATTTTCTTATGAAATATAGTCTTGACTTTACATTAACATGTATGTTGTGATCCATGCAATGGGGCATGTTAACATTGCTCTGAGAAACCCAATTTTTATACATTTTTAATTCTCTGAGTCTCACTGTGTAACTTAATGGAACATTACCTTCTGCCTGCTCCTTTCAAGTTCAGTAGAAATATGTGCATAGGTTTTCAGATTAATGATAATATAATGGTATTTTCCTTTGCTTAATGGACTGTACACATAGTTATTTTCTTACTCTCTGATGCTGTTCATGTGCACTTGATTTTGATGAAATGGTGTTAAGTAAACATGGGTTCACAGAAGTCAAGGGGAAGAGAGTGAGATCCTGGATTTTGCTGCTAACTTTAGCCTTCTCTGTTTTTCCCCATTTGCTGAATGAAGTCAGTCATAGCTGCAGCAGCTACTTCATAGGGGGTTCCATTAAGGTTCAAATGGGGAACAAAGCCAAATTTCTTTAATAAAAAAGAAAAATGACGTGCAGCAGCAAGGAAACAATACAGACATATGTCTATTTTGTGATGCAGCTATAGGTTCCAAATTATGTGGGGGGGGGGGGGGAGGGAAATGGCAAGGGTGTCTACCAGCGCGTAGAGGCCCTCCATGAGGAAAATACACACAACTGCAAAACAAAAACATTTCAAAGTGTTTCAGTTAGGGCTCAACAGAAAGACAGAACTACCTTAGGTTCTCCACATGGATGCAGGGACCAGAGGCTTACCTGAAGCCCGCCAAGGGCCAGCAGCATGAGTCAGGGAGCCTGCTGTGCCCGTCTAGGAAGTCTTGAAATGCTATGGGGTGCTAGAAGGCTCCCCAAGCCCAGATGCAAGTGTGCCCGAGCTCACCCAGAAGCTTCTGGAAGTCTTGCCTCTGCTATCTGGAAAAGAGTGCACTCTACCCCCCCCCCCCCGGCCCTCTTAGGACCTTTGGATCTTATGCCAGGGACTTGCCATGGCATACCCTGATCCAGATTCCTACTGAAAAGAAGATTCTGGAAAAGGTAGCCCTAGGATTCTCCCTACGATGTAGGGCAGGATATATGAAAGGGAAGAGGAGGCTGAAGGGGAGGTAAACAGATTGGCACACTGAGATTAATGGATTATCAATTCCATTTCTTTGAAATCGATGATGGTGTGTTATAGTCCGTTTTAAACATGCTACTCTTAAAGTGATTGTATTCCAGACCCAACATGTGATTTTTGAAAGAATGTAATTTTATCAAAGACCAGTGAAGTTTTTCTCTGCATTGGGTATGGTACTTATGTCAACATCTAGTTAGATTAGTTTCTGCTATAACATATTAAAAGTTGAACTGAATCGTTCTCTCTTTTTTTTTTTTAATGTTTTTATAGATTTTTTTTTAGAGAGAGAAAGAAACATTGATTAGTTGCTTCCTGCACACACACGAACCAAGGATCAAACCTGCAACCTGGGCATGTACCCTGATTAGGAATCGATCCAGCAACCTTTTGGTGCATGGGACAAAGTTCCAACCAACTGAGCCACACTGGCCAGGGCTGGATCATTCACTCTTTATTAGAAGGATGGTTTCACCTATCTTCATAACTGAAATACTACAAATATTATGGAGCCATACCTTCGTGGGGTAAAAGGAGATTAAGAAGTTTAGAATATTGCCAAAAGAATTAACATTGTTTTGAGCAGTGAGAGAACATCAGGATATCCTCTGCTCAGACATTTACAATTTTCAGTGTAGTAGGAAATATAAGCAGAAGGGCTCTTGGCAGTAATGAATTCCACAATTTCTGGTGAAGGAAAGCATTAGAGAACATTGTTTAAGTTTGTGGCCTTTTGAGTCATCCTAGGTTTAAATTCTGAATCTGTTCTTTATTAACTAGAGGCCCAGTGCATGAAATTCATGCAAAGGCCTTGGCCCCAGCCCCTCTGCCACCTCTGCTGCGGGCCCCGCCTGCTGCAGCTTTGTCCAGCAGGACATTTGGTCTAATCAGCTTATTACGTTTTTATTATTATAGATGTGTCATTGGGCAAAAATAATTAACAGTTACTGAATGTTCCAGGCCAGGCTTTGTGTCCAGGATTTTACATGTATTTTTTTTAAAAATATGTTATTGAGTTTTTACAGAGGGGAAGAGAGAGGGATAGAAAGAAAGCTACAAACATCGATGAGAGAGAGACATCGACCAGCTGCCTCCTGCACACCCCCTACTGGGGATGTGCCCGCAACCAAGGTATATGCCCTTGACCAGAACTGAACCTGGGACCTTTCAGTCCGTAGATCTACGCTCTATCCACTGAGCCAAACCGGTTTCGGCTTTACATGTATTCTTGCCTTTACTCCTTAAAACAACCCTGAGATGAAGACTGTCATGGTCCCTGTGTTATAGATGAGAAAAGTGAGGCTGAGTGGTAACCAGGAACTGATGCCCATAGGTGAAAACCATCCTTCCTGCTTACCTTCTGCGAAGTGCACTTGAAGTTGTGGGAAGTGACAGGCATGGCATCAGCTGAAAAATTCAATGTTCATTGCTTCTGCTGTCTTGTTGCTACAGGTATGCCATTGGCCTTGCATACAAATCGGCCCCGAAGCACGAGTGGATCGGGAAGAACTCTGCTTCCTGGGCACTGTGCCGCTGCCACAATAACTGGGTGGTGAGACACAACAGCAAGGAGATCCCCATTGACCCATCCCCTCACCTCCGGCGGGTGGGCATCCTGCTGGACTATGATAATGGCTCCGTCGCTTTCTACGATGCTTTGAACTCCGTCCACCTCTACACCTTCGACGTCACATTCTCGCAGCCTGTGTGCCCCACCTTCACCGTGTGGAACAAGTGTCTGACCATTATAACTGGGCTTCCCATCCCAGACCATCTGGACTGCACAGAGCAGCTGCCATGAGCACCTGGCCACATGGGGGTGCTTTCTGGGCAATAGAAAGGCTTGTGGCCACTATGTAGGGGGCAGAGCAAGCACAGGCTTCCAGAGTGTGGTTAAATCTCGCCAAAAAGTATCCAGAAATCAGCTATGATAGGTTTCCAAATGGGCTATTTCCAGCCCCCTCCCACTTACTGTATTTTGTATCAAGTACAGTCTTTAATACGTTCTTCAAATTTCCTTTTGTATTTACAGGAAAAATTATAGATTATTTATAAAAGAAACATAATCAGGATTCCAAGTCTTTTAGGAATTATTTGGTGTTGCACATGAAGAGGCCCATACACTTATCAGCTCTTTACAACCTTTATCTCATCACAGTCTATAATTGTACATAACAGAATATGCAACTACTTTAAACATAAAACATAGTTTTGAACCTAATAGGGAAGTAAATGGAATTTCTATGTTGAGGTGTTTTAACTGTGATGGTGGAAGCTTTTATTAGGTCAACTACAATGGAGAGAGAAAGAGAGAATGGGAAGATATTGGAATCTGCCACAGCAAAATCTTTGATTGCCTCCTAATGGCTGGTGGGATAATGATGGAAAGATTCTGGTACCTTCGGTCATAGTTTACCCTGCTCTTCCCAGGATTAAGGATTCTGCGAGAACATTAATAATGATACTGCAATTGAAAATAGTCACTTGGAATCCTACTGATTATTCAGAAATTCAAGCTGATTCGTGTTCTATTGGAAGTAGGATTCTATTTCGTGATATCAATCTATGTCATTCTTTTAATCATTTCTTTAGGTCTGAGATTTCTTCACTACATTTAATAGCTGTCCTATCCTTCCCCACCCCCAAATCATTTTTCTTTTGTCACTGGAGCTGAGGAAATAGTTTCTATCACAAATAGCACCACTGTGCACTGATTTTTCTCTCCAGGACATTGACACATGGCCCCACTTTCCACTTCCCATGTCCAAATATAAGTCATCCCCCAAACACTATTTATGAGTTGATAATGACAAGGGACGTTGCATAAAGTACTATTTGTTAGTATACGTGCCTCAAACGTTACTATAAACTGACATTTATTAAACACATCTTGAAAGTTGTAGACGTCCCTCTGTATATTCTAGTATAGTTTACCATAGAGTTGTAAGACAAAAAAAAAAAAAAAATCAAATTTGCTATTCCCACACTGGAGCCTGCCAATAGAATCTGCTAAGGCGGGGCTCTTGGCATGCTGAACTGACACCTTGGAATGGTCCATGAAGTAAGTTCCATTCATTGGACCTGGGATTTGGCAATGGTTCTTCCTTGGCAAAAGCATGACACCTATAAATCATTTCACTTGCTAAAATATTGATCCGGGCTCCTGGGTCGGCCATTTTGCCTGAACAGACTGGTGGATTTAGCTTTGTCTGTAGTGATTCTGTTTTTAACCAAATCAAGCAATTGTCCCCCTGCACTCCATTCACAGACCCGCTGTCTCAGCGTCACATGATGTGATTTTGAGTCTGGACTTCACGGTGGCTTCCCTGTGCCTCTGTCCTCTTCACTGGCAGATGCTCTCCTTTTTCTTAACAGATAGAGTCTATATATTTACTATATTATTTATACCCAGATGAATATTTTGATAGTTACTTAGGACAATTTCACATCTAAAAGATGGACACCTCAATGGGGAAAAAAATCATTCTCTGGAAACTCAATATGATTTTTTTATAATATAAAATAATGTGTACAATATGTGCTTTCCCGGAATAAACTGAGAGTGTTGTCTTAGTAATTTTTACATACTGTTTTTAGTAGTTTGGATAACATATTTTAATGCACTTTGTACATTAACAGGTTTTAAATAAAAGGGTGTAAAACTCATAGTCTCCAGGTACCAATAAATGCTACAGTTTGCCTTATGATGCTAATGTAAAGCATTTACCAGAAGGACAATATTTCCACAAACATAATGTTTTTCAATATAAAGCAGTTACTACTCAAATGTTCACTGCAAGCTGTTTCAGTGATGTTTTGACTATTTTTATAAGGACAAGGAAGTATGTTATAATTTTGTTGTGGAAGTCTGTTTGCTAACTTAAAAACATTGTGGATAGTAGCAGTTACTATGTCCATGTTGTCATATTTACAAGAAAATATGTATATGGTGAAAGGCCACATTGTTTACTTTCATTGCTGTAATTATGTAGAAAAGATTTCCGTGTGGATTTTTTTTTTTGAAAGTCTGAAAAATATATGCTATATACACTTGCCACAGTACAATTCATTGAATGGACTGGGGTCGGTCGTGGTGTTTGTTTTTGAAGTCCTTCAGAAGAAGCATCGTAATTAAAGGGAGAAAGAGATGGCCGTGCCACTTAAATGAAAACAACAAACTTGATGCAGTGCCAGCTGAGCCTCCTACGTCCGACATCATGCTTATGTGAACCGTGCTGTTGCCATCCTGAGATCCTTACTGCTTGTTGAACAAAAGCCCACGTTTTCCTTTACACTGAGCCTCACAAATTACGACACAGCCAGTCCTCATTAAGAAAACAACACACAAAAACAACACTCAGAAACAAATGAAGAAACCTGGTTCCAATGTCAAAATGGCTGGCAAGTAGGGATCCCAGTGGACTAAAACGAGAAAGGGCCTGAATGAAGATTTTCTCTCCAGCTTTTAAAGAAAAGGACTTCAAAAACTGGCTGCAAATATTAATGAGGTTTCTGCTGGAGAAGGGCAGATGATCAACAGGCATTTGATTATGGTATTGGCGTATGGACCCTAAACGTCCTGCGGAACCCAACGAGCGCCCTCTAGTGAACGTGAAATGCCATTTGGCTCCAGGCATGTAGGCATTGATTGCAGAGACACATATATGCTCATGGACATGAGCTTTTGGTGTTGGGAAGTTGATCTATCTGGCCGACCCTTATAAAATGTTAAAGAGAATGTAAAGACAAGAATGGGGGACGGAAGCTGTTTTCAAGAGTGCTTCTCCACAAGGAGATGATTTGTCAATGTCTGGAGCCATTTTTGGTTGTTCGAACTCGGGAGGGTTGCTACCAGCATCTGATGAGCAGAGACCAGGGATGTTCCTCAATATCCTACAATGCACAGCACAGCCCCCACCACAAAGAATCGTCTGGCCGAAAATACGAGGGGTGCCGTGCATGAGAAACTCTTGTTCTTTGGGGATTTGTTAGAGCAGAACTCACAAATATTTTCTACTTTTCCTATCACTGATTCAATTCCTGCTTTATCAAAAAGAGAAGAAAATGGCACACCAAAATCTTCACTGCAGTGGTGCCTTCACTTTCAAAATTATTTACAAAACCTGAAATCGGAAAAGCAGTCCAAGCTAGTGTAAATAGGAATCCACTGATGAGTGGAATGAAGATCCGGTGGTGGTTTGCCGAGTTTGTAAGTGGAAAGTCAGCTCTCTAGCCTGCTCCTTTCACCTGGACAGATTCAGTCCCTGGTACTAGAGTCCCACTGCCAAGCCCTCACTCGGCCCAGACTATTCTCACCATTGCTGTTGTTTTCTGGTTCAAAATAAAGTAATTTTGTGGTTCCAAGGTCCTCTGTCTCTGCCTGTCTCTGTTGCCTTTTCTTCAGTTAGTGTTTTCACAGTCACCATGTCCAGAAATATTTATCCAACTTCTGTGTTCTTTTTGTCCTACTTTGCAACATATAACTTGTTTTTCTTTGTTCTTGAAATTTGCTCACGTCTACCATCCCACTTCCCTTCAGTCAAAAAGACTCGAAACAGCACCCAGGGATTAAAAATAAATAAAAGAGAACCTATATGGGAATTGAGACCTGGAGTGAGAATAGCTCGATTTTGAATCAGAGGGGGAATGGGGGGGGGCGGTGGAGGGAGGCAAGGATGATATGAGCAGAGGAGTGAGGGTCGGTACAGTGTGGTCTGGAACAATCCCAGCAGTTGGCCCATAAATCTCTCAGCCCCATCCTCTGGCTCACAGGACTTTACTTTCTCTCTCATTAGAGACGCAGGCCCTTTTGATCTAAGTCGGTGCTGCGCAGTGTGGTCATGGGTCTGTGGCATTAGCACCACCTGGGAGCTTGGTGGAGAAGCCAGTTCTGCAGCCCAACCCCAGATCTACTCATCAGAACCTCGGGGGGCAGGGCAGAGCCCAGCAAGGTGAGCTCTAACAAGCCCTCCAGGGGATTCTGATACCTGCAAATTTTTTAGAAGAGCTGCTCTGGAGGGTTTTATCCAGTCTCCTATCCCCTATAAAAATGTACTTAGATCCTGAAATGTGTTTTCAAGGTAATGTGCTTTAGAAGCAGCCTGATGTAATGCAGTGATGCTTAACTGCCTGAGCATTAAAACCACTGGTTTTTTTTTTTTTTTTTTGCTGTTTGTTTTTTACAAATGCTGATTCCTAGGTCCCATCCTGAAAGATTGGGGAGAAAGCCTGGAGTGTGGCCTAGCACCCTGTACTGTTGGGGGAAGTGATTCTAAAGTGCCACCAGGATCCGCAGCCAATGCTGTGGTCACTGGGCTCAGCACCTGGACGTATTTCAGGGTTTGAAGGCCACGCTATCTCTGTGGAAACTACTCAGCTCTCCAGCTGTAGAGCGAAAGCCACCACAGATGAAGAATATAAATAAATGGGCGAGGCTGTGTTCCAATGAAACTTTACAAACAGGCATGGAGCTGCATTTGGCTCATGCTGTACTTCACAAACTCTTCTTGCAGCAGATACAACACTGGACTGACAGCCTTTAGCCCCCAGTATATGCTCTAACTTTCTCTTCACCCACTGACCACTCAGCCATGTCCCCTCATAGCCTCGGTGAGCTCTCAAGTCCTTTCCAATTTGGAACCATATCAATTCTGAAAGCACAGAACTCATGTAGAATTAGAATACTTAAGACAGGGCCACTAAGGGTTATTAGATGATTCTTTTATTATAGTAGGGTGTGCCAGTTCTAATGGTTAGCTTTGCCACCTTCAGAATTTTGGCTTGAATCAGCCCTCCTCATAAGTGACAGGTATATAAAATATATTCCCTTTACTAAGAGTTTTGAAGTACCTTTAATTTGAACTTTGAAACTGAACAGACACTGCTATAATTAATCACCTTTCAAGTAATCTTAAGGGGCATGTTATACACTTCAGAGAGTAGCCTACCTTCGTTTTAAAATAATTTTAAAAAATATATTGAAGAACATAGTTGCTTGTGATTATAGTAGGAGCATAAAAAGGGAGACACATGGAACTTGCCAAATCCCTTTCCCATGAGTATCATTCTTACTGTGGGATTCACAATCAAGAATGTAGTTGTCCTGTCTTAATATGTGTAACTCATGAAAGGAATTCAGGTTCTTTGGATCTTTTTCAGCCATGTTCTAAGATAATTATAAAAGTACAGTCAAATAGGTAGTATAGTAATTAACAAGTAAATATGTCATGACTGAAAGCCAGTCACCAGTTAAGGAGAGACACAGAAAATAATGAACATTGATTCTTTTGCATGGTGTACTTATTCCCAAAGCTCAATTTTTTAATGTTCATTCAAAGCTGTTCAGTTTCAGCCAAATATTTCAGATAATAAAGCTTATCTCACCCCTCCGCTAAATTTATTCTCCCTTCAGCATCTGCCCTCTCTCACCTCTTCTGTTCTGTTGTTTCTCAGAAGGTTGTTCAGATGGTCTGTTTCCTCAGCTCCCATTATACCTCCATACCTTCCCACACTCCATCAGGCATTCTGTGTCTTTGCTCAAACAGTGCTCACTGGTGTGAAAAGTAGTGTCTGCATTAGTACATATTCCCATTGATGTTTGGCCTCATCTTGGCATACAGCAGCTTTGGGGATATTGACCACTTCAGTTTTTTCCTAATCTCTTCTTAGGCAATGCCATCCCCTCCTCCACCATTTTGTGCAGTTGTCACCAAATTTAAATATCTACATATAATTTCTCTGCTGAGATCAGCCCCATATACCTACCTCTAGGATGCCTAAAGAACAGCTCAAATTTGACATGTCCAAAACTGCACTATCTCTCCCTAGAACCTTGTTCTATCCAACCAGTTTTATGAATCAAAAACCAGAAATTCATGTTTCATGTCTTCCTCACCCTCCATGCCCATTGATCACCAAGTCCTGTTGATTTTCATTGTTTTTATTATTGATTTAGAGAGAGAGGGAGAGAGAAACATCGATGTGAAAGGGTCACATCAATCTACTGCTCTTGCATACCCCGCACTGCCGATTGAGTTGGAAACCTGGGTATGTGCCCTGACCAGGAATCAAACTGGTGGCCTCTCAGTGCATGAGACAATGCTCTTTAACTAATTTACACCTCTCCACATCTATACACTACCTCCAAGTTCAAAGTTTCACACTTCTGCCTCCACAGTTGACATAACCAGCCAACTGAAGTTGAACTTATATAATTGTCGCTTGCTGGCTCAGCTCATCCCACATGACACACAATCCAGGAGCCAATAAAAGGAGCTGGGGTATCACTGTCAATTTGGCCTTGGAGAAGATCCCCTCTGACTTTGATGCCCCATTTCCTTGATAGTTCCACCCAATTTCCCAGAAACAGACACCCTGTTCTTCAAGACAGTGTCACAGAGTCCCAGCCTCCTTTCTCATTTATTTTTTGTAGCTGGATTCTGTCCTTGAACTCCCTCTGACATGATCTTCAGCATGTACTGTGAACTTTATAGGCAGCGGCAGCCCTCCACTTAGAATTTTACCCAATGCCTATGTTTCCAGCTTGCTCAGCTTGACCTTAAGTCATCAACTGGGTTTGCTGCCATGCTTCTTTGTGTGGGTTGGTTGCTCTGTTTCCTTCATTATTTCAGAGCTGTTCCAATATTCCCAGCTCTGTTGATTTGCAGCCCCTTTAAACAGACTGGTCACACTCATATTTCACAAGAACAACTCCAGGCTCATCAATCCTATACTATTTTTAACCAAGAAACTCACTTTAAACAATAAAGATATTATCAAGTTCCGAAATGGTGGCAGAGTAAGTTGGAGCTACACTGACATGCTCCCAGGACCAAACTGGAATTATAACCCAAATATAGAAAAACTATCCTGAATAATCAATTGAAGACTAGCTGGAGAGAACCCTGAAAACCAAGAACAGAAAGTGGAGACCACATAGAGACTGGTAGGAAGTGCAGAGGCATGAAAGGGCTGGCCAGGCTCCCAGAGACGGCACCTGAAGTTCCAGAGGGATATTACAGCTGTGGGGGGTTCCCACTGAGAACGCTAGAGTCTACCCAAGCTGGGCTCCCTAGCCCAGAGCACCAGAACTGAGAAAGGTGGCCACATAACATCAGGATGTGAAAAGCAGCAGAATTGTCTGCCAGGGAGAGATGGCTGGAAATGCAGGCACTCCCATGAAGCGCCAATGCATAAAATTTTAGGTGCAGTCACTTACCTTGGGCTTTGGCAGAGAAAGGGCAAATTGGACTAGAGCTGTGTGAGGATAATCTAGGGTTGGAATTTTGGGGGTTAGAGATCAGAAGGCAGCCACTCTGATTTCCTGTGCTGAGTCATTCTCACATACTTCAGAGGACAACTTTCTCCAGCAAACCTTCACCATCCAGGCCCTGGGTGAAGGGGGGGGGGAATGGGGGGGGAGGAAGAAATTGTCCTACCCTGTTAGAAAACCTCTAGTCCCACCCTGTGGTTGATAGCATGAAGCTAATCAAGACTGAATAATAGACTATAGGCAGAGGTGGATTTCTGGAGGCTTTGAGTCTTTGCCTAATCTTCTGGGCCTGTGGCTAAGAAAAGCACACTTTGGTGCACAGCTTGTCCTTCCCAAGGGTACCCAGCCCCAGAATACAAAGCCATAAGCTGTGGATTGCTGATAGCTCCAAGCAGGGTACTCAGAGCCAGTCACAAACAGGATCTGACATTGTCCTGCACCAGAGATTAGGAGTCATAGCAGATCTACCTAATACATAGACACAAAGCCAAACAGGCATCCAAAATGGGTAGACAAAAATACAAGCCCCAAAAGGAAAAACAAGAGAATTCTCCAGAATAAGAGCTAAATGAAATGGAGATAAGAAATTTATCAGAGACCAGAGAAGGAAAAAGATGGCAGCTGGCAGGACGGAGCTGAGGGAGAGGAAGTGAGTGAGAGTAGGAAAGGAGTGTGTGTGGACGGGTGTGGGGTGCGTGTGAGGGAAGGAGGGAACATTAAATCACACAGGAGCAGCAGGAGCTGGAAGAAGGCATCTCATTGACAAGGAGAGACTAGCACCGCTGCAGGCTCTCCCTGGGCGGCAGGATCCCAGCACGGAGCCCTGCCATCTTGAAGGGGAGAAGAGCCTTTTTTAGAAACTCATCAACACCACCAACAAGACAGGCCTTGGAACTGCCCCGCGACCCAGCACCAAATCCAGCCATTATCCTGCTACCCCAGATGCAGACTTGTGGACCTCCACATCCAAAGATACGCTAATCGCAGCAGCTAGAGGTTTCTGGCTTGTGAGGAACACCAAGGGAAGGGACCATCACTACTTCCTCCTGGGAGAGGTATAGAAAATAAAACAAAGACCTTATCTAGATAAAAAGAAATTGACAGCCAGTTTAAAATGGAATTTCCATGGCCTAGAGAGCAAAGAATATCCTTCCATGATATTATTCTACAAGGTCATTATAATTTTTCCCATATTTGGGTTATCCCCATTACCTATAATAGTACCTTGCACCATGGGGTATCAATAAAAAATCATTTATTTTATTTTATATATATATATAATGTTGGTGCTTGGAGACAAAGATAACACAGCTCTAGATATTTTAGAATTACAACAGCATTTTGTACGATAATCCCAAACAAACATACAAACCAATTCTTTGAATCCTTTAAATCCAATTTAAAAACGACATGAAAGGACTTCATCCCTTCCACTGTGCAGAGGGCCCCCTGGGAAGGCACCTGAGCATTCTATATTGGCCCCTCTAGCCCTTAGGGACAAAAATGAACCTCTTCTCGTGGTCCAGGTGCCCACAACTGTTGCCTGACCTTTCAGTTCATGCCAAGGCTGAAGCACCATGGTGGCTGGTACCATGTATCTCTCGCCCGCCCAGTGGGGGGAGCTGGGCCCTCTCTGGAGAAGAAACATGGGTTCCCAAAAATATGAGATCAACGCCCGAGCCTCACCAGCAGGTGAGGGGCTCCCGAGGCAGGTGCTGGGTGTGGAGCCCATGGGGGCATAGGCTACCAAGGAGACAGAACTAAACCTCACATCACCCTGCTTGGCCCCAGAGGATGGCTGGTTAGCCAGAGACGGGTAAGATTCCTCAGGGAAGGAACAATCTAAGATAAGCACAGTCACAAAGGGGCCATCAGGAAAGTTCTTGGGGGTCAATAGAGGTGGGGCACAGATCCTTACCACAACACAAAGAAAAAGAACTACAGGCTAGTATCCCTGGTGAACATAGATGCTAAAATCCTCAACAAACTATTAGCAAATCAGATCCACCAATATATTAAAAAGATCATACATCATTACCAAGTGGAATTTACTCCAGGGATGCAAGGCTGGTACAATATTCACAAATCAATACATATGATACATCATATAAACAAACTGAAAGACAAAAATCACATGATCATATCTGTAGATGCAGAAAAAGCATTCAACAAAATCCCACAGCCATTTCTGATAAAAACTCTCAGCAAATTGGGAATAGAGGCATCATACCTCAACATAGTAAAGGCCATATATGACAAACCTACAGGCAACATCATACTCAAGGGCAAAAACTAAAACCATTTCCCCTAAGAAAAGGAACAAGACAGGGATGTCTTTTTCACCACTCTTATTCAACACTAGAGGCCCAGGGCACAAAATTTGTGCACAGGGGTGGGGGGGTTGTGTGTGTCCCTCAACCCAGCCTGCACTCTCTCCAATCTGGGACCCCTTGAGGGATGTCCGACTGACCATTTAGGCCCAATCCCAATGGGCAAGTGGAAATCCCTCTCACAATCCAGGACTGCTGGTTCCCAACCACTCACCTGCCTGCTTGCCTGATTGCCCCTAACTGCTTCTGCCTGCCAGCCTGATCACCCCCTAACCACTCCCCTGCCAGCCTGACGGGTGCCTAACTGCTCCCCTGTAGGCCCGATTGCCCCCAACTGCCCTCCCCTGCTGGCCCGGTCACCCCTAACTGCCCTCCCTTGACAGCATTGTTGCTCCCAACTGCCCTCCCCTGCAGGCCTGATCCCCCTCTCCCCCAACTGCCCTCCCCTGCTAGCTTGGTCCCCTCCAACTGCCCTCCCCTGAAGACCTGAGTCCCCCCCCCCAACTGTTCTCCCCTGCAGGCCTGATTTCCCCCAACTATCTTCTCCTGCAGGCCTGGTTGCCCCCAACTTCCCTCCACTGCAGGCATCATCCTCTCTATCTTTCTCCCCTGCTGGCCTGGTCACCCCCAACTGCCCTCCCTCACTGGCCCAGTCACCCCTAACTGCCTTCCCCTATAGGCTGGTTTGCCCCAACTGTCATCCCTTGCAGGCCTGGTCTCTCCCAACTGCCCTCCCCTGCTGGCCATCTTGTGGTGGCCATCTTGTTTCCACATGGGGGCGGCCATCTTGTGTGTTGGAGTGATGGTCAATTTGCATATCACCTCTTTATTATATAGGATAGTACTGGAAGTGATCAAACAAGAAGAAAATATACAAGGCATCCAAATTGGAAAGCAGGAAGTAATACTCTCATATTAGCAGATGACATGATATTGTACATAAAAAACCCTAAAGACTTCACCAAAAACTACTACCATGTTTCCCCAAAAATAAGACATCCTCCGAAAATAAGGCCTAGCACATGGAAAGATAAGACATCCCCTGAAAATAAGACCTAGCGTAACTTTGGGAGAAAAAATTAATATAAGACACTGTCTTATTTTCGGGGAAACAGGGTAGTTGTAATAAAGGAATTCGGTAATGTAGCAGGATACAAAATTAACATCTAGAAATTGATGGCATTTTTATACACTAATAATGAATTCTCAGAAAGAGAAACTAAAACAATCTCATTTATCATAGTAACAAATAAAATTAAGATGCCTAGGAATAAACTTAACCAAGGAGGTAAAAGACTTGTACTTGGAGAAGTACAGGATGTTGAAAAAAGAGGTAGAGGAAGATGTAAACAAGTGGAAGAATATACTGTGTTCATGGACTAGTAGAATTAACATCATTAAAATGTCCATGCGACCCAAAGCAATCTATAGATTCAGTGCAATCTCTATTAAAATATCAATGACATGTAAAACAGATCTAGAACAAATACTCCAAAAATTTATATGGAACCAAAGAAAACCCCAAATAGTTGCAGCAGTCTTGAGAAAGAAGAACATAGTTGGAGGGTTCACAATGCCAGATATCAAGTTATACTACAAAGCCACTGTAATCAAAACAGCCTGGTACTGGCACAAGAAAAGACATAGATCAATCGAGAGACATAGAAGCATGGAACAGACTGGGGAATCTCAGAGTGATGGCAGGGGTGGATGGGTGGGTGGGAATTGGTCAACAGAAGAAGTTGTATGCATATATGCATAAGTCATGGACATACACAATAGGGTGGTGAAGGCCTGGGGTGGGGATGGGCTAGAAGGGGACAATGGGGTAAAAAGAGACATATGTAATACTTCCAACAATAAAGTGTGTGTTTTTTTTAATAATTATAAAGATATCAATGGATTAAAAGTAACAGAATGACAAATGATATAGCATGAAGCAATGATCAAAAGAAAGCTTCAGTAGCTGTATTAGTAGCAGACTATTTAGACATCTAAACAATGAACATTTCCGGGGAGTCAATTCACTTAATAAGTATAGCCTAATTCTTTCCTATTCCCATTTGCTTTCACCCCCCCCAAAAAAAATGAGAACGAGAGCAATGACGGGGTCAGTTGAAGAAACAGTATCTGAAGTTGGGAAATTTGGAGCAAGCCTATCTAAATGGTGTTGCCTATGCAGCCTTTCGGTTGGGCCTACTGCTTGGTGGAGTCTGTTGTCAGCGCCCAGTACAAGATTATGTAGATGGTGACAAAGATGAATAGCCTTGGTTTAAATTCCCTTGTCAAGCCTTGGGGTTAGCCCAGCTTGGTGAGGCCAGGTTCAGAAGCAGCAAGAGACACAGACAAGCATGAGCATCCAGCTGTCAGGGTGGAACTGAGGCCAATCAAGGCTTCTGACCTCTGGCCCCTGGGGAACTGATCCACACAGAGAACGGAGGGGAGGTGTCCAAATGGCAGCATCTGTTATCAGTTGCCTCCTGCTCCCTCCCTGCATTCCAGACCTGGCACTCAGGACATCCTGAAATGGAGAAGGCTGCTGGTGGGGTGTGTTTGAAACCTTCACATGATTGACTGGAAGCAGAAGTGCCAGAGCGTGAACCCTCAACCCTGGAGTTCATGGGGGCCAACCAGCGTGCAGAGCCCAAGCCCTTGATCCCGCCGGACAGGCAGTTCTCATTAAGCCATGCAGCAAGATTTGGTACAAAAAAAACCCCAGAAGGCTGCTTGCTCCCTCCTGGGCTTATTCTCTAGGTCCTGAAATACGTGTATTTTTTTAAATTTCCAAGTTGATCAATCTTTTCTTGGTGGAATTGTTCAGGCAATGCTAACAAGAATTGGGCAAGGGATGAGAGTACAAATGTCCTCATTATAGCCACGTGGGAAACAGCCTGGGCATGGAGGACATGCACAGAGACCCCACAGACCTCCCATGCTCTGCGGTGAGCCAGCTGGAGAGACTCTGCCAGAGCCACACAGCAGCGGCACTCCGGGCTTCTGTTGGTATGGTGTCAGAGTGGCTGCACGCCCGGGCAGCCGCTTGCAAAGGCAGCTCATTCTTCCTGAGGATTTTGCCGTTAAAGCCAGGACATCCTCAGGGACAGGTCTGACTGGGGGAAAATCAGCACAGCTCATGATAGCATCTGAGACACAAATGTGAACAATTTTCCTTGATGCTGTCAGGCGCAGCCATCAAAAACATCACCAAAGCGGAACGGCCAGGCCCCGGGTTGCAGAGAAATTCCACTGCAGGGAGACTGAAACCATGACACCTTTACAGGCCTGGGAGGAAATGAGATGACTGAGTGCTAAAATGCCCTGGCGAATTGGGTAAAAATGAGGAAGTTGTTCATTCTTGCTAATTACCGTCTGGGTGTCAAGTTTTCATTTTCAATTTAGGCAGGATATTACCGACTTTGTTTGCGTATGTATTTGGGGACTAAGGAGATTACCAAGTCTAATCTTTCGCCCTCATGGACACACAGGCCACGGGAGTCAGTAACTGTTGAATATATTTTCCAGAAATGTTCTTTTCCCTCCCGCCACTCGCTCTTCGGACCTGCTTCTCTGCACCCTGTGTTCAGCGCTGTCCAGTCTTTTCTTGCTGTCCTGAGCTTCTCCACCTTGGCACTGTGAACTCAGGGGAGGGGGAGGGAGGGGGCGCTGTCCCGTGCATTGTAGGATGTTTAGCAGCATCCCCAGTCTCTACCCAGGGCACCAGTAGTGCCCCTTCCCAACTGTGATAACCAAGGATGTCTGGGGACAGTGTCAAATGTCTCCTGGGGTGTGGGACACAATCACTCCTGTTTGAGAACCATGGGCCTAGGTGAACATGTTAATCCTAATATGAATGTTCCATCATTATAATGTTCTATCATTATAACATTCCTTCGGTCCACAGAATCTTCTCACGTCACCTTTCTATCCCTTCCTCTGCTCACAGGCCACCGAGTCACTTGTGGAGTGTCTGCTGAAAATGCAACTCATTGTCCAGCTCACCGACCCTGTGTGCCCAGGGTGCCATCAGTAAAGTCAGGAGCCAGGTGGGTGGGATGTGGGAGGAACACGCACTTCCAGCTTCTCCTTGGGTCTAGAAACTACCAATAAACAAATACCCAAGAGATCTGACTCTAGCTATACCAGGAATTCAGATAGAGAAATTTTGATGTACTTGCTGATAATATACAAATTATTATTCCTGCAAAAAAAAAAAAAAAAGATGGAAGCTACAATGTGTATTTTTAATTTTTTTAATACAATGTGTATTTTAAAAAAATACTTCAAAGGAGTTTACTTATACTCTCCAGTTATTTTTTGCACACAAACATGGATTATTTCTAGACTTCCTTATAGCACAGGAAGTACTGGCACCCTCACATTCCAAATTAGCCTTCAAGGCAAGACCTGTCTCCGGTCATGGGCATACTACTGCTCTGCTGTCAGGAAATTAAGCTATCTTCCCAAGGCTAACGAGAGAATAGTTGTTTGTCTCTTTGTTTGCTAACAGCTGGAAATATATTCTACATAGAATGTGGGGAGTTTGCTTTTTGAAAGGATACAGTAGCATAGCTATTGTATCTTTTCTTTCTTCCTCCTTTGAACAGTTCAGAACTCACCCATTTCTGCCTTCTCCTGAGGGATTTTTTTCCCATTAGAAAATAAGCTTCCTGAAGGTAAGGATTGTGCTTATCACATTTTAATATTTCTAGTGCCTAACACAGCCCCTAGTTTTTGTCCTCAGTGGATGTCTACTACAAGTAGGAAGAAAGAAAGGGAGGGAAGGGAGAGAGGAAGGAAGGAAAGGGAGGAGAGAGAGAGAGAGAGAGAGAGAGAGAGAGAGAGAGAGAGAGAGAGGAAGGAAGAAAGGAGAGATGGAGGAAGGAAAGAAAATAGAAGTAAAAAATGAAGAGGAGGAAAGGAGGAAGGAAGGAGAATATCAGCGTTAGATTTATATATCACTCAATTCAAATTTGTTCCAAGATCTGGAAAATTTATACAACTAACAGTATGCCTAACGCACTCTCATTTATTGCCATATAACCCAGAGATTAGTAGTGCCGCTGGCATCCAGCAGCTCTTGCCGAACAAAGAGAAGCCATGTACTGGTGTAGATGGTCCAAGAGATGCAGTTGAAAGAAAACCTACTGCAAAAGAAAATAAGCAACTATGACAAGTCAATAGCTGCTCAACTTTTCGATTACACACATTCTCATTAACTTAATAATAGAAAAGAGAACAAAGACAAATTCTGCTTTGGAACCATAAAAAAAGAAACAGAATTAGAATAAAACAACAGGTTTAAAAGTCCTCCAATCCAACCCATGACCTTTAAGCAAAGCCAAACATTATTTTTTTATTTTCCTTTTCTACAGATTTTTGAAGGCAACTCTACTTCTTGAAAGACCCCCTCTTTAATCCTGTTTTCTCCAGTCCAGTCATGTATATTTATTGAAGAAATTTTAGAAAAATATGAAAGTACATAAAGGAAAAAAGGAAAGCAAAAGAAATGCCCATGGTGTTCCAGGAATTATTTAATCAATGAAATTTTTCATTTCTGAAAACCCCCATTTCTGCTACATGTTATATATGAATCATTCTGCCTTTACATCCTGATTCAAGACCCAATGCTTTATTTGCCATTAATGAGAAGTGTTGTATATTTTTGAAGTGTGTTTAAAAGTCTTATTTTAGGACATGGGCCAAAAGGCAAGGTTCTCCAACTCATTAACCTGCTCCATAAACTTTAAACCACTGTTTCCTACGGGAGAAAAACATACCTGGGAATAGAGTTACTATTTTAATTCTTTCCTTCTAGTTCAAGACCGGTCTATCCCCACTTCATCTGAGTGAAAATTACTTGAGAATGTTTCCTCCCTTGTGCAATAGGGACTTAACAATTTAATTCTGGTCAAGAAATCCAATTGCTTCAGTCGCTCAAAGAACCAGAAGCTAAACACAAATTAAGAACCAAAGGAAATCTGTCATGATGGTGGAGGGCGCCCCATGGAGGTGCCAATCAGAGGGACCTCTGGATGGAGCACACCTTCTGACCTCTCTAGCTCTACAGGGATTTCTCGGGCCTCTGTCCTAAGAAGAAGCGTGGTCCCCAGTGTTTGCCCACAGCTATCTCCCAACCGTTGCCTTTCCAAGGAGGAAAGGGAATTGTTGGGTTCTGTTCATATGCAATTCATTTGTTTTTCCACTTCAGGATTATGTTCTTTGGCTGGGAATCTGGGAATTCTACTTCTGCAGGCCTGAAAGCCATCACTTTTCCAACTTATCCAGGTGGGAGCTGGTGTTCAGGCCACTCAAGGAGACTTCTCAGCTTCCAGGGGGCCTGCAACCAGGGCTTCCTGCTCTGCTCAGGGAAGCCTGCTCATTGATCTGGAGGGGGGCTGCTTTGCTAGACCTTGCGCTGGGCCCATGCCCACATTTTAATGACACACTGGAGCCAAGAACTTGGGCTGATTGGGAAAACTATATGCATGCTTGGGGCTTTTTAGTCATAAAAAGCCTTTGCAGGCTTTGTTCCCAGGCTGTTTCCACCTTGGCCTTGGGATTCTGAGCTAAATAGTCTGCACTCTGCTATCAATGGTCAACATATTCTGCCAACGTATTAGGGCTCTCCCGTGTGGTCTGGCCTTGCACAGAATCAATAAAAGACATAACCTCTGTCTCCAAGACCTTGTGCCCCGAAAGCCTGGTAAGCATATGTAGATATGAATGCCGACAATCAATCATGGACCAACATCTGAAACGTAGTAAAACCTTGTTAGCCCACTGTTGCTGATCGCAAATAGCATGTAATTCAAAGCAACTGCTGTTCCTGCCCTCCATTGTTCTTTAATGAATATATTAAATGACTCTAAACTGGTGGTGGGAGGTTTATTTTTTCAGGTCCCTGGCATTTCAAATTTTTAGGATGCTGATCTAATTTTATTTTCATTATTAAGTAACCAATATTATTTTTCTGTATCCACCACTCAAGTTCTCCCTAAGAAATTTTTTTTCATTGGAGCTGCAATGGCATCAGTGTTCTCAACTGGAAAGCTAAGTCTCACATTGTTCAGTGAAACTGTTAGTGTCAGCTAGAAATCCAAGTGGATCAGTGACTTCATTAATTACAGGAATTTTCATATGATTTTTAAAATGATATATGCTTATTGCAGAATGTTTTGAAAATAAAGAATAGCACAAAGGAAAAACAAGAAAGCATGTGCACGATCCCACATACAGAGAAAACACTGGTTTATTTACCTTAAGGTCATGGAGATGTTTACCAGAATGGATGGAAAGAGACAGAGAGATAGGTAGAGATAGAGAGGGAGACAAAAAGGGAAAGAGACAGGGAGATCCCTTATTGTCTGCTCTTTTCACTTCACAAAAGAATTGATACCTCCTTTATACTAATTTGAATCCAGAGTAGAAAATTCAGTCACTGTTGCCAACATCATAAGGAACTCTATTTTCCACAAAGTAGAATTCTTGATAAATTAGACACAACTCCCACCTCAATTCTTGACGTAAAGAGAAACTCATTCTAGAATGGTATCTTACGCAGGAAGTGAAAGTACAGGTTGAGTCCCAATGGCAATTTGATATGTTCAGTGCTACGATGAAGGAGATTGTGTTAAACTAGTGGTACTCAATTTGGGGTGATTTTGTCCCCCAGGGGACATTGGCGGTGTCTAGAAGCATTTTTAGCTGTTACAACCTTTGTGGTGGTGGGGGAAGGGGGCAGGTTGTGCTAACTGGCATCCAGAGGGCAGAGACCAGGGATGCTGCTAAACATCTTACAGTGCACAGGATAGTCATCTCTCCAACAAAGAATGATCCAGCCCCAGCTGCTCATAGTGCTGGAGTTGAGGAACTCTGAGTTAAACTCATCCCATTCTTACCAAAGAGAATCACAATTTAACAGGCCACACAAATGCAAAGAGAACAAGAGACCAAACTGCCTGACTTGATGGGGGGGAGGGGACAAAACTCTGATAGTGTAGCATGTTTAAAGCACTGGTGTGAAGACATAATGAGTATAAAATAGTGTCGTGCCTGGCACACTGTAAGTGACTCAACAAATGGTCACTGTTACCACTGTGGGCTAAACCCAGTAACTTTTTTTTTTTAATATACTTTATTGATTTTTTACAGAGAGGAGGAGAGAGAGATAGAGAGCTAGAAACGTCGATGAGAGAGAAACATCCACCAGCTGCCTCTTGCACACCCCCTACTGGGGATGTGCCCGCAACCAATGTACATGCCCTTGACCGGAATCGAACCCGGGACTTTTCAGTCCGCAGACTGACGCTCTACCCCTGAGCCAAACTGGTTTCGGCTAAACCCAGTAACTTTTGACACTTGGCTTCCAAACTGAGATGCACACTTGACATGTCCTCTAGCCACAAACAAGTCAACAAAGGGCTCTGGAGAAAAAGTGGAATCATTTCTTTAAGAGTTCATTTGTGTTCTAAATAAGAGCAATACATCATGTGGATGGAAGCCCTGTTTTGGTTGCCATTGTTCTGTAATCATGGTATAATCAAGTGGTCTTAAGAAATTCTTCAGGCTATGGACTGTTTTCCCAATGCTAAGCACCTTCTAATGACAAATGCTAAATGAATTTGTGGTAAATGTTGTAATGATATTCTGTTGAACAGTTTTCCAGCCAAGTAAATCTTTGGCTTTAGAATTCTAGACAGCTATCATCTGGCTGTCCTTCCCAGCATTAACTAATCACCAGTGAAAAATACAACTGTCATTCACAAATCATATCAAAGATGGGAACAGCTGGAATCAAATTCAAGAGACTGCATCATTTTATCATCTTGACATTAATCATTCTACATGGATAGCACAGGCAATCTGGCACAAAGAATAATTTATGTTGCAATATAAACATTAACCATTTAGGCCTGGGAGACTCTCATCCTCCTCCCTCCTTCCAACCAGAACAACCCTAGAGACTCAAGTCCAAGAATTACATGAAACTGTTTTATGAAACATTATTTATAAAGTAGCTATGAGAGCTAGGCGGGGGGTGAGGGGGTGGGGGGGGGGGAAGAGACCCATATAAACAAGGCTGAGTTATCTGATCACCTTGGTTAGGAGTCAGAAAACTACAACTTGTGGACCAAAATCTTGCCCACTGCCTGTTTATCCATGGCCTTTGAGATTAGAATTCGGTGACATGTGAAATTTTCACAAAATTCAAATTTCATTGTCTGTAAAGAAAGCTTTATTGGCACACAGCCATGCCATTTGCTTACATATTGTCTATGGCTGCTTTCCTTCTAAAATGGCAGTGTTGAGTAGTTCCAACAGAGACTATATGGCTCACAAGTTCCAAAATATCTACCTGGCCTTTTACAGAAAAATGCTTCCAACCCTGAACTAGTGACTCAACATTATTTTTCGATGCAATAATTACAAATGCTACTAAATATCAGTTGGGTTTTACCTGCCTTACCCCTGCCCTCTAATAGAATAGCACTCCAGTATCCTGATGGGCAATTACACCTATCCTGTGGTGAGCAGTCTTGGTGAAAAAATAATTCCCATCTCACCCAGTCAATATGTCTTCTACTTTCATCTTAGTGTCTTTTGATCTGCACCTATGACTTCAAGGGGGCCTCCCTATGAGACCTTCATGTATTTATTTGACAAATATCTATGGAGTATCTTTTATTTTCAGGCATTGTGCTAGGCTCTGCACCCATGGAGTGTGTCTATCTAGAATAGACAATAAACAACCAAACAAATAAACAAGTCACTTCAGATAGTGTTAAGTGTTACAAAGGCAATCAATGTGGCTATTTGACAAGGATGGGAGAGATTGGCTAATGTAAATCAGTAGTCAGGAATGGTATCACCAAGGAAACCATGTGAAATGTGGACTGCCCATTGACAGGGACTTGGAAATGTCAAATGTACATTTGCAATTTTTAAGCTCAAAGGAGACATTAAGCCTAAAGATAGAAAAATTGAAAGTCCTGAGCATATAAGGAGTGGAGGATAGAGGAGTGAAGGAAATGTGATCTCCAATGAAACCAAAGGAAGAAATTGTTTAAGAACAAGAAAGTGACTCTTGATGAGGGAAAATTCCGAGGAAGGTCTATAATAGATAGGCTAGCACTGGTTTGATGTAGATTGTTGGGTGTTACAGTCCCAAATGCAGGCAGCCTTGAGGGGCAGTGGAGAGAAGAAATCCCTTAAATGTACAGTCAAGTAGGACATCTCATTCCCCCCTTTTCCTGGGATAGGAAGACAGAAAGCCTGAATTAAGTTCAATACTGGATCACAGTGGTGGCTAAAGGACTGAATGAATGGTTCTTGGATAGAAAAAGCAAGAATGGAGGGATTGGTGGGGAGCAATAGTTATTGCCAAATGGGCCTAGAACATTAAACTTTTCCTGACTCATTTGATTGCTACTCTGGCCAAACCATTGCAAAGTGTTCAATTCCCAAGAAGCAGTATGTCAGAAACTTTAAATGTCCACCAACAATCTTATGCCCTCTCCTAAGCATAGAGTTGTCACTAGGAAATGGCCACTGAGTGATAGGCTGCATTTCCTAGCTCCTTTCAGCTCCCTTTGTCACAGCAGTAATCTACTCTAACATAAACCTGAACCCCAAATGAGATGACATACACCAGTCATCCACATATGGCTAGCATGTTGCAGTTTATAGTCTCATAGAAGGTACTTCCCATCACCTTTCTTTGCCATAGTTTTTGTTAGAAGCAAATCACTATGGCAGCTCATATTCAAAAGGGAGGGAATACACCAGAGCATCAATATGAGGAAACAAGGATCATTGGAGGCCATACTAGAGACAGCCCACCACACTATGTAACATACAATAGTTGCAATAATAGAATATTAATCCCTCTTCAGCTTTATGATAAAGTGATGACCTTGAGGTGGAGGAATTGGCAGAGAGCTACCTTGAACAATAGGGGGTTTTTTTTGGTGGGTGGGTACTATAAAAGGACAGAGTCCCAGTAAAAGGATTGGACTGTCACAGTGCACACATTTCTTGTTTAGATAAACAAGATCTTCTTGAGTTTGAACTTGAGATTTGACATGCCTTTCTCAATGTTTCTTCCTTTTCCCTTTCCACAAATTACCTCATAAAGCAAGCAAAATAGTGAGCTAGGTGGAGTCAAGTCACAGTCAACATGTGTCATTAACTTGCGATATTTTAGTCCAGCGGTCACCAACTGATGTTCCTCGTACCACTGGTAGTCTGTGAGGCCCAAAAGGTTGGCGATCACTGTATGTCTATGTATTTTTCATAGTTAAACAATTAAATAATTTTGAATAACAATAAAAACTCTTCCAATCCTGAGACCCTTCTACTTTGGGATCAAGGCAGGAGGTCTGGAGTATAAAGCATCATTCCTTTGCCCATGACTCCAACAACAATTGACCTCCTTTGGTTATTTTGATGTGGTGTAGTAAGAAATCTCTAACTACACCAAACTATGTGTGGGAGATGGAGAAGTGAAATGAGCTTTCTCTACATTATGTAAAGATGTCCAGAAGCCGTTCTGGAACATCAGTACTTATACGGACCGAATGAGGTGAATGTAAACAGTGAAGTGCTACCCTAACTTATAAAAGTTCTTCAAATAAAAACTCGCAAGGAGGACTGATCCATAAAACAGAAAAACCCAGAGCCAACTGAATGAGATTTGGGTGGGACATGCAGAACTCTATCTGCCACAGTCCCTTCACTTTCCATAAGTAGGCACTAAAGATGTTCTGTAGAGTGGATTTGAAAACCACCAGGCCACACGCTGGAAGGTACTTTTTGTTTATCTCTGTGTGCATTTAATCTCCAAGTTAAGTTTGGTCTGCTTTGTCACCCTGGAGATACTGGCAGGCCAGTGCTTGTTAGATATGACCTACAGGTTGGATTTGGAGAGGGTATTCTGGAAGACATTGGATGTTTTAAAGCTTAGAGTTTGCCCCCTTCTGAGACCCAAACAAAGTGGGAGCAGGGACTTCCTTTACCTCTAAGAGGCCTGAGCTTAGAGAAGGAAAAGGTGCAGAAAGAAATGCTTTAAGGAAGATTCTGGAAAACACCATGCAAAATCACTTCTGACCCAGCCTTGGAAACATGTGTCTCTAGTTTCTTGAGATCCAATTTCAGAATTTAACAAAACAAATTGCATTTAAAAGTTTAAGAAACTGTGGGAGGCTGCCCTACTAGAATTTTTCCAATGGTTTGTTGATGTGGCCTCCACCAATTCAGTCTTTCTTCTCTTTGAATTCACTTTGTTACTTTCAGTTTATATACATTTTAAAATTTCTTAAGACTTCATATAATCATTGTATTTTGCTCACGAGCCCCAAACTTAAATTTGGACAACAAATTCTTGGAATCTTGACATACAGTGTTTCTTTATTTTTCATACATATTTTATGTATTAATGATGATGACCATAAATTTTTGATAATGTCAAATTAAGCATTATTCAATACAAGAACTTTCCCAAAGAAAAGAACTTTCATAGCTGAGTTTAACTAAAAAAAAAAAATGCCTGCTATTTTTCCAGTTAATGATATTGACATTTTATTATATTAGTTCATTAGAGCATGAAACTTCCTGTCTTGTTTCTGAAAAGCTATTTTAGTACTTCATATAAAAGTAACTCTATACCAGTGGGACACAGCAAATGCAATGAAACGATCAACCACTCAGTGGGGGGAAAAAAGCATTGTAAGCCACTAATCATTATTTTAAATGGAGCACATTTTAGACCTCTCACCTCATAGAGGCAGTCCATACTTTACTGAATTAGGTTCCTCACAATATCTTTAAACACTAGAGTGGTGAAAAGTAGATTTTTTAAAACTTGTTTTGTTGTATTTGAAAAGCTTGCTCCCCATCTCCATAGGTCTGGGTAGATGTGTTAATTTTTTTAAAAAGAATATATTCCTACCTGTGGTGGATTCTATTTTTCTAAAGTTGGCCACAACACTATTTCCTGTCCCACACGTTCTTCTTCAAATGTGTCTTAGCCTATCCTCTTTTCAAAAGATAGGCATCTTGAATGTTGTTAAGCTTATGATTGCAATGACTTCCAAGCCTGGTTATTTGGGGTATGTTTACTCTTGGAATCAAGACACCATGCTGTGAGGAAGCTCAAGCAGCCGCATAGAGAGATCACATGCAGTATTTCAGTCCCTGCCAGACAGGTGAGTGAGTGAGCCTTCAGATGATTCCAGCCCCAACTATTGAGTCAACCCCCCCAATCCTGGGCCCTGACTCCTCCCAGTTTAGGCTCTAGACATTGCAGAGCAGTTACAAGCCATTCCTCTCTCCCCTTTCAAATCCCTGTCCCACAGGGTTGTGACATAATGAAATGGTTGTTTTATGAAACTAAGTTTGAGGTGGTTGTTATGCAGCAATATTAACAGGAATACTGAATTTCCATTTGGTTGTCAATTTAGTGACATGATGGTGTTCTTTCAGCCTTCAAATATCTACTGAGTGCCCCAATGTCCCAGGGTAACAGAGATGTGGAAACAGAAGTGGCTCTTGCATTTCAGAAGTTCACACCGAGCAGGGAGAGACTGCTTATAAACCAGTTAATGCAACATGGGTTTTAGGTAACATGATGCAGGGCCCAGGCCAGAGTTCAAATAGAAGCCTGTCCAGAGCACAGCCCCTCTTCTTCCTATCTCCAGCTTCACTGCAAACCACAAAGGGGTTCAGACACATGAGAGTGGACACCCCAACTTGCATATCCAAGGGTCATCTGAACATTCTGCAAACAGCTGCCCCTTGGCCAATTCTCAGGCCTGGGGTTATGCACAGCAGCATGGTCTGCTCTCTGCCCTTGTAGACATGAAGGACATTGGGAAGAATTCATGCAGGCTTGGAAGCCAGCTTGGGCATTCGGACACGCACTTCCTAGTTCGCAGGTCCAGGGGCATAGTCCTGAAGGGAGCTCCACGCCCACTTAGTCCAATAGAATCTTGAACTTGTGCAGAGGTATAGACAGAGGATGACCTTTAAAGCATGAGGCCTGAGACTTAGGTGGGACCCTGGGTCTAGAGAAGACATGCCGGGAGTACGAAATGGAAGTGCCATTCTAACTTAGCCACTTAGCAAAGGCATCATGGACTAGATGACACTTGTCCTGCCTCTTTAAAGATGCATTTGTCTGGAAATAGGATTGTTGATATTGATGCATATTTTGGCATTGGTATTATTCAGGTTAACAGGGACACAGAGAACCAGCCAGTTGACTAAACATTTTCCTTGTACATTGGTGTTGGTGCAATGTAAGAGCCACAACTTCAGACACAAATGGTCATCACGAGGGGCCTGATGGGACTTGTAAAGCTGAGCCCTCTTCTGGGCTCCCACCACCATCTGTATGTGCAACTTTATGAAGGCAATTAACCTCTCTGAGTCTGGCAAAAGACCTCGGGAGCCTTGGACCAGATGTGCAAATCCATAGCAAACAGACGTAAAATTCTTTTGAGGAAGGTATCATGTAAATGGACCAGAAAACCACCAATTGCTCATTGTTCCAAAGGAAATGAGCACCGAAAGATGAAATAAAATAAAGTCTTAGACTTTGTTAATTAATGGCCCTTGGAGTGAAGGCGTGGTGTCAGCACTTTCTGTAAAGGGACAGAGAAATGTTTTGGCTTTGCCAGCCATATAGTCTGTCACAACTCTCAGTGCTGCCATTGGAGTGCAAAAATAGTCACAGAAAATAGGTAAACAAATGAGCATAGTGGTGTTCCAACAAAACTTTATTTAAAAAAAACACGCACAGAGAGCCAGATTTGGCCTAAAGGCTTTAGTTTGCCAACTCTTGGGTCATTCCTTTATGAGATGAAAATTTTCAGTCATTATATTCAAAATAAAACTGAGCAGTATGACTCTAATCTTGGCTAGGACCTCCAGAATGTGCTAGAAGTAATCAGCAATATTAATGGACACCTTTGCCTTTTTTGTGAGATGGCTTGTTTTGAAATGAAACAAAACCTCCATCATCATCAGACACAGCACAGATCATCGGGATTTTTGCTCATTGAGTTAATCATATAGGATAAAAATAAAAGAGCAACATAAAAGAGAAATACTTTTCTAAAAAATAAAAGGCTATTTTTATTTCTCAGATTACTTACCTTTCTTTGGAATGTTGTTTTTCCTAAATCCATTTCCATCTCCAAAGTAAGACTGTAAGCGTTTTTACATTTTAAAAATAAAAATGTGTGCAAGACACATAGATAAAGTCACAGATCTCAAAAAGGTCACGATTGCACAGGAAAAAATAAGACTGGAAAGGACTGTAATACAGGACAGAGCAAGGCAAGCAAGGCCAGCCCCTGCCCTAGGCTTGCATGCTTTGGTACATCCCTGAGAAGGGGAGTTCTCAGTTCTTTGCAGACAGACCATGTCCCAGGGACCCTCCTTGGTCAGAAAAATGCAGTTCTTGGAAGGGAAACTAGGTACTTGCCAGGCAAACCTGTGCTAATGTGGCAGGGACAGAGGAATTACATTGTGTTCATGGCCCAGCCCTAGCAATGTAGAACCTGGGGCAAGGAGAGCAGAACCCATTCCGGATCCCACCATGGCGAGGCTTGAGATTGATCAGGGCTGGCTCAGAAACTGTTCATGAAAGAACACAGAGTAGTAGTCTCAGTTAGGCTGGGGAGGAAAGGAGGGGTTGTCAATGGTGACAGTGACTATTATTCTTGTCACGTTAGGACCAACATGGTTGGTTGATTCTTAAGATCCTTCATGAGGCTGTTGGTACAGATGAACAGTTTGCGTAGAGAATGTTCTTGCTTAAAGTGGCATCTAAAATGCCTAAAATCTGAAACAAATTCCCTGAGTGTAAGTTAAATGATGCAAAAAGTAGGAAGCAATAGTATTTCACACCATTTAAGGTTTGTCAACCAAGGATTGTTGGCACCAATTCAACCCCAACAGGAATCCCTAATTTGGGATGCAGTGAAGGAAACTTTATTCAATGCAAACAGCTCAACAGTGATACAACACCACCACCGTGGGACAGCTCTGGGGCCTCTCCCCACGACAGCTCTGCTCTGTTTCTCATTGGTCTGCTCCACTCTGCTCTGCTCTGACAAAACATCTTCAGTGCTTCCCCTCAGCCAGGGAGACTGCTCTCTTCAGTGGAAAGGGAAAGTGCACCCTCCCAGCCAGAGGAGAGCTGGCTTATATGGACAGGAGTCCCCATCCTTGGTCCCTGATAGGACCGTTTTCATGCAAGTGAAGACTCCAATCCTCAAAGTTTGATTGGTCCAAAAGGCACTGTCCTGATTGGCCAGAACTGCGCAGTTCCAATTGGATGGGGAAAGCCTCAGTCCTATTGGTTGAAATAGGATTCCAGGAACTCCTCTATAAGGACTGGCTCAGATGGCAGAAACATGGTTCAGGCAGGCAGTTCAGTGCAGGCTTCTCCCTGAAGTGCAGTTTGTGCAAGAGGCCACTGTGCAGATAAGGCTGCTAGGCTCTGTTTTGTTTTTTGTTTTTTAATTGGAGCCCAGTCAGAGAGCAGGAGCCCTTCATAGTAGGTGTCTTTTTTTCTCTCAAGGTTCATAGGTTAACGTGTGCTCTGCCAAGAGCATGCTCTATCTTCTCTAGTCTCATTTTCATAGTGCTGTTTGGACCTGCTGTGTGATTTTGAGCAGGTTAATTTCTCTGTGCTTTAGTCTTCTCATATTACCCAAATATGTGTTTTATGAATCTTTCACATTTGGGGCCTGGGGAGACGGCCCTTCCCAGAGCTAGGTAATGCCTAGAGATAGCAAACCAATCAATCCACAGCTCATCCCTGCCAACTTCTCCTTCATCAAGCTCTCATAATGTGAGCTACTATCCCAGTTATGATCTGACTTGTGTCACTGCTCCCCAATTCATATGTTGAAATCCTAACCCCCAATATGGTGGTATTAGGAAGCTGGGTCTTGGGAAGTGATAAAGTTCTGAGGATAGAGCCCCATAATGGGATTATTGCCCTTATGAAAGAGAACCCAGAGAGCTCTCTCGCCTTCTTTCTACCATGTGAAGACCCAAAAAGAGTCTGCAATGTAGAAGAGGGCTCTCACTTAACCCAACTATGCTGGCACTCTGGTCCCAGACTTCCAGACTAAAGGAAAGAAGTTCCTGTTGCTTATAACCCAAGTCTATGATATTCTGTTAGAGCAGCTTAATGGACTAAGATAATTCCCTATCATAATATCATCCCAGGATCAGCTACCTGACAATGGGGAAAGTGCCTATATCCCAAAGTTCTCTGAAATTATTCAAACTGGCCAATCCCAAGGCTGTCTATCCTGCCGTATGCTTTCTTTGCTGTGAAAACCACAATAAAGGCTTTTCTCAGACTTGCCACTTGCCTCTCTGCCTCCTGACCCACTCTGATCCTTCCCTGTGTGGCCCTGTGTGGTGTATTGTGATTCCTGTTTTTAGAGACCTATGAATATGAACGTCTTCCTTCATGACTATTTTCATGTCCATGTACCTTACTATACTTGATTAAAACAAATCCCAGATACATTTTAACACACTATCCTTCTTCAGTGCCTATAGCTCAAATCCCTCTGGGGCATTGTATTGGTTGTCTATTGCTACATTACAAAATTCCACAAACTTGGCAGCATAAAATAACATGATTATCACACAGTTTCTTTAGGTCAAGGAATAGAGCATGGCATAACTCGGTTCTCTGCTTCACAGTCTGTCATAAGTCTGCATCTGAGAGGCTTGCTAAGGCTGGGGTATCATTTGAACGCTAGACTGGAGAAGTATCTGCTTCTAAGTGCACATTATTGTGGACAGGATTCAGTTCCTAGAGGGTGATGGGACTAAGGACCTCCATTCTTCAATGACTATTGGTTGAAAGTTGCCCTTAGTTCTTTGCCTCTCCAACATAGCAGCTTGCTTCATTAAAATGTGCAATCGCAGAGGGCAAAGGAGTCTGATAGCAAGACAGAAGTCATTATATAATATTATGTAATCTAATCACAGATATGACATCCCATCACCTTTACTGTATACTGCTGATTAGAAGTGAGTGACTAGACCCAGCCCTGCTCAAGGGGATAGAATTACACAAAGGCATAAATACCAAGAGGCAGGGATCATTGGGAGCTATCTTAAAAATCATCTACTACTGGAATCATCCCTCCTTCAGTCTTGGCCCATAAATTTCGGGTTGGGCTTCCCTGATTCAGGAGTGTGGCATGGGATTAGCCAATCAGAACACCACATTACCTAGGTTTTGTAATTCTGATTAGTTACAGGGCAGGCACATCACCCAATTAGCATCAGTAAGATTCTGAAAAGGTATCTCTCACTCTTTTCCATGGGCTTGAACCTAAGAGGATATAAAAGTCAAGACCCATGGTCAGCAAACATCAGATCGCGAGCCACATGCGGCTCTTTGGCCCCTTGAGTATGGCTCTTCCATAAAATACCACGGCCTGAGCGAGTCTATTTTGAAGAAGTGGCGTTAGAAGAAGTTTAAGTTTAAAAAATTTGGCTCTCTGAAGAAATTTCAATCATTATACTGTTGATATTTGGCTCTGTTGACTAATGAGTTTGCTGACCACTGGACTAGACCAGCTGCCACCATCTTGCTACAAAATGAAGTTTGAGGTGGAACTTATAAAGTTCATGGAGCCAAGAAAAGGAGGGTGAGAAAAGGAGGGGCAAAAGTATTGCTGGAAAGCCAAATAATTTAATACGACTAAAATCACTCATCTCATGTTGATGGGGCCAAAGAATGCATCTAGAAACATAATCTTTATTTCCATCCTCAGCCCTTTTGAAAAGCTGAGCTGAACACAAAAGTCCCCTTATTTTTTTTATTAAAAAAAAGCACCAACTCCCCTGTTTAACAAATAAAAAAGCAATGTGCATTACTTGGCAGAGTAGACACAGCGTAAGATATTTTAATTTCTAAAAATAAAGTTACGCACAATCCTTTGAGGTGTTCACCAGTTAATATTTAGACCTGAGGATTTAAAAATAATCAGCATCCATGAAAAGCAATTTATCCCCTTTTTTCTTAATGCTTTTTTGACCAAAAGTGTTTCGTAGACTGAACTCTCTAATGAGGGAATATTTATATGACATACCAAAGCAGATGTGAGTCTCATTTTATGAAATCCAAACCCAGATGGTCTTTTCTTTCCATTGTCTTATGTAATTTATATGAAAGCAGAACATGAAAAAAATTCAAATGTAATTTCTTTTCCACCATTTATGCTTAATGGCCCTGTAATCACTTTCATGGCCTCAGTTTCTCTGCCGAGTCTCCAGAGGGTCTGTGGATTACTTCATGTCACAGAGGTGCTTTCCAGCCATTGGAAATGCCCAGCGAGAGTGGAAATGTCTGTTATCATGAAACATGCATTTCCAATTTAGGTTATCCCACCACGTGTCCTCCTTAGAGAGTCCAAAATACTCTTCTAATTTGAATCAGCCCAGAGGATATAAAGTAAAAGAAAGACCCATAGATGGAAAAAAAATGAAATAATTTTTTTAAAAATGACCCTAAACTCAACTTCTTTAAACGAGTTTTCTTGGGGAACATTCTATTTCGTTTGGTCATCTGTGGGGAATGGAAAAGAGGATTGAGGGATGAAAGAGAAGAGAATACAAAAGGGCTGTGAGAAGAGTCTAGAAATTTCTTTTTTGCCTTAGAATTCCTGGAATATGATGGTGAGAGGGTTTAATTTTTCCACTTGGCTTAGTGACAGTTTCTGCCACCTTCCCAGACATTACCTTGACAACCAATTCATGCTACGTTCTTGAGAATTCGTTAGCGGGCTCTGGACAGAATAATAACAGCCATTTAGTTATCCTCTATTTAAAATTGTATTTGTAAATGTTGGCTTCAAACACTCTAAAGGGCATTTGGAGCTCCGTGGATTGCATTAAATTGGCTTGTGTAATGCAGTATACGTTCCAGCACCTCATAAATTGTACAGGATTCATATATTCACAGCATAGAGATATCTCAGATTCTCTTTGAAATTAAAAATTACTTTCTTTTTGTTTCTTCTTGAATTCAATTCCCACACTCCCACGCCTGTGAGTGATTGAGTGAGCAAGAGAGGACTGAGTTCCCCCCTCGGTGACCAGATACCTAGAGAGTTTCCAGGGGGAGGGAGTCAGTGATTCAAAGTCCCAAATGACTATAGGTGGGTGCAGGCAGGGAGGTCCGAGCAGCCAAAAGAAAATTAATATCAGGGCCATGGCATCGGGGGTCTGGAAATTTCCACCAGCCAAGGAGAGCTGAGCACAACATTCCCTGCATTTAATGCAAGGTATTTAGTGCTTTGTGTTTTCTTCTTTGTGCTTCTAAAACTAAATGCAAAAGGGGGAAAAAAGCTTTTCCACATTTGCAGGCAACAGCTAAGAAGCAGTAAGAGAGTTAAAAAAATTTACACACCATTAAACTTAGAGTCTCTCATAACACTCTGAGCTTTTATGACAGATGCTGAAAATATGTGCCGCCTGAATAGTGCCGGAGAGCTGGTGAGGTCCTTCATCATTTCATTCTCTTTTAAGTTTATTTTTTCAGGAGATGGACCTTAAAGCATCTTGTATTTCCCCTTCACCAAGACTGTCCTTCCGACAGCACCTTGATTCCCCTGATAGCGTCCTGTCAGCAAATATAAGTCACTAGGAGCCAGTTCTATCCAGCAGGTCCTGTGGCTCCATCCAATTCCCAGCTCCAGCAGAGCTGCGTTCACTTTCTCTGCCTCAGAGACACTCCCGTTGGACTTGACTGTGAACACCCAGTCCCAAGGAAAACTTATGTGGACGAGGATTGTGAAATCACAACTGTCTAAATGCACCCTGCGTGTGCTTGCTTTTCCTATGGGCTTGCCATGGAATGGGTCCAGGGCTCAGAGGGACCATGACAGTAAATGAAAAGCACACGAAGCAGTGAAGGCCACTGAATGGACTCTGATGTTTTGTCAACCTCGATGAATTAGAAGCAGAACCTTCATGTCATTGGTGAACTGTCCATTAATAGATCCGAAGTCCCTGATCAATAGCAATTTAACCCTGCACAGCTACTATCTCACCTTTTATACTTAACTAGAGGCCTGGTGCACAAAATTCATTCACTGGGGTGGGGGGGTGTCCCTCAGCCCAGCCTGCACCCTCTCCAATCTGGGACCACTTGAAGGATGTCCAACTGATAGGGATCAGGCCTAAATGGGCAGTCAGACATCCCTCTTACAATCCAGGACTGCTGGCTCCCAACTGCTCACTTGCCTGCCTTCCTGATTGCTCCTAACTGCTTCTATCTGCCAACCTGAATACATCCTAACCATTCCAACTGCCCTCCCCTGCATGCCTGGTCCCCCCAACTGCTCTCCCCTGCAGGCCTGGGTCCCCCCCCCCCACAACTGCCCTTCCCTGCAGGCCTGGTCGCCCCCAAATTCCCTCCTCTGCCAGCCTGGTCACTTCTAACTGCCCTCCCCTGCAGGCCTGATCACCCACAACTGCCCTCCCTTTTAGGCCTGGTCCCTCCCAACTGCCCTCCCCTGCTGGCGATCTTGTGGTGGCCATCTTGTGTCCACATGGGGGCAGGATCTTTGACCACATGGGGGCAGCCATCTTGTGTGTTGGAGTGATGGTCAATCTGCATATTACTCTTTTATTAGATAGGATTAGGGCCGCTGCATGCTGCAGAGTTTGTGTGGACGGCCTGATGCTGGCACAGGAACGCAGTGTATCCAGCAGCCCCCCCATTAGGAAGAAATCCACCTCTTCTAATTGAAGAAGAAACTAGGACATTTGGCGGTCGGATGATTTATATCCGCTAGGCAGCTTCACATATTTTTAGAGTTATATCAGCGGCTGAAACCACACAATAAATACCTCCAGATTCAGAGAACTCTTAATTTTTTTTAAAACACAAACCTTCAAATCCATGAAATGTTTTGGTCATTTCCATAAAGCACAATTGATTTTAATAACTCAGTTACCTTAAAGAGAGCCTTAATGAGTACCATCGCTCCCTCTAAATGGAAATAGTTCTGAATTTTAAGATCTTGTAAACATAAAAGCAGATTATTTGATGATTTTTATGTAAATAATGTCTTAGATATTTCAGCAGCCTGCCATTTCCATAGCAAATGTATTTCGGGACCATATTTTCCCCATTAGAAATTTTGTTTTAAACGAAGCATCCCCCCGAAAAGAAAAGATAAGCATCTAATTGGAGAACCCTGGGAGTTTTAAGCTACAATAGAATTCGTGTCATGCAGTGTATTGCTGTGTTTGGCTGCAAAGGTCTGGATACCCGCACACAAAAGCACACTGCTCTCTGCTTGTCGTGTTTTGAATCTCTGCTATAAAAAAAAATGGCATTGTTGGCCCTTGAAAAGGTTTCATTGTCAGAAGGAAATATAATAACGGTTCCTGCGTAGAGGCCAGGTGTCCTGCGGGAACAAGCCCGGTGACAGAGCCGTGCCTCTTCTCTGAGGCCCAGGCGCGCTGATCTTGCTGGGCTGCAGCCGGAGCTGACCGCCTTGCGCCGGGGGCAGCTGGGCACAGCACATGGTCCCACACAATGGGGCTTTGCTGCGGAGGGCGCTGCCGGGGGACTGGGGAAATCCAATAAGCTTGATCTCTCACATGGGAAAATCCATGGTGTTTAAGAGCGTCATAAAGTGCCATGCTTTTGTCTCTGCGGATCGGGTCCCCAGTAAATTCTCCCATTACCACCGCTGTAAAACGCAGCAGCGGAAACGCTCAGCGGTGCTCTGTGATCCCCGGGGGCAAAGGTTAGGAAGAGCCCAAAGTCGTAACGATTTTCGAGAACGTACTCTGAGAGTGTAACTTAAGAAGGCTGTCTGGCCATCGTGTTTAGTGCGATGCAGAACATGCTTTCGTGACATCCACACCTCACCGAAATGGTAACCCTCCGCAGGGGAAATGGACAAGAATAAAGAAGATGAAAGGTCAGGAGGGAAATGAAGAGGGTGATCATTGGCCTCAATGAGCTCTGCTGCACGAATTCCAGCAAACAGACCCCGTGGGATCCGGTGACTGCGGAGGGGTCCGCTATCCACGCGAAAGGATGCTGTTTTCTTCTGTGAGCTCAGTGTGTGCTTGGAGCCTGTGATTTGAGGCTGAGACAGTACTTTCCTTTCCTCCTCAAGGCTCACACGCCGTGGACACTGGGCTCTCAGGCTTACAGGAACGTGGGCGCCTGGATTTTCCCACGTGCGGACCCCAATGCACTTGCATGTGCCAATCTCACGGTGTGGCGGGGATAGTCGATGAGGAAGTGAGCACAAACTCTCTCAGAAAGCTGCTGGCATGACCAAACCAATAGAGCGAATCCTTGCTACCCACTAATTTGGCAACGGGGTGTTACAGTTAACCACGTGGCTAAATTTAGGATTAACGTAAATGCATCAATTTTCTGTGACATAAAGGACTGGAACATATATTTAATATCTAATTAAAATTTAACCAAGTCCACACATTTAGAAAATGCATTATATTTGATAGTTTAGAACAAGGGTTGATATACTTTATAAAGGAGCAAGTAGTAAATATTTTGGGCCTTTTGATCTCTGTCTCAATACCCAACTCTGCTTGCAGAGATGACAAGAGCCACACCCTAGCCTCGGGCTGCAGGAGAGAGTGGATAGTGCTGCCTTCAAATGCACAGGACTGTATGCCTCAGCCTACAGGAGACTGTTGAAACAAGTGCAAATGACAGAGTCATGAAATTAGATCGAGCTGAATATCTGCAGAGCCTGCTGTTCAGGGCAGTATGCTGGTTAGCAGTTATTACAAAGAGTAAAATCGTTTGATCTCTATCCTTTGGGTTGAGAATCGCCCAATAATAAAGACTCCATCCACAGGGTTTTTCACTCAGTGGGTACAGGAAGTAGAAATTCTGTTATAATGATAAAGTCTTGAGAAACATCAATAATGATGGAATCCAAACTAAATTTTCCATATAAGCAAAAGCGGCGGCACTACGGACAAGACGCTTTCAGATGAATTATTGCTGAGAAGAAGAAAAGGAGCCCCTGACATGTGGGAACTGACAGGTATTCCCAGCCAGGCCTGGGTGATCTCCTGTTGAACATGAACAGATTCACAGAGCATCATCAGACAAGGCCGTCCTATGACTGTGATGGATCCAGACAAAAACAAGAGTTCTGCGTAATCGTATTTGAACACAGAAAACACGAACCTTGTCCAAGCCACAAAATACAAAACTTCCGCCTCTCCTCGCTACTTCATCGTCAGTCATAGCTGTGGCTTTCTTCTAGTCATCTCTCTTCCTAGATGAATTATTTTATACCCAATCCCAGAATTACCTCCTCGAAGTCACCTAGCATAAGTTCAAGTCTTCTAATAAGTATGTCTGGGTCCCCAAGACCACTCCCAAGTTTGATGAGTCACTAGACTCATAGGACTCTCAACATATAATCATACTCATCACTAAGATGTACTACAATGAGAGGATACAAAGCAGCAAAAACATCAAAGCGTGAAGATGCGTGAGAAAAGCCCAGAGGAAAGCAGGCACAAGTTTCCAGAGTCTTCTCCTAGGGAAGTCACACAGGATGTGCTTAATTCCTCCAGTACTGCTGTGACAACATGTGAAGCGCTGTCACAGGGAAGCTTGTTAGACCCCCAGTGTTTTTATTGGGGGCTAGTTGCATAGCCACTTCCTGCGTACCATGTACCAGAATTCCAGACTTCCGGAAGACAAGCAGGTGCTCAGCATAAAGCATAGTGCCTTCATAGCCAATGAGAACAGTGAACCACTCTTAGCATCTAGGGAGTGGTGACAACACACCTCCGGAGTCCAGATTCCCAACTGAAAGCCAAGCCGGCCTTGCAAATGGGCTTTCGGAAGGCCAGCAGTCTCAGGGCTTCCCCGTTAACTGTTTTCTGCACAAGTTTTTATAGCACCCGCTTGCAGAGATGCCCCACTGGCCCCCACGGTATATATCTATATGCTCCCTCTCTGCAAGTAAGAAACCCTGTTTGTTCAACTCCATGTGTATGCCTAAGGTTCTTCGGCTGGAGGTGATTGGCCCTCTCCAGAGCCAGTGGGGAAGGACCTGCACCAGGGGGAGCCTGACATCAACCCTAACCGGTTCAATGTTAGCCCCAGAACCCCCTCCATGGTGGGATTGCAGATCTGACAGGACCACGGACAACAGGATGCTAAGGAAGTAAAGCAAAATGAGCCATCCTGTGGCTGCGAATATGTATCCCAAGCATCTACCGTGGGCAGGACACTCTGCAAAGGTTGGGGAGGATCAGCTTTCTCCTGGCAATAGGGAAAATAAGGCATCAATAGCTAAGAAATAAAGGACTTAAAGGATCACAATATCCAAGGCAATGATTCCATGATTGCTGGTTGAGTGAGGGGGACAGGGAGCTGGGAGCCAATGCTGGCTGAACTGTATGCCTGGCATATATTATCTGCCTTAATCCTCACAGCAGCTTCCTGAGGTAGACATCATGTCCACTTCATCCTGGGTAGCTGGATGTCAGGAAGGAGCATTCATGTGCCCAAGGTCCAATAGCAGGTGGCAGAGCTAGAATTTGATTGCAGGGTCCATAGGCTGAAAATCCCGTGCTCTGAGAGTTTTCATCGGTTCTTAGATTCTGTGACTCCCATGGCCACACACTCTGAAGGAAGTGGGGTGATGAGAGCGAAGGCGTGAAGGGAGAAAAAAGTAGGTCTGTGTGGAGGAATGCCCCAGGGAGGGAGCTTGGTTTCAAGCAATTGAAAGGCAACTCTGGGGACCTTAAAGAGAAGAGTCATTAATTTGGAAGTTGAAAGTGCAGCAGGTAGACTCAATGGGGTGGCTGTAGAAATAGACTCAGAAAACCAGGCGCCTGCAGGGCTAGGGAACAAGCGATGCCTGGTAACTGAGAGCAAAGCCTAGTATTTACACCCTGTTCTTCTGATTTCCTTTAACCTTTTTCATAGATCACCCTTTTGTCAAGAAACACATAGCAGGGCACGGAGGGCTTGTAGGGCAATGGAGGGCAACCACTGCCCTTGAGGGCATCGCGAACTAACAGGGGAGCAATTGTCATGTAAGAACAACAATAAAAGCAGGAGTCATGGAACAGCAGCCATAAAATGCTAATGGAGTAACCAAAAAAAAAGAGCAATTAGTCCCACAAGAGGGGCAAAGGAGAGCTTTATGAAAGTGTCTATATTGCCTGAGAAATGTTCTATTGCCTCACCTTTTGTGCCTCAATTCCCAAACCAGATTGGAAGCTATTCAAGCATAGGGAGTGTAACTTCTAATCACTTCTCAAAAAACAACCCCTACCATGATATGGCAGTGCATGCTGGTGCCCAAGGCAGACAGCTTTAGTTTGATTTTATAGCCCTATTTCCCTGCTCAGCAGAGTTATGGAAATCAACTGCATTTGACACTAGACATAACATCTATTCTTCATTGCTAGTGTAAGCACATTATGGAAAAAATTAAAGTTTGCTGTTTTGAATCATTGCATTTTATACACTTTGCTTAATTCCCAGGTTAATAAAATGCAAAATACTCTCTTCAAGTTAACTGTTCCCCTTGACCATGTTATCTCCTTCAGTAGTTTAACTGCATTCTGTGGAATTATTTAATCTACACCAAGAAACTAGACTTTAGAGGGTAGCCTGTAAGATGATTTAATTAGTCTGCTTTAATCACCTAAGTCACAATGTTCCTCTTTTAAATTCTCTATGTTTGCATGGAAAATTCCTTTTGGAAATCAGATACTTTGTGCTGTTTTATGGAGCATTATTTTTATTGTTGCAACAGTGGGAGCCCTTGAAATTACATCGGTGAGAAGTGAGATTCTCAACAGGGAGAGGTAGCTCTTCCCAAGCAGAAGGGAGTCAGAATCATTTGGGAGATGTGTACTGGGTACATACGCCCCCCAGGAAATCCTAATTCCCCTGCTTCCAATGGGGTCCCTTGCCAGAGTAAAATCCTGTTGCTTTGGGGGGGTGGTTGTTCCCCCAAAGGAAGGTGGGAACCTTGTGCACTGCTAGTGGGAAGTACAATGGTGCAGCTGCAATGGAAAGCATCATGGTCATTCCTCAAAAATTAAAAATAGAATTTCCATATGTTCCAGCAAGTCCACTTCTGGGCATATACTCAAAAGAACTCAAAATAGGGGCTTGAATAGATATCTGTATACCCATGGTCATAGCATAATTCACAATAGCTAAAAGATGGAAGCAACTCAAATGCCCATCAACAGATGTATGGGTAAACTAAATGTGGTTTATAAACTCAAAAGGGAATGTTATTCAGCCTTTGAAAGGAAGGAAATTCTGACACCCGCTACAACTTTCAACTATCAGTGAAGAACCACCGCAGCCGTTTTGTAATGGACAGGAGTGGGGGTGGAGCACATAAAACAGGCAAAGGTCTGAAGCCAAGGCCACTGCATTGAGGTGTTACATCCACTGTATTCACATGTTTCCCTGACATCCCATTCTCTTTCTCTGCTTGTCTCAGACAGGAAGGATGAGGACAGGCCCTCATGACCCAACCATGGAACATGAGAGAGGATTAATGCCACACCAGTGTAAGCCACATCATAAAGGAAAGAGCTACTTAACCACTAAAGATAATATCTTAGAGCCAAGATAGGAGGCAACTGATAGGCTTCTTCTCCACACTCACCTCCCTTTTAAGTGCTTTGGGTGTCGACAACATAATTTGGTGGAAACATGACATTTTGGTTGGTCTTGGGAGGACTTAAATAGGCTGACCTTAACTCAGCCTAGTAGAAAAGTATGATGCAAAAGAATCAACATTCATTCATTCATTCATTCATTCAACATATATCCATTGAGTGGGCTGAATGCACATACTAGCTACTACTCCTTCCTGCCTACCAGTGCTTCCCAAATATTATACAATACATCACATTTCTACAACTTGAAAATGATTGGCTCACCTTCAAATGAAAAACAGTGAACTAGAATACATGTGTACCTCTCTCCCTTCCTAAAATTCCTTTCTTAACTCCCATGACTGTACATGCATTTATAAAACAAAAGGCAAAAACTCAGAACAACAAAGAAAAGAGGAGATAATAGGATCAAACTTTCAGCAGCTGGTGAGCAGATGGATATGATAATTCATCCAGCAGGCTCAAGAAAGGGGAAACCTAAATCATCAATGGAGAAAGCCAAGGGAAAAGCCAATATTATGGATCCCTCCACCTCCAAAGCTTAGGAATTCATTGGCTCAGATACTGTAGCAAAAACAGTACAAATGTGGAGCATATAAAGGTTAGTGGAATTATTTCACAAAACTAAGACAAATAATTCTAATTTTTCTCATGGAACCAAAAAAGATACTAAATAGCCAAAGCAACACTGAAAATAAATAAATAAATAAATAAATAAATAAATAAATAAATAAATAAATAAATAAAGTTGGAGGCATCAGGTTCCCTGGTATCAAACTATGTTACAAAGCCATAGTAACCAAAACAGTAAGGTACTGGCACCAAAAAAAAAAACACAGAGATCAATGGAATGGAATAGGAAGTGCAGAAATAAACCCATACTTATACAGTCAATTAGTCTATGACAAAGGAGGCAAGAATACACAGTGGGGGCGGGGGGACAGTCTCTTTAATAGATGGCTTTGGAAAAACTAGAAGCTACAGGCAAAAGAATGAAACTAGAATACTGTCTTGACCACACATAAAAATAAGCTCAAAATGGATTAAAGACTTGAATATAGGACCTGAAATCCTAGAAGAAAAAATAGGCAGTCAGCTTTTTTATGTCAGTTTTAGCAATTCTTGGAAAAGGGCAAGAAAACAAACAAATGGGACTACATCAAACTAAAAAGGTTTTGCACAGCATCAAAGGAAACCATCAACAACCTACTGAATGGAAAAATATATTTGCAAATGATTTCATGTCCAAAATATATAAATAACTCATAGAACTAATTATGTAATTAAGAATGGGTAGAGTACTGGTAGGAAAATGGATAAAATATGCCACAAGATCCCGTTAAAAGACAAAGATTGATGTCCTTGCCCCTCAATATGATGGGGGCTCACCCATCTCAAATTTATGATGGCCATGTTGGGTTGTCATCTAAAAGCATTCAGTATGGCAATTTGGACCAAGTTTTCAAGTTTTGGACTGAGTTCATGACTCTCAAGCTGGCCATCAGGAAACCAAGAAATAAATGCTACATGAGAATCAACAAACTTCCCAGTTGTAACCTTCACCTCTGCAGATCAAAGGTGAAGGCAGGTCAGGTTCCTGGGGGCTTTATTTTACACACAGACAATTCCAATCTTCAGGCCCTGCCAATCACAGAATCAATACAAACACTATAAACCTATATAATCATACTCAGGGCTTTTTTTCCCCTTCCTGGCCCAATATATATCTATTTAATAAATCATTTTTCCTGAAATCATATGTTTCCCTGAACATTGCATTTCGTCGAATTTGTCGTTCTCCTTGGCATGATATAGATTAGGGCTCCCAGGTAAGAGAACTTACCCAAATTTTAAACGCTGGTTATTGCTCCCCTTTATGTTGATGCTGAAATTATAGAGAATGGAAAACTTATAATAACAACAACAAAAATAGAAAACAGGCAAACAGCACTCCTTCCTACATTTTGTCAAAATAAATATGGGCCTTATTTCTTATTATAAAAGTAATGAGCATTGGAGTAAACTTCCAACATTAAGAGCAACATAACATAGGTAGACACATAGAAGAGCTCTAGTACCACATGACATACTACTCCATGCACTTTTATACATGTGTTAGTATATTTTTAAAAATATATTTTATTGATTTCAGAGAGGAAGGGGAGGGAGAGAGAGATAGAAACATCAATGAGAAAGAATCATTGATCGGCTGCCTCCTGCACTCCCCCTACTGGGGACTGAGCCTGCAACCCAGGCACGTGTCCTTGACCAGGAATGGAACCAGGGACCCTTCTGTCCACAGGCCGACACTCTCTCCACTGAGCCAAACCAGCTAGGGCTGCTAGAATATTTTTAAAGCAAAGCTGGAATCATTTAATATAATCTCTTCAGAGACCTGTTTTCTCACAGAGTAAACATTTTTTCTGTCAATTCACTCCTGGTTGCTCAACAAAAAATATGTAAAAAGTGAAATTTTCTTAAGCGATCGCATTTTTAAAATTTTCCCTTATTTATCTGATTGATGAGTCTTCCACACCACACAAAATGGAGAGATGGTGTGATGGGCAGTCTCTTAGCCGGAAATCAAGCAGCTTCCCTGGTACCTCCGGGCTTGTTTGCTTCTATGTAAAATGAAGAGTTGAAAGCAAGTGTCTCCCAGATAAGCTTTGGAAGGGAAGGGCCTGATCTTAGAGTCAGGGGTGTCCATCTCCGGCTCACCCACTACTGGACAGCAACCCTGTGCCCGGCACTTGGCTTCACTCAGTGCTGCTGTCCCCCTGTCCAAAGGGACTGAACTGAACTCTCTTGCTCAGGCTGTTGAGTGGGAATTTCCCTGTCTGAAATGCTGGCTGCGGCCCAAAGCTGAAGACAATAGATGATGCTAGACTACCCATAAAGGATCAGATAAGTGACTCAACACTGACCCTGTGACCCTCATTCATTGTTTACCATCTGCCTGCCCATGAAGGGAGCCCAGGTCCTGCGACAGGGGAGCTGCATGCAGACAAGGAGGAGAGGGCCACGAGGTTGCTCCCCTCCCACATGGGAGAACCATCAGGCTGCTCTCTCTGCCTCCTTCAAGGGTGAAACCAGCCCCAGAGACCTCTGTTCTCCCCCTCGTCCCAGCATCTGGGCCTCAGAGACTGGCACCGGCTTCTCTTGCTGAGCAAGTTTAAAGCTGAGAAGTCAGAGGCTGGGGCTGGCATAGCCTATACCTCCAGAGCTTCATGGGCAAAGTGGCGTGGCTCTTCTGAGACTGAGAGGGGGAAGGTAGCTACGCCAGAGTTACCTGCCCAGGGTCATGTCTGCCAGAGTGTGATGACCCAAATGCAAAGGGCTGTGAGGAGCACACCGTCAGAGGTAAGCCAGAGAGAGGACGGCTGGAACCAGGAGGTAGGAGGAGTCTGAGGTCCCACAGAAGTGGGGTACCCCACAGCCCACAAAAGCACTGCACATGATCCAGAGCCAGCTTTGGGACATCCGCCTACATGGCACCCACAGCGGACAGTAGGAGTCTCAGACCTTTAGAAGGCTTTGCCACTGATCTCCCTCCCTCCCCCGCTGGACACCGTGGAGGAGGCAGAAGCTGCAGGAGAAGGGACAGGCTGAGGAGGGAAGTGAGGAAAGGAGACCCTGCCCTTTTCTTCACTAAGGTTCCCAAGCTGAGCAACGGGAAAGCCGAGAATCTTTGAACAGCATTTGCTATCAAAACATCAATTTAGATCGGACCAGACTTTTTTTTAAATTGATTTATTGATGGTTGTATCACATAATTGTCCTCATCTCCCCATTCCCATCCCAAACCCCTCCTCACATATACCCCCACTTCCCTGTTTCGGACCAGACTTCTTAATAACTAAAAATGAAATTCTTCTAATATGCCTAGAGGAAACAAACAAAAAAACAAACAAACAAACACCTAAGGGCTCTGCCTGGGCCTTGTTTTGGTGGGACAGGGATTGGGGGCAGGTAGAGTCAGGGGCAATAAGGAGAGGAAAATAGAGGACAGTGGTTGGCAAACTCATTAGTCAACAGAGCCAAATATCAACAGTACAACGACTAAAATTTCTTTGGAGAGCCCCATTTTTTAAACTTAAAACTATATAGGTAGGTACATTAATTAGGGTACGTGGTATTTTGTGAAAGAGCCACACACAAGGGGTCAAAGAGCTGCATGTGGCTCGTGAGTCACGGTTTGCCAACCACTGCCTTAGGAAACCCCACATAATTCATCTCAGTGCTGCTCACCCTGTAATGTGCCCGTGCATCACCTGAGTCTTGTTAAAATGCCGATTCTAATTCAGGAGATCTGGAACCAGCAGTCTGCATTGCCAAGAAGCTGGCATTGCTAAGAAGATGCCACTGCTGGCCCATGGAGCACACTTTGAATTGCAAGAGGCTAGACCAAAAGTTGGCAAACTCTGGTCCACTGCCTATTTCTATAAATGAAGTTTTATTGGAACGTAGCACTTGCTCTTTTTTGGATGGTAAATGACAGCGTTCACACTACAATGCGGAGTTGAATAGTCACTGCAAAGATATCCAGCTCATAATGCTGAAAATATTTATAATATGGACCTTTATGAACAGCCCCCACCTCTATTGGAGAGAAAGGTCATTTTTTTTGCCAGTATTAAATGTATTTCTTCTAGAAGAGCAATGGGTGTCTTGGTGGCCCAACCAAGATGGTGGCCTCGAAATGAAATCCTCAGTTTGTCTCATAAACACCCTCACTTCCCAGATTTCTAACTAGGCCATTTAGGAACAAAGGCTCTTTGATTCCATGTGCAGATTGGGATGGGTCTTGTTTTTTCCACTGAGCTCAGTGCAATACCCATCGGGCACTGGTGGGCATTGGCTCCCACACCAAGGTCACTCTGTTCAGAAGAAACAATGCCCTTTTTGTGCCCTTTATTTCTTCACTTCAGGATGAAACTGTTTCCTCACAAACACCAGAACCCTAACCTAGAAGTCCCCCAGGAGTCGGTCAACACAATTTCTCTGCCTTAGAGTCTTTCATCCCTGACCCTAAGATCTCAGCAGAAGACCTGTTTTATCTTTGTTGGTCCTTCTTGATCATGTCTGCATCAAGATCCTGTGAAGGGCACAGATTCTTCATATCTCTACCTGTCACCAAACAGCTGCATCGCTGGTCCAACACTGCATTCAAGTCAACATCATTTCATCAAGTATTTATAAAGCACCTACTGTATGCTGGGCACTGTCATAGGTGCTGGGGTATCTGCTGTGAACAGGACAAGTGCCTGGCCCTGCCTTCAGGGACCTTCCAGTCTTTGGGTCTATATAATAGTCTCAAAATCAACTTGAGGCTTTAATTACTATCGCCATAAGACCTTTAGATGGAAATTCCTTTTACTTACACTAGTTTCATATCAGTTGATCTCTAACTTCACACATGACTTGGGGAACATCTGATTTTGAGCATCTACAAAAGAATATGCCAATGAATTATAATGCTAACAAAGGTGATTTAGGTCTAACCAAGAGATGGGAGATAGAAATTTCAATTGACATGCTAGAGAAAAGCCAAGTATTTGTCAATAATTGCTTTGGAGTAGCAATTTTCCTAAAGTGGAAGGGATTCCTCCCCGTAAAATGTGACTAGTACTTTCTACAGTTGACATCCTATCATTATTATATCCAGCAGACATGCCCTTCCTGCTCATTGGAAAATCCTTGTTGCTTAACTTTTAAAGGGTGAATTTCAAAGAGCTGAGGGTGTCACCACAGGCTCCACTTATTTTAAAGGCTGTGTTTGATCAAAGCCAGGTGGGTATGATTTCAGTTGGAGTTTTCTAAATGATACCCCATTGTCCATATAACTGGCTATGATATATGTACTATATGGAATATATTATATATGTGGTATATGGACTGTGTGGGATAATTCTGCAGATAGAAGGTGGTCCTATCTAGTCTCTGAACATTCCAGCATAAGTAACAGACTGCAAGGTGTTCATGCCACTAGGATATCTTCACATTCCCCTTCCCCCATCCCGTCTGCTCCTGCTGATACCCAGAGGGACTCTTGGCTATCCTGATGCTAAAGGTATTATCATGCACATCTTCTGGCCATTCTCTTTTAAGCACCCACATTTTCAGGTTCTCTGATCTCCCTTTATTTTTCAGTGTCTGAAGATGTTCTAAATGTGCTCATAATCCTGTTTTATGGGAGTTGGAAATAAAAGACAGAGCTCCAGTGTGACTTGCTCTGAGATATCAAAGTAGATACTCAATTAGAAGGCAGTTCTCCTGGGTGTTTTGTTAAACTCTTCCTTTTATTAAATGTTACACATAATAAATTTTCAAGGCAGCACCATTTCTGGAATGTGCAGTATACATTACCCAGGGCCCAGTAGAGTTAACTTTGCCACAGGCGCCTTCAGACTCATTTCTGTGTTTGCTTCTCTATCGGTGGACTTTTAGAAGAAACATTAAAGTTTTCACCCACATAGACAGAGAACATAATGTCCCCCAAATGGTCATTAAATATACCTGCTCCTTTCCAAGTTTACTATCTTAGGGATGATTCTTTTCCAAAGGATTGGTCAGCCTACTGGAAACAGTAGTATCAATTATCCAAATACAGAGACCATTTATTTAAATAAGTAAACAACTTATTTTCCTCCTTTATGGCCATTTTAGTAAATAATAAAAACAAATGAAATTTATTTAGTGTATACCCTCTGACAAGCAATGTACTAGGTACTTTACATAAATCTGCTTGTACCTCATAACCACCATTCAAAAAAACTATTATTATCATCATACACATTTTATAAATGAGAAGCTGAGGTTTTGAGCAGGCAAGTAATTATCCAAGGTGGTAGGGCCAGGATTTGAACCCACGGAGTCAACCATAGGCAGTCCAGCAGCAAAACTGTGACTCTCAGCCACCTCTGTATCTTTTTATTTTTCTCTGGCTACCACTAAATCTGCAAGTTGAAGTTACTTTCAGAGACGGCTCCAATAATCTATGACTGCACAACAAACCACCTAACTTTTAATGACATTAAAAACATATATTATTATCAGCATAACCATTATGGCTTGTCTCAGTTTCGGTCCTTACAAGGGTATTTCTTGGATCATATGATCTCACACATCTAGAGGAAATAACGAACAACATAAACTGATGAACAAAAACAGACCCAGAGAAAGAGAAGCAGTGATCAGACTGTCAAACCTCAGAGGGAAGGCAGGGGAGGGTGGGGGTAAGGGGGAGAGATCAACCAAAGGACTTGTGTGCATGCATATAAGCCTAACCAGTGGCCATGGACAACAGAGGGTGGGGACATACGTGGGGAGGGGTTTGGGATGGGAATAGGGGGATGAGGACAATTATGTGATATGATAATCAATAAAGAAATAAATAAAATAAATAAAAAACATTATTATCTCTAAGGTTCTGTATGTAGACTAAGCTTGGCTGATGGTTTGGGCTCAGGGTCTCATCTCATCTTGATGGTGGCTTTCAGATAAGTGGTTGGGGCTGGGACCATCAAAAGGCTTTGCTCTCACACGTATGGTGCCTAGGATGGCTGGGATTGTTAGAGCTGGTCAGTCATCTCTCCCTGTCCATGTAGCTTCTCCAGGGGGCTAGTGTGGGCTTCCTCATAGCATGGTGCCAGGCTCCCTGCACAGCAAGAATTTCAAGTAAACCTGATGAGGTCTCTTCTGCTCTAGCCTTGGAAATTCCAGAAACTTACTATAGTAAGTAGAAATGTTCTCTTTTGACTATTGCTTTACTCTATTTTGAAGGGGGGGGAAACACAGCTAATTGTTTTTTAAACAATTTGGCTTTTTCTTTGTAATGGAAATAAAATAGAATCCAACTGAAAAGGGATTAAGTTTTTGAAGATGATTGGTTTCATTTTTATTGCTCATTGTATGCATAGATTATCATTCCATCTCTCTCCTTAAATTTCCTATTCTTGAACAATTTAAAGACATTGATCCAAACAGAGCTGTGAATTTCATTCTCTGCCCAGAAAAACCACCATCATCCAGGCTGCCAACAATGACACAACAAAAAGTTTTCAATTGAGTCCACCACAAAAGGATGGCACATTGGCACGGATTTTATTGTGTATAGATTCATTTGTCATTGATTCCTCAGCTCCATCATGGCCTCCAGCTCAGCACATGGGTTTTAACCATCTAAAGGCCATTCTATCATTTCTCTGAGAGCATGATCCTTTGCAACAGAGCATTTCAAAGAGCAATGAAAATATTAGGTCTAGTAATAATGAATGTCGTTTTCTAATACTTTTTTAAATCGAATTTATTTAAACAATACAACAAAATTTAATGAACAATATAGTTGCCATTGTTTTCTACTACTTGTGCCCAATGCTCAGGAAGCATTTTAATCCCTCTGTTGTAAAATTCTTGTGATTTTGATGCAAAAAAATCGGTCAATGCATTTTTGAGGCATTCTTCATTATTAAATTTTTTTCCAAGAAGAAAGTTTTGCAAAGAACGAAACAAATGGTAATCGGAAGGGGCAATATCAGGAGAATATGCAGGTTGAGGGAGAACTTCCCATTCCAACTGGCGCAGTTTTTCAGCAGTGATTCTTGCAGTATGCGGTCGTGCGTTATTGTGGTGAAGAATTACGCCCTTCCGATTAATCAGCGCGGGTTCTTTTTCTCTTAAAGCTTGGGCTAACCTTTCCAATTGGGCACTATACACTGCACTTGTAATGGTTTGGTTAGATGGTAAAAGTTCATAATGAAGAATTCCTTTAAAATTCCACCAAACACACAACAACACTTTTTTCGCATGCAAGTCAGGTTTTGGCATGGGCTGCGGAGCCTCATTTTTGTCCAACCATTGAGGCCGCCTTTTCAAATGAACATACAGCACCCATTCTTCATCTCCGGTAACAATTTGCTCTAAAAACGGCAAACGGTTTTGACGAGAGAGGAGTGAACTGCAAATTGTGACTCTTTGATTACAGTTGTTGTTGGTCAACTCATGAGGAACCCATTTTCCAAACTTTTGGACTTTGCCAAGTGCACGCAATTGATTGGAAATTGTTTTTTGTGAACAATTTAAAGTTGTCGCAAGCTCTTGTTGGGTAATTTGAGGACTTTGCACCAAAAGAGCTTGAAGAGTTTCTTGATCAAAATTGGACACACAGCCTCGACCACTCTTGTCATCTAACGAAAAATTTCCCTCGCGAAATTTCTCAAACCAACGCTGGCATTTTCTGGTGCTAACTGCATCTTGACCAAGAGCACTACAGATGTTTTTTGCAGCCTCACTTGCTTTTCTTCCTAATTGGAACTCGTAAAGCATGCAGTGCCGAATATGCTCTTCATCTGCCATCTTCTTAGCCCTAGTTTTGAAACAAAAACCAAACCAAACACAAACTTTTTCAAGCAAAACTTGTTCATTGCACTTCACACGTTCTGTAGATACCACGTGTTTGAAGGTTGTGTCCATACAAGTCAACGCCAAGCAAGATTTTAAACGAATGTTGAAAACTACATTAATTATTCTTAGACCCGATACAAGAACTAAGGGACTTTCGTTTCTCCAACTTTGCCTTAAAAGTTAGCCGAAGGACTCTTAGTCCAAGCTTAAATCTTTTAGTGTTGGTAGAGACAGTGTCAGAGCTTTATCTGCCTCCATCTTTGCTTTTTGTTTCAGAAAGCAGGTTTTCTCAGAAAGAACCCAGGGAGTAAACCCAGAGAACAAATATGTTTTTAAACCTTGTCTCTGTGGAAACACCTGTCAACTAGAGGCTGCCATAACCCATGACTGTGCTGCGGGTCATTGTCTCGCAGTGTTCTTTTGTCTCTGGCCAACAATGGCAGGTGGGAGACCCATGTGGTCTGGAAAAAGCATCTATTGAATAAAATACATCTGAAAGAGAAAACATTCTTTTTATAAAAACAAAACTTTCAGAGAGGTAAAGTTGACTAAAAGAGAGATTTTGTTTGTTTGTTCTAATTAGACCTTAAAATGTTGTTAATCTACTTAGGAGGTAAGATTCGGCCTAACAATAGAAATTACTAACTTCATTGGCTGAATCAGCCATGCCCACCTTGCTTGGGATTAAGTCCTCAGTGATATGATTGTTTTCTCAAGAGTGGAGGACATTCACTTTCTAATTTTTTGTCTTAATGTTGACTGAACAAGAGTGATAACGACCACTGAAACCGGTTTGGTTCAGTGGTTCAGTGGATAGAGCATTGGTCTGGGGACTGAAGGGTCCCAGGTTCGATTCCGGACAAGGGCATGTACCTTGGTTGCGGGCAAGTCCCCAGTAGGGGGTGTGCAGGAGGCAGCTGGTCGATGTCTCTCTCTCTCTCTCTCTCTCTCTCTCTCTCTCTCTCTCATCGATGTTTCTAGCTCTCTATCCCTCTCCTTTCCTCTCTGTAAAAATCAATAAAATATTTTTTTAAAAAAAGAGTGATAACTACCAAAAAAGAAAAAGAAAAAAAAAAAAAAGCTCTCCTGGATTGCTGGAGGCCTGGGATAATGGGGGTCTGGGATGATGCCAAACATCCTGCAATCCACATGACAGCCCCACAACAATTATGTGGTCAAAAAAGTGGTAATAGTGCCAACATTGCGAAAATCTGCCATAGGGTGCTCATCTGGTACTCCAAGCTCCCCCAGGCATCTCCCAAGGAGGCTACTTCCTGTCTCTAGCCTCTGCCTCTGCCTGTTCCAGTCCCTTTGGGCTGGGTGGGGGTCAGGATTCTTCACACCCCCTACTGGAAAGTCATCCTTTGGGTTATAAAGAACTGGCCTCCAGGCAATGCCATCAACAAGATCAAAACAATCATTTCATTCCATGGTGCTTTCTGATTCTTTATATAACACATGCTTTAGCACAGGATCAAAGGATAAGGTCATATGTGCATTTTACTTAACCCTTTGCTCTAGCTCACAACACCTAGGAGAAATGGACCTTTGGGTGTCCTATTTCTAGACAGAAAGCAGTCATGAATACACACAAAAGATTTCCAAACCATTTCTTCACTTTTTTACTGAGTGGGTTTTTAATTAGACTCACCAGGTAAAATACAGAGGTTTGGTTCAATTGAAATTTCAGACAAACAATGAAGTTTTTTCGGGTTAAGTATGTCTCAGCAATGTCAGAGGCCATATTTGAGATATGGTTATTCAAAAAAGTATTCCTTGTTCATTTGAAATTCAAATTTAACTGGGTAACCTGTTTTTTGTTATTGTCATTTTGGTGGATTTATTTTTATTGTTTCTTGGCCAAATCTGGAAATTCTATTTTCTGTATATCCAGGGAAGTTTCAAGTATTATCCTGGAGTTCCTTCTCCTTCTGGTGGCTCATTCCTATTTTTCTCTTCCCTTCCTCTGACTTCCCAATCCCTCTTCCTAAGATTCTACAATTCCTTTGGCTTCTACCACTTGCCTGGTCTCTATGTTTTGCCCAGTAAGGACACACTATGCTTCATATATTGACCAACAACCCTATGATTCATGCAAAGGAAAGGTGAGTTTCAGCAATGATATCATAATGCTAATGCTAACTGTCCTTGCAGCACTCCAGACCACTCTCCTGAGTAACTTTGACACATTTTTAATCCCTCTTTCCGCTAAAAGTAGGTGAAGTTGAGGAGTGATTGAGGAGTAGGCATCAGAATCCTTATTCGGACAAGTGTTACATTAGGAAAGTTAAATAAATTGAAACTGAATGTAAACATGTTACTATTGTCATCAATCTTGACTTAAAAAGTTCTGTTTTACAACAAAATATGAATTATTAAATGATCAAACTCTTCATATAATTCTCTTATATAGAAAATTTCCCTTGGACATGTGACATCTGATTTAATTTACCAATTGAATTATACACTTTTTAAAAGATGGGGACTCAGAGAATGTTGGAGAAATAAGTATGGAGGAAGAGATGGGGGGGAAAAATCTGGGAAAGTAAAAACTTTTGCAGCAAAAAAGAAAACAAGCAGTACTTGAAAGATTATTTGTAAGCTCTCAAACATTTAAAAGAAGAAAAAAATGCAAGTGGCAAAATTAAATTGTAAGTCATGTGGGACCCCTGTAATCAGACAATAAAGTCCTTACAAATGAAGGGTAGCAGATATAAGCAATGAGATGGACGCCCTATGTATAGCTTCTAGAATTCCTGTGGCTTCTACCACTTGCCTGGCCTCTGTTTTGTGCAGTAAGGATACACTATGCTTCATACACTGATCAACGTTCCCATGGTTCATGCAAAGGAGAGTTTCAGAAATGATATCATAATGCTAATGGTTCATAAAGTAGACTGGTGAAGGCAGGGACCTGATCTGTCATGTTCATCTCTTTTCTCCTATACCTAGAACAACACTTAGGCAAAAGCAAATACTTGTTGAATGAATGATTATATAAACACAGTCATTATATTATGTCAACTTGCCTTTATTTACACTCCCTATGAAGTGGATGACGACAAAGCATTCCTTCTGTGATAAACAGAGTAGGGGATGGTGTTGAAGGACACTTGGCTGAATCCCCCCACTTCTTCAATTATCACCAGCCACACTCCACCCCCAAGGGCTACACTGCTTAAAATTCTCACATTTGTGATGCCCTCTCTTCAAAGCGGGGCAATGTCCACCAAGATTTATTAAATGTCAGACCTCTCTGTGCTGGGTAGTACGGTAAGCACTGGAAACAAAGCTGATGTATTCAAAAAAGAAGAGAGGTAAAATATTACTTTTGACTTATGGACCCGAGTAAGCTGTGTACCCTTATAGCAAACCAAGGTGTTCTAGAAGCCCATTGCAAGAAGATTCCAGAGAGGAGATTGAGCTGAATCTTGAAGGTCATATACAAGATGACTGCAATAGTCAACACAGGCAAACTACTGTAACAAACAGCCCCACATCTCAGTAGCTTAACACAATAGAAGTTCTTGAGCTGACAAGAAATCCAGTATGATATCCCCCATCACATAGCTGTTTGGGGCAGCTTTCTCAACCAGGATTCTTCTGTTTTGGGCTCCACCAACCCCTCCAACCTCAGAGACCTGCAGAGCCTTGACCCACCCCACTGAACTCGCTCTAACTGGCCAGGCCTGGCAGCAGCAAACAGCATTGCCCCCAAACTCTCATATACACACTCTCTCACAGTGCAGTCAATGCAAAACGATTGCTTTAGGCCCAGGAGGAAATGGAAATCACTTTGTGAACTTTGCACTGCAGCCTCCGTAAGCACTGGAAATGGAAAAGTCAACCAGGCAGGGGAAAGTAGTGGGTCCCGGTCAAATGAAAATGGGGGAGAAACTAAGAGGGTAGTTTAAAGTAAGAAGCAACATTGGAGAAGCCAAGGGCTCTGAAGGAAGGTGTCAAGGAGCCATTTGGGATGCAATATGAGGAGGGAAGACAACCCCTCAACATAAAAGCAGGGGAAGAACTGTGTGATGACCAGAGAGAGGGGAATGAGCCATAGATATTTCCAGAAAGAGATATGGAAATGGCTACTTTGCCCCAACTGCATTCTATAGTTCAGTTATGTGTTTACTTACTAAATCTTCATAAGATTATATGAACAGCCCTGATTTATACAAATCTAAGACTTCTTTATACTTCTGACTTTCTCCTTTCTGCAAGTTACAACAAAAAGACGCTTTGAAATTGGTTAATAAATATACAGGAATGTGGTCCTTCTGGAAAAGCCACAGGGGAGGTACTGAGTGTACCTAATATTTATGTAAATTTTAACCACATAATGGGCAACTCAAGAAATAATGATGTGACTGCTGGGATCCATCGCTTAAACTGCAAACGTGTTTGATTCACAAGAACAGCCTGGTGCTCTGTCAGTGTAGGCTCTGCATTTAGATCGGTTTCAGGGGGAACTGAAAATAGCAAACCTGAGAACTAATGGACTTAGTGATGTTTGAAAGAAATGAGCAATCTAAAAATGGATGTAGAGCATGAAGATTTGTTAGTCACACTGAATTCTAAAAGTTGCTGAAAAAGAAAAGAAGTTGCCCTTCAAGATGCCAGATTTACATGTTTTCTTTAGTTTCTTGTACCCTTTTTGTTCCATCAAAGAGTTGGAGAGACCAGCTGGTATGGCTCAGTGGTTGAGCATCAACCTATGAACCAGGAGGTCATGGTTCAATTCCTGGTCAGGGCACATGCTCAGGTTGTGGGCTCAATCCCCAGTAGGGGGCGTGCAGGAGGCAGCCGATCAATGGTTCTCGTCATTGATGTTTCTACCCCCCCCCTCTCCTCCTCTCTCTAAAATCAATAAAAAACATTTTAAAAAAGAGTTGGGAAAACGCATATGAAAATATAAAATTCCTCTCCTTACTAGAGAGTTCTTTGAGAAATGAAAGAATTTCGGAGACAATTAAGTGAATGCTTTAATGTTACACCTACAAGGCTGAAGGGGAGCAAGCAGAGTGCTCATTTATTTCCCTCTTTTTACTTTACTGTAATTTTCCTACTTGTTTATTCTCCTGTTTATATAGTGGCTTTGCATCTGTTCTACTTATGCTCTTAGTTTCAATATTTAAATAGTGTCCCTCTGTTTTCCCCATTCTGTCCAGAACTAGGAATTTATTTGCATCATTAAAATGTGCTCCTCAATTTTATTACAATATTCAACTCTTTACAAATGACTTGTAGATCTTCTCATATCATAAGTTCCATTTAAAATTTAAATTCTCATGAGAATCACTTGCATATTCCAAACCACTCCTAATTTATAATTTTACAATTTCTGAAAGGAGGCGTGTGTATTATGTTAAGAGCAGAGACTGATAGATACAAGAGTTCTCTGGAGCCTTAGGCTCCTGCTTTGGGTTTGTGCCTGCTCCACAGTCAACCTGATTCTTGCAAAGGAGAGTGAATAATTGGAAATGTCAGGTAGGAAAGTACTCCTTGGTGTATCATTCTAACAATTAGTCAGTCCCACTTGATTTTAAAACAGCAATGTTTGTTTCTGCAAATAAACATGATCTAAGAGAAAAGCCTACAAGAAAATCTAATGTATTTTCTAATGGAACATTTATCACCACTCTACTGCTCTCATTACAAATATAAAAGGTCATTAAAATGTAGATGACTTCTGTCAGATTATTTTGCTCTCAGGACAAAAATAAGCATTAAATAGCTGGTGGAAATTAACAACGTGATCCTTTACCAGGAAGCACGTCAGTTCCTCTATGTGATTCCTCTGAAACATCATAACCAGTCAAAATAGATTTACACTTGAAAAGGTCACACATAGTCCCCAGGGAAACACACTCCCGTTCAACTGCATTTTGATGTGTGATTTTATGAAGAAAAGGACATTTCATAGCACTCTCTAACTTCCCCTTCTCGGCTTTGGTCACTGAGAGGCATGAACAACAATGGGAGATGTCATTTAAAGCAAAGAGAGTTGAATTTGGTTTCATTTAGAGTTAATTGTACATTTTGAGTGATTCTGTTTTGGCAAAACCCAAAGCATATTTTGCAAATCGCTTTTCCCATTAAAGGCTAAAACTTTTTATTTTCAAAAGGAAATGTAATCCATATGTTTGGAATTTGTTTACACTAAAATTATAAAAATATATATTTTATTTGTGCTCCAGAAGCTTTCCGCACCATTTTGTACCTCTTTCAAAAATCAAGGAATCACAGATTGCCAAAAACTAATGAGAGCAAACCCATACATGTCAGAAATATTGGTTTTATGATTCCTTCTGGCCTGACCATAGAAAAATATGTCTTTGGTTTCCAATCACCCATTGTGGAGAAAAACACCCTTTCCTTGCAGAAGCCTATACCAAACAGGCCTTTTAGGGGACTGAGTTCTCATTGTGTAGGAAGGTTTTATTTTGCCTACACTTAATCAAGCTGCTTGGCCAAATTAAATTATGAAAATAATTACATTTAGTAAAAAATATTGAAAAAATTGAGAAAACAAGAAATTGAGGATTTTCTAAATGCTTACTTCTTAAAAACTATATCCAAAATTGTCACCTTGAACTCATGGGATTCATTAGACATAAGAAGGTTTCACACAGTCAAAAATCCCCCACCTGAAAATAAATAAGGAAGGCCAAGAGGAGATAATGACGCCAGATGTTCCTTCCTAATGAGGCTGAATATGAAGATGAATTTATCTTTGCCTATGAGCATGAAATTGTCAAAGCAGGAATCCACCAACTGTTTCTGAAAAGAGCCCAATAATTAATATTTTAGGCTTTGCAAATCACATGGTTGCTGTTACAACTACTCAATTCTGCTACTGCGGTGCAAAAGCAGTCCCAGGCAATGCACAAATGAACGTGTGTAGTTTCTTACCTATAAAGCTTGATGAACAAAAACAGGGAGAATTTGGCCTATGGCCATAGTTTGCTAAGAGCTACTTCACAAAATACACAATTCTGTTTGGTATATATCTAAAGTCACAGTTGAAAAAATTGGCTTTGGTTGCTGAAAGGCAAGAATCAACTTTTCATCTCTTTTATTATTTGAATTCTTGGGACTCTCATTTTGAGACCCAAAGAATTAACTTGTGAAGAGACTTAAACTTTGCCCTTTGTGCTTATACATATTCATCAGATGCCTAAAGTTACCAGTGTGACTTTAACCCTTCTGAAGTTACTGTATTTGCAGCCTGCTCTGCTCTTTCAGAGCCGTCCATCATGGGCAGCATATTTTTAATGAGTATGAACAACATTAAGATATTTGAGAAGTGCTAGTTACTTACTAGCATGAGCTAGTATTTTTATTAGCAGGGTCCTGGTATGGTTATTCTGTCTCCAATGTGCTTTTACAAGTCTTTTGGCTTAAAAAAATTGCACTATGGTGACTTGTGGTCCGTGGTTGCAAACCTGACCCTTGGACCAAAGTCTTATGCTTGTATAGCATAGTGACTGAGCACAAGCTGTTATAGAGCCAGGCCACGCTGAATCAAATATCTGCTCCGCCACACATTAGCTGTGTGACCTTGGAAAGATGTCAATGTCAATGTTGATACTTCTCTCTTATGGTAATAAACTCGCAATGTTTGTCAGGGCGTAGAGTTCTGAATAAACAACAGACTAAAAACCACACTTGACAGCTTCTCCTGCAGGTAGTTGTAGCTACATGACCAAGATCTGGATAATGAGAACAAAATGGATAGGATTTATTAATTGTTTTCTCAAGTTTAATAAGGTGTGTTTATATGTGGATTCTCCTTTTCACTTGCTTGGAATTCGGCAAGCTTCTGCATATTGATGTTTTTCATCATTTCTGAAAGTTTCTCAGCCTTTATTGCTTCAAAATTATTTCTCTTCCAATCTTAGTCCCTCTGTCTTTCCTGTTTCTGAGGATACACATAGATATACGTATATTAAGCTTTATCACTATCTTCTGTCTTTTTTCTCTTCCAAGTTTCACCTTCGGCTGCGTGTGCTTTGTTGTGGACTATTTCTTTAAGATTATTCTCAATTTACTATGAACATTATTTTTTTCTATTGCATTTTTTCAGATCTAAAATTTTTATTTGGATCCTTTACAAAATTGCTATGTCAATTTTTATATCTTCCTGTTCCCTGCCAAGTTTTTACAATTTTATTTTAATATTCTCCAACAGAAGAATCTTTGTTGTTTTATAGTCTGAATCTGATAATTCCAATCATGTAGTCTGCAAGCCTTTTTCTGTTGTCTGCTGTTTTTGTTAGTTCTTGCCTATATGACCTATTCTCCTTGCAAGTGTAGTTAACTTTGATCATGTGTTTGATATTATCTTCAAGTTATTATTTGTGGAAATAATTTGGAGACTAAGATGATATTTTCTTAGTTATGTTTATCTCTGTCGGTGCCTGGGGCTAGTGCTTACAATTTAGTATTACCTTGATCTAAGTTTGAGATTAGAGATTTTCTGAGAGAAAATCATATTTTTGCAAAGCTGGTTTTCAGATGAGGCAAGGGGGCCCAGGCTAAAGAAGATTCAAAACTTTATTCTCCTCATCCCTTAGAGTCACCAAAAGGACGACTAAGTATCCCCTGGAGCAGTGGTTCTCAACCTTTCTAATGCCTCGACCCTTTAATACAGCTCCTCATGTTGTGGTGACCCCCAACCATAACATTATTTTCATTGCTACTTCATAACTGTAATTTTGCTACTGTTAATGACTCGTAATGTAAATATCTGTGTTTTTCAATGGTCTTAGGCTCTACAGCAGTGGTTCTCAACCTGGCAAAATGACAGTTATGAAGTAACAACAAAAATAATGTTATGGTTGGGGGTCACCACAACTTGAGGAGCTGTATTAAAGGGTCTTGGCGTTAGAAAGCTTGAGAACCACTGCCCTAGAGCAAAGGCAGCTCCAAGTGTTTTGCTCAATTTTTTTCTGAGTTCTCAGCCTCTCTGAGTTGTCAGACCAACAATTTCTCAGCATCTTATTAGCTCTTGGATGCTTCTTAGGCTTTAAAAATAACCCACACAGTTGTTTTTCAGTTGTGGGAGGATTGGTTCAGATTACTCGAAGTGGAACTCCTGAGATTTCCACTCATATTCTTAAGGGGGAGGGGAAGCATACTTTTCTCCCCTCCCTAATAGCCATCTTTACTTTGAAACATGGTTGAAGTAATGGCCGATCTTAGATCATATAAATCAGTACGCCACTTGAGGGGAAGGCAGAGAAACCAGACGGAAAGAACCCACGCAGCTGCCTTGTGGAGCATAACAAACATACTGTACTGACTACCTTTAAACTCTTACATGGAGTAATGATAATTCATGTTGTTATGGACCTTAGTACACACAGGCTGACAACCCATATTCCAACTAAAAAGCAAGTCACTTAACCTCTGTAATGATTGTTCCAATTCTTCCCCTGATTTCAAGAAAGCAGGATGCAAGCAGGCTTAAAAATAACTTGTATACGTCTCATCTTATGGATTGCTCATGCCCCCGCCCCCTGCCTCTACCATGGGAAAATGAAGGACCTGGCTTACAGAAGGCATGTAAGACACATGTGGAGGAGGGTCAACATGTCGTGAAGCAACCCAGCTGAGGCTATTCTAGATTTACTGCCAAGGTGACCTCCAGTAGGTGAATGAGCAGGCCCAGACAAAGCAAGCAGAACCACTGACTGACCCATACACTCAAAACCCACAATAAGTGGCTGCTATAAGCCACTGCATTTTGGGAAGCTTTTTTATACAGTATAAAGTGCAGCAAGATCTAATGATTGCATGGAGATAATTCTAATACTTACCTTATACAATAGTTTTGTTTTTAAACTTAAATGAGTTGTTTCAAATATGCCCCTTAGAACAGTCACTCAAAAAGTATTATCTACTCACGTTATAGCTAGTGTTATTACCATAACTATGACTGAGACCCACAATTCCTCCAAGACAGGAAATTAAGTGCTTATCAGATATAATTGACTCCAATATCTAAAACAAAATTTTCTAAGGTGTTGTTATTCCCTTCGTCCTTCTTCCCTTTCCCTTCTTATTAAACCTCACCTCTCATGAATACTTACATGAGTTCTTTGGTGGTTATCTCAGACTTGGTAAAGGGAAGAAATAACCTGAGTGGCAGATTGCTGAGGCAGGAGTCATAAGGTGGGGTGCTAGTCCTGCTTTCTTCACGGGCCAGTTATAGAATGTCTGTAAGTCACCTCAGACCTTTAGGCTGCTTCTTCACACAAGGATATTTAATGGCAGACTGGATCTTACTTGTCATTGCATCTCTAGGGCTGATACATTATAGATGTTCAGTGAATGTTTGTTGATTTTATTGAACGGAATTGAATCAAACTGAGTGAATTGAATTAAGGAAATTGGCTAAACCTCAGAAAGTCCCTTTTCAGCTTAGTGTTTCTATGACTTGCCACATTTCTTCTTTTAAATCGCCTCTTTTAAACAACGCTCTCCATTATAAACAAATGAAATAAAATCAAGTTGGCTTCCAGTAGAAGTTACTTTCATCCTTCCTTCCCAATAGATGTTGCTCTTTGAAGCAAGCTGTTTGGAAAAGTTGGGAATATTAGCCATTTTCTGTGCTCCATAGACTTCGTTTTTCCTAAAGTGACAAGCTCATTCCTCCCCTTATCTCTTCAACCTTGCACCAGAGGCTATGCCTTGGGAATGAGGGGGCGGGGCTCCAGGATTAGAAGACACAGGAGTTCCTTTTTCTATTATTAATTTAATGCAATAATAAATTCTAATAATTACGGAGAAGTCATGACACCTGAAAGCATGACGACCCTGTTTTCCTCCTCTTGGAACTTTGAAGCAAGCCTACAATTTGAATCTTAACTTGGCCCCCTTCATAATGTTTTTCTTCAATATGTTTACTTAAGCTTTTCAGTATGTTCCCTATTCATTGTCTGGTCTGATTTTAAAAACAAAAATAGTTTACTGTAAATATGCCTGTGTGTATGTTACTTTTGCAAATAAGCATTTTCTCTTACTGCAAGAACCAGCAACATACACTATCTTATGGCTGTCAGGAAGGAGGGCATGGAGTTAATGAGGACACCAGATGGTACATTAGCTGTTAAGATGGCAGCTTTGGTTTTGAGTGGGAATGAATTCTGTGCAACTGTGTTTCATTTGTACTGTCCTGATACAAACCTGGAAATGGCAGGTCTGAATTGTCCAAATTGTCAAACTGTACCAGGTGTGATTTTATTTAAAAAATTTTTGACACTAACCTGATGAGGTTTTGAAATTAACCATACATATGGCCACCCACCCAAAATATTTACTATCTGACCCTTCATAGAAAAAGTTTGCTGAACCCTAAGATAGGGGAAACACCACTCCCATTTTTAGATCTTGACATGGTGCATACCCTAAGCCAGTGGCCAGCAAACTCATTGGTCAACAGAGCCAAATATCAACAGCTCAACGACTGAAATTTCTTTTGAGAGCCACATTTTTTAAACTTAAATTATACAGGTAAGTACATTGTTATTAACTTAATTAGGGTACTCCTAAGCTGGCCTTTGCTAAAAACTCAAGGGGCCAAAGAGCCACATGTGGCTAAGCTATTTTTATCCTAGACATTGGTGAAAGAAACTGGCATTTTCCTTTAATTTGTGACAGCCACAACTTGAAGTGGCAGGTTTTGAGTTAAAGTAAGTGTGTGCTGGTGACCATTCTTGTTCTCTCTGCCTGTCCCTCTATTTTCCCTCTTTCTCTATCTCCCTTTGAAAAACGCCCACTTTTTTGAGTAAACAGAGGCAGAAGAAGCTTCTTACACCTTCCAGGACAGGGGAAGAAAACAGTGCCCTCTCTGCTCACTGCCAGGTATGGAGGAGGCAACAAGGTTCACTCTGCTTGGAAGTCAGGCAGGGGCTGCATAGCTGAGCTCAATGGTAGATGGAAACCTGGTGCGACCTATGAGACTGTCACCTGTACTTCCAACAAATCACCTGAGACCTAGTTTAAAAGTAGGTTCTGGTTGATCTCTCCCCCTTATCCCCATCCTCCCCTACCTTCCCTCTGGGGTCTGAGCATCTTATCAAAGCTTCTTTGTCTCTGGATCTGTTTGTGTTCATCAAAGGACTTGTATGCATGCATATAAGCATAACCAATGGACGCAGACACCAGAGGGGTGAAGGCATGAATGGGGGTGGGATGGAGGGGGGGGGGTAATGTGTTGATAAAGTCACTTATGTAATACCTTAATCAATAAAGAGAGAGAGAAAAAAAAAAACAACAGGTTCTGACACAGTAGGTCTGGGGTAGAGCCTGAGACTCAGCATTTCTAATGAACTCGCAGGAGATGGCAATATTGCTGGGTCAAGCGACACTCTGAACAGCAAGGTGAACACACAGGTTCCCAAAAAAAAGCTGTTCTTTGCAATTCCCTAGGGAGTTGTAAAAAATGCTAATGTCTGAGCCCTGCCCCCAGAAATTCTGATGTACTTGGTCTGGGGTGCGATGATCAGGGCATCCGGATGGGCAGAGCTAACGTGCAGCAAAGTTTGAGAGTGTTCTAGAGTTCAGGAGGTAAGACCTAGACTTGGATCAGTGACGTTCATTTTGAAAAGAGATTATTGATAAATATGAATAAGGATAATATTAATTCTAAAATCAAATTGACCGTCAACCCATCACCCATCAAGTGATTTCTTTAAGCCGTCTTCTATTATATAACTAATTTGGGTTATTGGGGGAATCCGTGTAATTCAAAGCTGGATGCACTTTACAAATAAGTGATCTGATTTCATTACTCTTTTTCCTGGGAACTGCGCCTGGCCAAGCTGTGATCAGCTTCCTGCCTCTCATGTATCAATAAATACATCAGCATTGGGCCACTGGGACCTCATCTACAGAGAGCACAATGTGCAAGACGATCCAACAGTTAATGTTTTAGACTTGTCTCTTCCCATTTCCAAATTACATACTTATTGTATTCAGGCGAAATCAACATGAGGCCAAGTCTGCAGATGTTTGAAAACTTCCAGATGATTCCTTAAGTTGTTCGTTTTTTATCCTGATGTAAAGATGCCTACATTTATGGCCTTTGTTGTATATCTTTAAAGTGTTCCAATAAACCCAAGTGTTCCAATCCTATCTTCATGTATCCAGACTCAGATAGAAGACACATAAATGTTTATTACCTAGACTCAAATGCTAGTCTATGTATCCCCACCCCAATCTGGCCTCTTAGTGTCTACGTCTAACTGGGCTATTCCTCATAGATTATAGTCTTCAGAGCCTTGCATTCTATTCCTTCAAGGATTGAAATCCATTTTAAAATGAGTCCTCCTTACACACATCCCACCAGTACTACTTGTATTCTCTTCATTGCAGTCTATTTTCTCTGGGCAATTGACCCAGTTTCCAGCTTATATTATACCCCCCCAAAAATGGCTACATCTGATAAACTCAACCATTTTTATCTATCTATTGTAATATGGTTGATCCAGTTAGTATTCAGTGGCTCATATCAGTGGCTGTTAAAGTGAGTCCTTGGACCAGCTACACCAGCAGCACCAAGAAGCTTGATACAAATGTAAATCTTGGGGCCCCAACCCCCAAGTGTGTCAAGCTTTCTGGGGGTGAACCCAGGAATCTCTTGCACAGCCCTCTGGATGACTCTGATGTGGGCTGAAGTCTGAGAAGTGCTTGACTAGATTAACTGCAGTGATTCTGTAGTTTTTGTGATCCTGCTCGCACCAGGTGTATTAGATTAGCCATGATATATGCCACCACAGGATCTCAGTGACATGCAACTACAATTGGTGCTTTCTCACTCCTGGATTGCTCACTGCTTCTGCAGGCCAGCCGGCTGGGAGCTCTTCTTCAGATGGTGGGTTGAGTCCAGGTGTGCTCCATACATCTTATTCTGGGGCTCAGGCTGGAGGAGTGGCAACTACCTGGGCATATAATTCTTGTGACAGAAGTCAGAAACTACCAGAGGACCAATCCTCTGAGACATCATCTCTTCTGCCCTCATTCCATGGGTCTAAACTGCTCACATAGCCAAGCCCAGTGAGACAGAGAAATAGACTTCCATGCTGGTGACTGAGGGCATGGGAATGAGATGGGGCAAGGGGAGTGAATATATGCAGAACAAAACTAATAGACCACATCTTGCCAGCTACAAAATGCAATTAAATTCTATTAGGTAACAATGGTAATCAAGTGAGAATAGCAGATATTTTGAGTAGAAGGCAGCCTATAGAGAGTTTTGCCATTCTTTCATGTCCATGTGATAAACCCTAGACAAAGAATTTCCGTCCACATTTCCTTTCTGGTTCTACTTCTAAAGAACATGTGCAGGGTGAACTTAGAAAAAACCAAGGGAAATACCTGCTGTAGCACTTTCTCCCACGGTTATTTCCACTTTGAAAAGCTGACCAAATATTTTCTCTCCTACTATGTTTTTTAAACTCTCTTCAATTCCCATCACTGACTCTCTAGCCACATTCAACTGGCCAAAAGCAAAAAGAAACATGTCTTCCCTGAAGACATAGTGAAGCCTGTCACTACTAACAGAATTCATCACAGACCAGTTACAGAATCCTTACAGGATCAGGACAACACCATCATACCCTGGGAGGTTGACAAGGCAACTTCAAATTCCCTGATGACTTGGCTGAGAGAGCCTTCATTTCCTTAGCTCAGTGCTTGGGGCTCTGGACCGGAAAACGGTTTGTTGAAGTGACAATGCATGGATTATGCTCAAGATGCTAAGTAACTGGCAAATTCTAAGCTCCATATCCTTTCAAAGGGGAGTGAAAGGAAGCTCACCTGCCATGAGCCAGACACTCAAAGGTGAATGTGTCGCCATGCAATGGACATGTAGAATGAAGCAGAAGCACCCCATCCAAGAGTAGTGAGGTTTCCTGAACACTTTTTGTGGGTTAGGGCCAATTGGATTTCTAATAGGGTGAGATGGTCTAACCCCTCTAGAGGGAACTTCTTGTGCAGGTCCTGGTTTATCTAGAGCTGTGGGCAGGAAAGATTTTTTTAATAGCTCTATACAGAGTAAGATGTGACTTTGGGGGCAAAGTGGGACACTTTGTTAAATTCCTGGTTTGGAGTTCCAGCCTGGCCTTGTTTCAGACATTGTTAGACACTAGGCAATTTATGTCAACCTTCTCAGCCCTGTCTGTAGAATCAGGATGATATATCTGACTGGGTCCAAAGCTCAGTTGGCTTTGTATGTGAAGTGATCCACTGATACATAGAATATTCTTGCTAGAAATTATGCTGACACTGGGGAGAATTGGGTGATGATGGGCTCTCTGCCCTCAGAGGAACTAGTTGGAACAGGCATTGTGGTCTATATAGATAGCACCCTAGCCGTTGTACAGTACACAACCTCTACAACTGTATGCAAGAATGCCTCATTTCCCATCTAAAGGCCACACTCATGAACAGATTTTCAAAGGCAGCACAAACATACCAAGAGTTACCACCATATTTCACAGAGTGAGTTCTTGAATGTGGTTAGTAGAAAAAGTAATGTGTGTCCCATTTTAAGAATGATTTTAAAAAACTTCAGATATTAATAGAATGATCCCTCAATCACTGAAGTGGGAGCAGCAGAGTTGGCATTTTCCCTATGATTTTGAAGTTTTCTTTTCACTTTACAGATATTATTTTTTCAGGGTTTCATTTGGGAGGCAGCATGGGAAGTATCTTCACTTTAATTTCATTCTGTTTACTTCCAGCATCACTTCTCAGAGAGGAGAGCAAAAGGAGCCCCGTTCCAGAAGGATCACTGTCCCTCAGTTCCTTGCACATGTGTTATAAGCCAGACACTTAAAGGTAAATGAGGTATCACGTGGAATGAAATGGAAGCACTCAAATGACAGCAGTAATACAATGTCCCAAATCTTGCCCCATTTCTCACTATTTGTGGTGGACACACCCTAAGGTGACCCCCTTCTATAATTCTCTCTTTTTGAGTATGAGTGAAAGCTGTAATTTGTTTTAAACCAATAGAATATGGCTAAAGTGATGGGAGGTCACTCCTATGATTAGACTGTTTTATATGGCCAAAGTGACAGAATGTCACTCCTACAGTTACATTATAGAAGACACCATCTTAGCAGAATGAAGAGAGATACTCTCCTGTTGACCTCAAAAAAGCACACAGTCATGTTGTGACCTGCCTATGGAAAGAGTCACATGGCAGGGAACTGCTGGCAGCCACCAGTCAATAGCCAGGAAGATGATAGGCCCTCAGTCCTGCAACACCAAGGCGACAATTTCTACCAACAACCTGAGGGATCTTAGAATCTTCCCCGGTCGAGCCTCTGATAAGAATGCAACCTGGTTGACACCTTGATTCTAGACTTCAGAAGCCTATAAGTTTGTGGTAAGTTGTTATGCAGCGATAGGAAACTAATACATATAATACTATACTGTGCACACCTAATGCAAACAATACTATATTGAATTCTATTGTTATTATAATCATCAGTTTAATTTTCTAATAGGTGAGAATCTGAGGTATGTCCTATTCAGAGAGATAAACCTGCTGTGGGCTTTTAACATTGAATGGAAAAGAGAAGCTGACCTTTTCTATCCCACAGCCCTTTTCCTATAAAGAACATGCACACTGCTCAGGAGTCATTTCAGCAGAGTGGGAAATCCTTTGGGTGTCTCCCTCACTCGGTGCAGTCCATGGCCAGAAGCCCACCAATTTTCTGGATGACATAACATCACACAGACTCCTTTAGAATTATCTAACTTGATTACTATTGCACTAAAGCTATCCTCAAGCACACATTCACCCCTCAACTCTCATAACATTCAAGGAGTTTATAGTTAAAAAACACTCTCCTTTTCCCAGGTAGAAGAGAGACTGTGCAGGTGTGAATTTTGAAGAATTGTAAACTTCAGCATGTTTTGTGGCATTTGACTTGTTTTTCAATGTACTGTAGATGCCAGTTTTCTTGGTTTGTATTTAAGGGCTTACAGAAAATAGAGATGTTGCATATGATTTCTAAAATTTCATCCTTTAGAATAAATTGCAAATAAACACAAAAAGTATATAGTAGCTCTGCTATAAAGTGGTTCTTTTATTTCCCAACTTAAATCACTTTTTTTATATCACAGGTAGCCATTTCTGTTCCAAACCTCAGGAGCTGTTCTTAGTCAAACTTTCAATCGGCTTGGAAATTCTAAACAATAGTAAGGTCAATCCTTTCAACCTCATTGAGAACTGATTTGATTTATAAACATCCCAAACATCCAATTCTTCCTCTGCTCTACTGTGACACAGTCATGGTCCCCTTAAACAAATGGCTGCTGAATATTATCAAACTACATGAAAGTCTTCAACAAAATGTCGTTGGGTCCTAATACAAAATAATTCATTTTAATCCATGTTTTATTCTTAATCTAATATGTGACTGTGGAGAATATTTTCAATTCTTAACCCCTTCCTACATGATATACACAAAAAAAAAAAATTTGAGTGGAAAAAGGCAGTGAAAAAAGTATATACTTAAAAGGAGGTATACCCATCATCCCATATATGAAGTGTTCAAATTTTATTTTATTGGTCAGGATTCTGACTGGCAAACAATGGAATCCATTCTCTGGTGAGTTTAAGCAGGAAAAGGCTTTATTGAAAGATATTCAGTAGCTCCGGAATCACTGGGAGGGCTGGAGAAACAAATCCAAGGCGTAGCTTCCAGGAAAAATGCCAAAACCATGCTGCAGATTAGCCTAATTTGGGGGGAGACGCCACTGCTATTTGCTGTTGCCACCACCAAGCCCCTAGTGCCAGGACTTCAGCTTGATTGCAAATGATAGGGCTTCTAGCTGCTGGCTCTTCTGCACCAGAAGCTCAAACTTGCAGCCACTGCCCCTATCCCTGAAAGGCAGCCAGCTGGAGCATCATCTCTGCCATCAAATGGAAGCTGACTGCAAGCCTGTTTTCTTCCTAGCTCAGTTCTGAATCCAAGTCTTGGATGTTGTTTTTATTCTAACCTAGAGGCCCAGTGCACGAATTTGTGCATGGGTGGGGTCCCTTGGGGTGGCCTGCAGGAAATGGGCCTCAGCTCACACTCCCAGCCTTGCAACCCCACACCGCACCTGGCACCCTGCCTTGGCCTGGCACTGCCACCTCATCTGCTCCACCATGGCCCTGTGGGGCAGTCGATCTGGGCTGCCCCCCCACACACACACACTGCCCAGCTCCCTCAGCACCTGGGAGCTGGGCAGTGGCCCAGGCCTTGCTGCCACCGCTGGTTGCCATCTTCAGGGTGACTGGTTGGGCAGTTGGGACCCCACTCACACACACCTTGGCCTGGTGCCACCTGCTCACCTGCTCCACCATCCCACCACAGTCCTGCTCTCATTGTGACCCACTGGGGCCAGCAGCGCCTTCACTGCCACCCTCTGCCAGTGCCGTATCACTGACACCCACCATGTTCTGCACCACCCCCTGATGATCAGCGCATGTCATAGAGAGCAGTAAACTCCCAAACTCGTGGTCAGACAATTTGCATATTAGGCTTTTATTATATAGGACGGCAAAGCCTTGGTAGCATGCCACATTCTAGCCTTTAAAGAGCCTGGAAATGTGAGCTCTGGATTGATATCTGGGAGATAAGACCTAGGGTGACCAATGAATCCCCAATTGGTCAGGTTTTTCCTCATTTTAGCAATTGAAGTCCCCTATCTCAGAAAGCCCTTCAGTCCTAGGCAAACCAAGATAATTGGTAACTCTATTGAGACTTCATAACTTACACATTTCCCTGAGTATAGAAAGGCTTTGAAAGAGATGATGGGTAGCCACAACTATGATGCTTGCCTACAATAATCAATATACATTGGTGGAAAGATAAATTTGAGACAATTGCATCTGTAGTCAAATTGATCACTAGACTAACTGACCCATATTGATGATAAATTGCCTCATCTCCCTTTCTATTCTCCTCACTCTTTACAAACTCAAGTGTCTTAGTTTGTTTCTGTTCACACATAGTTATTTGTATTAAGTGCAAATAATTTTCCTGGTCACTTTGCATTTCTAATTACCTGACAATTATTAAACTAAATTTAAAGTAGTGTTTACATTGTAAACATCCTCCTCTCCCCAGCTACCACCATCATAGATACACTGAGCTAGTTTTCAGGGCAATTACTGGAAACTGTCCGTCCAACATTCACTCCATTTGACTTCCAGCATGGCTTCTTATAACACAGATGCTATAACAATAAAAACCTTTCCAGACTCCTTTGCAGCTAGGCTTTTGCATAAGCTTTGAGAATGGCTATCAAACCCTAAATGCTACAGCCCCTGTTATTTCTCTGCATCATCTTCCAGAGATGATAGGGCTTTAGACCTTTGCACTGGCTATTTCTTTTGCCCAGATCACTCTTCCCAAATATCCATATGGCTTGCTCACTCAATCCTTCAAGTCTTTCTCTAAAACATTTAAAAACTGGGGGGGGGGGATAAAAAATCCAAAAAGTCCCATAACTCACCCATCATAAAAAAATAAATATCAGATAAATGAAATATATATATATATATATATATATATATATATATATATATATATATATATATGCCACAGTTTGCTGACCACTGACCTAGAGGATACTATGCTAAGTGGAAAAAAAAAAGCCAATCAGAGAAAGACAAATAGCACATGGTTTAATTATATATGTAATCTAATGAACAAAACAAAATAGAAACAGACTCATAGACACAGAAAACAGACTGACAGCTCTTAAAGGCAAGGGTTGGGGGACTGGTGAAAAAGGTGAAGGGATTAAGAAGACTCATAGGCACATACGACAGTATGGTGGTTACCAGAGGGAAAGGAGGTTGCAGGGAGGTAGAAGCAGGTAAAGGGCAGATAAATGGTGATGGAAGGAAACTTGATTGTGTGTGGTAAACACACCATACAATATACAGATGATGATTATAGAACTGTACACCCGAAACCTATATAATTTTATTAACCAATATTACCCCAATAAATTCAATTTAAAAAGACCCTCCAAAATTCATGTTCTCTTCTACTGGCTTAGAAGTTAAAGCCTTAAAATTTTACTATGAATACTTGACAAACTATAAAAAATTAATCACTATATTAACTCTTTCCCAACAAATTCAAAGACCTTAGAAAACAACTCTAAAAATGTCTTCCCACCTGACACTACTTCTCTGAAGTATTTCAGACATTTTCATTCTGTCAATGTATAAAGATAATGTCCATTTATACTTCCATATGCTTTTATAAATGTACTAGAGGCCCGGTGCATGCACTGGAGGAGGAGTCTCTCAGTCTGGGAGTCTTCAGGGGCAAGAGTCAATCCGGCGATCAGGGAAAGGTGACACCCCCATCACATCTCTGCTGCTGCCAATGCTGGCAGCACAAACCTCGGTTGGCCCTGGTTACTGAGCCTCAGGCAGCCCTGGGCAGCTGGGCAGTGCCATCCAAGGCCTGCCTGTGCCTCGGGCCCACCCTGGCAGCTAAGGGTCTGAGGGGACTAGGGGACTCCAGAGGCAGGTGTGTGGAGCAGCCAGACCCACCGGGGGGCAGGCCTGGCCGCACCGCATGCCTGCCACTCCAATAGGGCTGAGGGGACTGGGTGCCACCATCTTGTGTCTACAGGCACCACCATCTTTGAGGGCATGGAAGTCAATTAGTATATTCCTTCCTTATTGGCTGTGGGCTCCTCCATCTTAGTGAGGATGTAACCGTCAAATAACATATTCCCTCTTTATTGGATAGGATATGATCACTATTTGTTCTTGTATCTCAAACATTTATTCTGAATTTATTTTCCATCATCCTAAATAAATCCCTTAGAAGCTCCTATAATTCATCCTTTTCCCTGAAGTATAGTTTTGCTGAGAATATAATGCTAAGTTGAGGGTTAGTTTCTGTGAACATTTAAAAGATAGTCCCATCCTCTGGCTGATTCCTCTGAGGATGAAAAGGCCTTTTCTCAATGCTTACAGTTTTATCACCATATGTCTAGGAAGAGGTTTTTCTTTATTTACCTCTAGAGGCCAGGTTCACGAAATTCATGCATGGGAGGAGTGTCCCTCAGCCCAATATGCACCCTCTCCAATTTGGGACATCCTTCTCACAATCCAGGACTGCTGACTCCCAACTGCTCACCTGCCTGCCTGCCTGATTGCCCCTAACTGCTTCTGCCTACCAGTCTGATCACCCCCTAACCACTCCCCTGCCAGCCTGATTGACACCCAACTGCTCCCCTGTTGGCCTGATTGCCCCTAACTGCCCTCCCCTGCTGGACTGGTCACCCACAACAGCCTTCCCCTGCAGGCATGGTTACACCCAACTGCCATCCCCTAGAGTAGGGGTGTCGAACTCAATCAGAGAAGGGGCCAAAATCTAAAATCCAGCCTAAATCGCCGGCCGAATGGTTTACTGAACAGTCATAAACTGTCATTGTGATGGAAATGCAGCGGAGTGCAGTGATGACAGCGCAGTGCGGGCCACATTGCAAGGCCTGGCGGGACGGATTTGGCCCGCGGGCCTTGTGTTTGACACATGTGCTAGAGGCTTGGTCCCCCCAAACTGCCTTACCCTGAAGGCCTGGTTGCCCTCAACTGCCCTACCCTGCAGACCTGGTCCCTCCCAACTGCCCTCCCCTGCTGGCCATCTTGTGGCAGCAATCTTGTGTCCACATGAGGGCAGCCATCTTTGACCACATGGGGGCAGCCATCTTGTGTGTTGGAATGATGGTCAATTTGCATATTACCTTTTTATTATATAGGATTGTTGATATACATGGTGTTTCTTCCATCTTGAATTCATGATTTTCATCAGTTTGGGCAAATAACAATCATTTCTTCAAATATTTCCTCTCCCGTATTCTGTCTCTTTCTTCCTTATGGAACTCTAATTAGATATAAAATATGCACTGCATAATAACATTTTGGTCAACAACAGACTACATATATGATGGTGATCCCAAAAGATTATAATAGAATTTTTAAAATTCCTGATGCCTAGAGATATTAAAACCATCATAATGTCATGTCACAATGTGTTACTCCCATGTTTGTGGTGATGCTGGTGTACAGTGTTTACAAAGTCTACAGTAGTTGACAGTAATGTCCTGTGCCTTATATTGACTCATCACTCACTGACTCGCCCAAAGCAACTTCCAGTCCTGCAAGCTCCATTCCTGGTAAGCGTCCTATATAGGTATACTATTGTTTATCTCTTTTGTACTGTATTTTATTGTACCTTTTCTATGTTTAGATGCATAAATACTTATTGTTGTGTTACAATTGCCTATAGCATTCAGTATAGTAACATGCTATGCAGGCTTTAGCCTAGGAGCAACAGGCTATACTACACAGCCTAGGCATGTAGTAGGCTCTCCCATCTAGGTTTGTGAAACTGCACTCTATGATGTTCCCATCATGATGAAATCACCTAATGATGTGAATTTTGAGGGAACACAAACATTCTGTCTAAAACATTATGTAAAACATAAAATGCACCAGATTAAGTAATTGTAAGTCAAACATCTGTGCATCTCCTGGCCAGTTCAAAAATTAGGACATTATTAGTACTCCAGAAATCTTCATGTATTCCTACTCAATCCACCCGTTACAGGAAGCACTTCCCTGCCATATCCTGTGATCTCTGACTTTTGCTTACAGTTTTACTACCTACACATGCATGTATCTAGTTTTTATCACAATGATTTTTTTTTTCATTTCTAAAAGTTCAATTTGATTCTTTTGAAAATCTGCCTGGATTCTTTATTATTTCCTGTTCCTTGCCATTGTTATTCCGTTTGTAAACATTTCATAGACACAGAGTCCTTGCCTAGTCTTTATCTGCTTATCCTAATATCTTCTGACCTGGTAGTCAACATCTCCCGGTTATTGGTTTTGCTGATTCACTCATATTGGCATGTTTTCTCATATTTAGTCATTTTTTTATGGTGAGCTCATATTTATTGTTCTCTCCTTTATCAAGATGTGTATAGAGTTCTGCTGGACTCCAGGAGTTACATATCTGGAACTACTTTAATTTAATTTATTCACATCCAGGGCTAGCATCAATCTGAACATCAGAATCTAAGTTATAGCAGGTCCGTGGTTGCAGACGAACAAAGGAAGACCTCAGTATAGTCATCATCGTCATCCTTATTAATATCATCATGATGTTAGTTCTCACCCAGTGCCCCTGCGCAGGGTCCTGGCTAGTGCAGGAGTTTCAGGCCAGCGGGCCCACTTCCCAGTTTTCATTCCCCACTCAACCCTGCCTATCCTAATAGTGCCAGTTGTGCCCAAGGCAACTCTAAAACCTCTCTTTCTCCTCCTTACTTCCCTGGTCTGATCACTCTTATTATTATTATCACCATTTTGCCTTTATAATTTTCCTTCCCTTTCCTGGGTACTCAGCATTGCTCTAAAAAGTATATTGTGTCTGGCCAATATGGTTCAGTGGTTGAGCATGGACCTATGAACCAGGAGGTCACAGTTTGATTCCCAGTCAGGGCACATGCCAGGGTTGCAGGCTCGTTTCCCTGTGGGGGAGGTGTAGGAGGCAGCCAATAAATGAATCTCTCTCATCATTGATGCTTCTATTTCTCTCTCCCTTTTCCTTCCTCTCTGAAATATATATATATATATTTTAAAAAGTATATTGCAATTTATCCAAAAACTGCATGTGTCACAGCAACAGGATTTTTAGCATATCTAGTACCCAAAAAGCAAGTTCCCATGTCAAATCGGACTTTTAACAAGTGCAAAGGTAATAAGAGAGATGCAGATTAAATATTCATTGAGATACCACCTCTTGTATATTAATGCAGCAACAATAAACATAAGTTTGATAACAGACTCTTGATGAGAATTTGGGGGAATAAGCACTTATTTCCATACATTGCTGGTGGGTGTATGGACTGGTTCCACTTTTAGGGAGAACAACCTGGCCATTTCTGTCATATGTATAAATACAAACACAGTTTGACCCAGAACTTACCTCCAGGGATTTATTTTACAAGTACAGCACATGCGAAGCTTATTTATTGCAGCCAAATATTTGAAAGAACACCCATGCCTATAAACTATTTCAGTAAATTATAGTTGATGGGTAAAAAAGGTGAAAGGATTGAGGAGTACCTATTGGTAGTTACAGAATAATCACTGGAATGTACAGCACAGGAAATACAGTCAATAATATTGTAGTAACTGTGTATGGAGTCAGGTGGGTACTGAAAATATTGGGGGGATCACTTAGCAAATTATGTAATGTGTAATCCCTGGGGTGTACACCTGAAACTAATATTGTATGTCAACTGTAATGGAAAAATTAAAAGTGACCCCAAAAAAGAAAACCGAAAAAAAGAAAATGCAATCAAGATGAAAAAAAATATTGTGCATCATTTTTACAAATGACAACATTTTAATATACTCATAGGATGCATAATTCAATATTCATCTTCAGCCCTACCCAGTTTGGCTCAGTGGATAGAGCATTGGCCTGCAGACTTGAGGGTCCCAGGTTTGATTCGGTCAAGGGCATGTACCTTGGTTGTGGGCACATCCCCAGTAGGAGGTGTACAGGAGGCAGATGGTAGATGTTTCTCTCTCATTGATGTTTCTAACTATCCCTCTCCCTTCCTCTCTGTAAAAAAAAAAAATCAATAAAATATATTTTATTAACAAAAAAAACAGCATAAAATGCACACAGTTCTACATGAATATGTTCAATGACAAGTGTACAATGTAGAACTGTGTGCATTTTATGTTGTTGTTTTTTGTTGTTGTTTTTGTTAATCCTTACCCGAGAATATTTTTTCCATTGATTTTTTTTTTTTTTTAGAGAGAGGGGGAGAGAGAAACATGATGTAAAAGAGACATATCGATTGGTTGCCCCCTGTCTGCAATCCAGATACATGCCCTTGATTGGAAATCGAACCCCTTGGTCCGTAGGCCTATGCTCTAGCCACTGAGCAGCCTGCCAGGACTATGCTATATATATATATATATATATATATATATATATATATATATATATATATATATATATATATATATATATATTCTCATGCCCCTGCAAAAGAACTTTGTCAAATCGTACCCTTTTGCCATATTTGCTTCAGATGATTGTTCTTTGCCATATTTGCTTCAGATGATGGTGGGAATATATATATTCCCACCCCCCACCCCTCCCCAGGGGAAGGGAGGGGGAGAGAGATAGAAACATCAATGAGAGAGAATCATGGATCAGCTGCCTCCTGCATGCCCCCTACTGGGTGGGGATCAGGCCCACAACCTGAGCATGTGCCCTTGACCAAAATCAGACCTGAGACCCTTCAGTCCACAGGCTGATGCTCTACCCACTGAGCCAAACCAGCTATTTTAAAAAATATATTCACATACTTGTTCGGATGGTCCTAAACCTTCTGTCAGTGTCTGCCACCCTCGGGCTAGGGAACTGGGCACCTGAAGAAGGAAGGTAAGGCAGAAACTTACTGTAATAACCTCTTTGGTATTTTTTGCATTCAAAACCGTGTGAACATATCATCTATTTGAAAAGGGCTCTCAGCTCACGGCTGGCCTTCACGGATGTGCTGGAGGGGAGTGCCCAAGACAAGCTCTGCTTTCTTCTCCGTCTGGCCTCGGGCTGCTCCTCCCCAAGGAGAGGGCATGTGGAGCAATCTGGAAGCCAGGTTGTCCAAGAAAGAATGGGCGAGCTCATGCTGACTCACGTCTGTGCAATCGCCTCCTGACCTCCTCAGGTGCCTGGGAACGAACCCTCAGGCGCTGTGTTTTATGGCCTTTCCCCGGAAATGAGGAGTGTTGCAGGTGGTCACGGTTTGACAGGAATTGAATGCATACACAAACATACAAAACTCCAGAAAAGCATCAATTCTCGCTCTTCCTCTCGCTCAGGCCCTGTGTTCTGTGTTTGGTGCTCCTGACCTGCAGCTTGGACATGAGGCGCGTTACCGGATCACACTTCCAGACATCTCCCTGGAGGAGTTTCATGTCTTGGTCCAAAAACTTGGGAGGGAAGGAAATGAGGAGGTTTCTGGAGTGAGTGCAATTCCACAGCGCATACAACTTTGGAATTCAGAATCAGAAGTAGAAAATTCAACCTTCAAATTGAAATCCCACCAGAGGACAATATCCACGTTCCACCACTCGACTGCAGAATTGTTTCCAAAAAATGGCAAAAATAGAAATGCTACGGGAAACTTCACCTTCTGTTTGGTTTTTACCTTTTCTCTTAGGATGAAATGTCCCAGGAATACAGAAAAGTAGAGCAGATTCAAAAGAACAGCCATGCCCCTGCAAAAGAACTTTGTCAAATACCCTTTTGCCATATTTGCTTCAGATGATTGTTCTAAAAAAGAAATAGTTTGGGATGTGGTTTGAGGCTCCCATGTCCCTCTGCTTCGTCCATCTGTTTCCCTCCCTCCTAAGAGGTGCTGTCTGCAGAATGTGGTGTTTATCATTCCACGCATGCTTTATGCTCTCACAGCATGTGTAGGCATTCATAAACAATCTGCAATCCTGTTTGTCATGTTTTAAACATTATATACACGATCACCTGGACCCACCATTCATCAGCTTCCTTTTTGCACTCAACTTTTTCTATTGAAGGCCATATGAGTTATTTCCATGTTTCCCCCTTTACCAAGCATGCTACAATACAACTTTTGTACTTGGCTCCATGTATACATGTGAGGCGCTTTCTCTAAGCCAGGAGACACCAGTGTTTAGATAAGCCTCCCCTTCATGTTTCTAGATAACAAAGAACTTTCAAACATGGTCAGACTCATTTACCCCAAGTTTTCTAGGAGAAAGTGTGTTTTGGATCCAACTACTAATTTGGCAAATAAATCTGTAGCAGCTGTTGTGGGCACCCACCCATGTCCCCTGACTCCTAGCACTTCAGTGCACACCAGCCAACTCCCAACTGTCAGGACCTACGTTGTTTTTTGCCCTAGAACATTCTCTGGCTGCCGGAGATAGCATTGCTGTTGGAGCAGCCATAGCAATGGGGACGGCTGGGGAATTGACATCCCCTGGGAGCTGTCTTACCCTATGACTGATGGGAGCTGGTGTATCAACACCTTGGCTCTCTCGTTCTTTAGGCAGAATAATCCTGAGCCATGTGTTTTACCCAGATTCTTGCAGTGCTCAGCGAGCTTCAGCTACAGTTATGCTCAGTGGTAACCTGTTGGGCATCACACCCTCTGTTCAGCAGTTCCGTCTTACTTCCCCTCTTCCTACCAGTGGCCTGGGATACTCACCAAATAAGCCACTTACACTCAAACCCTTAGCTCAGAGTCTGCCTTGGGGTTGTAGTTTGCTCATAACCACACCACACACAAGAAGAAAAAAAGGTTTGCGTATTGTTCAGAGCCTGGGTGCAATACACACTTTGCTGTTTGGTTCTTGGAGAAGATGACACAGCAATTCCATCAATAAAGTGTTAATAGCTGCTACACCAGGACGCTTTCCTTTGAAAGCTACATCTAATTTTCCATTCCAAATACCTTCCAGAATAAAAGAGCAGTGATTTGCATATAAAAATTGACATATTTGCCTGAATTTGAGCCAAATATCAATAGGACAACGATTGAAATTTCTTTGGAGAGCCACATTTTTTAAACTTAAACTTCTTCTAATGCCACTTCTTCAAAACAGACTCACCCAGGCCATAGTATTTTGTGAAAGAGCCACCCTCTAGAGGCCAAAGAGCCACATATGGCGAGCCACAGTTTGCCGACCACTGACCTAGACTATAAAAATGAATGAGGTTCATGACACTAGGATATCTATATAGGGTATCGTATGAATATAAGGCTATTTACAACCATATCAATAACTTGGAATTAAGTGATACTTGACAATGACTAACCTCACCACTAAATGGGATGACAGAACAAATTAGAAATAGTACACAGAGGTGCATAGCATTGCATTGGGTGTTTGAACTCACAGGACCTATCCAGTTCCAGAGCATAAAAGGAAAGACTAATAATGAATTGGGCCTGGATAGGCTACCTAGATAAGCCATAGTGGTCAGGATGCTGGCGCCATGTAAAGACATCCAAGAGAATTAGATGAATGTATCAGGCTCCCTCAGACTCCTGTGTAAAAATGGATTGGGGTAAGTATGGTACACATGGCATTTAGGAGGCCATTGTAGAAGTTCAATAAGAGACAACAGTGTCCTGGACTAGAGTAATCTTGGTATGTGGCATCTCCTAATGGGAGTAGCTAAATGTATGAGCATTACTTAGCTCTATAGTCATTTGTGAAAAGATGCAGTATTTTATCTCTCTAGATACTGCTTAGGGACTTTATCAGATTAAGGGCCCAGAGTCAATATTGTCTGAGGGCCTTTCCAATCCGCATCTCTCCCTCAAAAAGCTGTGGGTCCAAATATAGGTGGTGCAGGTGATTCAGGGACCCATCGCTGCTCCCCACACCTATTGTCTTACAGCAGAATGAGGAGAAAGGTAAACATGAACCAACCTCAATAACCATGGGCAAGTCACTGCAGGTGTGTGCAAATAGCAGGAAAAGGCTAACCTTCCTGCCTGCTTTGGAGCCACAAGTAGGAGGCCAATGTTTCTGTGGCTGACCAAGTTGTGAAAGAAGGTTCTGATCCCTAGCTGGTGTTGCTCAGTGAATACAGCCTCAACTTGTGGACTGAAGGGTCCCGGGTTTCATTCCAGTCAAGGGCATATGCCTGGATATGCCCAGGTTGCAGGCTCCAACCTCAGGAAGCAGCCAATCAATGATTCTCTCTCATCATTGATGTTTCTATCTCTCCTCCTCTCCCTTCCTCTCTGCAATAAAAATATAATTAAAAAAAAGAAGGTTCTGATCCTAATAGCCAAGTCCAGAGTAGCTGCACAAACATACATACTCGCAGACACATTGACAGCTCATTTACACCAGAACTTGGTAAATCATCTCCCTGAATGATCAGTGAGACCCTTCAGTTTCTGATGAGACAAGTCCTAAATCAATCTCTGTGGTTAGGAATTGACAGGAACTGATTGGCTTAGGCATGAGCCATCTAAACCAATGACAAAGGCCAAGAGATTGGGATTGGCTTAATCCATTCAGAACCCCACATGAACCTTGGAGTTGAGTCAATGCTACAAACTACATAGCTCCTACCCAATGGAGGGAGGTAGAATGGATATTGGGGAGTTCACCATAATACCCCTTTACAGTGCACATAAAATATAAGAGTAAGAGAGAAGACTGTCATAAAGAGACAGCATAATAAAGTGTTATGAGTATTTAGGGCTGACCCAGAAAGCACATTTTTTTTAATCTTTTAAAAATCAATTTTATTCTTCATTCCAATTGCTATTTTCCTAGCTTAGGTTACCACTTCTTATCTACATTTTTAAAAAATTTGAATCCAGTGTTCTTCCCATTGTTCTAGTTTGGCTTACAAAGTTGTATACCTACAGCGTATCCAAATGGAATTCATCTATGTACTGTTACTCACAATATCCCACACTCCAACATCTACAAGCACATGATTTATGTCCCCTCATGGATGACATCAAAACAACTGTAATGTCAGCACCAGGCCCAAACACGCAGAGGGCGTGGCCATACCTTTCTGACAGAACCTCATTGGATTACAAGTTTTTATTTATTTGCTGATTCATCCATTACCTGTGGATGTTTCATATTTTATAACCAGAGGATTTTCTTACCTTCAAATGTATCACAATGTTCCATTAAGCAAACGTCAACTTTGAGACTATTTTATTATTTTATATTAAGACTAGAGGCCTAGTGCACAAAATTCATGCACTGGGAGGGGGAGGGGGGAACCTCAGCCCAGATTGTGAAAGGGTGCAGGCCAGGCCAAGGGACCCCACTAGTGCATGACTGGGTCTGGGGAGGGACACAGGAGGTTAGCCAGCCAAGGAGGGACTGCAGGAGGGCTCCAGGGAGTGTCTGGCCCATCATGCTCAGTCCCTATTGGCCGGACACCAGCAGTAAGCTAACCTACCAGTTGGAGTGTCTGCCCCTGGTCGTCAGTGCACATCATAGCAACTGGTCAACAGATCGACTGTACTTTCTGCCCCCTGGTGGTCAGTGGATGTCATAGCGAGTGGTTGAGTGGCCTTAGCATATCATTAGTATATTATGCTTTGATTGGTTGAATAGACAACCAGATGACCAGACACTTAGCATATTAGGCTTTTATTATATAAGATTGTCTGTCTTATCAGAAAGGATATTTGAAACTTAAAAAAAAAAAAAAAAACTTTAAAACCCCCAATTCTCCTAATTATTTAACTACTAAAGGTGCAGTGCATGAAATTCGTGCACAGGTAGGGTCCCTAGGCCTGACCTGGAATCAGGGCTGATTTTCCCCAGCTGCCAGCAGCCAGCCCTGCCCCCAACACTGATGCCAGACGCCCTCTGCCTGTGGGGCAACTGGCGGGACAATTGGGGCCCCGCTCACTCTCACCCACCTTGACCTGGTGCTTCCCGCATTGCCACCACCCACCTCAGTTCCCCATTCCCAATCAGGAAATCGAAGCTTGCTGGCTAAGGGGAGGGACCAAGAGGTTGTCCGGCAGTCTGTGATCAGCTCCTGCATTAAGCTAGAATTCCAGCAAATTCTAGCACATCATAGTGACCGGTTGTTCCGTCATCCAGTCTATTTGCATATTACACACACACACACACACACACACACACACACACACACCATATATATATATATATATATATATATATATATATATATATATATATATATATATATATATAACATGCATCTTTTGTTAGATAATATATGCAAGAACTGACAATGATCCCTGCAATGGCCTAACATTGACTTTTCTCATGTAAGTCAGTGTTTCCCAACCTTGCTTACTCATCATACTTGCTAGGCTACTTTTAAAAATTCAGTACTCACCTGGCTGGTGTTGCACAGTGATTGAGCATTGACTTATGAACCAGGAGGTCAGTTTAATTTCTGGTCAGGGCACATGCCAGGGTTGTTGGCTCAATCCCTAGTGTGGGGTGTGCAGAAGGCAGTCCTACCCTCACTGGCCTGGTCACCCCATCTGCCCCCCCCCCCCCCGCAGCTTGGTTGCCCTAAACTGCCTCCCTCTGCCAGCCTGGTCGCCCCTTACTGCCCCCCTCCTTGTGGCCTGGTTGCTCCCAACTGGCCCCCTGCCAGCCTGGTTGCCCCATGTAGCCTGCTGTTTAGTCGTTACTCTTATTGTGATGGTGTCCTGGACAATTTGCATATTCCTCTATTATTAGTATAGATACATGTTTCTAGTTTCATGTAAGCACAACTTAAGTATTAAAGAAATGAAAGGAAGTAAGAAAAGGAAAAGGGGGGAACAATATATCATTTGTACAAAAAAAAGCAAAACTCAGAAATTCCAAAAGAAATGCTCAAAATAGCCAGAAAAGACAGAATTTTTTTTATTCACACTTGCATGTATTATTTCTGAAATGCTATTTGATGCTGCATCTTCTTGCTGTTCTCTCTCAGATCAAAATCTGGTGGCTTAAATCAATGTGTGTTTTTACTCTTAAGATTCATTCCAAGGACTTTGTGAATTGATTGGACTTAAATATTAGTGGCAAAGGAAGGGAGTCTTTCTCATTTTTCTTTTCTGGAGCAATTCACAAGCAAAGAGACTCTTATAGTTGTTGTTAGACGTTTCATAATTCCAAGCATGTCAGAGATATAAAGAAGAAAGGAAAAGCTCAGGGTCATTAAGCTTCAAGGAATTACTATTAAATGAAATTTAAAATAATGTGAAAAGGCAGGTTAGCGGCGTTGATATTAGTCTTTACCTTTCTTGGACTTACATTACATGCTAATTAGATTAATTTTATAAGATAGATTGCCCTTCCCTCATTAACTAATAAGAGGTCTGTTTCTACCTACAAAGTATCGATACATTTGTAGATGAATGTACCTAGAAACTTCTATCCTCAAAGGCTTAACTAGACATGCAGGATCCATAAAGCAAGAAAATATGTGCCATAAATATCAGAGTTTTAAAACTTGAAACAAATTTGAGCTATGGATTGCCAGCTCCAGGGCAGGAACATGAGAGATGGGCTGTCTGAGTGATTTCCCTGCAGGACATGCGCAGCATTGTTCTGTGTCATTGTAACCCATGAGCAAAGTCCAATCCAAGGTGTTATGTTTCTGCAAAGAAATTTAATCATAAGAGACGTTGTATGCTAAACACATCATCCTTCAAGCTCTCCTGATAGAACACAACAGACAAACTACATCAATTAAAACAAGGTAACAGAACACGGAGGAAAGCAGGATGGAGAAAATCGCTTGTGGTACTTCAAAGGTACCACATGTCCTGCCAGTTCCCTGGGGGGGTTCCTGGGAGGTAAAAATGCAACGTGAGCGAGCATGCTTTCCAGCTGCAGAGCCCACACCGACGCTGATGGAGCAGGCTCAGGTTCTAGCTCTTCAAATACAGCCCCAGGTGTTTACCTCCAGGACAGCCTGGAAGAGACAAGTGCAAGTGCCTAGGAATGAGACCAAGGGAGCTTAATTGGAGGAAAAAGCATCCATTCAGACCTGACCTTCAGCGCCAGCACAGAGGATGCCAGCTTGTGGTGATGCCTAGCTCAGTGGGCAGAAGGCCTCTCCGGGATGCCGCCCCCGTCCAAACTAAGGGAAAACGCACCCCTCACCCCGCCCGCACCTCCCAAACCAGCTCATGTGCACACCTCAGAATGAAAGGGGGCGCTAGGTCACACTGGGTGGTGCTGAGATTAGCTTCTCAGTGCACTATTAATTCAGAGCGCGGGCCATACTGTTTATGAAGATGCAGCCTCCAAGGGAAAGGAAAACAAAACAAAAAGGGGGGGATTCACTTTTTTGAATGTTTCTATTTGCTTAGTAAGTTGGGGGTTTGGGTCTTTAAATACACCGCCCTGCCTGTTTTTTGAGCATACCCAAAAGAATGATCCAGAGAGAGAGAAGCATCGATCAGACCGATCAGAACATCAAACTTCAGAAGGAAGGCACGGGAGGGCGGGGATAAAGGGGAGAGATCAACCAAAAGACTTGTATGCATGCACAGGAGCCTAACCAGTGGACACAGACACTAGGGGGTGGGGGTGAGGGGCAAGGGGGCGGTAAGGGCATATATGTAATGCCTTAATCAATAAAGAAAAATGAAGAAAAAGAACGTGCTAAAGAGCATATGGATGAGGGGCCTGATTCAAGATGTGGGCTGACAAGGTTCTGGACATCAGAGCTGAACTGTGAGAAGCAACTACCATCCCCCATTCATCCGGGTGCTCCCGGGGGCGCAGCCATGGAGCTTTTCTCTGCATCTCCAGCACCCAGCACAGGGCTGAGCTCTGGCAAATGCCCAGTGTGTGTGTGTGAAGTGAACTAATTAATTATCAGGGACCAGCCCGGAAGTAGCTGCTGTGGCAGACATACCCTAGGCTGGCCCCCATGACCCCCGCCTCCTAGAGGTCACGCTCTGTATAAGCGCTCTGCCTGAGCGCTCAGGGCCTGTGACTTGTACCTAACTAATAGAAGGTGACATTTAATGCGGTAAAGGTGCCAGGATGGACGTGAGCACGAGCACGTCATTACGTAATTGGGGGCCCATCTTGCTGGCTTTGACAAGGCGAACTGCCATATTGAGAGCTGCTGGTGGAGAGGGTCATTGGGCTGGGTGCCCAACTGCCAGGGAGAAGCTGGGGCCTGGGTCTGACAGCCTGCCGGGAACCAATGTCCTCACAACCCGAGGGGGCTGAGCATGGGACCCCGAGCCTCAGAAAAGACAACCACCTGGCCAGTACTCTCCGACAATGGAGTAGTAACTGGACGTTGCTGTAGGCTGCGAGTCCATGGTGATGCCGTGGCTCAGTGATAGGTAACCAATGCAACTGAGCAGTGAAGTTCAGCTGTGCCTCTTGAGCATGCCCCACAAACACCCATGGAGTGGCTCTGCTGGCCTGTGCTCAGCCCTGTCTTTCCCTAGAAGCCTGGGGAAGGCCATTCTAGTGGTCCTTTCTCGTGTGCACTGGCTGGTCTTTCATACAGAAGAGGGGCCAACTCCCGCCGTGCCTGCTGTGTCCAGCACCACTTCTCATCTCTGATGCCAGTGTCCCTGGCCAAAATGCGCCCCAACTCATGTCAGCCATTCCCCACAGCCTGGGCCAACTCATAGGCGGTAGGTTTTATAGGCACAGTTTTACAGTTTCTTATGGACCTTAAAGTACAAGAGAGGTAGGAGAGAGCATATTCTGGCAGCTGAAACTGTGAGAATCATAGAGTGCTAGAAATGGAAGGGATCCCGGAGATTATGGGTGTAAAACTCCCATCTCACAAAATAGGAAGCTGGATTGAGAGTGAGCAGCAGAGAGATCCGGGATCACACAGGCAGATAACGGCGGGCCGGGCCGCCAGCTTTCCGTCTCACCACCCCTGCCTGCCGTCCCTGCCCTTCAAATTCAGGGGAAAGACTTCTTCAGTCTCTCATTCTATGACCCAAGAATTTTCCCACGTATTATGCCTATCTCTGAAAGAAATCCTTCCCTCTTTTTAATTTTTTTGCCCCCCCCTAGGCTCATTTTTATTTTTTAATTTATTAATGTAGAGCTCATATACAAAATTATATTCATTTCAAGTGAACAACACAGCGATTTGGCAGTTATATTCCTTCCAGTGTGATCACCACAATAAGTCTAGTAACCATCTCTCACCACACACAGTTATGATAATGCTCACTGCTTCTTCTATTGCTGTACATTCCATCCCTGTGACTTATTTCTTTTTATAGTTGAAGGTTTGTACTTCTTAGTCCCCTTTACCTTTTTCACACACCCTTCACCTCCATCTCCTCTGGCAATCATAAATTGGTTCTCTGTATCTATGAATCTGACTCTGTTTTATTTGTTTGGTTAAAGTCCACATATGAGTGAAGTCATGTGGTCTTTGTCTTTCTCTGACTTATTTCACTTAGCATAATGCCCTCTAGTATCATGTTATTGCAAATGGCAATATTTCATCCTTTTTATGGCTGAATAATATTCCATCAAATATATATATATATATACATTATATTTTCTTTATTCCTTCATTTACCAATGACACGTAGGTTGCTTCCATGTCTTGCCCATTGTAAATATGCTTCAACGAACATAGGGCTGCATATATATTTTTTGAATTCGTGTTTTTATTTTATTTAAATAAATACCCAAATGTGGAATTGCTGGATTGTATGGTAGTTCTATTTTTAATTTTTGGAATTACTCCATACTATTTTCCATAGTGGCTGCACCAATTCATATTCCCACCAATTATGCAAAAGGGTTCCCTTTCTCCACATCCTCACCAATGCTTGTTCGTTGCTGATTTTTTGATAATAGCCATTCTGACAGATGTGAGGTGATCTCCCTGTATTTTAATTTGCATTTACCTGGTGATTAGTAATGTTGGGTTAGAAGAATTAATATTGTTAAAATGTCCATACTACCCAAAGCATTCTACAGATTCAGTGCAATCCCTATCAAAATACCCATTACAATTTTCATAGAACTAAAGCAAATAATCCTAAAATTTATACGGAACTACAAAAAGACCCCCAAAATGCTAAGTAATCTTGAGAAAGAGGAACAAAATTGGAAGTGTGCACTCCCTGATATCAAACTAAAACACAAAGTTATAGTAATCAAAACAGCATGGTACTGGCACAAAAACAAACACATAGACCAATGGAACAGAATAAAAAGCCCCCAAATTAACCCACATGTATATGGTCAATTAATCTAAGAAAAAGGAGGCAAGAAGATACAATAGGGAAAAGATATTCTCCTCAGTAAATGGTGTTAGGAAAACTGGACAGTTACATACATAAAATTAAGCTGGGTCATTTTCTTCTATTATTCACAAGTAATGCAAAAAGGCATTGAAGACTTCAATGTAAGACCTGAAACTGTAGAGTTCCTAGAAGAAAACATAGATAGTAAACTGTTTGACACCACTCTTAGCAATGTTTTTCTGGATATGTCTCCTCAGGCACAGACAAAATAGCAGAAACAAACAAATGAGACTATCAAATTGAAAAGTGTTTGCACATTGGAGGACACCATCAACAAAACAAAAAGGCGACCCAATAAATGGGAGAAGATATTTGCAAATGATCTATCTGACAAGGGGTTAATATCCAAAAATATATAAATAACTCACACAACCCAACATCAAAAAGCAACAACAAACAATCCAATTTAAAAATGGGCAGAGGACCTGAAACAGACATTTCTCCAAAGAAGGCATACAGATGGCCAACAGACATATGAAAGGATGCTCAACATTTTTAATCTTTGATATATTTGGCTTTCCAAACGCTGCTGAAATCCTGGTGGAGAATCGTAAGAGACAAAGGCCATGGCTGCTGCCTCTATCAGAAGAATTCATGCAGGAAAGGGTCCCATTTTAAAATTCGCTTCAAATGACAGGGGTTTAAAACGGGACTGATGCTGGGAACGCGCCATCGTTTGCTGAGCTGTTTGGGGCTCGACCTTTGGACTCACTTGTCATTCTTCTCTGCTCCAAGCTAGCATTGGGCAGGTTTTAAAAATAAAATAAAAATAGAAAAGGGTTCTTTAAGATTGGACAGCATTTCGAATTTTCGTAATGGGGATCATTACACACTTTTAAGACTTGAATAGCCCCACTGCCTCCTGGTTGGCTGTTTTAAAACACAAAGGCTTGGCAGAGTACAGGCGAATTGCTCACATTTGGGGTTTTTATGTATAATTTTTAGACATATGAAAGACAAAATAAGGTGCAAAACCTCTTTCGTAAAAGACCCCATGTGCTGCAACGAAAATATTGTTATCATGTGTGAAAATTCAACGACATGGTTAAGGGGGGAAATCAGAGCATAATCTAAAAGTAAAAAAAGATCACGTTTCCTTAAATTCCATCTCTTATTCTGTCTCCTCCAGTTCATTCCGGCATAAGATACACACAGCAGACCTTCAGCTCCGTGCAACCGTGGCACCAAAGATAGCATTTGTTTCTAATCATGGAAGACTTGATTTTCATTCATTTTAAGCCCAGGGTAACCACGAACTTATGTGGGAGTTCAGAGGGAGGCGAGAGATGCCCTAGGCCCGCCCCCCGGTAGACGTGATTGGTCTGAGCTTGGGGCTCAGGGTGAATTGCTTTCACCTGCGGGGGTGTCCGCTGGTTGAGGCTGAATCCTGCTGCCAGGGAGCTCTGGGGGTGCGCTGAAGCCAGCTAATGGGGCGCCGGGGCTGTGACATTCGGAGGCCTCTGCTCCCAGTACTAACAGGTCTCTGCCTCACTGCTGGTTTCCTCCCCTGATCCTCTCTGGGAGGAGGGGGAGCATGACTTATGGCCAGCAGGATTTGAGAAGACCAACACTGCCTCACAAATCACCAACTTAAGAGATTTGTCAGAGTTTGCAAATGCAGTCTGAATGGAAGGTCATCTTCAAAATATTATTAATGTTGAAGAGCTGTTTTCCATCTGAATAAAATGCTAAGAGTCTAAAGAGATGTTCTGGACACACTTTTACCTTCAGGTAAAGCAAAAACAAGGCATTACATGATACCACCATTTACCTAATTGTTCAGCCCAGGTTTAGCCCCAGCCTTCCCTGCCCAATGGGTCTGAAGTTCTCTGGATTCATCAACTTTTCTCTCTTATTGTGTTTATGAAAAACACAGTAAACACAAGAGAATATGTTTTTTAAAAATCATTATAAAATTTATCCCTGTGCTTGCATTACTGAATTAATTCAAGAAAATGAACATTATTGTTATTTTGTTCTCCTCGTGCCCCACCCCACTGCCTTTCTAGAGGTCTCTCAACCTCAGCACTGCTGCTGTTTGGGACTGGATAACTGTTGGCTGTGGGAGGCTGCCTTGTGCATGGCAGAATATCCGTATCCCTGACTTCCACCATCAGAATGCCGATAGCACCTCCCAGACAAGAAAACGGAAAATGTATCCAGGTGCTGCCAACTGTCCCATGGAAGCCAAAAATCACCCCCGGCTGAGAACCAGGTGGTTATCACCTTTTCTTGTCGTTTTATCACTTACTAGAGGCCCAGTGCATGAATTCGTGCACTTGTGGTTTCTGGCCTGCTGGGGAGAGGGGCCACAGGAGGTTGGCCCCCTCAGACCCTCCCCCAATTGGCGGGGGACCGATTGGGAATGGGGCCAACTGGAGGAAGGGGCCACAAGAATTTGGGCAGCCAGCCTCACCCTCAGGGGCATCATAGCAACCAGTCGTTCCAGTTGTTCGGGTTATTTGGCTTTTATATATAGATACTTGCAATGTTCTTTTGCTTTGCTGAGAAATATTTACATTTTGCTAAATAAGAATTTAAAAATTCTTATAAATCTAACTGTTAAAAATATATACAAAACTTACAATTGAGGCAAAATGATGCATTGAATCTATTCGTTAATTGGTGGACAACTGATAACTTTGTAATAGTAAATTTTGTGGCAGTTTACAATATGTCCCAAAACTCCTTGACATTCCCTTCAAAAGACAGAAGCTGTTTCTCCTCCCACTGAATATGGGTTGACTTGGTGACTTGTTTCCAATAAATAGAAAAAAGCAGAAGTGCCAGAAATGACAGCATGACTTCATAGACTCTCTCTTAGACCTCTCACTGGTGGTTGGCCAGCCTTCAGGCTTTTTTCTTTATAAAACATTAGGAAAGTTTTGTTCTATTTCTTGTTTACCAAGATTTTTATAATAAATATTGAATTTTGTTGAAAAGCCTTTTATGCATCTATTGACATGATTATATAATATTTCTTTTCAACCTCTTGGTTAATAACATTAGTTGAGTTTTCTCTTATTAAAAATATTATATTACAGCTTTCCTGCTGCCGTCACGGTAAGGAATTCCCCCATGCCCTGCTGTCCGGACTCTGTTGGCTGGGCCTGGGGCTTCCCTTCCACCTCAACACTAACTGCTGTTCAGGCTCTGACTGCCGTGTCTGGGGTGGATCAAAAACCCCTTCGGAGACAGATCCAGCCTTGCTACTCCTGCGGACAGGCCAGACACTCCAGCAGCAGAGCTGAGGGGACTGGGTGCCGCCATCTTGTGGCTATGGGGGCCGCCATTTTGTTGCAGAGTGATGGTTAGTTTGCATATTACTCTATTATTAGATAGAATTAGGATTTCAAAGTCTTGTAGAAAATGTACACTGTGAATGTAAAGGACTGTGGCAATCACAATTTTGAGTGCCTGTCATGTTTGTCCATCTTTTTTTCTGGTTTTGAGAATTGTCTCCTCTTCTATATGGTCCCAGTGTGGGCTCTTGGTCATTCACAGGGGTAAATCATAAACCAGGCTTGATTAATCATGATACATTACACTAGGCATGGTGATTGATTCAAAAATATGGATGGGAACCATACCAGACCAAGCAGCCATTTTCAAACAGAGGTCTTAGGAAAGATCAATATTTGCCCTGGAGGTTGCCAGAACGGGGGGCTAGAAATCTTGACTGATACGTAAAGGGTGACAAAGGTTCTCTCTTTGACCAACATTTGTCTAGACTCTTCTGAGACCTCTTCTTGACTAGGCCTCACCTTTGCCTTCTGTGTCCATCCCATCCTTTCCAGGCTTGATATCCAGTCACCTTTGATATCTAAATCAAGTTCCTCATCCCCTCCTTTTAATGTCTAAGTCTTTGGCCTGCCTTTAGCAAGAATCCTCCTACTACCCTTTTGACTTGAGACACGAGTGAAACTGTTTAGATGGCAGCATAGCTTGGTAACCCTCTGAGGAGGTCTTCTAGTTCATTCTGGAAGGGCCAAGCCATAACATTTATGTATGGTGCCTTACATGTATTACCCCCCAAGACAAATGAACAAGTAGAATCCAGGAAATTGTGGGTTCAGGTATTTCACTTTCACTAAGAGCAGGAAGCAGAATAGAGAAAAAGTAAGTAACAAATATATACATCAAAAAGACCTAATTATGATTGTAATCTCAAGATATAATTTCAAGTACACAGCACCACAAAATCTGGTAACATTAAGTCATCTGTGCCATTGAGTGGGTTGTTATTTATACTTGCTTCTGTTTTCTAGAAAAACAATGCAATGCAAATCAAAACAATCCTCACCCACAGCAAGCTTTTGCAAGCATAAATATTTTCCAATAATAATGTAGTGTTAAAGTCTCAAATCATGGGAATGTAATATTCAAAACTGTTTATATCTCTCTCTTTCCCTCCACTTTTGCTCTCCCCGATTCCATCCTTTACGAAATGAAAAACTATAAAAGCATGTTTCAAGCATGTTTCAGTGTGTATCAATTCTAGGACTCAACCCAGAGCCTATTAATCACCCCAATATACAGTTCCAACATGAAAAAACACACGTACACACACACACCAAATCACCTCTTTAAAAATAGATTATTTTTAGAGCAGTTTTAGATTTTCCACAAAATTAAGTGGTAAGTATAGAGATTTCCCATACACTGCCTTCCCCCACAACATACACACCTCCCCTGATGTCCATAGCTCCCACCAGAGTGGTTACAAGTGATGAATCTATATTGACACGTCATTATCACCCAAAGTCCACAGTTTACATTAGGGGTCACTCTTGGTATTGCACATTCTATGGTTTTGACAAACATATAATGACATGTATTCACCTTTACAATAACATACAGATTAGTTTCACTGCCGCAAAAATGCTTCGTGCTCCATGTAGTCATCCCTCTCTCCAACAGAAGCCACTGACCTTTTAAAAAAATATATTTTTTATTGATTTCAGAGAGGAGGGGGGAGGGAGATAGAAACATCAGTGATGAGAGAGAATCATGGATCGGCTGCCTCCTGCACGGCCCCCACTGGGGATCGAGCCCAAAACCCGGACATATGCCTTGACTGGGAATAGAACCGTGACCTCCTGGTTCATAGGTCAATGCTCAACCACTGAGCCACGCCAGCTGGGCAAAACCACTGATCTTTTTGCTTGCTCCACAGTTTTGCCTTTTCCAGAATGTCTTATACTTGTAGCAGATTCCCTTTTAAAGTAGCTCAGGATCACCAATAATAAATATAATTGTTTTAGGAGTACATATAAGACAAAAAATCAGTTATATTTCTCTGCTTGCTAAGGTTGCAATCATATTAGATAAGTTAAGCACTTTGGGGGAGAATTACGGCTTGAACCCTTATTTCTGCTTCCAAAATTGAGACAATTTGTTTAGAAATAAATGTTGACTACAGAAATGTAATGAGGAGAACACTGCGTTTCAGAGAGGTCCCATGACTAATAAGTACAATGTCAAGTGTTGGACCCACATCTTTCAACTCCAAGGCCTGAGCTCTTTTCACTACTCTACAATGTAGAAAAAGACCTAGGAGGACATACTTTGTGTTTTTGTACAAGATGGACAAGAATATACTGTAAATTAGTATTTGAGTATTCGTTATATGACTGGCCTGATCTTCAGAGATAGGCAAATAGGACTCAGGTCACATAGCCTCGGTTCTCAAGAACTTGGGCCTGGAAGTGGAAAGGAGATGATGCATGGACTCTCTTAGCCCACATTTGGTTATATTTTAAATAAAATTAGAGATAAAGTGCAAGTATGCAGAAGGTCAAACAAAAGTGCACTTGAAGGAACCCCCAGGCAGGAGGGCACTGATGCACAAACACACAAGCCTGTTTATGATAACCTTGGAATTCAGATCCAAGACCTAAGAGCGTTTTCCTATGAAGGAGAACCCCCGTGTCACCTCTCCTCCTCCCATCTCAAGCCTTCTCCCCTCCTCCCAGGCAGCCCGTCTAAACAGAAGGCTGACCTTTTTTTTTTTTTTTTTTTTTTTTCTTTTTTTTTTCAGAATGGCTCTCCACGGGCACTCCCTTAGGGATTATCAGTTAATTTCCCTGGGTCTTAAAAAGCCACTCAGCCTAAAGGACTCTATCCCTTTTTGCTGCCTATTTTAAAGACTATTTTATCCTTACCATTATTATCGATGATCCCTGAGATTTCAGTTTAATAAGACCTAAGACCACAAACCCACCCCCCACTATTGACTGCCACTCAGCTGATGTGACCTTCAAGCTATTTCTTTCAAATCAATATGTTTAATATGGGCCACTGGCATGATATTCACAGAGTGAGAGAGCTGTTTTCAGTAGATTGAAAAGGAAAAGGCAATGAGGGGAGGTTACCACCATCTGTGAGGAAATAAATTTAATAGCAAATTTACACAACAGTTATGGCCATTAAGCAAGCCATTTCTGCTACAAGAACTGAGCCAACTTGAAAATGAATGAAATGAGAATAAAGAGGAGGGTAATGAAGATGAACTATGTTTCAAGTACTAATGTTCACATGCTTCATATTTTCAAAATTCAACTACTGTATTAATAGTTAACTCTTATTCCAATTGATCTTGCATATGCCTCTAAAAAGTGATGCAACTCAAATTTCCCAAACATCTACAAATGTGTCAACCAAATGAAAACACACAGGTGTGTGTGTGTGTGTGTGTGTGTGTGTGTGTGTTGGGAATGCGGGGTTCCTCACATTCTCCCCTTGGAAAGAACAGTGGGTACCTCTCTTAAGATTGCAACTAATAGCTTTTTTGGCCTGTGCAAGTTACTAATTCTTTCTGATCTTCAGGTGCCCCACAAGCAAAATCAGTGTAATTATATTGGTTTCAGAAAGCTCTGGTAATAAATGAGATCTGTGTGGAAAACACCCAGTACAGTTCCAAGCAGAATGGATGATCAATTATAGAAAGTTGTTGTATTTTTATTGGTGTTATTAAAAATTCTGCATGTCAATATCTAGATGTATGCCAATATCTAAAATCAAGTCTAATTCAAATCAAGGCAATATTTGAATATCTGTATGGAAATATGTAGATATCTACCACCATTTTTTCTTCCAGGCATGTGAACTGAGAAGGATTTTTTAGCTAATAAATAGCAGGTCAAGAAATTAGGAAAGCATAGTATATTACAACTTTGTTTTCTGGACTACATATTATTTGCCTTTCAGCTGGAGAACCAAGGTGCGAATGATATTAAAACCACTATAATAAGTGCTAAATAAGAGAATATATTTTTGTGTCAAATATATGGTATATATATATATATATATATATATATATATATATATATAATTTTAGTTGGTAAATATGTTCATATACCTTACATTTTAACATGCTTCTCTTATGAAAGACTACATGTGGTAGGCTGAATAATGACCCCAAAGATGTCCACATTATAATTCCTTGAACCTCTGACTATCTTACCTGACCTGGCAAAAGGACTTTGGCAATGTGATGAAGTTAAGAATATTGACATGGAGATATTATCCCAGATTACTCTAGTGGGCCCAATATAATCATAAGGGTCCTTGGAAGAGAGGAAGGGAGAGAGGGAATGAGATTGAGGGATAGAAAGAAGGAGGGAGGGAGGGAGGGAGGATCTATATAAGAATGGAAGTAGAGTTCAGAGAGAGGAGAAGATGCTACACTGCTGGTTTAGAATGTTATATCAGGCCAGTCATATAACGAATACTCAAATACTAATTTATAGTATATTCTTGTCCATCTTGTACAAAAACACAAAGTATGTCCTCCTAGGTCTTTTTCTACATTGTAGAATAGTGAAAAGAGCTCAGGCCTTGGAGTTGAAAGATGTGGGTCCAACACTTGACATTGTACTTATTAGTCCATGAGCCAAGGAAAATGAGCAGCTTCTAGAAGTTAGAAGAAGTAAAGAAACAGATTCTTCTATACAGCCTTCAGAAGGAATGTAGCCCTGTGGACATGTTTTAGACTTCTGACCTCCAAATCTGTAAGATAATAAATCTGTATTCTACTGCGCCTCTACGTTTTGATATTTTGTTGCAGCAGCCATAGGAAACTCATACACTGTAGAAATACGATATGACTCAGCAACTCTCACCAAGAGCCCTAGAGATGTAAATTGCCATGCCTTGCACTTCTCTTTTTGGACAAGGGTAGGAAGTTTATTGCCCATTTGTACCTTGACCATTTGGAAGCTGTGGTGATGGTGTATTGGAGACATGTCTAGCAAACACCACCACTGCACTATTCCATTGTTATTTTTACTGTATTGTATGCAGATAAAGACATCCTGAAGCAAATGTTCCATGTAAATATGATCTGGAGTTTTAGGTGCCTCCTATCATCTGCCAAATATCTTCATTGTAACCATTTGATAGGGCAGATTACATCACAATTTTTAAGAAACATAGAGATAATTGGGGTCAGTAGTGATCTGTTGCTCGTGGTCCCCAAGGCAATATTGACAACAATAATAAATGGACTATTTTCTTTCTCGTGATAGTTTTGTTTTTCGTTTTTTGAACCTCCAGTATGTATAGCCATCAGTTCCCTGTTACTCCCAGTCACTCAGAGTGTTTTCCTCTACTGAGCTTTTTTTCAAGAACTTCCATCCACTTCCTTTTTCCATTTTCTCTTCATATTAGATGTGATTTGACAAAAGAATAATTTTCTAGCAAATTAGGGGTCTAGACAAGTGAAGAAAAAGCTGTGGTACATATATACAATGGAGTATTATTCAGCGTTAAAAAAGAATGAAATCTTACCATTTGTGACAGCATGGATGGACCTAGAGGGTATTACGTTAAGTGAAATAAGTCTGTCAGAGAAAGACAAATACCGTATGATTCCACTTATATGTGGGATATAAAGAACAAAATAAGTAAACAAAATTGAAACAGACCTATAGATACAGAGAACAGACTGCCAGTTGCCAGAGGGAAAGGGGTACAGGGGCTGGGTGAGAAAGGGAAAGGAATTAAGAAGTACAAATTGCTAGTTACAGAATAGTCATGGGGGTATAAAGTACAGCACAGGGAATAGAGTCAATAATATTGTAATAACTGTGTACGGTGTCAGGTGGGTACTTGAAATGTACCCACTTTGTAAAGTATATGATTGTCTAACCACTATGCTGAATGCCTGAAACTAATACAAAATCATATTAAATGTAAGCTGTATTGAAAAAATATATAGCATGAATAGCTGTGTAGTCAGAATAATAATAATAATAATAAATAATGTGGCTGGTTACACAAAAAATTGGGAATCTAGATGAAATCCCGCCTGGCGCTATGGATAACACCTTGCTGAATACTTTGGGGTAAATGTGATCCTAAAAGAAAATTTCCCAGGCTTTCCTGAAACATTTTCTGGCACTAAACGAAAACTTATGGATTCCAGGCGTGTGGCACCTTTGATCTAGGACTGAGCCAGAAAGTGCATTCTCTATGCATTCTCCATCTCTCAATCTGACCTCTGGTCTGTTGCCTCAAATCCTCAACCAACAAACTTTCCTTGGCTCTGTTGATTCACTCTCCTGTCAGCTCCCTCCCTCCATTCTTTTTTTTTCTCCTTTCTCTTTTTTCCCTCTTTCATGTTCCTTTTCTGTCTCTCTCCCTTTGTCTCTCCCTCTCTGCTTTGACCCAGGCCATTTAAACCAGGTTTTCCTAACCCTCAGATGCAGGGGGCTTGTTATAAGACTTCACTGGAGCAAGTCCATGTTCCAAGGGCACGTAGTTGACCATGAGCGCTGGGAGCTTTGGGAGGCCCTGGGGAATTTCTAACAGACTTTCTGCTTAGAATTAGCCATTTCCATGTTAATGTCAGAATGCAGTAGGGAGACCTGCAGATGGTAATTCAGAGGGATTTACACCCCCATTAACTCCGTAGATTAGACTCGAGGGAAGGAAATACCCTTGTGCACAGAGAAAATAAATTACTAAATAACATGGCATCAGATGGCTGGGCTAGTTCTTTTGTAAGCTTACGTTTATAAGGTCACGTCCTACAAACATACGCAAAAATCAGAAATGGCCGCTGGGGCAGCAGGAGAGTGTGTGGTTACTGACCTGGGTCTGCCTTCTCCAGGCCTGAGTGGGATTGTTGTCTTGCCACTGACAAGCCTTAGGACTTGGAACAAGTTAATTCAACTCTCCGAGCCTGTGTCCTCGTCTAAAAATATCTGCATAGCATTGTATGGCCTCATAATATTGTTCTGAGAAATCAATGAGGAAGGGCATGGAAAACGTATAACACGGTGTCTGCCCCATAATAAAACCCAATAATTCATTATTAGCTATTATTAGTTTATCATCGGGAGCTGCTGTAACAAAGTACCATTGACAAGGCGGCTTAGAAGCAACAGAAATGTCTTTCTCGCTGTTCTAGAGGCTGGAAGCCTGAGATCAAAGCACCAGACAGAGAGGCTGATGAAGGCCTCTTCCGGGCCGAAGGCAGCTGCCTTTTCTCTGCGTCCTCACGCGGTGGAAGGAGTGGGGCGCTCTCTGGGGTCTCTCATAAGAACATTAATCCCATTCATGGGGTCTCTACCTTCATGCCCTAATTACCTCCCAAAGGCCCCCCTGCCTAACACCATCACATTGGGGGTTAGGATTGCAACACAGGAATGGAGTGCGTAGACAACATTCAGACCAGGCGGGGAAGGTAAAAGAATTTCTAGCAGCTCCATGCTTTATCGGTGTAAGCTAATCCCCATAACAACTCCGCCCAGTACATCATGTGAAGGCAGAAATCCTGAAGAATCTGAGACCTTACCCTGCTTGATCTGGCTGGAGGCACGAGGCTTTCTGGATTAGCGATCAGACAATTTATCACTCAAAGCAAAGCAGCCAGAGCAGCATCTTAGCGCCAGTGCCCCAAGCCCTAACCCCATGAGGCGATGGAACAGAGGCCAGATGTTACCTCCACATGCAGCCGAGTTGCCCCCTCTAAGGGGAACCCCCAAATCAGGAGGCCTGAAGCTTCTGTAGCCTGCCACACATCTGCCCATCCTCCCGCACCGAAGAAAGATGGCTAGTGAAGCAAACCTCCCCCATTTGGGGAGAGGCAGGGCTTGTACTGTATGACACTAAACGAAAGCAAAGGGCTCTGAACTGGTCCCTAAATCTCTGACTTCAGGGAAATGCTGTCTCTAGCTTCCAAGGCCTTTGCTCAGAAAGCCTGCACTCTGTGGAAACCGAAAACAGTCACGGAGGATTGTCTCCCTGCTGGTATCATCCACGCTGGAGAGACACAGCACTGTCCACCCTGGGATCAGGAACAGGAGACACTGAGGCTGGCTCATTGTGCTAAGTCTGCTTCTCTGATTTGCCTCCGCGACCCACAGATAATATTATGTGTGGTGTTTGCAAGAGCCAGCTCTTGAAGTACTTACTTCAGCTAGTCCCGTGGTCGGCCACATGCGGCTCTTTGGCCCCTTGAGTGTGGCTCTTCCACAAAATACCACAGCCTGGGCGAGTCTATTTTGAAGAAGTGGCATTAGAAGTTTAAGTTTAAAAAACGTGGCTCTCCAAAGAAATGTCAATCGTTGTCCTGTTGATATTTGGCTCTGTGGACTCATGAGTTTGCCAACCACTGAGCTAGCCTATTGGGTGTGCTACAGAAAGCAAAATAGACTACAAATCACTGAAATCAGCCCATGGACTTTTTTCCTGCAACATACCCCTCATCGGACTTACTACTTCCTCCTCCAATGTTCATATTGGACTTTGAGCTGTTCTATTTTTAGGGAGGTGTTTTAAAGTACTATGAAAAATTTACTTTGAGCCGGGACCAGTTTGGCTCAGTGGATAGAGCGTCGGCCTGCGGATTGAGGGGTCCCGGGTTCGATTCCAGTCGAGGGCATGTACCTTGGTTGCGGGCATATCCCCGGTGGGGGGTGTGCAAGAGGCAGCTGGTCGATGTTTCTCTCTCATTGACTTTCCTAACTCTCTGTCCCTCTCAATTCCTCTCTGTATAAAATCAATAAAATATATATTTAAAAAAATTTTACTTTGAATATTGGTGGAATCTTCCAAAGAATTTGTATTTCACATGGAACACTGTTAACGAAGATCGCAAACTTGCAAGTCCTAATGAAAGGTTTCAGACTGGGAGATATTTGGTGGGATGGTATGTCTCCCACAAAACACTTCTCCAATGAACAGCTTCCAGCATATTTATGTACATTGTTTATTCAATCCATTAAAACACCAGGGAAGAGGCTCTTCCAGGGAGGAAATGGAGAGCTCAAGGTTAAATGTGTCTTAGAGGCGAAGTAGAGGTGAGCAGCAACACAGATCCAGGTCTCCTCACTTGCAGGGCTTCTGTTATCACCTGCGCATTCCAGCAATTCTCAACCACAGTGTGTATGTGTTGGGGGCAGTTCTTTAGGAGGGTCAGTATGTCAGATTCACCTGGATGGGGGTTCAAACCATGACCCCCTTCAGAAAGTTTGCTATTCTCCTAGAAGGAAAGCCACACTGGTTTGGAGACCCTTGCTACTGATAGGATAGCGACCTAGCCTGAGGGGTGTCCAGAGAGAAAAATCCCTGAGAACTACTAATACAAAGTTATAGTTAATCAACATACTTCCGAATGGTTAATAGAAATAATTTCATGTAGTCATCGAGATCTGGTTATAAAATTAATACAGAAATTTTAGTGCATTCTCTTCTGGAACTAGTGGTCTATGCAGCATGCACACAAATATTCATATTGCTATCTTCCCATAAATATTTTTCGGTCTTGGTTCTCTTTCATTTAACCAGTAGTATAATAGCTTCACTTCTGTTTATCTTTTTACAATGACAGCTAAAGGTTGCATCTCCGAATGCGGCGGTCTGACTTAAGTGTGGTGCTTAAATTCTAATAATAATGAAAAATAACTCATCAGTGGAAACCCTTTGGAAAAGGGCACTCGAGGAGAAAATTGTTCTTGACGGTGTGAAGAGCGCGGCTGCGCTCCACCAACGGGCAATCACAAAGCGCAAGAGAAAACCAGCATTAGCATCAGAGAGCATTCTTCCAGATGCCATCAAAATTCCCCTCGTCCTCCACACGCTCAGCGCTCTGTTCCCCGCCACCTGTTTCATTTGAATCAGCAGCCAGAGAGAGGGGAGGGAGGGTGTACATCTCACTGCACTGCAATTTCCGGAAGCCAGACTTTATCATGCAAAAATACTTGAGTTTTGTGTATTTCTTGAAGTGGAAACATCAAAAGAGACCCAAGACAAACAGCAGCCCTGCTGCGATTGGCTTCTGCTGAATCTGAAGGGCAGGAAGCCTCTTTGCTATGGGGAGCAGGACTGTGAAAGTGACTACCCACGCTGCGGAAGAAATGATGGCATGTGAATGACAAAATTTATGTCAGAATATTAAAAACTCTCTTACGGTCAGTACAGGGGAACAAAACATAGCAAAACTAATATTTATTAAGTACACTGTAACTGAAAACATTAGAAACAGTAAGAATCGAAGTGTTTTATTGGTTGGTAAAATCCTAAATAACTTACGATGGAGCATCTTTTCTGTGCCTTGGGGAATTGTCTACTGCTTTCTAAATCTGCTAACATTTTACCCTTTTTGTAAATATATATCTTTATTGATTACAGAGAGGAAGAGAGAGGGATAGAAACATCAATGATGAGAGAATCATTGACTGGCTGCCTCTTGCACACCCCACACTGGGGATCGAGCCCACAACTGGGGCCTGTGCCCTGACTGGAATCAAACCTGAGACCTGTTAGTCCACAGGCCAATGCTCTAGCCACTGAGCCAAACCGGCTGGGGCAAACATTTTACCCTTTGTACTTCCAATATCATCACCTGTCTCTGAGAGTCCTTCAGGGTGGAGATTTTTGCCAGTTTCCCCTGGGACAGCTTCATTGTTTCTGTCACAGCTACTCTCCTCGTTTAGGTTTATTTGGTGGGTCCCCTCCACGAAGTGTGCCTGGCTGCAGGCTCTCAGGTGGCAGGAACATCAGTATTTCCCCAGTCAGCTTTGTCTCCTGAAGTCCCACGTTTGGTGTGAATGTCACTGCCAATGTTAGCCCATGTGCTTCCTTTGCTGCTCTTTCGTTTCTGTTGGCCAGTTCCCTCTCTCAGTTGTCCATTTTGTTAATAGCATGTGAGTTTCTCACTGGGGGACAAGGAGGCAACACCACCCCATGCTCTGCGGTCTGGCTGTGAACCACATGACAGAAGTACTCATCAATAAAGTTGGACAAAGTGATGGCCAATTATCCAAGTGCCCAATACACCAAATGACCAATTTGCTTAAAGCTAATTAATTGAAGGATCACTTTAAAAATGATTAATTCACCGAATGGCCAAAATTACTCATTAATTAAAAACCTTCCTTTAAGGGGGTAGTCTTCTAGAATATATTCAATGAAATAAATATTTTATTCTTAGGATCATATTCTTCCTAACTATCCTATATAATAAAGAGGTAATATATAAATTGACCACTCCAACACACAAGATGGCCACCCCCATGTGGACACAAGATGGCTGCCACAAGATGGCCAGCAGGGGAGGGCAGTTGGGAAGGACCAGGCTGGGAAGGGAGGGAAGTTGGGAGGACAAGGCCTTCAGGGGAGGGCAGTTAGGAGGGACCAGGCCTGCAAGGGAGGACAGTTGGGGGAGGGGGAAACCAGGCCAGCAGGGGAGGGCAGTTGGGGGTGACCATGCCTTCAGGGGAGGGCAATTAGGGGTGACCAGACCAGCAGGGGCTGGCAGGGGAGCAGTTAGGCATTGATCAAGCTGGCAGAGGAGTGGTTAGGGGGTGATCAGGCTGGCAGGCAGAATTGATTAGAGGCAATCAGGCAGGGAGGCAAGAAGCGAGTGGTTGGGAGCCAGCAGTCCTGGATTGTGAGAGGGATGTCCAACTGCACGTGTAGGCCCGATCCCACTGGGGTCCCAAATTTGAGAGGGTGCAGGCTGGGCTGGGCTGAGGGACACACACTCCCCATCACCACCACCACCCCCGTGCATGAACTTCATGCACCAGGCCTCTAGTAGTAAATAAAATATTAAATCATTAGGTTTTAGAATATAGTCAAGAATATATTCCACATATTTATAATATTAAAATCTTTATAAAATAAATGTTTGGTAACTTTGATGAATCAGCCACTAGGCATTAGGTGTTTTGTCATTAGGAAATAAGGTCTCAGCTCTTGGCCAACTTGTTTTCAGCAAAATGTTGCCCAGCCCACCTCTCTGTGCCCTGTACCATCCCTCCTCTGGGCAGGTTTTGATGACCCTGCCCCATGCCATCGATGTCCTGTACTCCTCTTTCATGGTTATTGCTGGGCTGTTTTTTAATATACTAGAGTATATATTTTTATTGATTCCAGAGAAGAAGGGAGAGGGAGAGAGAGACAGAAACATCAATGATGAGAGTGAATCATTGGTCGGCTGCCTCCTGCACCCCACACTGGGGATCAAGCCTACAACTGGGCATGTGCCCTTGATTGGAATCAAACCTGGTCTTTTCAGTCCACAGGCCCACACTCTATCCACTGAGCCAAACCACCCAGGGCAATCGCTGTGCTGTTTTTGACCTTGCTTAAATGTCTGCCTTCCCCTTTCCACTGCATGCTCCACCAGGCCAGAGACCAAGACTGTCATGTTTATCTATAGCCTAGCACTGAGCACAGAATAAATACCATTTCTATGGGAAACATATTGACTTCTTCCTCCAAGCCAGGCACCGTACTGGTGCTTGGCATGCACCATCTCATTTATTCTTCTTGCAATCCTACGAGGTGGGTGAAATTATTTTTACCATTTTATGAATGAAGAAACAGAGGCTGGAGTCAGAGTGAATACATGATCAAATAAATTTCAGAACCTGCTAAGCAGCTTCTCAGTATTAGGTGTTTCATAAGCATATGTTGAATTAAACGTTCACTAGTGTTCACTCAGAGAGCAGCTGCTGGGGAGATACTGTGTGCCAGGAATGTCTGTCTGCATTGTCGCCACAGAGCACACACAGGATTGTCACTGAAAGAGGGGCTTTGAGCTGAGCCTCCAGGAACTCTGTCTGAAACCCGCTGCAGAACCAGCTCAGTGTGTGTGTGGCTACCTCTCTCTCAATCAAGAAGGTGGAGACCCGCAAGTTGCCTCTGGCATGGTGGGTCTGCACCAAAAGGAAAAGAAAACAGAGATGGACGTCCTGCCTGTCAGCCTGTACACTGGGGCCTTTGGTACTGCTTCAACAGAACACACTTGACGTACAGGTCCACAACTGCCTTCGCCAACATAAAGAGCAAAAGCCAGCCTCAGCCGAAACAGGTTTGGCTCAGTGGTAGAGCGTTGGTCTGCAGACTGAAAGGTCCCAGGTTTGATTCTGGTCAATGGCATGTACCTTGGTTGCGGGCACATCCCCAGTAGGGGGCATGCAAGAGGCAGCCAATCGATGATTCTCTCTCATCGATGTTTCTAACTCTCTATCCCTCTCTCTTCCTCTCTGTAAAAAAAAAATCAATAAAATATATTATTAAAAAAAAAAAAAAGCCAGCCCCATCTTGCTCCTGCCTTCTAAGTTTCTATGAGTGCATCTGATTAGAGGAACCTAAGGCACACCTGAACCCTCGCTGCAAGGGAGGCTGGGATTTGTAGTTCTTGGTGTTCCAACCTAGTTGGAGACTAGGATAGATGTTGCATGCCAATTTACTATCTTTACCATTCACAGGGAATGAATCCTGATGTTGGTGCAATGCCACACCTTAGAATGATGCTAGCAGATCTGCATGTCTGATTTGTCTGTGCGGGAGATGAAAACAATTGTCCTGGATTCATGTACACTCTCACCCCTAACCTGATTGCTATCTAAAAACACGTAACTGACATTGGGAACACCCATGTTTGGGAAACAAAAGAGAACAGAGCAATCTGGCTGATGTGGATTCTAAGCCCACAGTCTTTACTCTGTCAGCCCGTTGCCCCCATGAGTCAGCCTGCCCCAACAGACAGGAACAGCCACTAGGATTCTTTTCTCAGTCACCTCGGCCCCAGCCATCACATAACCACATGCCATTCCAAAAGGAGTTCCCAGCCCCATCCTCAGAGACCTCAGAATGATGGCACGTGGAGGAAAGGGCCGCCATAACAGTCACAGAGGAGCCCGTTTGCTCCGAGGCTGTGACCAGCTTCTCAGGTATGTAAATATCTCCAGGAAAATGGGATAAAAGTAATTTACATGGAGTGGGGAGAGGATCACGAAAAGCAAGATTTCCTAGAAGACTATTCTGGGGATGCATAAAGAGGAAAAAATTCTGGCATTAGCGCCATGTGTACAAGCATGCGCACAGACAAAGACCCTGGTCTGTGTGGCCCAGCACCGCCTCTTCTGTTGTGTCCACCAGGACCCATCAGGCCCAGGCTGACCTCACGAGCCCAAGAGATGTGCGGAGGCTTCTGCTGTAAACTGGAGGATGTGATGCTTAAACCAAACTTTCCTCTCAGGTGGACATCCTGTGAGCTTTTTAAATTTAGATTTTTTAAGGTCTAAAATTTTGTATTGCAGGCCATATTTCTGTTAATATTCCCCACTAAATTTTCACTCACTTTGGGAATAAGATGTAAATGTACCTGACACCGGGATATGTTTCTTTAATATCTTTATTATAAAGGCCAAATGGAATGTCCCTGATATGCTTCTAGCATCTTCATAAAAATTCTAGGAGGGCCCAGGAGGCGTGGCTCAGTGGTTGAGCGTTGGCCTATAATACAGGAGGTCAGAGTTCAATTCCAGGTCAGGTCAGGGCACATGCCCGGGTTGTGGGCCTGGTCCCCAGTATGGGGTGTGCAGGAGGCAGCTGATCAATGATTCTCTCTCATTACTGATGTTTTTGTCTCTCCCTCTCTCTGAAATCATTTTTTTTTTAATTTCTAGGAGGCAAATGTGACAATGCAAAGCTATTCTCTAACATGATGACCAGTAAACATGTATTGGATGCTTCCTCCTTGCAGGTGTGGAGCAACTGTTGTGCATGGACTGACTCATTTAACACATCAACACTCTGAAGAAGCTCTGTTCTCACCCCGGTTTCCAGCTCTGGAAGCTGAGACACAGACAAGGCCACATCTGAGGTCACACAGGCAGGGGGCACTGGAACCTGGCAATTCCCCTCTGATTCTGATCTCCAGACTTAATCACTAACCGTTATCTCATATTTTATTTCTTCAACAGACATCTATGGAGCATCTTCTCAGGGAGACCCTATGCCAGGATGTGAGGGTCCAAATCTAAGACCCAGCTGCTAGTTTCACAACACATGCCCTCCAGTTGGGGGTTGAGACATAAATAGGGCACCTAGCCCAGGTCTTCACTCTTGACTATTCCATACCCTTCCACTAAAGCCAGCTCATTGGTTTGCATTGCTTTGGGTACTTCCGGTTGTACTTTTCCATAGGAATGAGTACTATTTCAAGTTGATTTCTGAAACTTGTTAGTTTGTCTTCCCCTACTGGGAAATGGCTTCCCAGGAAGACTGCAAGTGTTTCAAAGGCATAATTTATACACAGAGCCTAAGAGTACACATCAGCTCGTGGCTCAGGGTCTCTTTTGCTTTGCTCTGCAAATGATGAAAGGGACCAAGTAGGCATTTGAAAACAGCTAAAATCCAGAGCAATGAAAATTAATTTAAACTAAAACAAATATTTACTAGGGTGGCTGGAAAATCTTGCAAATGTTGAAATATCAGAAAAGGAACATGATTTATGGTGACAGAGTATATTTGCTAATGGTCTTTGGTTGCATTTGGCAGAAAAGGGGATTTATTATGTCTATGGGGTGCCTCATAGAACCAGGGGAAGGATGAAGTTAGGCCTCAGGGAGGAAATGTAAACAAGAATCAGAAAAGAGCTCCCCCCCCCAAAAAAAAAAAAAGACTGAGGTGTGTCTGTGTACACATGTACATACATGCATACTGTTGACTGGCTTTTTCTGCTTCGCTATTTCTGTGGCAGAATACAGCAAACCTAACACATGAGCCCACCCCAAGAACACTGAGTTCAAGTGTCTTTTAGTACCAATTTGAGTTCCAGGAAACAACTTCATTGGCCTATGGAGTCGGGCTTACAATCCTGATCTAACCAATTTCAGCCAAAGTGGACATGGCCATCTATGCATCCAAGCTTCCGACAAATATATATTAAGTGCCTACTGGGGAAATAGCAGTGGCCACATGGGTATTTTCATTCTTGTGCATAGTTCTTAAAGGGAGAGGATAGCTTATGTCTTCCCCAAACTCCCCCAAAGATTTCTCCCATGCAGTCTGTAAGTTTTTAAAAACAGTTTTAAATCATGAAAACTTACTATATCATGGGGTTTCCCTAGGATCCTAATCTTAATCTTTAGCCTTTATACATTGATTTCTTTCTTTCAATGACATTTATTGAGTCTCTTCTGTGTATTAGATGCCAAGGAGACTAGTAAGTCCCCAGGCCAAAGGTAGACTTTTCAGTAAATTAATAATCTCTGATTGACATAGGATGCCTAGTGTTGAAGGACTTATGTCCCTTATGAGGGACTCAGACTTTTGAACAAAATTCAGCAAGTCTTTACTGAGGTGCAGTTGCAGACATATTACATAAGAAATATTGGGGAACCATGGGGCAATGAGGTTCATTCAACCCTGGGGCCAGGAAGGGATGGGAAGCTGATTTTGTGTTGCTCTACCTTTATAACATTTAATTATTATATATTACCTAATAATATTTCATTATTCATGGAGGAATCTTAAGTGCATATTATCAAGTGAAAGAAGCCAATATGAAAAGGCTACCTAGTGTATGATTCCAATTCTATGACATTCTGGAAAAGAAAAAACTACAGAGATAGTAAGACCTGTGGTTGCCAGAGGTAACAGGGGCTGAGGAGGGAGGTCAACAGGCAGATCTGGGACTCACTCTGCAGGATGGGGAATTTCCCATGGATCAGCATGGGAGCAGTGTACAGTTCAGTGGAATAAAATACATTCACATAACCATCACCACCATCCACCTCCAGACCTCTTTTTAAAAAATATACTTTTATTGATTTCAGAGAGGAAGGGAGAGAGAGAAAAAAAAAGAAACATTAATGATGAGAGAGAATCGTGGATCAGCTGTGTCCTGCCCACCCCACACTGGGGATTGAGCCCACAACACAGGCATGTGCCCTGATGGGGATCAAACCCTGATCTCCTGGTTCATAGGTTGACATTCAACCACTGATCCATGCCGGCTGGACTACAGACCTCTTCGCATCTTCTCAAACTAAAACTCTGTATCCATTAAACAACCCGCTCTTCCCTTCCCTGGCCCCTGGAACCTACCATTCTATTTCCTGTCTCTCTGAATTTGCTCAAGTTTCTTGAAGTGTAAAAGTGGATGAATGCAAACCAATTGAGACTTTAAATGAGCATGAAGACATACACCCAGCACAGGGGAATAGAAAAGATAATGGATGAGAACAGGACTGATCAAAATTAGTAGCACGTGCTGGTGTAAATTTCCTAATAAGTGATGTTGTTGCTAAGGAATCTGCCCTAGCACCCTATCACCTTCTTCCCACGCTTCACATCTCATTTCTCATCAGATCCCAAATGATCTTTGTGGCATTCATCTCCTTAGACTAAGAATGCTAACAATCGGGTAAGAGCAGTGAAAAACCAAATTTGCCCATGTTCTTCTTTTTCTTTTTTTTTTCTCCTCATCTTTGAAAGCTGATGTTACTGAAGAGTCTGAGCAGCATCATGTCAGCAGCATTGAGTGAAGAAAAAAACCCTCCAGCAGGGCCAAGCTGGGTGATGGTGCCAGCCGGGGTGGGAGGTCACGGCACAGGAGGCGGCCAGCACTCCTCTGGATGTGGAGTTCAAAGGAAACTCTAGTAGATTTGAGCTTCAGTAAGTCCCCAGGCCAAAGGTAGACTTTTCAGTAAATTAATAATCTCTGATTGACATCTGATGAGTTCTTTCAAAGACATTTCCCTTCGCACTGCCCTGACCCCTGACCTTACAAAATGAATGGAGTGACTTTTTTATTATGTCTTGGTCTATCTCTCTCGCTCCAGAAACCTTGAGAATGCCAGCTAATCAAGTTATACTTAGGCCTTTCTGCAAAAGCTAAATGTTTGGTACCCTTAATGTTTATAATATTGGTTTTGGAGAAGTTTGCTTTAACAAAAATTCAGAAAGTAAAAGTTCTGATGAGAAGAAAAATAATGTTTCATGAGTGCATTGCATATTTACCCAAATAAGCAGCTCTCTAATTATGTTTATAATGCTGTCATTTTCCCCCTAATAACATAGAAGATTAATATTGTAAAGTCAAAAGTGAAAAATTATGGGTAACTATAAATGCAGACCTCAAAGCTTAAAGGTTCAGGGGTTAAGGTGTATGCTGCATTGTAAACAAAGAAGAAATCCGAAGCTGGCATTAAGGGAAAGAGAACTGACATTTACTGAGTTGTACCATGAGCCAGGAACTGCTGGGCCTTGTGCTTGACCTCACTGCACTGCAAAAGCTACTGCTCTCCAGATGAATAACTTGTTTAAGGCCACATAGTTGATAAGTGGCCAAATCATTTCTTCATTTGAAATTAGTTATTGGGCACTGAAGAAGGGCCAAATGTGGAGGATCCAACATTAATTTTCATGGAAGTCCTAATATGTACCAAGCACCCCTTTTAATGAATTATCAAGAGTCCTCACACCTATACCTGAAACTAATACAAAATAACATTGAATGTAAACTATAACTGAAAAAATATTATTTAAAAGAAGAGTCCTCATACCAATCCAAGCCATCAGATGATATTACTAACTTTGTATTGACTATGGAAGCTAAAGAAGACGAATAATTTCTCCCAAGTCACATGGAGAGTAAGTGATGAAGCTAAGTTTTGCATCTAGGTCCATCTGATTTAAAAAGCAATCTTTTTATAACTGTGTTTTTATTAACCTCTCTGAGCCTGTTTCTAGCCTAAAATGGGACTTACAACAGCTCTATTCATAATAGCTGAAAGATGGAAATGATCCCAGTGACCACCAAGTGCTAAATTCATAAACAACGTGTGGTCCCTCCATACAGTGGAATGAAGTACTGACATACCCTCGACATGGATGAACCTTAAGAACACTATGCTAAGGGAAAGAAGCCAGACATAAAAGACCACATCTTGTGTAATTTAATTTTCAAAAATGTTTACAATCATGGAGGCAGAGTAGATGAGTGTTAGCCAGGGGCTGGGGATAGGGGGCAATGGGGAGTGACTGCTAACGGGTACAAAGCTCCTTTCAGGGTGATGGAAATATTCTAGAATTAGACAGTGGTGATGGCTTGACAACCTTTGTAAATATACTAAAAACATTGAATTTTATACTTCACAGTGGTGACTTTTATAGAATATGAATTACCACCTCACAAAGGAATAAATAACTAAGGTTAATTTGCAGACCTCACATGTCAGATTCTGGCACACTAATTACTCAGATTGTTGTGAAGATTAAGTGAAGCAATTCCAAGCAAGTTTTGGGCACCGTGTAGGGCTTGTCAGGCCTCGAAAGGCCCTCACCAACTTTCAACGTTAAAACACTGTGCGGGGAATTCTGATTTGGCCACTTATCAACTATGTGACCTTAAACCAGTTATCCATCCACAAGACTGAGGGGAAGGGCTGGGCAGTGTGGGCGATCACAGCCCTGCAGTGGGCAGCTTACTCTCTGCCCCTCTTTCCTTCCTCAGGGACAGCCCATTGTCTATCCATCTGTCTGCCCACGGGACCTCAGAATCTCCACCTGCCACCAGTTCTCCACAGTCTTGCCCTCCCTACTGCTTCTCCTCCAGCCCAGTGAGAGTAAAGCAGGAGCAGCCCCGGGGTGGTGCTTGTTCAGGGATGTGGCTTCCTGGCTATGGCCTCATATCGTGCTAACTGAACGTAAGAGGAAAGGAGAGAGGGAGAGAGACAGACACATCAATTATGAGAGAGAATCATGGATCGGCTGCCTCCTGCAAGCCCCACACTGGGGATCAAGCCTGTAACCCGGGCCTGTGCCCTGATGGGAAATCCAACTGTGACCTCCTGGTTCGTAAGTTGATGCTCAACCACTGAGCCACCGCAAGCCAGGTGCCCACTCTTTATTTTTAATTTCTCTTAATTGTTGAAAGTATTACAGAAACCCCCCCGTTTTCCCCCACTGACTCCCTCCACCCTGCTCCCGCCCTCTCCGCAGGCCTTCCCTGCACTAATTAGCTCACTCTTTCTTATTGAGCAGCATGATTCTCTGACAGCCCAGATAGTAAGGGAGCAAGAGTTGAAAACTGGCCATATTTTAAACTGTCTTTCCAAAAGAGTCTTTGCTTTTTCTGCAACATATATATTTCATAAAGGAAAAGGAGTTTACAATATTGCTAGTCTCAACATATTCCAATGGCGCGCACGTAAAGGAAGATGTTAAATCCCATTTGAAAGGCCGTGCCCATTCCGGACCCAATGGGACGCGATGGAGCACTTACACTCGTTATGGTAACTGCGAGCCCTCCTTAAACACCAGCGATTATCACCTCCGAGGCCTGTCAGCTTCAGCAGAGCCAAATATAGGCCCAGATCCCTTCCTCCTTTCGCTCGGAGAATCCCTAACTGGGAAACACGGAGCCATCTGGTTCCCCTTTGGAATTGCCTCGTATTATAATACACACTCACATGTGATAAAAGAAAAAGCGGGCAACATATGGTGCGAGGGGCTGAAGGCATTTGAATGATTGCACCAAGGGCCACTTTTAGCTCATTTTATACATGGCCAACATTTTTTTTTTAAACTTTTTTTTTTTTGCAAAGTCATTTGCAACAGTGTATTTGTTTGCCCAGCATGATTGCAAACTTAATCCGCTCTTTTGATGTTAAATCAGAAAGTGACAGTGAAGTGGAGGGACCATAAATCAACAGGTTACGACGGGGTCTCTCTGGCTCAGAATGTCACGTCAACCAGCACATATTGAGGCAATTCTATAAATTGGGTTATCTTGGGAAGGGGAAAAGTCAGCCAGAAGAAGAGAGATGGGGGGGAGGGGGGAAGAGCATAGCAAGCTCAAAGCAGCTTGAAATTCCTGATTGGAATCAGGATGCTCAGCTTACGTGATGGGCTGTCCCCACAGCTTCATCTGCCTGGAGACCACTTGTCTGTGGGTCAGTGGCCCACAATAGCAGCCTAGTAGGACTGCCTTGCCTTGATTACAGAAGGAAATGTCTTTTCCCAGTAAAATCTCTTTCTTTCCATAGCAGAATCTTTATTTGCTCTCTCAACCCAAGACTCCTAAACATTGTCTTATTTTTTATTAAACAACTAGTAGCCCTGCACATGAATCCGTGTGCCAGTAGCTCTCTGTGGGGCCTGGCTGCCTCACACCCACTGCCCAGAGGCTCTCCTCAGCCCAGAGGCCCATCTGCAACTGGGCACAGAACCCTTGCCTCGTCACCGTGGTGACTGGGGGACTCCAGCGGGGCTGGGAGGACTGGGTGCCACCATCTTGTGGCTATGGGCGCTGCCATCTTTGTGACAGAGTGATGGTTAATTTGCATATTACCCTTTTATTAGATAGGATTGCTTAGGTGAAAAAGGTGAAGGGATTGAGAAGTACGGATTGGTAGTTACCAAGTAGTCTCAGGGATGTAAAGACCAACATAGGAAATATAGTCAATAGTGTTGTAACACCTATGCATGGTGCCAGGTGGGAACTCAAAATATTGGAGGAACTGTTTTGTGAAAGTATGATTGTCTAATCACTGTGCTATACCCCTGAAACTAATACAAAATACTATTGAATGTCAACTGTGATTGAAAAATAAAAATAAAAAATGTAAGAAAATAATAAATTTTAGCCAAAACTGGTTTGGCTCAATGGATAGAGCGTCGGCTTGGGGACTGAAGGGTCCTGGGTTCGATTCCGGTCAAGGGCATGTACCTTGGTTGTGAGCATATCCCCAGTAGGGGGTGTGCAAGGGGCAGCTGATCGATGACTCTCTCTCATCGATGTTTCTAACTCTATCTCTCTCCCTTCTTATCTGTACAAAATCAATAAAATATATTTAAATAATAATAATAATAATAAATTTTAAAAAACACTTACACAGAACTTATTCCATGACAGGCATTGTTCCAAGGGCTTGCAAGTATATTAACTCTCATAATATAAACATTGTAATACTCAAAGCAGTCCTATGACATGGGCATCATTTTTTTAATTGTTATTTTTTTAATGTATTTATATTAATTTCAGAGAGAAAGGGAAAAAGAGATAGGAACATCAAATGATGAGAAAGAATTATTAATTGGCTGCCTCCTGCACACCTCACACCCAGGGATGGAGCCTGCACTTCAGGCATGAGTCCTGACTAGGAATCGAACTGTGACCTCCTGGTTCACAGATTGATGCTCAACCACTGAGCCACACCAGCCAGGCCCATAATTATTACTCTCATTTGCTGATGACAAAACTGAGGCCCAGAAGTAACTTGCCCAGGGACACAGAACCAGTAGAGGGTAGTTCTTGGACTCAAATCCATTTCTTGAATCATTCATTGGAAATAAAGAAAAGAGACACATGGTTATCTCAGGTAAAAGGGGTCACATAATACACATGGCCTCTTGGAATAAACCGGGGAGCTGAAAGCCTCCAGTCAGCATGAGGGACTAGAACTCTCCCTGCCTCTCTCAGTCATGGTTGTGTCTGCCAGAACCTCCCCGTCTCTCTGCATGTCTCCACGTCTCCAGCTTGCTTTTGGTCTCCCATGGTTCCTACCCTTCCTCACAGATCCTTGTGCTTTAAGCTGTACTGCAGCATACTCCTGCTCCCTCTCTCTGCTTTTGCCTCCAGTTTCTCAAAAAAACATGGCTGGCGACTCTGTTAGGCCAAACCACAGCAGTTCCCTGGACAGCCTAGCATTGCCTTCCCTTGAGTCAAGACCATTCCTGCCACTCTACTAATTCCATGAGCGTGACAGTCTCCAGAGCGGGCTTCCAAGAGTTCCCTCACCGCCACATGTATGTGCTTTAAGAAAGGAGTCCGTTTCCCTGCCCTGGAGTCTGGGCTGGCCTGTGGTTTGCTTTGGTCAGTGGTTTGTGGCGGAAGGGACTGTCTGGTGCTTCTGAGACCAGATCTTAATGTTACTGACAGCTCCTGTCTCCTTCCTCTGGAAGTAGCTACCATGTTAGGAGTCGTCTGACCACCTCAGTTAGAAGGAAGCCCAAGCTCTTACACCATGTGACGAGGAAGTGAGAGAGAGAAAGAGAGAGAGACACACAGACAGACAGGCCAACTGACCTGGTGGATAGCATGGAGGTCCCAGACTTATAAGCACAACTTTCTTGGACGTTCTGGCTCAGCCTAGCTCAGTTGATACTACCAAACGAATGATGTTAGCTGACACACGTGGACCAAAAGGATCATCCATCTGAGCCCTGAACATACTTCTGACTCACCACATCACAACGGAGCTCCTTCGTTGGGACCAATGAGGGACACAGGATTACCGTTAGCTGTGCCCATGCATCCAGCCAGGCCACCGGGGGCTAGGGAGCAGGGTCATGTGGCTTTAGGACTATAGTCCTATCAGTGAGAGGGAGGGAGGAAGCATCATACAGAGAAAAGGGCAGGAGTGTGGAAGTCAGGTTTAAATCTCAGATAAGTGACCTTGTGGAAGTTATATCAACCCTCTTAGCAACACTCTTTCCCCCAAAAGACTGGCTCAGAGGGCTGGGGTGAGGCCAGGATGGCGAAAGGAGAGAAAGGTAGGTTCTGTTGTAGCCAGTGGTCACTACTCCTCCCTGGCTTCATTGGCAGGCATCTCCTAGACATCCATTGGGCTCTCTGGCTATTACCTTTTCACTATTTCATCTTATGAAAAATGTTATTAGAAACAAACTAGCCTGTCCTAGCTCGTTTGGCTCAGTGGATAGAGCATTGGCCTGTGGGCATTCGTCCTGGGGTTCGATTCCAGTCAAGGGCATGTACCTCAGTTGCAGGCTCAATTCCTGGCCCTGGTTGGGGTGCACGCAGGAGGCAACCAACCAATGTGTCTTTCTCATATCGATGTTTCTCTCTCTGTCTCTCCCTCTCCCTTCCTCTCTCTCTAAAAACCCGAACCCAGTCTGATGGCCCCAGAGAGTAGGAAACTGCCTTCCAGGGTTTTCCTGCTGTCTCTATCCCCAACATCTGCTTCAAACACTCATTGACCCCCAGCAAGGTGGGGGGCCTGTGCTAGTGGCCCAGGTACAAAGACGGCAACCTCCAAGCTTGGAATCGAGGAGGCTGATGGGGGAGGCAGATGGACACAAACACCAGCAGTGGTGTATGGCAGCCCACGAAGAAGCCCAAAGAACTGGAAAAACACCAGTTCCAGAACTGGGATGAGACATGGGGGTGAGTGCAGAGACACTCTTGGAGGGAGAAGAATGGACTAGACAAGGAGCAAGACTCAGATTTGTCTGGTGAGAAGAGGGGGCTTCAGAACCCCAAGGACAAATCTGGTAAATATATATATATAAATTATTTGAAGCTACTCAAAATGAAAACAGAGTTAGGTTTAGATTGATTGAATCACATGGATAAAATTCCCCCAAATAATCGGAAACTTTCAAAGTTAGTTGCATGAAGAGCTTGATTAAGCAGAAGAGTCTATTAACTGTGGCAGTGAGAAGACAGTCACAGAGAAGGAGAAAATCAGGGCCCCGCACACAGCAAAGGAGTTGCCAACAGATGGCAAGAGCTGATGCAGCACAAGGTGGTCTGGACATGTCTCCTCAGTCCTTGGTCCCCATCCCACCTGACTTTGGGTCGTGGCGGTGGCCGCTGGCAGGCACGCTGCTGGTCTCCCCATTGCTCACCATGCAGTGTCTCTGCACCTGGTTTGCTGAGGGAGGGGCGGTTCTCTCAGAGCCCAAGCTCACTAAATGCACTTGTACAGGTACCACCCAAAAGTCCAGGGTTAATGTGCTTGTGACAACCCTCAGCTAAGGAAAGATGGTGCCCAGCTGGCCAGTGTGGCTCAGTGGCTGAGCATCAACCTATGAATCAGGAGGTCATGGTTGGATTCCCGGTCAGGGCACACGCTTGGGCTGTGGGCTCAATCCCCAGTAATAGGCGTGCAGAAGGCAGCCGATCAATGCTTCTCATCATTGATGTTTCTATATCTTTCCCTCTCCCTTTATCTCTGATCAATAATAATCAATAAATGAGAGATGGCAGTTAGTGGATAAACGTGGCAATTTTTAGGTATGTGCATGGTTACTAGCACATAGGACTCCTTGGTAGGATTGAGCCCATTGTCCACAGCTGTGACCCACTCATTAACACACCCTTTATTAGCCCCACTTTCCCCCTCTCCCTACTCCGTCACTCACCCCTGCTTCCTGCGATCGCCTCTCAAATTAAAAACCTGCATCTAAGTCCTTATCTCAGGCGCTCATCTCAGGGACTAAGACCTAGAGAGAGCTGGAAATGAGGGAAGAAAAGATGAGGTGTCAATGAAGATTGCACACTTTGCGTGAAAGGCGAGAGGCTGATTGAAGCCAGAAAGGTCTTTACAAAGGCAGACCTCCTGCATCCCACATTGCCCCGTGGCTGACCTTGTCTAGAGACCACCTCCCGCTATATCCAGAAGAACTGAGCAACCATTGGCTGAAATCTGAACACGCCAGTCAGGGCATGCTTCAAGAAAGCCTCTTTGTAATAGAGGATGCAAGAAGTCACTATTGATACACCCAACATGGATGGATCTCCGGGGTATGCTGAGTGATAAAACCAAGTGACAACCTTAGAGTGAGGGCAAACAGATCAGCAGTTGCCAGGAGCTGGGGTTGGAGGAAGAGTACGACTATTAAGGTGTAACATGAGGGTTGTTTTTTTGTTGTTGTTGTTGTTTTTGTGCTGATAGAACAATTCTGTATCCTGATTGTGATTACTTGAATCTACACATGTGATCACATTTCATAGAAATACAAACAGGAGAATGCTTTAATAGTATTGTATCTGTTAATTTCCTGGTCTTGACAACTGCTCTCTTTATGTAAGATATTATCATTGGGGGAAGCTGAGTGAAGGATACACAGGAAATCTACTATTTTTCCAATTTCTCAGTTTTAAACTATATCAGAATAAAAAGTTATCAAACTGGAAAACATTTTAAAAGACCAAATGCCAAAAGCTAGGGGGGAGAGAGGGAGGGAGGGAAAGAGGGAGGAAGGGAGGGAGGGAGGGAGGGGGAAGAAGGGAGGGAGATAGAAAAAGGAAGGGAGAGAGAGAAGAGGGAGAGAGGAGAGAGAGAGAGAGAGAGAGAGAGAGAGAGAGAGAGAGAGAGAGAGAGAGAGAGAGAGAGAGAGAGAGGAGAGAGAAAGAGAGAGAGAGAGAATGTTTTGTCCATATTACTGGCATCCAGGGATGAACTAATGAGGTAATCCATGTCAAGGGCCTGCTCCAGTCTGTTCAGAACAAACATCATCAGTTATTATTATTGACAAAGATAGTATGATTGTTATTCCAGCCACCTAATAAGCCAATAGGCTAAGAATTTAGTGAAGGCATTTATTGTTCTGCTTAAGATAAGGGACTGAAGTATTATCTGAACATTTTCTTTATCCTGATTCCCCTTGGCCCCAGCTGCTAAAGAGAATTTCAGCTTGGCTGAACGTGATTCAAACTGAAGTTGGGAAACGGGGAGGGGGCTGGTATCAGTGACCAGGAAAGCAGTCTTTGATCGGGGCATCATCCAGTGAACTTTATGCAGCAATGGCATTGAACCTGATCCTGATGAAAAGAAGATCTGCCTGCCATATGTATGGCTTCCACACAGAAGGCTCTGGGTCTGAAATGTAGGTGCACGCATGCGTGTCTGAGAGTCCCAGGGCATAAGCAACCATTTGACTAAAAGCCATATGATGGGCTGGAGAGCTGGGGCCAGGTGGTGAGGAAAAGGCTGCAGCCACATGAAGGGAGAATCAGTCACTGGAGCAGATGTTAGAAACCAAAAGTAGGCTATTGGAAGGAAAGCAGAATTCCTAGAGAGCTTGCAAAGTTTAAATCTTTTCATGCAAGCAATTAAGCAGACCATCAATTGGGGAATGTTTAACAATGTTTTAAAAATTATTTTAGGGTCCTAAGTGTTTAAAGAAACCTTGAATGTTAAAGCTGTCAATTTTTAACTTTAAAACTCCTCAAAGGCATACATTCCATGACCATCTCCCTCAGGCCATTTATCTTTTAACAGATGAAGGGCTGAAAGTTCACAAGTCATGAGAACAGGGAAGAGAGAGAATCCACAATGAAAACATGAACAGAGGGCAGGAATAATGTTTGCCTGGCTTCAAAATGGAAACCTTTCAACCCAGGTTACAATAGCACCAGTAGGAATTTACTATGAACAGAGAGCTTGCCAAGACAGAAAATCAAGGCCATGCCAAGAGGTAGCTATAATATTTCTAGCAAACAGTAGAATTGTACTTTGTGCCTCCATTAAGGACACAGTCATCTGATTTGCATTGGCCAATAGAACATGAGCCAATGAGGGGGTCATAGGCAGAAGCTTAAGAGCCATAGATGGCTCTGTTCCTTGGCCACAGTGACCAGCAAATTACAGTTGGTCCGTGTCCTTTAGGCTGGGGTCCTTGTTTCTAGCATTCACTTCTCCACCACCAGGCCCCGGGTTTTCCTGGCCAGACCCTGGCTAGGTAGACACTGGATTAATTGAATAGCTTTATCGAATTAATTGGACAGCTAAAGCCGGGGTTAGACAGTAGTCCTCACTTAACAACATCAGTAGGTTCTTGGAAGCTGCGACATAAAGAGAAACAGCTGATGAAATCAAGTAGATCATAGACTGATACCAACAAGAGGTAAATTCCTACAGCATAGCTCTGGTCACAAAATACCACCAAATGTCTAAATAAAGACCCCAAACACTCCTAATATGAAACATTGGAGTAAATCTGAGCTACACATACATTTGAGAAAGATGAATAAACACAAGCAAGAGGATGATTTCCCAACCTGCTGATTCCAGTTCAAGGTTAAGGTGGCTGGAGCCCATCCCAGCAGCTCAGAGGGCCAGCAGGACCCACCTGGACAGGTCACCCTTCCAACCCAGGGTCACCCAGATCTCACCTGCACCCACAAAGACTGGGATAGTGTAGACACAACAGGTCACCTCGCAGGCACATCTTTGGGATGTGGGACGAAACCCAGGCAGACACGGGGAGACTGCAAACTATACACAGTGGCCCCTGCCTGAGAATTAACTTTTTTTTTTTCTCACCAACATTATAACAAAACGATGCTATTCAGGGACCTGCTATACATATTTTCAGCTTTACAGGCATCTGGTCTCTGTCACAACCACACAACTCTACCATTGCAGTGGGGAATAGCGGGGAAGTAGCCAAAGGAATGAATGGGTGTGGCTGTGTACCAATAAAACTCTATTTACAAAAACAGGTAGCAGCCAGATTTGACCTGCACACCGTAGTTTTCCAAGGACTCTAGTGTAACTTTGTCTTAAATTCTCTGTGTATCTCCTCCTGGTCCTAGACACTCTATTCAGACTCTGTCTCCCAACTACCTGCCAGAATAAAGGACCAGAAAAACCACCTGGCTCAAAGTTCAGCAGAGGCGGAAGGGCAGAAACTGCTATGGAAATAAATGGTTTGGGTAAAAGGAAGTGTGTTATACATTTATGAATATTTTTGTATTAATTTAAAATTCCCCATAATAAAATATGAAGGAGGAAAAAATCGCTAATATTTCATGGGAGGTTCTTGAAAGATGATTTCTTGGAATTAGCATAATTTAGGGCTTCATATTGGGCAAAATTCACATAAAAGAACATTATAGCTGGAATCACAGCCAGTATTTTATCTCAGAATAGCATACGCATTTTGTTTTAATGATTTCTCTAGTCCCTGGGAAACCATAAGGGCTCAGCTGGCCCCTTAATCTGCATGACATTTTTATGACAATTAAAATATCACCCCAAGGGGAGTCTTTCATTCTATTGTCAGACTTTATTGGGCTAGCATAAACTAACAACACAAACCAAAATTATATGGCTAATATTATATTTAAAACACCAGCTTCTTACATTTAAGGCTGTACCAAGAAAATACGCTGGCCTTTGGTGTGAACCAAACAAAAAGAATAAGGCAGATGATTAATGTCTGATTATCATTTTTCCCTAAGAGTTAAGTTTCTTTGTTTGGACCACAGTTAACAAGATTCATCCTCCCAAACATAATGAGAATTTTAACAGCAACTAAACGTCACCTCATGTCCTTTTGTCAGTCCCTTACAGTATAGTCATCCCCCTTTATTCTCGTAGGCTATGTTCCGACACCCCTAGTGTATGCCTAATAGTACCGGACCCTATCTGTACTGTATTTTTCCTAATCATACACACCTTTCACTTAAAGGAAACACTTTACAGCTTCTCTGTGGCTATTTGAACTGCCAGCATCACTACTCTTGCATTTTGGGGCCATTTGAACACAAGCACTCCAGCACCACAACAGTCGGCCTGATAACTGAGTCAGCTACAGAGTGACTGGCAGGTGGGGAGTGTCTGCAGTGTGAGATTCTGGACAAAGGGATGAGTCCCGGCCAGGGCAGATTTGGAGCAGTATAGTATGAGCTTTCATCATATTTCATCACTATTGTTATTCCTAAAAAAAAAAAAAATTGGAGAATTGCTAGCTCTTTTTCTTTCTCTGGAACCACTATATTTTTTTCCAAAAATTCACTACCCCCTTGACCTAGACCTAGAAGATCACATGTCCTTGTGTGGTCTAGTGTTAAATTTAGCTAAGCTGTACAACCAAGAGGCAAGCTTTCAAAATGAAATTTCCCAGACCCAATGAGTTTCAAGCATCAAGGACAGTGCTCAGAAATCTGCCTTTTTAAGAAGCACCCCCACCCATGCAGCTCTTAAGCAAATGGCCTGGGGGTATCCATCCAGCTAGTTTGGTTGTCACCACATAACACTTATAATCAATGTCAAGATTGGTTTCCTCAGTCATAATCCCTAGGTGTTTCTCATGCCTCTATACGATATCTAAACATCACCTTTTCAGAAGACAAACCCAAGAAATACAAGAAAAGACACAAGAAATGCACCAAAAAAAGTTTTTGTAATGAACTGCTTTCTACGTTATAATCTTCAAGCTGACCTCACATGTCCTTGGCATCTATATTTTCAGATGGAAGGCAGACTTCAGAGTATATATAAACTGGAAGGGGAAAAAAGCCAAACAGCAGAGCTTTCCAGAATGTCCCTGAGGTCAAAGATGGTGGCCACTGACTTTACAAGGTTCACATTGGATTATTCCTCTTGAACACCAACCTTTTTCTAGCTATTCCTTCAGCAAAAATGCCACCTCTGGGTCCTGACTTTTCAAGTAATGTCAGTTTTCATTTTGCTTTTCATAAAGCCATATGTCCCTGAGCAGACAGACTGGCAACAGAAATCATATCCCCAATGTGCATCAGACAGGGCATCGCTAAAAGCTTGTGCACATGGCCACCAGCAGATTCCTAGCAAATACCGGGAGGAGCCCACGAGCACCAAGCCAGCTAGGTACCATTGGGAGTCAGGTATAATGACAAATCAAGCCATAGTCCTCTTTTTAGTCCGCCTATCCCCTAATAGTCATTTTTCCTCTTCACTCTGTCTTCGCAATGTGTAAGGGTGGTCTTGATTAGTGTTGACCTTAGCCAAATAACAGCAGCCACTGCACTACCCTTTAAGGAGAATTTCCCTTTTTCCGTGAACTGATTTTTACAACCACCCTAAAAAAGTAATCATTGTACTGCCCCCTTTTAACGAGTGAGGAAAGTGAGGTTAGTAAAGTCTAAGTGGCTTGTCCAAGGGCAGGGAGCGATGGGTGAGGGGCCAGTACTCTCCCAGGATGTAAAGCTCTTGGCACAGCCCACCTCCTTCCACTTGGCCATGTTGTAAAAGGGTGAAGTTGGCAACCTTGACTTGCCTTCCTCTCCATTGGCCCGGTTTCAAGAGTTAACCATTCTAAAGTATTTGTACTAAATTGGAGTGGGGGGTGGTTCTTGGAGACCATAAAATTTAAGGACCCCATTGAATTTTAATGAGAAAGGGAGGAAGGGGTGGGGGAAGGAAGAGAGAAGGAGGAAAGAAAAGAATCTGTTGCTGATGGTGACAGACCAACCAGAGATAACTCTAGCAGTTGAGCCACCCACATTGGAGCACTCCTGATTTTAAATGGTCATTTCCAACTTGAAGAAATTTGCTCTGATGACTTCAACCGAAGCGAAGCTTATATGCCAAGTTCAGAACCCCTATTTCACTCCCAGCCCACTAACGATTGTCAGGGTTTCTTCTTATTAAAACAGTGTTTCATAAAGGAAAAATTATGTGTGTATGAATATATATATATATATGTGTGTGTGTGTGTATATATATATATACATATATATATATATATGTATATATATATATATATATATATATATATATATATATATATTCTGAATACACATAGAGCTTGGTACCTTGAGCAAATAAATAACTTACATTTTCCTCATAAGGAATTAATATGGTTGACTCACACTATCATAATTTTCTTTGTCATGTTGTTAAAACCTGATAATGTTTGTACAGTCAATGCCCTGTTTTCACTGATGGCTAGCTAGCACAGTGGAATGCTCTCCTCATCAAAAAGAGGTATGTGACGTGGGTGTTTATTGGATTGGGAGGAAGGAGATTCAATCCTGGTTCCAACTCAGCTGCAAACCTTTGGTAACTCACCCACACTCCCTGGGCCTCCATCTACTCTTCTGTAAAATGGGTTGGGAGATCCTCCCTCCTTGAAGTCTGGTGCTTGAACCAACAGCATCAGCATCACCTGAAAACATTCTAGGAACGCAGAATCTCAGGCCCCACCTCAGACCTGCTGTCTTAGTATCTGGTTTTAATCAAGACCCCTGTGATTTGAATGTACACCCAAGTTGGTGAGGCCCTTGGGTAGATGGCTTCTGTGAGTAGGAGGGTACCTCACCTGAGGCTCTCTGAATGGCCTGGATTCTTGGCACTGGCTGAACATTAGAATCCTCTGGGGAGCTTTTAAAATTCTGATGCCCAGACCAGTTAGATCCAAATCTCTGGCAGGGCCAACCAAGCACGAATGCTGCTTAAACCTCCCCAGGTGATTCCAATAGGCAAGCTTGTTCGAAAGCCTTGGCCTATTTCTTCCCTTCTTGAGTGCCCTGAAGCTCATTGTCTCATGTGTTATTTACTCTACTGTGCATGCTTTTCCCAGTCTCCAGGAGTGATCCCTCCTGTTCTGACCGCTCTGTTTGGCACAATTGCAGGGAGATGACAATGAAAGCTGTCAGCCACCAAGCCCAGGAATTTGGCATCCACTTTGGGTATCTGGGATTTTGGTTAGGGTAAGCCAACCAATTTTGCTGCAAAACCACTAAGAATGAAACCAGCACCAATAACAACACCTGTTTATTAAACGCCTCTGGGTTATGAGCACTATAGAATACCAATAAGTGGAATGACCGTGCATCCCCACTTATTTCTCTACACACTCTTTCTTGAGCACTGAGAAGAGAAGATCAGAAGAGAAAGGAGGGTGGGAGGGGAGGTAGGAGGGAAGAGTGGAGGGGGCGGGAAGAGAAAGAAAATCCAAATCTGATCACCTTGAAAGCCATTCATGCAGTTGCCTGGTAAAGATCATTGATGTACAGGTCCTGAGATGGGCAACAGGACCTCCCAGAGTAGTGTTTATAGTTGAATCTGTCAATGCCCCACACATCCTTCTTTCGTGTTCCTGAGGTCCTGGGTTAATGGACTCCATCATGGATTGCTACATACAGACCAGGGTGTGGAAAGCAGAGCAATGGCCCCCAAAAATATCCATATCTTAGTCCCTAAAACCTGAGATTGTTACCTTAGATGGCAAAAAGCACTTTGCAGATGTGATATAGTTAAGGGCCTTGAGATGAGACGATTATCTAGGATTATATGGACCCAATATAATCACAAGGGTCCTTACAACAGGAAAGCAGGAGACTCTGAGTCAGAGCGAGAGCGAGAGTGAGAGAGAGAGATGTGATGTTGGGAACAGAGTTCAGAGTGATGCCATTGCTTTCTGTAAGGTAGCCAATGAGCCAAGAAAGTAGAGAAAGTAAGGGATTCTTCTCTGAGCTCCCAGAAGGAACCAAAACTGCTAACCTTGATTTTAGTCCCATTTATACCCATTTTCAGACTTCTAACCTCCAGAACTATAAGATCGTGTATTTATATTGTTTCATGCCACTAAGTGTGTGGCTGTTACAGCAGCTGTAGGAAACTAATACAGCAAGAATAAAAGCAGCAGCTTTCCTATCTTAGCCAAGATTCTCCAGCCCTCAGGGAGCAAAACCAGGTTCCGGCCGCTGTGACAGAGTCCTGTGTTAGGAACATGTCACTCGCTGGGATGTGCTGCAGGTGACACTCAGTCTACTGTACCTGGAGAGGCTCTTCCTAAGAGAACCCTCACCACCAACCACTTCTCTATTTCTATAAGTAACAACTGCCACTGTCAAAAGAAGACAGGCTTCCCAATTTGTCTGAACATTTTCAATATTTTTTTAAATGGGGTATCATTTTGACACAGAATGCTCTCTGATAGATTTACATAATCCATACCACCAAGGAAACTTTCCATTTTAATAAGTTGTTGCAACAATTAGTTCATCTGTACAATTAGAAGAATTCATGTTGCCTTCTATGTGAGTACAATTACATAGCTATTCCATCATATGTAACATCCAATGTAACATCATATGGATGCTCATCAAGATCATTCTAAGCATCCCAGTGATCCTGTCAACTACTATGTCATTTTCCCAACTCCAAGCAGCTTTCCCATTCTCCACATTAACTGGATGGCCTGCAATTTAATTCAGGTGCGACACTAATTACCCAGAGTTAGCAAAGTCCCCACAGGTTAAGGCTCAGTCCCACAAAACTGCTCTTACTTCAGATGCCAGCCCAAATGGGGTCCCCAGGCTACTGACACTTCTACCTGGCCAACTACAAATTTGGGGGTCCCCACAACCTGTCCCTCTCAGGTTGAATAATTCACTAGAATGGCTCACAGAACACAAGAAAGCACTATACTTACAATTATACTTTGCTAGTAGCCCATCCATGATATTGCGTGCAGTAGGCCACCCACGCCCACAGGAGTTGGGAGGGATCGATTACACAGGCGGGGGCCTGCCATCTCCTCTCTGGGCCTGTCTTTGGCTGCAGAGGCTGCAGGCCGGCCCCCCAGTCCCCCAGAGGCCCCGGCCACTCCGCACCCACTGCCCAAAGGCCCTCTGCAGGACAGGGCAGAACAGTTGCCTCATCGCTGCGGCGACAAAACAAGTATTCTGCCAGGCCATTCACACTGCTCGCTCTCAGTGGCTGCACCGCCCCCTACCCCCGCCTAAAGACTGGGGGACTCCAGTTGGGCTAAGGGGACTGGGCACCACCATCTTGTGGCTATGGGTGCTACCATCTTTGTGATGGAGTGATGGTTACTTTGCATATTACCCTTTTATTAGATAGGCTTATAAAATGCAAATGGACAGCCAGATGAAGAAGTATGTAGGGTAAGGTCCAGAAGGACCCTGAGCACAGTACCTCTGTCCCCATGGAGTTGGGTTGTGCCACCCTCCTGGTACATTAATAAGTCCACCAACCAGAAAGCTCCCCCAAACCTCATCATAGAGGGTTTGGGGAGCGGGGAGCTAGGAACTATGGATGAAGACCAAATCTATATTTTTCTTATAAATCATGATATCACAATATCCTACAGAGAGAATTTCCGATGGTGAATGGCTATGGCCAGCTCAGCTTTGGGAGAGCCTGGCTGGATGACTTTTACTATTTTGAGAAATAGCCATCTGTGTCAGGCTACCTATGGCTTATCGTGAGTAAAGGGCACCCAGCACAGCATATATGTCAAGTCCGTGCCTTGAGGAAGACATCAGTCTCCACAGCTTTTGGCAGAAAGTGTTACTATTTCTTTCATTCCATTCATTTCAGAATGGACCGTTCATTAGACATGGTCAGAGACCAACAGATGCCAACACGTGTAATTTGACAGCTGTGCATACCAGGAACTGGAAGGTGCTATTTCCCATAAGTAACATAATGGGTCTTTAGTCCCTGACAGGTGAAAACCTATTACTCAGAATTTATGAATTGATAATTCTATTTATCACAAGGATACAATGACTCATTATTTTCCCTCCTGGAAGGAAAGCCAGTTGTTCCTTTCTTGTGGTTTCCACTGAACATGCTTTTGATTGCAAGGTCAACTGAAGAAGAACTGTTGCCCCTTTTTATCATCTCCAGGTGTGCCTCGCTTTATTCAATAGGTAGAGCCCAGGAAAACGATGACTGCATTCAATCTCTGAATGAGTCATTTTAAACCCACAGTGAGGACAAACAACTTGAATGAGACTTGTCTACTTCATTGCTAAGTCCCTGTTCTTTCACACGGGTCATAATAATGTTCTAGAGACAGTGCCCATTGCTTGCAGGCTGACTCAAACCCTTCTGTGAGGCAGAAGAATGAAAACAGAATAAGTGCATTCATTCATTCATTCATTCATTCACTTTTGATCTTACACAAAAATGAAGACTCTAGCACAAGAACATCTGACGAGTGACAGCCTAGCTTTTAGTTTTGCAAGCTTTTGAAATTTGATTTTCTATGACAGACACTGGGCAAATAAAAGGGCAAAGGTTGGCAGAGCCTTCCAATTAACTGCGTATTAAAATTCCCTGTGTATACCCCTCAGCACTACACCAGTCTCCAGAGGACTTCGGGGCCTGGGACAAGACCCAGGGGGAAATGGAGTGCTTAGTACTGAAATATATTTCCGCAGGCACACTCGGGTTAAAATGAACTTCAAAGGCCCCTCAGGTCAGAGAAGCCAGAGCATAAATGTCAGGCTCCACGGAATATGGCGCTGTGATTCAAATGAAAGCAGTCCCCACAAGAGGAAAAGTCACCAAGGGCAGCCTTCAGCTATTTGATTGCAGAGGATTACCGTGCCTCTCCTCCCTGTGCAAGGCTGTGCGTCAACAAGGAAACAGACGCTGTGGCAGATTTCAAGAAACTCACAAAATAGCAACAGAAATGTATGCGCATGTGCAATGAGAACAAGTCTCTAATTAGGAGCTAAAAAGCCTGGAGGGTCGTGGGAGGGCTTCACAGTGGTGAGCATCCAAATCTTTTTTAAAAATATTCATATCCTTTAAAAATTAAATAATAAGGTCTGTGTGCATGTTTGTAGATAGACATACACACCCCTAAAGCTGGGAATTACAAAACCCTTGGAGAAATTTGACTTCAGACCCTTGGCTGTAATTCTGCAGCCAAGTTTGGTCACATAATGTACCCACTTTTCCGTCTGTGTTTACATCCTTTCCGGTTTTAAGTTCTGGAGGAGAAAACCAAGCTGAAGGGAACTGTGAAGTTCACGGACATGTCATAACATGGCATTCATAACATGGCAGTAAAGGATAGCTTTCTCTTTTAAAGGTGCCCACCTTCAACATGCTAATGAAGTGTAGCTTCTTCTTTTAAAGGCACCTACCTTTTTAACTTGCTAATGAAGTGCAGCTTTCTCTGTTCAAGGCACCTACCTTTTTAACTGGGACTGCAGATAGGATGCTAAGCGAGTAGCTTCTTCCAGCTGCATGAGCAGACAATTTCTTTTCTCCTGAAGTAGAATCCTGTAGGTAAGAGGACAGTCCATTGGTGGATTTCAAAGACAGCGAGTACATTTTCCTCACTAGAAATTCAAGTATAAATTCCCCGCAGTGATTTCAGTTCGAATGGCTGAATTCTTTCAACACGTCTAAGTCACAGGTGTCCAAGTATAGAGACTGCTCCTGTCTGGCTAGAAAATGCACCACCAGCGCCCTGACCAGTGCCTGATGCTCAGTAGATGGTGGGTAGGAGGGGGAGTGGATGGGGTGCTATCCTGAGTATAACACCCTGGGTTTTCTGGTCAAACAAAGTAAAGGTTCTAATCAGCTCTTTAGATAGTCGTACCTGGAAGTTATAACACAACCCTACAGCATGTTCTTTGGAGTTTGTGGTAAATATGTATTTAACTTAAATTAAAATGGATACAGTTCTCTTTCCATAGCATGGTCCATGTAGTCTCAGCTAATCCTGTTATTATCTTCACTAAGACCCAAGTTAAGGAATGTCTCTGGCTATGTTATAAATGGATATATGAGTTGAAATCAGGATAACTATACCCAGAATCCATTTCACAACAGCTTTGCTAGTGTCAGGTTGTCTCTGCTATTATTTGTTCCTGGAGGTCATCACACTGTCTATAGTGAGTGTTAGATCATTTCTCAAAAACAGGACACTGAGAAAGAAGAGTGCCTCAAATGCGACTTGATTTATCTCTATCCTCAGATAGTGGTTTCTGACCTAATAATAAGAAATTTCTTTCTCTTCCTATTGAGTGGCAACTGAATTCCCTTTTGCAACACACAGTGATGCTCTTATTGATTTACTGCAATGTTGAGATGCATCAAAGCTTTCTTCATTTAGCCACATCCTTTGACCTTTGGGTGAAATATTAGGAGTAAGGCACTTCCTTGTTCTCTCAAAGGACGAGGTTCACTCTACACCCAGCATTAACTTAGTCAATAAACCTTTAAAGCCTGCACGGCACTGAGGACTGTTCTATGCCCAGGCAATGTTTGATCACTCCCCTGAAAAGAGCTCATAGCCTAAGATAGGGAACAGAGAGTTAAGTGAATAATTACTTTCATCCAACAAACTTCTGTTACAGAAATGTTTGCCAAGGCTCAAGTATAAGCATGAGGAAGTGGCCACAGCAAGCTCCTGAGAATAACAGCTTTTCCCAAACCTCTTTGCAAACCAGGTTTCTACCTTCATGACTTATAACACAGCAATGAACAATCCCACGGGAAGCTACAAATTTAGCCCAGTACTTAAAGAGCAAGTGTCAAAAGACAGTTGGTGGGAATGTAGACTGGTGCAGCCACCATGAAAAACAGTATGCAGGTTCCTCAAAAACCTAAAAATGGAACTGCCTTATGACCCAGTAATCCCACTTCTGGGAATATGTCTGAAGAAACCCAAAACACTAATTTGAAAGAATAAATGCACCCCTGTGTTCATTGCAGTGTTATTTACAACAGCCAAGCTATGGAAGCAACACAAGTGTCCATCAATAGGCTAATGGATAAAGAAGAGGTAGTGCTTATATATTGTACAATGGAATATTACTTAGCCATAAAAAGAATTAAATTTTAACCATTTGTAACAACATGGATGGACCTAGAGGGTGCTATGCTAAGTGAAATAAGTCAGCGAAAGACAAATACCACAGGATTTCACTTATATGTGGAATCTAAAGAACAAAATAAAGTAGAAACAGACTCATAGACTGATGGTTGCCAGAGGGGAGGGGGTTTGGGGGTTTGGCTGGGTGAAAAAGGTGAAGGGATTAAGAAGTACAAATGGGCCGGGACCGGTTTGGCTCAGTGGATAGAGCGTCGGCCTGCGGACTGAAAGGTCCCGGGTTCGATTCCGGGCAAGGGCATGTACCTCGTTGCAGGCACATCCCCAGTAGGGGGTGTGCAAGAGGCAGCTGATCGATGATTCTCTCTCATCGATGTTTCTAACTCTCTATCCCTCTCTCTTCCTCTCTGTAAAAAATCAATAAAATATATTTGTTTTAAAAAGAACTATTTAAAAAGAAGTACAAATGATAGTCACAGAATAGTCACAGAGATGTAAATACAGCATCGGGCATATAGTCAATAATCTTACCTAATAATAGAGAAACATGTAAATTGACCATACCTCCGCTACATCCACAGCCAATCAGAGTGAGTATGCAAATAAACCCAACAAAGATGGCAGTTAATTTGCATACATACCTGGGTCCTGAGAACCTCCTAGGCACCCAGTTCACTCTCAGCCCGCTATCGGAGGGGCCGAGCCTGCAATTGGAGGGGAAGGACAGGGAGGGGGGGGTGGGCACTTCCCAAGCCTAAAGCCTGTGACTTGGGTAGGAGCGAGCCTGCAGCCAAATACAGACCATCTGGAAGTCAGCGCTGGGTTGCCCAGTTGCAGCCTGATGACCCAACACTGACTTCTCAGGTGGCTGAGACCCAGAAAGTGAGTCAGGGTCTGATTTGCTGCCTCAGTGGAAGCTGTTGATCAGTGTATCTACCTCTCTCTTTTTCTCCCTCTTTCTGATCTTCACCAATAGCCAGGCTTTTCTTTCTCTCTGGGCCTCCTAAGCCCGGTCTCTTTGATCAGGCCTAGAGATAGGCCTGGAGATGCTGATTGACATAGGAACCAACCAATCAAAACCAAAGGTGGGTGCTATGAAGAGCCAATGGCTTCCTAGGAGACAGAGCTTCTGATGCTGACTGGCCTAGGAACTGACCAATGAGAAACAAAGATGGGTGCTGTGGGGAGCCAATGGCTGCCTAGGAGTCAAAGTTTTTGACACTGACTGGCATTGAAACTGACCGATGAAAACCAATCTGGCTGCTATAGGGAGCGAATGGCTCTCTAGGAGGCAGAGCTTTTGACACTGACTGGCATAGGAACTAAACAATGTGAGCCAAATCTGGGTGCTGTGGGGAACCAATGGCTGCCTAGGAGATGGAGCTTTTGACCCTGGCATAGGAACTGACCAATCAGAACTGAATTGGCCAGCAGAGGAGGGCAATTGGAGGCAACATCAGGCCTACAGGAGAGGGGAGTTAGGGGTGATCAGGCTGGTAGGCAGAAGTAGTTAGGAGCAATCAGGCAAGCAGGCAGGTGAGCAGTTAGAAGCCAGTAGTCCCAAATTGTGAGAGGGATATCTGACGGCTAGTTTAGGCCTGATCCCTGGGATCAGGCCTAAAATGGCAGTCGGACATCCCACAAGGGGTCTCCAATTGGAGAGGGTACAGGCTGAGTTGAGGGAATCCTCCCCCCCATGCACGAATTTTGTGCACTGGGCCTCTAGTATTGTAATAATTATGTATGATACCAGGTGGGTACTGGAAATATAGAGAGGAACACTGTATAAAGTATATAATAGTCTAACAACTGTGCTGTATACCTGAAACTAATACAAAAAAATTAATACAAAGTAATATTGAATGTTAACTATAATTGAAAAATAAAATTTTAAAATAATAAAATGAAAACACACAAAAGAAAAAAACCTGATATTATACACTTAAGAATGTCAGGTACTAGAATTCATAGATATAGGCTATAAGTTAGCTATACCCACTCACAGCTTAGGATTCTCTCCTCCCTCACTTTATCTTTGAAGGTCTCTTATCCCCTGAGTGAACATCCATTACTTCTTCCTCTGCCCATGCCATGTGCCAGCTGAGTTCTCCAGGAAGCAGGCACTGAGATGGAGAATAGCCCCTGAGGAAGCAGGATTGGGCAGAGGAAGCTGCCAGACTTTGATATTGACCTGACAATCTTTCCATCAACCCACAAGATTGCCCCGAGAGGGTCCTGCATTGGGAAAACTGGGGCTTTTGTAGCATTGCCTTGTTCAGTCCTTGGCCACAGACTGCCCTGTGAAAAGCATGATCTTGGCTGTAAAACTGAAGCAGTTGGCCAAACACAGTCCTTGCAACTCAGTGGCAAGCTCTTACTTGAAGATTGAAAGAGGATCTGAGTGGCACACAGCCAGTCACTTCTCCATTGGGAAAGAGTCCCAATTCCATGTAGTTCTAGCAGGGCAAGGAGTCAAAGTGTTGCTTTCCTGGTCACAGCGATGAGCACACGCCTCAAGGAGGGGCCATCAGAACCCTTTTGAGCATCATGCATAAGGTGGTGAGGGTCTCTTTCTCTGCAGTAATGATCTCTAAGGACCATATAAGCTTGTTGCTTCTTGGGGGCATCTTGTCACCATGGGGATAGCCTGTCTGAGGATCAGGCAGATGCAAACACAGTCAAGAGATGGAGCAAGAGCCCTAACCGGTGTGGCTCAGTGGATAGAGTGTTGGCCTGTGGACTCAAGGGTCCCAGGTTCGATTCTGGTCAAGGTCATGTACCTTGATTGCAGGCACATCCCCAGTAGGGGATGTGTAGGAGGCAGCTGATGGATGTTTCTTTCTCATTGATGTTTCTAACTCTCTATCCCTCTCCCTTCCTCTCTAAAAAATCAATAAAATATATATTTTTTAAAGAGATGGAGCAAGAGCGAGAGAGAAAAGGACATGCTAATAGTGAGTAAGACACCCTCATCAGCCAACTGGAATTCTCTTGGCCTTTGTTCTCACTCCATCCACTGCAACTGAGATCAGCTTCACGCAGGCTTTGACCAGTGTCACACAAAGACAACCTGACACTGTTTGCCACCAGGAAATTCTCTGAGCCTGCAATGAGTTCACTTTCTACCCTGAGGCTTCTCTCTTGTGGGACAGCCATGGAACCTTCCAGCACTCACGTGTGCAACTCAGAAGTGTGAAAAGAATTAACACCCTTAGGGGCATACTTGATGAATGGGGGACAGAGCCAATGAGTCAATGCTTCCCTTTTTGTCTCAGGAAGGACTGTCCTGAGATGCACTCCGTAAGGCTCTCCTGAAGAGCCCATAGCACTGAGCTCCAGTTTGCCAGGGTGCAGGCAGCTCATGTGTGCAGCTTTCACTTAGTCATCCCAGCCATTAGTTCTCCCACGTTCCCTTTCTAACACCGCAGCAACTCAACTGCCAGCACACAAGCCTTTGTCTCCAGTTCTTTTACCCAGTCCAAGACAGATAACACTATTTGAACACCTGGATCCACCTGTTCCTGAAGCTACTCCCTTGGACTCTCTAGTTTCTTGAGCCAATAAAGTTATGACTCTTTTTCTTTGGTGTGTGTGTGTGTGTGTGTGTGTGTGTGTGTTTAAACTAGTTTGAGTCTTTATGACTTGCAAGCAACCCCATTTTCTTTGTCGTTCCTCACCCCATTACATCACCACCACTTACACCTTCCCAACCCTCTTTACCCTCTCAGTCAGCTCCAGTAAGGTGATGCATCATGGATGGTTCCTCTCCATCCATTTCCTCCCACACACAACCAGTTACCAAATCAGAGTTGTGAACGTTGCAACCTATCAGAGTTGTGGGTCTAAAGTGTCTCCGTCAGACAGCGCATTGAATTTGAGATGCCTCGGGCACCTCCAGTTGTATCTGAACAGGAAGTTAGAATAGCCCGTCTGGATTTCCAGAGATAGGTCAAGGCCAGGATGGGGAAGAGATAGTCAAAACTGAGAGCCTGGATGAGCTTACACAGACAAGAAGGCCAAGGCTAGAGCCCTGTGAGCCCCATATTTATGGGTTGGAGGGGACATTGTTCATTTTTGCATGTCAAACAGGCCTAGAAGAAATAGCAGCAGCAAAATTTCAGATGTTTCAGAAGGTGAAGAATTCAGGAGGTCACAGAACCCTCGCTGAGTGCCCTTTTCCTCGTGTTGGGGCTCCATCTGTTTAGGCATCAGCAAAGGTCTGAATGACGGAGGCAGTGAGCCCCTTTAGCATCTGTAGCCATGTCTCTGAGCATCAAGTCTTCTGCTGGGATGCTTCTCCTGTCAGTGCCAATCAGATGACTAAAGACTACTGCCCTGGCCAGCTTGGCTCAATGGATAGAGCATCGGTTCACAGACTGAAGGGTCTTGGGTTTGATTTTCATCAAGGGCACATACATCAGTTGCAGGCTCGATCCCCACTCCTGATTAGGGCACGTGCAGGAGGCAACTAATCCATGTGTCTCTCTCACATCAGTGTTTCTTTCTGTCTCTTCCTCTCCCTCTACTCTCTAAAAATCAATGGAAAAATATCCTTGGGTGAGGGTTAGCAAAACAAACAAGACTGTTGACTGAGGCAGGAGCATGCTTTGGGAGGTCTGAGCCCAAATTCCTACCCTCTTTCCTAGGCTAAAATCTCTTGTTGGCGAGCTTCCATTTCCCATTTTTCCATTAAGAACCTCCCTACTTTCTGCTGCTTGTTGATCTCTTCCCTGGCCGAGCAGCAGGCCTGCGATTTACTTCGTTCTGAATGTGTGCACAGTGAAAGACTCAGGAAAGGTCCCCAGGCTATGCAATCATGTCTGAACTTCACCTGGAGGGATGTGAAAGGGAACGGGAAAGAGCTACCACCGCCCAAATCTGATGGAACTGGGCTCAGAAAGTGGGAAGTGCGTCGGAAGCAGGATACAGTGTAAGGTCAGCTGAGTGAAATGGGAGGTGACAGCTGATTTCTGAGAAGGCATTTTAATGACGTTTCTGAGGGAGGAAAGAATAGCTGCTGACAGCGGTCGCTGCTGTGATAGAAAACAATTTTCCAGGGCTTTGACCAGGAAGGCATTTTGTCTTAACCAGCGCGTCCGCATTGCAAATGCCAGACAGTCAGCACGTGCGGCACATGGTTCGTGACATTTAAAACTTTGGATGGTGGCCTTTTCTGCTCTTTTATTTCCAAACCTACTGCTCCTAATATTTGTCTTGAAGGATTATATCCTAAAGACAAGATAAAATCATTGCTCACCATTCCTAAAACATTAGTGTGCCCAAACTGAACTACATATCACAAGAATATGGTGCATCTGAGCCCTAATGCTTGCATGTTTACAGGATCTGTACTCCAATAAGATGGTTGGGCCTGGCTGGCGTGGCTCAGTGGTTGACCATGGAGCTATGAGCCAGGAGGTCACGGTTCGATTCCCGGTCAAGGACACATGCCTGGGTTGTGGGCTCCATCTCCAGTGCGAGGCATGTAGGAGGCAGCCGATCCATGTGAGGCATGCAGGAGGCAGCCGATCCATGATTCTCTCTCATCATGGATGTTTCTCTCTCTCTCTCTCTCCCTCTCTCTTCCTCTATGAAATCAATTAAAAGTATATTTTAAAAAAAGAAAAGATGGTTGGGGATGCAGAAGGAGGGGAGAAGCTAAACTTCACACTGCCAAAGGGGAAAGCATTCCATTCACCTCCCTGATTCTGGGGAGCTCCTCGGCCCACACACACTTGCAAGCTTTACAGCACTCATTTTTCTCAGCTTTGATGTACTATCTATAAAGTCCGTGAGCCCTGGCTGGTGTTTCTCAGTGGTTAGACTATTGACCTAAGCACTGGAGAGTCTCGGGTTGGATTCCTGGTCAAGGGCACATACCTGGGTTGTAGGTTTGTCCCTGGGCCTGGTCAGGATGCATGTGGGAGGCAAACATCAATGTGTTTCTCTCTTCTCTCCTCTTTTCTTTTTCTTTTCTCTCTCTCTCTCTCTCCCTCTCTCCCTCTCCCTCTCCGTTTCTTTCTCTCCCCCTCTCTTCCTCCCTCCCTCCCTCCCTTCTACTTTTTCTAAAAATCAATGGGAATCAATGGGAAAAATACCCTCTGGTGAGGATTAACAACAAAAAATCCATGAGCTAGCTTAGCATGAAGTGTCAGATGGATCTTACTATGTTTAACATCATAATTTTGCAAATGAGGCATACAGCTTGTCAAGCTGAAAAGGACTAATTGAGTATCTGCCACAATGCCAAGCCAGGGAATGTCAAACTATGGCCCACGGGCCGAATGCAACCCACCACCTGCTTAAGTGCCCACAGAGAAGCTGACACTGGATCCAGGAGACCAGCCAGGGCATCGCCCTCCACCCTTTCTTCCTCCTCTGGGCCCAGAAATGGCTGCTGCTTGGGGTCCATACTGGTTGCCAACTACACCTCGGGGCCTCTGCTGTTGGCTGCTGCTGAGCAGTGAGCAGCTGGGACCCTCCAGCCAGCTTCCCATGATGAGATGGTTTGGTTCCTCAGGAGGAGGGAGGAGCATGCTGGGACCTGGGTCCCTGAGGCAGAGAGTGAAAGTGATCAAGGCAGCGTGCCCCCTTCAACCCACCCCTGCACCCCTGCTCTACTCCACACCAGGCATCAACCCTTGGGCTGGTCACTCTTCCTCTGAGATCTCCAGCAGATGGCACTGGGCCCAAAGTTACCCACCACTCAAGACCAGCCGCCCAGGCAAATGGGGCAGGTCGGGGCGCCTCTTCCTTGTAACATCAGAACCTATCCGCCATGGCTCCGTTTTGCCTCTTAGTTTTCAAAGGCATGAGACTCTTGGTATACATTTTTCCAAATATTCTCTCCAAGGAATTAATCATAAAGGCGAGGAGGGGCTGAAGAAGGGGGGAACCTTGAGAGCCTACGTTGGAAAAGCAGGAGCTCTTAAGCATTGAGAAAAGAGACACAGCTATCCATGCTGTGTACAGCAAAATGCACACACTTCTGAAAGCTGCATTCACTCCCCGCCTTCTGCGTCATTTGCACGGCAGGCTCGGTTATATTGGGTATTTGAATGCCACCTACTGGGCACCAGTGGCCTCTGTTCATTGGAAAGAATCATTTGTACTTTTTAAAAAATATATTTTTATTGATTTCAGAGAGGAAAGGTGAGGTCTAGGCCAGCATCCTGGGGCTCAGCACCCATCCCACACCCGGGGAGCCTCTCCTTTCCCGGCGTGTTTCCGGGAGAAGCGCACACAGGGTCGCCTTCTTAAATTTAAAAGAGGAAATCTATTCACCAAATCCAGAAATGCCGAAATTTAATCTGGTTTCCATGCTCTCTCAACACTGACCACCCAAAGCATTTGCCGGTCAGTGGGGCACTTCCCCTGGTCATGCGACATGTTTAGCAAAGTCACAGGCATGGACCTCTTGAGCCACCAGGCTCTCGGCACGAAGACCTGTCACACTTCTCGGCAAGTTCGGTCTGATCAAAGCCACACGCCGGCTCGGAGAGTCGTCTTTCAGTCTGTCCTGACATTCCCGATCTCTCAGCTGAGTGGCCCTCCTCAGGCCATGGGACACCAAGCCCTTTACCATTTTCTTTTGGCCTGGACTGTTTTCGGTGACATTTACACAATGGCAGATCTGTCTCTTGTGAGGAAATACTCTGTCTCCAGAACTCTGCCAGGATTATTTTCTTGACTTACTCTAAAAATCACAACCATAGGGCAGGTTTTCGGCCCTTATCCATTCTGCAAAAATGCATAATGTTGACCATCAGTATGCAAATTACTAGAACTGACTCTGAAGGAAGACCATGAGACGTAGCCCCTTGACCTTGAGAAGCTCATAGATTTGACCGCCAATCCCAGTTTCCCCCTTTGGAATTCCCACTTTAGGAACCAACACTCCCTGTTAGCTCTGGTCTGAAGATGGAAACTAGAACCCAACTCATCACTTCTGCCTCCAGGACTGGGCTTTGGGACTTAGGATGGAGCCCCCATGTATAGCAAGGCCTGCTCTTGGGAACTCTGAGGGCCACGCCTGAATGTCCATGGGCAGACCTTGAACCCATCCTGAGCTCACGTGGTCCCACTCATCCTGGACACAGCATGTGCTTGGCCATGAGCGTCTCGAGGCCCAGTAATTGCACAATCAGGCCCAGTTCAGATGGCGTTTACATCCCCCCAGCAGCCCGTCCTGGAGTCTGCAGTCACTGTTTACCCTTTCCCATGTGCGTCTGCGGGAGGCCCCTCGGCTGTCCCTCTCCCTGTGGCAGCTGGCGCTGTGTATGTTTGCTTGAAACAAACATTCGTTCCCGGAGCATGCATGGCTGTCCTCGCTCTGGGCGACCTTGAATTAGGCACGTCTTGGTGCGGTTTTCACACTGGCAATGGTAGCGCTTCGGAGGGGAGGCTCGGAGAGGGACCAGGCCAAGGCTGGGCTCTCTCAGCCCCGTGCCACGCCCTGTCCCTCCCCTGGATGAGCCCTGACTGATGATGCCTCCCTGGGTTCCAGCACGGCCTCACATCACAGTCCGCCTTCTGGGGCCTTTGAAGTCCCAGCTGCAGGGACTGTGGTGATTAGGGCCCAGGCAGCCTGGGGGAGGGGGGGGCCTGCTGGGGAGGAGGGCTGCGCAGTGGACTACGAAATGCAATTAAAAGGAGCACCTGGGCTGACAGCGAAGCAAAGAATCCGGCTTTGGCTCCAAGCAGAAGAGGGCTCGTTTAATCATGCAAGAATGTTCATCTCTACAAAGTGCTTCATTCAGAAAAGCCCGAAGCTTTAAAAAACAAACACCAACAAATAAATAAATACATACATACATACAAACATACATAAATATAAAAAAACAAAGTGAAATGCAACCAGGGAGCCCAGCCCGCCCACGTGCCAGCCCAGAAAGGGACACCCGGATCCTTGCTGCCATGTGGGTGCCGGTGGCACAAGCAGGTCCACAGAGGCTCGGCGCTGGGAGATCTCTTCTTGCGGCTGCTCTGGTGTCTTCACACCTGGCCAGCCGACCACAGACCTTCCATTCCCCTTTCCCAGCCCTTCCTGCCCTCCCTCTGTCCCCCCTCCGCCTGGGGCTCCTCCCTCAGGCCCAGGCCTCTCCAGGGGTGCATTCTCGAACTTGAGCTGCACCCCACTCAGCTGTGAGCACTCAGGAGCCTGGGACTGGCCCCAGACAGTCTGGCTTCCAGGGCCAGGGTGCAGCAGGAAATGTGCGTTTCTAACCCACTGCCTGCTGGCCCTGTGGTCCGGGGCCGCACTTGGAGAACCAAGGGGTTAGGCCAACCAGGGGACTCAGTCAGTCTGAGCTCAGTGAGCTGCCATGTGGTAGGGAAAAGCCCTGGATGCAAAGGCACCAAGAGGCCAGCTGGAGCTCCAGGCAGGCTCCACCTGCTGCACCAACCGGCGTGAGCCCCGGAGCCAAGGCTTCTCAAAGCCGAGCACCCTTTCTTTACTTAATGTCTTTTACATTGATTTTAGAGAGCAAGCAAGGGAGAGGGAGGGAGAGATAGAAACATCCATGATGAGAGGAATCATTGACCGGCTGCCTCCTGCACACCCCCTACTGGGGATTCAACCTACAACCCCAGCATGTGCCCTGACCGGGAATCAAACCATGACCCCCCGGTTTCCGGTTGGCGCCCAACCATTGAGCAGCACGGCCCGGGCAAGGCCGAGCACACGTCAGAAGCACCTGGCAGGCCTTCTGAAGGTGAGGCCAGACCCCACGCAGGTGAGTCTGCCCTGCTTTCCCCTGCCCACGCCTCCGCTTCTCCTAAGCAGCGGGATTGTGTTTGCTCCGCAGCCACTGAGAGGAACCAACACAAACACGAAGACCCCTCATAGAAGACAAAGCGCCGGGCAAAGGCGGGTGTTCCTTTCCCTGCAGAAAACTTACTGAAATGTTATAGGTCACTGATGCCTGTGATAGCGGAGGCAGGACAGAGGCGTGTGGCCCGGGTTCCGCTGTTGGAGCAACCTTGGGATGGAAAGGCAGTGAACGTGTTCGTGCTGTTCCAGCAGCATGCACACCTTCCCTGCCTCTGTTTGAGAAGCTCAACTTCCCCTCCAGTCTTCGAAAGGAGTAGAATGACCCCCGGTGGCAGCCAGTGGCCCGGTGTTCCTGATCCCTCCACGCCAGCAGTGGCAAACTTGCTCTGTAAAATGCCAGTCAACATCCCAGCCTCTGCAGCCTCTGCTGCAACTCCCAACGTGTGCCGTGCAATGCAGTTCAGAAGCAGCCGAAGACCATTCGACCATTCGGGAACAAATGGGCGTGGCCACGTGCCAACAAAACTATTTATAGAGACAGGTGGCAGGATTGGTTTGGCCCTCGGGCTCGACTTTGCCAACCACGGCTTCAAACTTGCAATCAAGACACGAAAAACCTCCAAGGTGACTCCAGAAGCACCCGGGCATCTTTCCCCTGAGCTGGAACAAGCCAGGATCACGGAGGAAGGGGGCGGGCAGGCCGCAGCTGAACCGAGGGCATTCCCTCCCCGTTCCCAGTTGGTGTGAAGCGCGTGCCGCAGCCAACGGCCCCTCTTGTTGCCTCTGCTTACAGGGGGGACACTTCCCCAGCCACCCAGACACACGGAACCCTGCCCTGTTTTGGCCTGGCCCTCCCTCTGTCTTTGGCCAACACCACGGATGTTCAGCAGCTTTCCGAAAACTCACCAAAGCTCCAGCCCCTCACCCGCCTGGCCGGTGGCGATGCGATGCAATGGAACTTACCAGGCCAGGCAGCCACACAATCTGCTCTCTTCTGCCGAAAACACTGCCTCCAGGAAGCTCTCTGGGGATGCACCCCCATCACGTGCAGACCGGCTGGCCCTCCTGCCCTTTACTAACAGCGAGACTCCTGCCCATGGGCGGCTGGGCGCTGGGCAGCGCACTAAGAAAGCTCCTGGTGATCATGGGAACTACCCACAGCCATGCCTGGAAGGCTAGCCTTTTTGGGCTGGGCGGAAGTTGGAGAAATCCTGCTGGTGGGAGGGAAGCTGGCCCATTTCCGCTTGTTAGGGCGCGGGAACAGGTGGGAGCGGGAGCGTGGGTGTGAGTGTGTGAAACTCACCCGGAGCCCGCAGAAGGCAGGGCTCCCACCCACAGCACCCCCTGGACCAACCTGTCAGGCATCCCAGTCTCTGGCCCAATCTGTTTGGATCTCGGGCGGCTGTTGAATCTGACATATGTGTTCCGCAGCCAATGCCGGAATCACAGAGAAATCGCTTCCTTCATCCCGGGAGCCAAGCCCCACGTTTGGGCTTTGGAAATCCCCGCAAGGTGCTCGGTGCTATTGCTCATTCGGGAAGAAAAACCCTGTTTCCTTGTTGAGTGCAATTGTTAAGAAACTGCCAAAAACTTGTGCTCCCTACCTGCCTTCCCAGCTGGTTGCTTCGTTCGGGCCAGCTAATGAGCAGTGTGCTGGGAGTGCTGGGACAGCAGGCCAGCCCAGCCCCTGAACTTGGCCGCTGTGTCATCAGGTCCCATCTCAGCTCACAAAGGCCCAGGAGAGAGCTGCTCCACCCAGCTGTTTCTTTGCAAGGCCATTCCAGTTCGCTCTAGTTAAGCTCCCAGAAGTACTCCTGGCGAGTTGTCACCTTTCGGACAAATCCTGTTCTTTTCTTCTCCCCTTCTAGTTTTTTTAAATATATTTGTATTGATTTCAGAGAGGAAGGGAGAAGGGGAGAGAGAAACATCAATGATGAGAATCATTAATCGGCTGCCTCCTGCATGCCCATAATCCAGGCATGGAACCATTCAATTCCAGTCAAAGGCACATGCCTGAGTTTCGGGCTTCATCCTCAATGGGGGGCGTGCAGGAGGCAGCCGATCAATGATTCTCTCTCATCATTGATGTTTCTCTCTCTCTCTCCCTCTCTCTTCCTCTCTGAAATCAATAAAAATATTTTAAATAGAACATAAAATTCATTAATTTCTGATGAAAGCTACTGGGAGGGCTTCATAACATGAGAAGATGAGATCTACCATATGCGTGGTCTATTCCGAGCCAAGTGCTTTAATGATTACTTCACTTCAGCCTCGCAGCCGTGTGGAGGTGGAGAGCAGTAGCTCATAAAGAGATGGGGAAACGCAGGCTCGAGGAGCTTCAATCCCTTTGACAGACACACCCAAGAGGCAAAGGAGCTGGGATTCAGGTGCAGTCGTCTCGGTCAGTGTAACTCCCTGAAAACACATTCCTGAGATTCTGTGAAGAGTGTTGGTCCTGCTTGCGCTTGTATATCACAGAAGTCTCCAGGCATGGCTCTCATTCCACTGATATGCAATGGCGTGATTCATGTCTCCAACCCCAATGATTCCCCTAAGTATGGACTTGAGTGTCCAATGGATCTCTCCAATGTAGCTCTTCCAAAATGCAGCTGCTCAGCCAGTCTAGCCCATCCCAGGAAATGGCAACTTAGTTGGACCATTTTATTTCCACTCCACCAACAAATCTGTTGGCTCCATCTTGGAAATATATCTGAAATTCAGGAACTCTGGGACAAGCCTCCATCATAACTCACCTATTGGCAGTAGCCTCCTAGCTTCTAGTCTTGTCATATGACAGCCAGATGGTTCGTGTACAAGGCAAATCAAATCAGTCACTTCTCTGAGTCCTTACCTCCCCTACAGGACCTGGAAGCATCTATTTGTGTCTACCCTTCCCTGTGAGGAAAAACAAAGCCAGTTTCTTCCCCAACCTCCTCCTTCCCAAAGACCACACATCCTGCAGCCACTCCCCCTTGGCCACCCTGCAGCAGGCAGGGCCTGTTCCCGCCTCAGGACCTTTGCACTTGCTGTCTCTCTGCTGAGGATGATCTCCCCAAGCTGTACCTAGGGCTGCTCTCTCCCCTTATTGGAGGGCAGTCTTCTCTCTGTCTCCTCTAGGTTAAATGTATGTGGGCATTCTTTGTGCTGTTTTCTTTTTTCAAATTTTCTGTGGAGTCAAAAATTTTAAATTAAAAAATAAAACTGGTGGGAAAGGACATAATTCAAAACCTATGGTTCCTGAAGTAAGAAATAATTGTTTTTCTGTTGAAAGAATGAATGTTAGACCATCCAAGCTGTGCTCCCCAGGCTCCATGCACAGGGCAGACACAGGTGGCCTGGGACAGTGGTCCAACCCCATCCTTGAAAATGTATAGCCCCAGTCTGAATTTGTACTTGGCCATCACCCGTGAGCTAAGAACACATGGTTTTAAAGCTGACCAAGCTAGTGTCACAATCTTATATGACAATGTGAATACCAGGTCTTTAACTTGGCCAGATACTTCAGCCGTCACCAGGATCGGCTTTCTGGGTCACCAGATGTTCCCTTGGGCAGGAATGCTGTGACATCAGTATCTCCTTCATTTTTATGCAAATTGACCTCCACTATACCCACAAGCCATGCCCACCAGCAAATCAGGAGCAAGCATGCAAATTAACCCAACCAAGATGGCTGTGGCCACAGAGAAAGCAGGGTTTTACTGGCAATGGAGGAAGCCAAGCTTTCCACCTGCCATGGCCTCCACTTAAGGCTAAAAAGTTTCAATTATAGAAGATAAATAAATCCCAACAAAAATGGCTGTGGCCACGGAGCTAGCAGGAGGCTTGGCTCTGCTCAAGGCTACAAAGTTTCAATTATAGAAGATAAATAAACCCCAGATACCAGAGCCTCTGCTTGGGTCGCCAAGGGATGTTGCCGGCCTGCAAACCACCACAAGCACCTTGCCCAGGCCATCCCACACCCCAAGGAAACCCCCACCCTGACCCGGGATACTATTGAGGGCAAACCAGCCAGCCCCCACCCATGCACCAGGCCTCTATCCTATCTAATCCTCCTATCTAATAAAAGAATAATATGCAAATTGACCATCACTCCAACACACAAGATGGCCACCGCAAGATGGCCAGCAGGGGAGAACAGTTGGGAGGGACCAGGTCTGTAAAGGAGGGCACTTAGGTGTGACCAGGCCAGCAGAGGAGGGAAGTTGGGGGTGACAGGGCCTGTAGGTAAGGGCAGTTGGGGGTAACCCAGGCCTTCAGGGGAGGACAGTTAGGGGTGACCAGGCCTGCAGGGAAGGGGAGTTAGGGGCAAACAGGCTGGCAGGGGAGCAGTTAGGCATCAATCAGGCTGGCTGGGGAGTGGTTAAGGGGTGATCAGGCTGGCAGGCAGAAGCAGTTAGGGGCAATCAGGAAGGCAGGCAGGTGAGCAGTTGGGAGCCAGCAGTCCTGGATTGTGAGAGAGATGTCCGACTGTTTGTTTAGGCCCAATCCTACCTGGATCATGCCCAAATGGGCTGTCAGATATCCCTCGAGGGGTCCCAGATTGGAGAGGGTACAGGCTGGGCTGAGGGACACACACCCCGTGCACAAATTTCATGCACCAGGCCTCTAGTTGTTAATAAGGTGTCAACGTTTACACAGAGTGTTACAATAAAAACAATTGCTTTGTGGTTGTTCCAACACCAAATGCGAACAGACCTCGTAAAAGTCGCACGTGGGCTCATTCCCAGCACACCCAGGGCAGTGCAAACATCGCCAGGACCACACCGGTGAAGTAGAGCCAACTCATGCTCCCCAAGGGAGGTGAGCAGGCTCCCCCTTCTGCACATCACCACACCGGCAGGAAGTGAGGCCCATAAAGCACTGCCAGCAGAACTCAAAGGAAGGGAAGGCGTGTCTTGTGACAATGAGCAATTAAGCTCTGCATCTCAGTTCCCCTCTCCCAGCTCAGCACCTGCTAATGAACATGGAGCAGCATTTGCACATGCTGATCATTGCAATAACCAGCTCACCTGAGTGGACGAAACTGCTCAGAGCTTTTCCGTCTCTGTGACTCCAAACATGTGGCCAGTGACCTGTCTTCTCCATAAGGTCTTTAGGAAGGACCGGATGGAGAAATTTGAGATAGTCATGCTTTTTTTTTTAATTTATTTGTTGATTAAGGTGTTACATACGTGTTCTTATTCCCCCATTATCTCCCATCCCCCCCACTCATGCCCTCATCCCCCTGTTGTCTGTGTCCATTGGTTAGGCTTATATGCATGCATACAAGTTCTTTGGTTGATCTCTCCCCCTAACCTTCCCCTCCCTACTTTCCCTCTGAGGTTTGATGGTCTGATCAATATTTCTCTGTCTCTGGATCCGTTTTTGTTCATCAGTTTATGTTGAGTGAGATTGCCTGCTTCTATTTTTTTTAATATATTTTCATTGATTTCAGAGAGGAAGGGAGAAGGAGAGAGAAACATCAATGATGAGAATCGTTGATTAGCTGCCTCCTGCATGCCCCTACTAGGAATCAAGCCTGCAACGCGGGCATGTGCCCTCAACCAGAATCAAACCCAGTACCCTTCAATGCACAGGTCGACGCTCTATCCACTGAGCCAAACCGGCTAGGGCTCCCTCCTTCTAAGTAACAGCAAACACCAAACACTGCTCTGCTTCAGGTACGCCTCCTTTCTCTACGGGCCAAGCACACACCTGCATTCCCAGGGGACGCGCTGAATAAACAAGGACTCCGCATGTCACTTTGGGGACACTTTATTTGGTGTCTGACTTCTACGGCACAGGTCCTTAGTAACAGAGGGAGAGCAACAGAGAGGCTGATGTGCCTGGTTAGAGAACACCTTTTCCATTGGTGTTTAGATTTATTCACATAAAAACCTGGTTCTGAAAGAATCCAGTAAGTTGTATAAATGTTTAAAGCCTTTGGTTCTGGAAAAAAGAAACAAAAGCATTCCTCTGAAGTGCTGATTCATCTCCGCAGCCCAGTCTGCGCCCCTTGCTCATCAGATCACCTGGGCAAGTGACAAGGTTGTGCATTTGGTTACAGTAAACGCCTTCCCAATCCCCACACGCGTGCTTTGTTAACCGGGAGTGACTGGTGCTTGCTCAGCAGCTTGCTCCCCATGGAGGTTGGCTGGTGGGCGGAGTTCAGGCTCTGGGGGAGGAAGGCAACTGGCTCTGGGGGTCCCCATGACAAACTCCCCCAAACTTGACCTGCACCTGCCTGTCTGCCCCTGGCTTGCAGTTGAGGACAGCCTGCACTCCACAACTCATTGGAGGTTCAACTTACGAAAGGAAACAAGGTTAGGCCATTTAGGTCAAGAACAAGTCACACATCCCTACGCTAAGCATTGGGGAGACACAACTCCCCTTGGTGTCCTTGGCCCGGAGTCAGCTAGCCCCTCATCCCATGGCTTCGGATGGAAGAAGAGGAAATTCTTCGGTGTCACTGGCCTTTGGCTGTCTCCCACTGTTTCGTGGTCCCTTTTGAAGCTCCTTATTTCAGCCAAAGGGCATCCTGGATTATCTATATCCCGGCGATGACTAATGCTCTGTGTGCAGGCCACGTGGGAATAAAAGGGGAATCATGTGAAGCAATCCTAGAATTTACAGTCCAGGAAAATCCAGCTTCACTTGCATTTGTTCCATGGAAACCCAATAATAACACTAATATTTGGCTCTGTTGCTCAATACTTACGTGCGGTGGATGAGACAATAAATGTCATTCTATTATGAGAAGGAACGCTGAATTCTCTACTACAGATGGCGTATTTCCACACTGAAGTGGCTATCTGATATTATTTTGGAGGGCCATTACAGAAACACATTTTCCATAGTTTGGCAGCATGATCTGACAAACTTTTTAAACACATCAACTAGAAGTTTTCATGGAAACCCACTTTTAACTAGGTCTTTATGCGAGATGAACGTTTTTATTAGGGCTAAGAAATGATGGGTTCTGATCGGGAGTACTCTGGCACATCTGAGAGACAAATGGGAACGCTAAGGTTAGAAGAGCGACTTCAAAAAGGCTCCGCAAGCAAGGGTAGAGGGCGAGGAGGACAATGACAGGGACACATGATGGCATCCAACACAGCAAACACTTCCCTCCCAAGAACCAGCCCCCCCCTTCCTCATTTAGAGAATGTAAATATTGTTCACGCCTTGCTAAACACTGTCCTTCCCAGACTCCTGTGCAGCAGTGGGGCCACGTGACAGAATCCTAGCCAATGGATGAAAGCTGGGCATCTCTGGGAGGGCTTTGCTTTTTTGATATTAACATTGCACCTGGTACTGGCCTCTTCCTGCTTAGGAAGCAGGCGTGGTACCTGGCAGTACAGTCACCATCTTGTGACTAGGAGGCAATAAACCAAAGGACAAAGGATGTTAGAAAGCACACCAAAGCGTGTAGACCCTGGATAATATGACGAGAGTCCTGAGTGTCCAATCCCAGGTTTCCTAGTCCGCTCGTCGCTGTTCGTTGGGTTTCCTATGATTTGCAGCCAAATGCACACCTGGTGCACCAATAGCCCACGATGAGACTGAGAAGGATGAGGGTGACTCAGTGAGAGGGAAGAACGAGGTTAAAGAGTAAGAGCAAGCAGGGTCGCTCGTACTCACACTGATCACAGAGGACCTAAGCACACAGCTCCCTTCCCGCTCCCGGCGGGGCCAGAGTCCTGCCTGAGGGAATCATTGCCTCATTACAGAGATGCCCAGCGCTCAAATTGGCTGTCTGGGCTCTAACTCTGTCCTTCTGCGCCGTGATTGCTGGTATGAGAGAGCATGCTTAGACATTAAAGCCGGGCGGTTTGCATCCTACAGAGAAGAGAATGGAACACATTTAGAATCAATTTAGCATTTCTCTTGCAATCCATTTGGAGGAGCTCCCGCTGAGAAGTCATATGCCTCACCCTCTCTGCAGCCGTATTTAATAAGATCGGAGAAGAAAAACAGTCACACGGGGTAGCCCGCTCTGACTCTTGTCTAGGCTGTTTGGAAATTAAAGCACACATAGCCATGCTGGCAGCATAGAGGATGTGTCCCCTAGAGACTGCCGGACTGATCAATACTTAAGAATGCGCAGGCAGCAGCAATAAATAAATGAAGCAGATGCAATGGGGATGCCAATCAGTGACCGGGTGAGTACATTCTCACAATCAGGACGAAGCCCTTTGCCTGGAAGGGAGTACAGTGCAGCACTGAATGTTCCCATGGTCCATCGGGCTGGCCTAGGGTGCTGGTCTTGCATAGAGAAACGATTTCTTCACACTCATCCTCACAGGTGGTCCTGATGTGGCTTCAGAGATGGATGGCTAAGCGAACCAGACTGAGAACAGGCACAAGAAATGGGGTGTTCGTGCGTGGCCCCATGCTCGCAGCTTTCACTATGTTCAAATTGAAACTCTTTTCCTTTGCCAACAAAGCAAGTGCAAATATATTTTGTCCAATTCAGTGACATAGCAGCAATACTTTAGGAACCAATGAATGAGGACACTGCACCCCAATGTCCTTCTGCCTTTTGGACTCAGAGCTTCGGAAACACCAGCCTTGAACAGAAGGGCAAACATGTCTTGATTCGGCGTTTGTGTTCCATCATCCCCACCCACCCACATGCCCCCAGAGCAGTTAGTAAATTCATTAACAAACATGATTTGAAACTCATAAGGAGTCAAAGCTATAAAATGCCTACTCATGGATGCATTTTTTTAACAAAGGTTTCCTCTTCCTTCCCTTCCTTTCAAACAAAGCGTCTGGATCATTCATTAGGATAATAACATATCACTTGTTTACTTCTTTTAAAACGACACAGTTGTGTTTTTCTCAAAATAACTGCCATCTTGTTTCTAATTAAACATGATGGATTCAGGGTCCTGGTTCGCCATCTGGGCCATATGTCTCAGAACATCCTTCTTTGTGATGATGCCAAGAAGTCTCCTGGAGAAGAAACAAAATAGAGAAAAGAGGTCAACCTTGCAATACTGACTCATGCCTTTCCCTGAACACCAGTGCCTTTATTACCTAGGCCAAGGGTCGGCAAACTGTGGCTCGCGAGCCACATGCGACTCTTTGGCCCCTTAGTGTGGCTCTTCCACAAAACACCACATGCGGGCGCACACATACAGTGAGATTAAAACTTCGTGGCCCATGCGCAGAAACCAGTTTTCGGCTCTCAAAAGAAATTTTAATCGTTGTACCGTTGATATTTGGCTCTGTTGACTAATGAGTTTGCCCATCACGGCCCTAGACTATGCAGTACACACTTGGACAACCATTCACAACAGTCCCTGCCTCACTCTTCATTTTATTAAATATTTGCGTGGCCACCTGCTGGAACAAGGCACGCCCTCTCGGTACAGTGGACAGCTTGAAAGAAGGGGATGTACACAACTTCTTTGGAGAAAAGAAGTCCCATTGCCTAATTTGTTTGCCAAGTGCTGCTCCCTTTCTCTCCATCACACCCAGGAAGGGGGGTGGAGAAGTGAACTGTGGCGGGACCCCGGGACACTGGCTAGCTATTAAAACAACAGGCTTCTCTGCATCTGTGTAAAAGATGAATACACACACAAAAAATCAGAAAGCACAATTGTAATAAGCTGTCATTTATCTAAGTAAAGCCAAATTAGTCAAACTCATCTGCTACTAATAGAAAGTTAATATTCGAAGGGAATTCGGTATTCCGAGCAGTGTCCACGTCAGTGACAGCTGGTGAGAGGCACACTGGTTGGTGAAACTGGCAAGCCAGAATCCTGACTCTTTGACCCTATCACACTGGACCTTAGAAAAGTGACGGATTTATTATGTCAGTTTTCCTTCCATCACACTGGGGGAGACAGCAGATACTGACTCTGTCCCTCCCTCTCCGAGGAGCATCTTCAGGAGAGAGGAAAACAGCAAAAAGGGCCTTTGCAAGCATGCTAAGCAAAAATAATAATGAGTGCATGGATGACAAAACACTGAAAGACAGCATCACGATTATCCTGATCACCAAAAATGCAGAGCAATGTAGAAAGCAGAATAGATTAGAAAACCAGTATTTTGCACCCCCAATGTAATAATAATGAGTTTAGCCAATAATTATCAATGAATTCCAAACCCGCTGGGTAAGTGGTTGCCAAAAATTCACATGGTCTCCAAGGACCCGGCCACTGATGACGCACAAAGAGAAAAATGTCCCTTTCCACGCGGGGTGCCGGCTATCAGCGCCCCATCCGAGTGAGGGAGCTTATCACCAATCAAGTCAGAAAGGCTGACATCATGACATCATCTACTCTGAAATGTTGCCAAAAACCACTTAACCCAAACCCAACCATGAGGAAGCAATCACACAGATTCAAAATGTGAGACTACTGGTCTGGACTCTTAAAAAAAATATGTGTCACAAACAACAAACAAAAACGAGGCAGGAAGTACTGTAAACAAACATCCCCAATAGAACATCGTTCTGGCTAAGAAGACTGAGCTATTGAGCCGGGTAAAGACATGGAGGAACCTTCCAGGCCTCCTAAGAGAAAGAAGCCGACCCGAGAGGCTGTGTGGTTCCAATGTCTTGATGTTCCGGAGAAGACAAAACCAGGGAGAATGAAGGACACATATGTAATGCCTTCATCAGTAAAGAAAAAAAGACCCAGAAAAAGAAAAAACCAGGGAGACAGCAAGAGATAGCGGCTGCCAGGGGAAGTGGGGAGGCGGGAGTGTGTAGGGCAGTAAGTCACTCTGTGTGATACCATGATGGCATGTACATGTCATTCTCATTTGTCACCCCACAATGTACAACACCAGGAGTGAAGCCTACTGCAGACTAGGAACCTTAGTTAATAATACGAGATCCAGCCGAAACCGGTTTGGCTCAGTGGTAGAGCGTCGGTCTGCAGACTGAACGGTCCTAGGTTCAATTCCTGTCAAGGGCATGTACATTGGTTGCAGGCACATCCCCAATAGGGGGTGTGCAAGAGGCAGCTGGTCAATGTGTCTCTCTCATCGACGTTTCTAGCTCTCTATTTCTCTCCCTTCCTCTCTGTAAAAAAGCAATAAAATATATTTTTTTAAAAAAAAAATAATAATACGGGATCCATATATCAATGGCAGCAAAGAGAACCCACCAATGAAGATGTTAACAAGAAGGGAACTGGAGGAACGAGAGAGGCAATATGGGAACTCTATACTTCCTGTTCAACATTTCTGTAAACCTAAAACCTAAATCTATCTAAAAAATAAAGCCTATTAATTAAAGAAACAAAACCCTTGGAGAGGGCAGGGTTGCCTGAGAGGAGGGGTTAGTGAAGAAGGATAAAGTCAGGAATTGTTGTGGGGTTTCTTGTTGTTGTTTTTTAAAATATATCTTTAAGGATTTCAGAGAGGAAGAGAGATGGAGGGAGAGAGGGAGGGAGGGAGGGAGGGAGGGAGGGAGGGAGGGAGGGAGGGAGGGAGGGAGGGAGGGAGGGAAGGAGAGAGAGAGAGAGAGAGAGAGAGAGAGAGAGAGAGAGAGAGAGAGAGAGAGAAACATCAATGATGAGAGAAAATCATGGATTGGCTGTTTCCTGCACGCCCCATACTGGGGATTGAACCTGTAATCCAGGCATATGCTCCAACCAGGAATTGAACATTGACCTCCTGGTTCCTAGGTCAACACTCAACCACTAAGCCACGCCGGCCGGGCAATGTTGTTTTTCATTCTAGCTGTTTAGAGCTACTTGCCTTTCAGCATGTCCATATGGTACTTTCAATGCATTTCTGAAATTTATCAAAATGCAGTCCAACGGACAGTGCCCCAGAACGCGAGATGCTGTTATACTGACTCTGCCCAGCTGAGTCCGAATCCCTGGAGGCCACCCAGCGGACTTGGGGCAGCTGACACCATCCCCGGGCTGGCGTGTCCCTCCTGGGTCCCGTGAGCAGAAGATGCCACCCGGTCACTGCCCCTGAGGCTGCCTGGACGCCGGCTCAGGGCACACAGACCTCCCTGGTCCCCGGCTGCTTTCCCGAAGGCCTGGGAGCCGGGCCTGGGCGATCCCGCGGCTGTGGCTGGTCAGGGGGTGAGCTGGGCTCTGAGTCCCAGCGGGAGGCACATGGGGCAGAATAATCACAAGCTCTAGCTGGCTGGAGCCGGCCTGCCCTGGCCCGAGCTGCACATGAAAGCCCTGCACACCAGCCCCCTTGCCAGCACGAACATATGAGCATCTGTGTTTGTTTAAAATATGTAGGGGGGGTGCGATCTTGTCTTCCTGCAGAACATTCGGAGCCAATTTCAGCGCCCAGATCTTCACAGGGACCTCGGGGGCTCGCGAGGTGCGAGGGGCACACGGGGCAGGATTCCCACGGCGCAGAGATTCCGAGGATGACTGCGTTGGCTTATTGTTTTACAGGGAAAGGGAAACTGCTATCTACTTGAGCCAACACAAGAGCTCACAGTAGTATTTACACCGAGCGCTGGAAGCTCAAGTGTATCAATGGGCTACAGTGTCTTGCAAAGTGGGTCCCGCAACCAGTGGCAGCCCTTCGGGGTTCGTTAGAACTAGAGGTTCTCGCCGCCTCCCCCCCAGGCCTGCGGGGCCTGGGCTTCAGCTGGAGGCTCAATCCGCGGGGATTCGAGTGCACACTCAGATTTGGAGACCACCGAGTTCCTTACAAAGTCACAGCTGAGCCCTAGCTGGCTTGGCTCAGTGGATAGAATGTCAGCCTGCGAACTCAAGGGTCCCAGGTTCGATTCCGGTCAAGGGCATTACCCTTGGTTGCAACCCCACCAGCCAGTGAGGGCATTGACCCATGAACCAGAACGTCACAGTTCAAATCCCGGTCAGGGCATGTGCCTGGGTTGATAGGCTCCATACCCGGTGGGGGGCGTGCAGGAGGCAGCCGATCCATGATTCTCTCTCATCATTGATGTTTCTATTTCTCTCTCTCCCTCCCTTCCTCTCTGAAATCAACAAAAATATATTTTTTAAAAAAATAAAAAGAGCCGAAACCGGTTTGGCTCAGCGGTGGAGCATCGGTCTGCGGACTGAGAGGTCCCAGGTTCGGTTCCGGTCAAGGGCATGGACCATGGTTGCAGGCACATCCCCGGTGGGGGGTGTGCATGGGGCAGCTGGTCGATGTTTCTCTCGCATCGACGTTTCTGACTCTATCTCTCTCCCTTCCTCTCTGTGAAAAATCAATAAAATATTTTTAAGTAATGCCACGCCCCCTTCTTAGGCTCCTCCCCTTTGTGGCTCAGCCTGCAGCCTCGGCCAGACAGCAGCCCCACCTGAAGCGTTTCCCACATTGGGCTGCTCGGCATTCTCGCCAGGACCTCTGCCACCCCCTCTGCTGCTCCCTGAGTGCCCTGAGGACTGAGAGTGCGTCCCCTTCCCCTTGCTCTCCCTGGTCCGGCACAGCCCGGCCACTCACCCGCTGCGCGTCACCAGGCACTGGCGCAGCCCCAGCTTCCGGAAGATGTCCACCACCGTCTCCATGGGCGTGTGGTCCGTGACCGTGAACGGGCTGAGGTTCAGGACGCGGCGCAGCTTCAGGGGCTGCGGGCTGTTGGCCGGCAGCTCGGGGGGGTCCTCCGTGAAGTACATGATGGAGTTGCTCACAATGCCCTCCTGCCTCTGCCTGGCATTCTCTGCAATGGACCGGCGGGAGCAGAACTCACACCCAGATCCCTCGCTTAGCAGCTGCCCCCACCGCAGACCTGCAGGCACACATCCTCCCTCCGCCCACACCCCAGGATCCCCAGAAAAGGGCTCAGAGGGCCCACTCCACGTTCTTAATGAGGGGCTCCGGCCAACCATCTGTGAAACCGGCTCCTGCTGTGACCGCCTGGGCACAAGACGGGCACCCAGAAGGCCCAGCGCCGTCCCCTCCGCCCTCCGCCCTCCACCCTCACCTTCCTAACACTTCTTCACCTCATCATAGGGGAAGTTTGACATAACAAAAAACCACACTTGCCCGGCTGGTGTGGCTCAATGGTTGAGCATCGACCTATGAACCAGGAGGTCAAGGGTTTGATTCCTGGTCAGGGCATATGCCCGGGTTGCAGGCTCCATCCCCAGTAGGGGGCGTGCAGGAGGCAGCCGATCCATGATTCTCTCTCCTCACTGATGTTCCTCTCTCTCTCTCCTTCCCCCTTCCTCTCTGAAATCAATACAAGTATATTTTTGAAAAGGAAAAAGAAACCACGTTAGCTTCCCGTGACCTTTATACATTGGTATTTTACAAACACATAGTTGGCCCAAACGGCATTGTGAGTCCTGAAAGGAACGGAAATTTAATAGGACCATCCCAGGCTCACGGCCCAGAAATCTAGCTCAATCCCAAATGCGACCCTCAGGACCAAGGAAATCCCCTTGGAAAGGCCGCATCGCCCACCCCTGCATCTTCTCTTTGAAATGGGCCATTCTGAAGGTATCAGAAAGGAAGATAGCAAAACCGGCATGGTAACCATTAGCCTATTTCTATCTCTAGGCCAGGCCGTGCGGCAGGGCTGGAGCAGGGGACAGGAACTCATTAGAGTACAGCTCCGTGCCGCCCAAGAAGCCCGGGCTATTTGAAGTCGCACGTGAATCAAACCCATCGAGCTCAACATATTTCTCCAAGGCCGTGTTCCTTCTGTCGGAATTTTCATCTTCCTCTTGGTTCATGGGAAAAGGTTAGGGGAAATGCACTCCCAGTCTCTGTAATACAGTCCTCCTTTCTCAAAGACTACAATTCACCGATATTGTTCTCGGAGAGAAAGCTCGCACCGCCTGCTCAGAGCGGTCTCCTGCAGCAGCGCGCTCTGATGGAGCTGGCGGAATCAGGCTATTCAGAAAGAGTCTCTGTGTGAAAGGAACACAGGGCCCGCCGGGCAGATGCCTGTTCATTATTTGGGTCAGGTTAAATCTAGTTGCATCAAATGGGACATGCTGCAACCACAGATGCAGGGTGACACTGAGGCACAGGTTTTCAAATGGAGATGCTGTGCACCGCGCACTGCACAATTGTCCCCTAGGCCAAGGCGGTTCTGTCCCGCAGCTCTGAGGTGGAGGCACAGCCAACACATACTTATTTGTTCACATTCATGTACCACATGATTTTCTAGAAGTCCCACACGGCAGAAATCCCATCTCTTTTCATAACCAATTTGAACATTGGGAATGGATCAAGCTACACACCTCAATTAAGAACCGATCACATGACCCAACTGGTGTGGCTCAGTTAACCTATGAACCAAGAGGTCAAGGTTTAGTTCCCGGTCAGGGCATATACCTGGCTGTAGGCTCGATCCCCAGTGTGGGCTGTGCAGGAGGCAGCCGATCCATGGTTCTCTCTGATCATTGCTGTTTCTCTCTCTCCCTCTCCCTTCCTCTCTGAAATCAATAAAAATATTTTTTTAAAAGCACCTTGCAATCCCCTGGCTTAAAGTCTTCTGACTGTGTAGGTTCGTGCTACCCCTGGGAGAATGTGGGGTTGCGAAGGCTGCCATTCATCTCAGTAGCCCAGGAGCTCCCCGTCTACTCACTTATGGCAAGAATCAGCTCCCTCCTCTGGGCGAACCCGATTAGGCGCTCGGAGTCCCGGGACACCACCACGGGGAAGCCGTTGTAGTCGGTCTCCTTGATGAGCGTCTCCACGTCCTCCACTGTCATGCTGTCCTGCGTGAGCACGGCCAGCGGCGGCTCCCCCCGCCGCGGCCGCATCACGTCGGTGGCCAGCGTGCGGTGCGTGAACTCATCCTTCACGTCCAGGAACGGGTACCCGTTGAGGTGGATGTGGGCCTCGTAGATGCCTTCCTTCCCGAAGGCGTCGGCCACCCACTTGCTGGTCACGGCTGCCGCCATCAGGGGGACAATGTACTCCAGACCTCCCGTCAACTCAAACATGATCACCACCAAGGACACCGTCATCCGGGTCACTCCACCTGCGAGTCGAGAGAGGAGGGGAATTCCCAACTCAACCCCGACCCCCAGGAGGGCGTGGATCATGGAAACTGACAAGCGGCTGGAACACCTCTTGACAGGAGAGTAGCTAAGGAGCCAGGCCTACACACCGCCCTGCTCAGAACTCCAGGGCTGAGGCCACGCTGCCATCTGCATCGGGGAGCCAGGAGCCACACCTGCCAGGGGGCTCTTCTGCACGGAGGGACACCTCAGATGTCTATTCACCTAGGACCGTGGTCGGTACAGTGCGGCTCGCGAACCACATGTGGCTCTTTGGCCCCCTGAGTGTGGCTCTTTCACAAAATACCACGGCCTGGGTGAGTTTATGTTGAAGAAGTGGCATTAGAAGAAGTTTAAGTTTAAAAAATGTGGCTCTCCAAAGAAATTTCAGTCGTTGTACTGTTGATATCTGGCTCTGTTGACTGGAGTTTGCCAACCACTGGGCTAGGCCCACAGGCCTTGCTTCCTGGTGAGTGGATCCTATGCGGGCTATGGTTTCTCACTTAGAAAGCGGGGCTCCCTTCCAGAACCCCATAAGCTGGAAACTGGAGAGACTCTTGGGGGTTAGAGACAGAGAGGACCCCCCGGTGTCCCTTGGCATTCAACCGGAGAAAGCAGACCAACTCCTAATCTCCCAGTGAGCCTGAGCGGGGCTCAGTGACCTCAGCACTAGAGGCAGGTGACCTGTGCACTGAGGGATGTTCGGCAGCATCCACGGCCGCCACCCAGGAGGTTCTGCTAGCACTGCCACTCCCAGGAGTGGCAGCCAAACATATCTCCCCTCTTGTCCACTGGCCCTGAGAGGCACAACCGCCCCCAGGTCAAAACCGCTGTCCTAGCTGGCTCAGCTGCGAGATGGTAGAGACTCCATCAGCCTGGGTCCCTAAATGACCAAGTGGAGAGAACCTTCCGCTAACTCCACACACACACACACACACACACACACACTCACACACACACATACACATACATACACACACATACATACACATACACACATACACACTCACACACATGCATACGCACATACACACACACACACACACACACACACACACGCACAAGCCAATTCTCATTATGCACAGTAGCTATGATCTACAAAATCACCACAAACGCCGAATTAACAAATTCGTAACCACCGCCCTCGGGGAGACCTAGATTAGGTCTCTGTGAGCCTATGGTCACAACATTTTTATCAAAATCCATTTTGTGTGCTTCTGTCAGAGACACCTTATTTAACAGATGTAGCTGACAGTCACGTGGAACTCAGCCCAGCGGGAGCTTCTGAAGGTGGATTTTCTCCCTGAGGCACATCCCAGGCTCCTCGCCTGAGGAACTTCAGACAGCACCTCAGCGCTACGCCTGAGGGCCATTTTAACCTGCAAAATCATTCGCAAAAATGCAAATCACATGGCACAAGGTAGACCACGAGAAGGACATCTGTGTCCCGTGTGAGAGCCGAACCAAGAAGGCAGACCTTCACCTCGGGCAGTTCAGCTAGGAAGACACACATGTGTCAGATCACTCCAGTGCTCCACCTCTGAGTGTCCGAGACGGACCGCAAAGGCCTACAAGTATTTTGAGGTTACAAACACACTTTAGAAGCAGCCAAATGCCCAATTATGGAACCCACGAATTATGAGAATGGACCACCATCACGAACCAGACATCAGTCTTGGTATGGTAAGGTAGTGAGGTTTAGGGGATTACTTATCACAGCAGCACACCCTCTCCTATACTTACCACAGCAGCTCACCCTCTCCTATACTCATCACAGCAGCTCACCTCTCCTATACTCATCACAGCAGCTCATCCTCTCCTATACATATCACAGCAGCTCACCTCTCCTATACTCATCACAGCAGCTCACCCTCTCCTATACTCATCACAGCAGCTCACCCTCTCCTATACTCATCACAGCAGCACACCCTCTCCTATACTCATCACAGCAGCTCACCTCTCCTATACTTACCACAGCAGCTCACCCTCTCCTATACTTATCACAGCAGCTCACCCTCTCCTATACTCATCACAGCAGCACACCCTCTCCTATACTTATCACAGCAGCTCACCCTCTCCTATACTTACCACAGCAGCTCACCCTCTCCTATACTCATCACAGCAGCTCACCCTCTCCTATACTCATCACAGCAGCTCACCTCTCCTATACTCATCACAGCAGCTCACCTCTCCTATGCTGAGCATGCAAGTCTCCTGGCTTCCTCTGGCCAGCCCTCTAGCCCAGTTGGCCCTTGTGCTCCATCTGTCTTACTTTCCTTGCACCTCCCGCCTCACCTCCCCTGCCTTCCCCCTCTCCCCTGCCTCTGGCTGTACCTAGGCAGGCTGCTGCTCCCACCATTGCGTAGAGTCCCGGGGTGACACAGTCTGCTCCGGGCCTGCACCAGTTCCTGAAGATGATCCAGTCGTGGTGATGGTATGCCAGCTGCTCCACGCCGATGCCCACCATCCTGCCCGCCATGGCCCCCACAGCCATGCTGGGGATGAAGAGGCCCGATGGGATCTGCAGGGAGCACACATGGGGAAGAGGCGTGAGGGGAGGAGTCTGAGTCCCCAAATCCCGCCTCCCGCCCCAGCACACACTGACCCCTCCACAAGCTTGCATTTCGCTTCAGTCTTCAAAGGAGCTGCAACCTTGCCCTAGCCGGTGTGGCTCAGTGGATAGTGGCAGCCTGTGGACCGAAGGGTCCTGCGTTTGATTCCGGTCAAGGGCACGTAGTACTTTGCAGGCTCCTCCCCGGCCCGGACCCTGACCAGGGTTCGTGCAGGAGGCAACCAATCAATGTGTTTCTCTCACATCGATGTTTCTGTCTTTCCCTCTCTCTTCCACCCTCCTTGAGAATCAATGGGGAAATACCATCGGGTGAGAAGTAACAGAAATAAAGAAATAAATGATTTTACAAAGGAGTTTCTAACTCCACTTTCTCCCTTCCTCTATGTAAAATATCAATAAAATATATATATTTTTAAATAATAATAAAGTAAAATAAAATAAAAGTAAATGTCAGGCCGCAGCAGGAAACTGGAAAAGAAGGGCCTGCGATGGGGGGAGGAGGAGGAAGCCAGGGCAGCGGCCAGCCGTCTGCATCTTCCAGAGGCTTCCGCAGCCACCGCCCTCAAGGCCCACAGTGCCCTCCATCCTCGTGTCCCTTTCACGAAAAGCGATCAAAACAGTCTCATCCTGGGAGAGCGGCTCAGAAGCAGACCCCGCAGATGGGGAGGTCTGGGCACCAGCATGCCTTCTGCTTGGTGTGAAAAGATGTTAGATCCGGCTCGTGGCCAGGCTGCCGCTGAGCCACCTGGCTCTCGGGGGGGGGGGGGGGGGGCCTGCATGGGGCTGCCATCCTGAGCGGGAGCATGTAGGCCCGGCCCAGCCTGTTACCGATCTCAGGACAGAGGGGCTCCTGAAGCAGGCTCCAGGTGAAGGTCAGATCCTTGAGTATGACGGCGGGAGTCTGGGACATTCCCGAGGAAACAGTTCCTTTCTGAACTGCCCCATCCCACTGCCACCTGACCCCCTGGAACGGCCAAGTCCCCTCTCCCAGCAGCACCAGAGGCGCCAGGCCTTCCTCAAACACGAAGCTCAAGCCCTTCACTGGCGCAGATGGAGCAGACAGACAGTCATGTTTAATCCAGTCCCCATCCTGTTCTCAGGACAAAAATTCAGGCTTGTGCTTGACCATCACACACTCAAGTGTAAACTCTCTACATGGTTTCTTCGACTTAAAAAGCATAAATCGTAAAAATCACACACAGACCGAGTATTGCTGGCTCAGTGGTTGAGCTTTGACCTATGAACCAGGAGATCATGGTTTGATTCCTAGTCAGGGAACATGCTCAGGTTATGGGCTCGATTCCCAGTGTGGGGTGTGCAGGAGGCAGCTGATCCATGATTCTCTCTCGTCATTGATATTCCTATTGCTTTCTCCCTCTCCCTTCCTCTCTGAAATCAATAAAAAAAAAAATTTTTTTAATCGCACATGGAAGTAATTGTAATTGAGAGCAGCAGGTGTTCTGGTGGACTCTCAACATTCTGCTTGCTGGTTACACAAGTGTGTGTGTTTCATGAAAGTTCACCAAGCTTTGTATGTCTCTGTATGAATGACATACTCTGAGCCATGGCTTCTTCACCTCTAAAACGGGGTTAAAGCTATGGTAGAGGCTTGCTGTTACCCACACATAGCTTCTTGGTGGTTAAAGGAATTCAAGGGCCCAGCACAAGACAACATTCAATACGTTCCACCACTTCTCCCCAGCACGATTCCATGGTGGCCAGCAGGCGCCACCCAGAAGGCCACAGGTGGCCACATTCTCCTTCCCCTTCACTCACCTTCATGCCAAAGGTGAATATGGTGATGACGATTTTGAAGACCAGCGCCAGGGCCAGCTGCCACATGGCCGTGTACACCCCGCGGCCGGCCGGCCGGTCGGGAATGTCATCCACGGGCCGGGTCATGTTGGGGTCGTTGATGTAGTCGCAGAGCTGGGAGGACTCGAGGGCCCCGCAGTCATTGAACAGCTCAGAGATGAGCTCGCTCGTGCTCTGGCGCGTGTAGGGGTTGGGGTAGGCGACGATGGCGGTGATGGCCGTCACCGCGATGACCTCCAGCACCGGGTACTTGCCCAGGCTGGTGGTCTTGCGCCTCCTGCACCAGGCGATGTTGCAGCGGATGAAGAGGGTCCCCCACAGGCCCCCGAAGACGCCCAGCAGGATGAAGGGGAAGAGCTCGGCCATGTACCAGGGCGTGTGGTACTCCACGTAGAAGAGGACGAGGCGGCTGTTCCCAAAGGGGTTGATGGAGCGCAGCGTGAAGGCCGCCACCAGCGCCGCAAAGAAGGACCGCCACAGGGTCTTCAGGGGGAAGTAGTAGCTGACCTGGACCGACAGGAGAGCGTGAGCGACGGGCCCAGGACGGCGGCACTCACACCCGCACCTGGGTGTCCTTATGACCCTAAGGCGCCCGCAAGGACACATAGACTCTCCCTGCGTCCAATAGCAGAATGGAGACTAGTCAAGGTGCTTTTGAGCTATTTTTTTTAAGAGGAATGAAAGCATTTAATCATAATTCTGTTTATGGCATGGAGACATACAGCCCCATCCCCCCAAAAAAAGCAAAGAAACCTCTGAATTTGCTTCTACAGACAACAGATAGATCAAGGGTTGGAAATCCCTGGCCCAGCCAATGTATCTGTATGGCACAGGAGTTAAGAATGAATTGTTTATTTTTAAATAATTAAGAATGCCCTAGTCGTAGTTAGAAAACTGGCTTGCGAGGCACACGGCTCTTTGGCCCCTTGAGGGTGGCTCTTCCACAAAATACCACGGCCTGGGCGAGTCTATTCTGAAGAAGTGGTGTTAGAAGAAGTTTAAGTTTAAAAAATGTTGCTCTCCAAAGAAATGTCAATCGTTATACTGTTGCTATTTGGCTCTGTTGACCAATGAGTTTGCCGACCACTCGTCTAGCTGGTTTGGCTAAGTGGATACAGCGTCGGCCTACAGACGGTAGGGTCCTGGGTGTGATTCCAGTCAAGGGCACATGCCCAGGTTGTGGAATTGATCCCTAGTAGGGAGTGTGCAGGAGGCAGCTGACAAAAGATTCTCTCCCATCATGGATGTTTCTGTCTCCCTCTCCCTTCCTCTCTGAAATCAATTAAAAAATTTTTAATAAATAAATGGTTAGGAAGGACTATTTTGTGACATGTGAAATATTCAAAAGAACCCTGCTTCGGTGACACAAGAAAATTATATAAAACTCCAGCTTCAGCTCCTAAGGCGAGTGGTGTCAGGGTGCAGCCATGCGCGACCATGGGCGGTTGTCTGTGGCTTTCCTGCGTCATGCAGGGCTGAGCGGCTGGGACCCAGGCCGGAAGTCCCACCAAGCATTAAATAGTGACTTTCTGGCCCTTTATAGACAACGTTTGCCGACCCCTGGAATAGATCTACCCACGTTGCCAAAACCAAAAATGCTTCATTCATTTGGTCATGAGGAAGGGAGGACACTGCAAATCTTCCAGAACATTTATATCGGCATTTTCCGCGTAGACCAACCGTGACTCCTGGATGAGCTGCAAGAATTCTGCTCATGCTCCTCAGAAGGCTTAGGCAGGGGCCTGCTGCTGAGCTCCCCACTGCCACTGCCGCAGCCCGCAGCCCGCAGCCCGCAGCCCGCAGCCACACATCCCCCGCGCCCGGCTCACCTCCTCCAGACTGAAAAGCACGCCGCCAATCGGAGCGCCGAACGCAACAGAGACTCCGGCAGCAGCTGCCGCTGAAAGTACCTGCAAGGCAAAGCCCAAGGCCTTTCATGAAAACAAGCCTGTGCAGGGGCTGCCAGCGTGGCTCAATGGTTACATGTCAACCTGTGAACCAGGAGGTCAGGGTCCGATTCCCGGTCAGGGCACAGGCCTGGGTTGCAGGTTCGATCCCCAGTGTGGGACGTGCAGGAAGCAGCTGATCCATTATTCTCTCTTATAACTGATGTTTCTCTCTCTTTCCCTCTCCCTTCCTCTCTGAAACCAATAAAACATTTAAAAGAAGAAGAGGAGAAGAAGAAGAGGAGGAGAAGAAGAAGGAGAAGGAGGAGGAGGAGGAGAAGAAGAGGAACAACAAGAACAACAAGCACACGCAGAGGAGACAGGAGGGGCCTGTCCAGAAGATGGCAGCTGGGCCCGCTCACCTCGCGCCTCTTGCCCTCGTTCTTGCTGTACTTGGAGAAGAGGCTGCTGAAGAAGTTACCACAGCAACAAGCCACGTGCACCAGTGGCCCCTCCTTCCCAAGGCTCAGGCCCGAGGACACCACCAGCACCAGCGTGACGGTCTTGATCAGCAGCGTCCACTTGCCCAAGTAGCCCCTGATGATGAAGCCGCTCAGAATGGTCTTGATCTGGAACACAGGACAGAGAGCGGGGCGGCTGAGGCGCTGTTCACGCCCACTCCCCGCTTCGCCTGCGGGAGGCTGCTTCCGGGTCTGAGTCCCTCTAAGTTCACACGAACAGCATTTACATTAACAAGTCATTTCACCAGAAGAGAGAAGCCTAAGAGCTTATGTACTTATAGACACAGACAATAGGGTAGTGAAGACCCGGAGGAGGGGCAAGGGGGAATGGGAGATATCTGTAATACTATCAACAATAAGAAATACATTATTTTAAAAAAATGTTGAAAAAATAAAAAGACATAAGTTTATATTATATTCATGGAAATGTGAAGCAGTGCGATTCATAGTAAATTTTAATTATTCTTAGAGTAGTAAGGTTATAATGAGGGCTGAATAAGTAATTATCAGGTTCCATTTTATTTGTGGCACTTTATCCTGTTCACATTACCCTCTGTTGTGTTGAAAAGAGACATATAGCTATAGATTTTAGCTGTTAATTTTACACAATTGAAAGACCTTGCCCTGGCCAGTGTGGCTCGGTGGATAGAGCATCAGCCTCTGGACCATTCTGGTCAAAACCACATACCTTCATTGCAGGCTCCTCCCCGGCCCAGGCCCTGGTCAGGGCTCGAGCAGGAGGCAACCAATGGATGTGTTTCTCTCACACCAATGCTTCTCTCTGTCTCTCCCTATCTCTTCCACTCTCCCTACAAATCAATGGAAAAATATCCTTGGGTGAGGATTTATAAATAATAATCTACCTAATAAAAGAATAACATGCTATTTGACCATACCTTCGCAACACCTACCAGCCAATCAGGAGTGAGTATGCAAATCAACCCAACAAAGATGGTGGGTTAATTTGCATACACAGATGCAGGCATTCCACACTGTCCCAGCCACGCTGGGCCTCTGGGCAGCATGGGAAGGCGGAAAGGCCGCTCCGGGCCCAAGCAGAAAGGTGGCTCTGGCCAGAGTGAAGGCAGAGCTGGCAGCCAGGGGAAGTCAGGCCTGTTCTTACATGAATCTTTGTGCATCGGGCCTCTAGTAATAATAATAATAATAATAATAAATGCAGCCCCAGTAGAGAACCAGCCACTGCTCTATTCCTGGCAAGAGCAGGATGGGCCAAAACTGGTTTGGCTCAGCAGTAGAGGGTCGGTCTGCGGACTGAAAGGTCCCAGGTTCAATTCCGGTCAAGGGCATGTACCTTGGTTGCGGGCACATCCCCAGTAGGGGGTGTGCAAGAGGCAGCTGGTCGATGTTTCTCTCTCATCGACGTTTCTAGCTCTCTGTCCCTCTCCCTTCCTCTCTGTAAAAAATCAATAAAATATATATTTTTTTTTAAAAAAAGAGCAAGATGGGAATTCCTGATTCCCAGTAGTTAAGGGATCTTCTGGAAACCTCTTTGGCATCACGTCACCTTTTCCCATGTGGGGAGGGTCATGCAGTGAACCAACCCTTGGAATTTTAAAGGGGTGTGAATGGACCATTTCCATCCCAGAATTACTGATGGAGATCTGTTTCTTAATTCCAGGAGGAAGATCGAGAGCAGGCACGCGTGTGCGTGAGGAACTCAGGCACCCTTCCCAGAGAATGTGAGGAAGGTCTAGCTACACAAACAGGCAGTATTTTGCACTGCCCTCTAACTAACGTCAAAACTAGTGGTGGTTAATGTGGCCTTTACCTAGTAGTGCTTGGCCTACTTGAGCCTGCCTGGGCATCTCAGACCAGCTTATTTGAAGGATGTTTTCGTATGCCTGCCACAATCCTGCACTTTTGTGTTGCCTTGAATAAAATTACCTCTAATTCTCTGTCAGTTGCATAATGTGGACTTGGGCCCGAGGGTAGAGTTTAAGAGCATCATGCCATTTAGAAAATTACAAACATCTCAATTACCGGAGCCTCTGCCAGCCACGTGGTGAGTTGAACAATGTAATGGGCATTTTGTAATTCTCTAAAATGATTTTATAAAATTGCCATGATCAAATTAGGGACTACAGAAAGCGAGCCCGTTCCCAGGACACGCTATGATTCAATCACTGCTTTCCTCTGAATGAACGGGGACCGAGCCAAGCAGGACTTTCACGAGATGAGGTGGAGCGGGTTTGTGACTCAGTGGGGCTAACTTTAAACCTTTCAGATTCTCTAATGAAACATCAGCTCAAGGTGAGCTCTGAGAAGACACGCTGTCTCACAGTCACTGGCGGTTCTGATAATGGAGCAAACGGAACAGAAAGAGGCCCCGTGTTCGCTGCTCTCTAAACCCCAAGTCCAAGAGCAAGTGTTCACATGGAAATGTGCTTTGGAGAGCTTAGACAAGAGCATTCTTACACAGAAAAGTGTTCTCTGCATGGGCATTTAAAAGGGTTTCCAGTCGGGCCAGCGTGGCTCAGGGGTTGAGGTCACTGGTTTGATTCCTGGTCAGGGCACAGGCCCGGGTTGCGGGCTCCATCCCCAGTATGGGGTGTGCAGGCGGCAGCCGGTCCATGATTCTCTCTCATCACTGATGTTTCTACCTCTCTCTCCCTCTCCCTTCCTCTTCGAAATCAATAAAAATATATTTGATTTAAAGGTCAGCATCGTCCTAGCTGGTGTGGCTCAGTTGATAGAGCGTCGGCCTGCGGACTGAAGGGTCCCAGGTTTGATTCTGGTCAAGGACACATGTCTGGGTTGCGGGCTTGATCCCCAGTGTGGGGCGTGCAGGAAGCAGCCAATCCATGATTCTCTCTATCATTGATGTTTCTACCTCTCTCTCCCTCTCCCTTCCTCTCTGAAATCAATAAAAATATATTAAAAATATAGATTTAAAAGTCAGTATGACATAGTCAGGCTTTTCCTTCTGTCGTTCCTGGCAGGGACCAGCATGCATCGTCGCCCGTCTGTCACCATAATCGCTCACAGCCTGAAACTCGCCATCTCCACTGCCTGTGGGCACTCCTGAAGCCCCGACCCGAAAGAGAACTGCACTGCTTGCTTGGATGGTCATATGAGAACTCGCAGAGTCCCTCCTGGTGAAGCGTCCCCTCTCTGGCTTCTGGGGAATGAGCTGATCGCTGCTGCTCAGCGTCCCTCTGCGGCCAGGGCGCGCTCACAGCGCATGCCCTGTGTGGAATTGGGGTTTGTGAACATTGCAATGACCCTGTCCCCACAGAGCAAATGGCAGCCAGGGAGTTCACTAGGCAGCAAACCTCCTAAGCAACAAACCCCACTGCCATCCACTTCCACACTGCATCGCGCTAAAGGGCAGCCTGCTTCCGTGGGCTCTGAGGCTTAGGCATGCTTTGCAAACGCAAGACGTCAGCACCTGAGAGCAATGGAACATGAATCCTGAACACAGAGCATTGATCCTGAGTTCAGCTCCCAGCTTGGCAGCTGGGCGACCCCGGCCAAGTGTCTCCCCCTCTCTGTGCCTCAGCTCCTCGCCCGGGAAGTGGAGAGTAGCGGTGCCCACCTCACAGGGTGGCTGTGGGACTGAAGCAGCGAATCCATGTCCCATGCTTGGCCCCGCGCTTGCCCTCAGGGCTGGACGTGTCTGCTGCTCTCCGCTGGGCACAGAGGAAAGCCCGCCCCACTCACCTCGGGGATCCCCGAGCCGCAGGCGTAGGGCGCGAACACACGCACCAGGGAGACGGCCAGGAAGGCGAAGAGCAGGGCCCACAGCACGTAGAGCAGGTAGTTGAGGATGTAGGCGCTGGCACCCTGAACAAGACACAACACAGGAAGGACCGCTGAGCCCCCAGACCCAACGGTCCCCCTCCGCTGGGCCGGCAGCAGCGGGGCCTGTGTCAGCGAAAAGGCAGCTGTTTGGACAGGCGGCTGCTACAGCTACTGGAACCCACAGACACTGCCAGGCTTCTCTGCGAGCCATTTCCACAGACCTGCAGCCCGGCTGGCCTGCTCAGTGGTTAGCGTCGCCCCAGGCACCGAAAGGTCACCAGTTTGATTCCCCATCAGGACACATGCCCAGTTGGGGGCTCCATCCCCAGTGGGGCGTGCAGGAGGCAGCTGATGGATGTCCCTCTCATACATCAATCTCTCTCTCTCCCCCTCCCCTCCCTAAAAACCAATAAAAACATCTTTGGAAGCCATTATAAAACATACATGTCTTGTGCACATGAAGCAGGGGGGAGGGTTTCCAACTGCCATTTGCACAGGAGCCAGAAGTACCAGGTCACGCCATACAGGGCCCGGGTGGTGATCAGACACGCACGCTGCAACCACAGGCGGTCCCCCCGGCCAGGCCCGGCCCGAACCCACCTCGGAGCGGTTCACCAGCAGCTCCGACCACTTCTGCCACAGCGGGCACTTGTCCCGGTCCTCAAACGTGGTCTCGGAGGACGTCCAGCAGCATTGTTCGTGGCTGTACCAGAAGGCGGACAGGCAGATGCCCTCCTTCAGGTCGGTCATCCAGTCCACGGCCAGGTCGATGACGCCGGCCAAGGTGCCTGCAGGGACAGCGGGGTTCTTGGAGGAAGCGACAGGAGCATCCCCCCCCCCCCGCCCACACGCACAGGGAGTCCTGAGCACTGGTGGGGGGTGGGGGGGAGGCAGCCAGCCCGGCCCTAGGAGACCCTGGGCGGGTTCGTGTCCTCACGCGGACAGAGGCCCGTCTTCCTCCAGCCTGAGCCCATCCCTCCCGGGTTCCAGAAACGGGTGCGCCCCCTTCACAGGGCTCCCCCACAGCAGCCTGGGGGGGCGGGGGGGGAAGCGCTGGGTCACACATTCCTGTTTCCCAGGGGAGCGTGCCAGTGCCTGGCTGTTTAAGGCCTGGCCACACATGGGAACCCGACTTGGACAATCTCACTTCCTAGAACTTGCTGGATTTTTAAACTATTGTGGAAGGGATTCAATTAATAACTTACATTGTTGGGGATCTATGTAAGTGACTGCTTCAGAGGCCGGCAGAAGGAGCCAGGCCAGTCTTCTCTGCAGGCAGGGACATCAGGCTACCACATTCTCCCAACTTTTACCGGATCCTTATTATCCTGTCCCTGCCCCAGCCATACCAACACCGGGGCACCCACATGCCTGCAAGGACTCACCCCTCCCTGCCTTCCCGTTACACGGAAGCCCCATTGTTTGAGAGAACGCCTGAACCCCCAACAGGCGGCACACCCCAGCAGCTGCCCCTCACCCACTCCAGCCTCATCGCTTCCCACCTCTAGCCCCCACCCCTGCCCACTCCCTCCTCGTGGCCCCACCAGGCTCTGCTCTCCGCACCTCTCAGGAAGCACTGCCCTCCCCACCCGGCCATCTCCTCTTTCTCTTCCAGATCCTGGCACTTCCATCTCCTCCTGCAGGAAGCCTTCCCTGATTTCCTACATTTGGGCTCAGCATGCTTTCCAGGCATGTACCCATCAGCATACCTGTCACATCCTGACACCATGATCTGCTGGCATGGCATCTATATAACACATATGTTATCCCGAGTGCACCTGTGGAGCACGTCACAGTGGTGGAAAGGCTTTGGAAAACAGTCTGAAGCTGCTCACCAGGTTAAACAGTTACCATCCTTGCAAGCAATTCCAAAGCCCGAACACCTCGTGCTGAGTAAAAGGCGGTGATCACAGCACTCTACATGTGTGATGCCATTTCCATGTAACTTCCAGAGCGGGCAGAGAGGGCCAGGGGACAGGAGGAGGCTGCACGCCCTGGAGCTTGGCAGCTAAAGGACCTGGCGGGTCTCCGGGTGCCAATGAAAAGATTCTAAAACTGACTGTGGCGATGGCTGCCCACCTCCGTGAGGACGCTGAAAACCACCAAATGACATGCTTTCACTGGGTACATTGTATGGTATGTAAATTACACAATGAGGCTGCCGCATATGTGCATTTACACACACACACATGCATACAGCGGGTGGGGGTGACGCAGCTCAGAGAGGGAGAAGTGGACTTTTAGAAAGGTGGTCAGAGAACACCTCAAGCGAAAGATGTTTGAACAAAGACCTAAAGAAGGTGAGTGTATTAAATAAATAAAATAAATAAATAAATAAAGGAAGGTGAGGGAGTGGCCCTGCAGATAGCCAGCGGGGAGACCCAATGATCACCCCAAAGCCACCCCCATTCACTGGGTCATAATCACAATATCCCACATCCAGTCTCCCCGGCTGGCTGCTTCTGGCAGTGCTGGCAGGTTCAGCTTTCTTACGTGAACGGAGTATCTGTGACACCCGGTGGTGATTCATAGTAATTGATTCCCCATAAAGGGCTTGTTAATGTTTTCTTCCGTGGAGCAACAGTGACACCTGGTGGTGATTCACATAGTAAATGTTTTGTGCATATTTCGTTCCGTGGAGCAACAGTGACACCCGGTGGTAAGTCATAGTAAATGCAGCGTTGATGTTTTCTTAATATTTCTATTTGTTATTCAACAGCGACATCTAGTGATGAATCCTTATAACTGCACTGCAGAGGAGACCCTGGATCTCTCCATCTCAGGAGTCAGAATGTAATGTCCAGGATGCCACTAAGGAGATGACTGGCCCACCAGCTGGACAACAGGAAGTGAATGGGCACAGTTTGCTGGCTTTCCTTCCAAGGTACATCCAGATCAAAAGCACCTCGGCATTGGCACCAGCATCTCTCTCTTACCTTCCTCCTACATTCACTCGCTGATGTGTCCAGGGGCTCGCCCTTCTCCTGTGGCTCTCACCTGGCTGCACGTTAGCGTCACAGGAGGGGCAGGAGGAAGTGGAGGGGGTCGGCGCTAGGGCATCATCTCCAAATACACTATTTGCTTGAAGCCCAAGCAGCAGGTTTTTTGGTTGTTTTTTTTTTAAATTCCCCAAATGATTCTCCTTAAAAGAACTGGCAGGCCGAAACCGGTTTGGCTCAGTGGTAGAGCGTCGGTCTGCGAACTGAAAGGTCCCAGGTTCGATTCCTGTCAAGGGCATGTACATTGGTTGCGGGCACATCCCCGGTAGGGGGTGTGCAAGAGGCGGCTGGTCGATGTTTCTCTCTCATCGATGTTTCTAGCCCTCTATCTCTCTCCCTTCCTCTCTGTAAAAAATCAATAAAATATATATTTTTTTTAAAGAACTGGCAGAACTCGGATTGATAGTGAAGCCAACTGGTCAATATCAGGTTAAAGACACACCCTGACCAGGCTCTCAGATTAATCAATACATCTAAACTGCCTGTGTACTCCAAGATGCCAGAACATCTATTCTGCATTTCTTTTCTCTATCCATTTCTCCTTCCCAGGAGCCAAGGGTAATGACAGTGAATGATTTTCAAACTCGATTCTAAACAGAGACATCAACATTCACAGCTGGCTCCCACCCGCCCGCCTCCAAAGGCTTTCGCAGAGGCGGTCAAACACCACCTATCCATAAGCCCAAGCTCACCGGGAATGCCAGTGGGACAGGGACCGCCTGGGGAAATGCGTGGACAGCTGCTGTGCCCCTGAGCACTCCGCTTGGCTCTCTGTGATGGGCCAAACCCTCCCTCAGCTGTGTACGGAGCAAATGCAGAGGCACCCAGCACCTGAAATCTTCAGGAATCCCAAACCTACATCCGTAGACAGCGCCTGGGCATGCACGTGGGCATTTCTTTAATTATCGTCAGCTGAGCTCAGGGCGATGGGAGAGCCACGGCCTGGGAACATGCTTCCCCAAAAGGCTGACCATGTTATCAGCTTGGCCTTCACATCAGCCCAGGTGTGTGACTTAGCTAGGTAAATCCAGCCATGCACCAGGAATGCTCGGCCTACTCAAGAATGCAAATAAGCTCCTTTGACCCTAGGTTCTGGTGATACTTCCTGGTATTTGGGGATGTATATGGGGGTCCCTGCCTCTCCATCAGAGCTGGCAGCGGTTCTACCCGGCTCCCAGCTTTTTCCTTCTATCTCTGTGTCTTGTTTCTTTCTTTTATTTCTTAATCCCCAGCTCCTCCACTCAGGAACCGGACCCGTTCCTTTTCCATGCTGGACTGGGGAAAGAGAAGAACACCTCTACATACATCTGCGCCCCTTAGTGCTCCGTCTCTCTCACGGCATCCGCTGTGTCCCGCCGTATCGCAGTCCTTGTCTGGGCAGGGCTGTAACCACGGCTCTATGTCATGATGGACCAGGGGCTTTTAAGGGGGTCTCTTCAGCACACCCGGGCTTTTTATCCCAGACTGACCCTGCACAGCCTCCTGAAAGGGGGGGAGCTGCAGGCAGCAGAGCCCTGGAGAACTGTGCCCCGGATGTTGAGAGTGGGTTTCTCCTCCACAGAGCGCCCTGCTAGCTCCGGAAACCTGGTGCTGGGGTTACCCAGTGATAGACGCAGAGGCCCTGAGGGTCTGAGCAGTGTGGGTGGAGGGTGGGGGGGTCTCCAGCTAGCTCCTGGGGTGTCCCCCCCCCTTTTTTTTTTTTTAAGAAAATGGAGCCTTTTGTTAGAGGTCAGTTTAATATATATTTGCTGACTTTAGAGAGAGAGGAAGGGTGAGGGAGAGAGAGAAAGAAAGATTGATGAGAGAGAACATCAGATCGGCTGCCTCCTGGGGATGGAGCCCACAACCCAGGCACAGGCCCTGACTGAGAATCGAACCATGATCTCTTGGTTCCTGGTTCGACCCTCAACCACTGGGCCACACCAGCTGGACACGTGTTGCGCATTGGGGTGTTTGCAATTCACTCCAGGGCCTCCCGGGGTTAGCAAAGGCCAGCTTCACGTGGTGTGTTATTATTAGAGACCAAAACCTCTCCGTACTGTTTTGCCTTCTTCATAAGCACGCGGTACAGAATGTAGTGTGTTTCCAGTCACAGCTCTGCAACGCCCCCCGGAGCCCCGCCCTCGGGCCTGGCCTCACTCTAAGATGGTCCCAGCACGGACCCCTCCCATGGGGCACAAGAGAAACACCCCACTTTTAGAATGCCACCCCAGCAGCCACCCGGGGCCCAGCCGCCCCCGCACGGGCGCCGTGCACGTACCCGCCAGCAGCCCGATGAGCAGCATGACCACCCATCCTGACCAGGCGTCCAGCAGACCCTTGATGAACTCCCACACGGACTCCTTGCTTCTGCTGGTTATCTGGGGACGAGACACGGCGGTTCATGGGCACACGCTCCGGTCCCGCGTCCTCCCCACAACCTCCCTCAGAAACCGAGTAACTACTCAGCTGGTTTCCCCCACACACACACACACACACACACACACACAGCACTCCTCCGGCCACCTGCCACACCACGGAGTGGCCTTTCCACTCCAAAACTCCGCTTCAGCCCTCACCGGTGTGGCTCAGTGGATAGAGCGTCAGCCTATGGACTGAAGGGTCCCAGGTTTGATTCCAGTCAAGGGCATGGACCTTGGTGGCAGGCACATCCCCAGTGGTGGGTGTGCAGGAGGCAGCTGATCGGTGTTTCTCATCGATGTTTCTAGCTCTCTATCCCTCTCCCTTCCTGTCTGTAAAAAATCAATAAAATATATATATTTTTTAAATCCACTTCATTTAGCCTGGCCAGCCTGGCTCAGGGGTTGAGCATCAACCTAAGAACCAGGAGGTCACGGTTGGATTCCTGATCAGGTGGCGGGTTCAATTCCCAGTGGGAGCATGCAGGGGCAGCTGATCCATGATTCTCTGTCATCATTGATGTTTCTCTCTCTCTCTCTCTCTCTCTCTCTCTCTCTCTCTCTCTCTCTCTCTCTCTCTCCCATTCCCTTCCTCTATGAAGTCAATAAAATAATTTTTTTAATCCACTTGATTAAACAAACTCACAGGTGCCATTTGTACTCTGATGATCTGCAAGCCATTCTGAAGGGAGATGTGGAGTCGGCGCCATTGTAGACCAGGAGGTGGTGCTCTGGCCGCCACGCTTCACCCTGCTCTGAAGCGCTGTCCCTGGGACTGAAGGCAGCCCGCACACAGTAGGTCCGCCTTGGCGGAGAGAGACTTGGCTTGGCCCGTCCTCACCACCAAGCCCTCCTCTCACTGGGACCCCCTTGGCTGGTTCCCCTCCTTCACTTCTCCCCGCTGCTTCTAAGTGTCCGGCACTGCTCCCCTCTCCCCCCGGTCTCCACTGAATGGCCTGCCTGGCTCCTGGCGCCTCCTGCCTCCTCCCTCTACAGAGCCAGGCCACCTGCCCCCCCGCCCAAAGCACCTGACATTTCTCTTAATGTACACTGAATGGCCAGATGATGGTGATCTCTGAACACATAAAAACCTGGCCACTCAGTGTGTGTGTGTGTGTGTGTGTGTGTGTGTGTGTGTGTGTGTGTGCGTGTGCATGTGTGTGTGTGTTTTATATATATATTTTAGAGGCCCTGTGCATGAATTCCTGCATGGATGGGGTCCGGCCAACCTGGCCACCGGGGGGAACATGGGCGGTTGGCCGGCCTGCCTGCTGGTTGAACTCCTGGTTGAGGGGACAATTTGCATATTAGCCTTTTATTATATAGGAGGATAGACACTGAGTCATCAGATTATTATGCGTTCAGAGATCATAATCTGGCCACTCAGTGTATTTTATTTATTATTTTTTAATATATTTTATTGATTTCTTACAGAGAAGGAAGGAGATAGTCAGAAACATCGATGAGAGAGAAATATCAATCAGTTGCCTCCTGCACACCCCCCACTGGGGATGTGCCCGCAACCAAAGTACATGCCCTTTACTGGAATCGAACCTGGGACCTTTCAGTCGGCAGGCTGATGCTCTATCCATTGAGCCAAACTGGTTACGGCCACTCAGTGTATTTTATTGATTTCAGAGAGGAAAGGAGAGGGAGAGAGAAACATCAGTGATGAGAGAGAAGCACGTCCCACACTGGGGATCAAACTTGCAGCCAGGCCATGTGCCTTGACCAGGAATCAAACATGACCTTCTGGTTCCTAGGTTGATGCTCAACCACTGAGCCACACGGATCGGGAGAGCACCTGGTATTCTATGACCTATCCACAGCTCTACCCCTCCCTCCCACAACCTTCCCTTCCTTAGCGCCCTGCCCACCCAGGACACGAGGGCATGAGCCGGAGGAACCCCCTCCCACATGTCTGTCAGGACATCACCTACCTTCCTGTGCCTGTCGGTGTCCCGCGACTTCTCCCTCAGCCAGTCGATGGTGTGGAAGTCCTCGTACGTCCCCACGTCGGGGAAGGGCTCATCGAGAAAGTCCATGAGGTTGCCGGAGCCGCTCATCGCTCCTGCACGTGACCATGCTACTCACACCTGGAGAGAGAGCGCAGTTGACACGCCGGCAGGCGGCCCGCACACCCTGGCACCACCCGCTCCCACTACTTTCTTGTGGAAGAGAGACTCGCATTAGCATCTGCTGCGGTGATGTATGTACACCGAGGGGCCGGAGGAGGATGATCTCTGGACGCATAACAACCTGGCCACTCCGTGTATCTGTATCTCCAATGGGTACCAAAAGCATTCTAGACTTTTGCTGGAGATCAATCAACCTCCTACTTGCCCTGAGCTTTCTATCAGCTGGTGCAAAGGGGAACACTGATCAGGTGCATGATTTATAGTATCTTTGATATCCAATCAATGAGGTGCTCAAGAGAAGTACACTGAGTGGCCAGATGATTGTGCATTCAGAGCTCATCATCATCTGGCCGCTCAGTGTGTATGCAGGCACACACAGTCTGTCTCAGTCAGCAGCAACTGCTGTAACAAACATACCCTGGACTGGGTGGCTTCTGAGAAATGCATGTTTGTCTCACAGTCTGGAAACCAGGAGATCCACTCACAAGCTAAACACTGTCACCCAACCACTCATTGCTCCCCGGGGAGCTGAGGCGGGTCACTCGGGCAGTCAGCCTGTGGCCGTCACCCTGGATATCCACGATGCACAGCGACGGGAGAGCGGAATTGCTGGCGGCACTTGAACTAGCTGTGGGAGGGCGGTAACGTGCAGAGGGCACTGCCCTCCGCACCAGGGCTGCCTTGGGGGCGGACAAGGAGACAGATAGGACCTCCTGCCACACAAGCCAGCTCTGGTCTTGATGTCTGTGCCCCCCACCCAAAAAAAATTCACAGGCTGAACCCTCCCCCCCATGTGAGGGAGTTAGGAAGCGGGCCTCTGGGAGGTGGTGAGGGCATGCGGCCCCACCATGGATGGGCTCCGTGTCTTTATGGGAGAGCCCCGTGTCCCTTCTGCCACGCGGGGCACAGCGAGGCCTGGGACTGGGAAGCGAGTCCCCACCCGACCAGCTGGCACCTTGACCTCAGACTGTGGGAAAGCAATGCCTGGTGGGTTTTTGTTTGTTTGTTTGTTTTTGTTTTTAATATTTTTATTGATTTCGGAAAAGAAGGGAGAGGGAGAGAGAGATAGAAACATCAATGAGGAGAGAAAATCATGGATTGGCTGCCTCCTGCATGCTCCCTACTGGGGATGGAGCATACAACCCAGGCATGTGCCCTTGACCAGAATTGAACCCGGGATCCTTCAGTCCACAAGCCATAGCTCCATCCACTGAGCACACCAGCCAGGACCCTGCCAACTCTTTATGCCAGTCACTGCAATGCAGAAAAATCATAAAAAATAGTCCACTGATGGTGAGATGAAAACTTCAGATACCCCGTGTGGCAATCTCACACCCTCAAAAGCTATCCTAGGCCAGCTGGTGCGGCTCAGTGGTTGAACATCCACCTGTGAACCAGGAGGTTCGATTTCGGGTCAGGGCACATGTCTGGGTTGTGGGCTCAATCCCCAGTAGGGGGCATGCAGGAGGCAGCCGATCCATGATTCTTTCTCCTCACTGATGTTTCTCTGCCTCCCTTTCTCTCTGAAGTCAATAATAATATTTTTTAAATATATTTTATTGATTTTTTGCAGAGAGGAAAGGAGAGGGATAGAGAGTTAGGAACATCAATGAGAGAGACTCATCGATCAGCTGCCTCTTGCACACCCCCTAGCGGGGATGTGCCTGCAACCCAGTTGCATGCCCTTGACCGGAATTGAACCCAGGATCCTTCAGTCCGCAGGCTGACGCTCTATCCACTGAGCCAAACCAGTTTTGGCAATAAAAATTTTTTTTTTTCTATAAAAGCTACCCTAATATCTGTGACCAGGACTGCCTTTAACCCTCAGAAGTGGGAACGGAAACATGTGATTGGCAAGAGACCGCTAAATACATACAAAAAGCGAGCTGCAGGCAGTGGGGATCCGGCGTCACAGCCCAGGCCGCGGGCAGGCCTGCCAGCGGACATCCCTCCCCTCAGACCGAAGGAAAGCAGACGGGGAAGTGGGGATTAGGCTGGCGCAAGCACAGGCCCAGGCCGGGTTATCTATAATCTCCCAGCCGGGCCTGTTCTTTGTAGAAGCGCAGTTTTAGTAAACAGAAGTCGTAAATCTAACGTCCCTGTTTCTGCTACATTCCAGAAACTGTTCTGACCTACGCGGCCGACTGGGTCTGGGGGACAGTCTGGACTACCTGGTGGTTAGCATTGCAAGCATTTTTTCGCCAGAGGAATGCGCCCACAGAACCAGCACCCAGATCAAAGGCCAGAGGCGGCCAGCCCCCACAGGCTCGTCCCGGCCCCTTCCTGGTCCACCCCCCCCCCCTCCACGGAGCCCCGACGCTGAGCCTCGCACCCCAGCCTCAGTCTGCCTGCTTCTGAACTTCACAGAAACGGGGTGTTACGTTCCCCAGCTTTTTGTTCTACGTGATGCTGTAGCGTCTCTGCTCCTCTAACCGCCCTCTATGCCTGTGGAAGGGCAGGGTAACACGTGGGAAGATTTGTGAGGCAGGCAGCTTCCGTCGCATAGAAGCAGCCAGAGACAATACACAAACCAGGGGCTGGGGCTGGGTGTCCTTTGCGCTTGATGTATGGACCCTGAATCTGAATGTCATAGCATCTTCATTTGTCACAAGACATTCCCCTTCCAGTTGTCTTATGATCATTAAGAAATGTCAGAACCGCCCTGGCCAGGGTGGCTCATGCACTGAGAGGTCACTGGCTCGATTCCCGGTCAGGGCGCATGCCCGGGTGCCGGCTCCATCCCGAGTGGGGGGCAGCTGATGGATGGTCCACTCTCACATCAATGCAGGGGAGGACGGGGCCGGAGAACATCAAGCCCAGAGCCAGGCCTCGGTTAGATGGCAGCTAAAAGTCATAGCCCCAAAGCTTCATTCCTTCCAGACTCGCCAGAAGCTCCCACAAGTCACAAGCCGCCTGTACAGCGCCCCCTTCCTTGCCACCTACGAGGCTCACACAAGGCACTGAGCTCAGGGGCTGACTTGGTGCCCTGGTCTCAGAGGGGTGTCGTTGCACCACTTGGCCACCAGGTGGCGCAGTGAATGCAGCCCTGCCGCCTGGAGCAGCCTGGAGCCCAGAAACAGACAGGAGCGCACCTTTCTCCCTCTGCCCAGCATGGAGCCCGCAGCCACCCCAGAGCAGGCGGACAAGCTGGGCGCCGTCGTTGGCTTCTCCTCTCCTGCCCGCCCTCTGGCTCAGGCCTCCCCCAAACGCGCTGGCAACAGGTGAGCCTTCAACACAGCATGCTGGCCAAGGCAGCTGCATCAGAACTCAGGGGGCATGGTGCCCTCTACATGGGTCACACACATGACTTCTCGTGTGGGTGGCAGTACGGATGTCCCCATTACAATCCACGAAGCCACGCGTTTAGGTGTGACGCACTTCTTGGCGTGTTTGTGATGCTTTGCAATTTTAAGACGCTTCAGAGAGCAGCCTGCCCGTCAGTAAAAGCAGCTGCAGAGGCCCAGTTTTCACGTGTGGCTCCTGCCCGGGGCATCCACTCTGCTGGCGCCAGTATCACCCTGTTCTTCAGAGCACACGCTGCCCACACTCCTGATGCCCGCACATTCCAGGTGAGGGGGCTGTGCCGGAGAACACCTCCGCTCACATGGGGAGAACTGTCCGAACTGCTCCCTGGCCCTGGCTGGTGTGGCTGGGTTTGAGTCTGGTCAGGGCACAGGCCTGGGTTGCGGTCCCAATCCCCAGTAGGGGGCATGCAGGGGCCAGCCAATCAGTGATTCTCTCTCATCATTGATGTTTCTTTCTCCCTCTCCCTTCCTCTCTGAGCGCAATAAAAAGTATTAAACGTGTGTGCGTGTTTGGAGGCACACTGCCGCTGTTGCGTGCTGTTTGTTTCCAGCAGCGTGGGATTCTATAAAAAGAGGCGCTGGTGGCTGCCCTAACTGGTGTTGCTCAGTGGATAGAGCATCGGCCTGCGGACTGAAGGGTTCCAGGTTCGATTCTGGTCAAGGACATGTACCTTGGTTGTGGGCACATCCCCAGTGGGGGGCATGCAGGAGGCAGCTGGTCGATGTTTCTAACTCTCTGTCCCTCTCCCTTCCTCTCTGTAAAAAAAATCAATAAAATATAAATTAAAAAAGAGAGAGAGAGGTGCTGGTGGCAGCGAACAGAGTGGCCCAGAACGGACAAACTGGAAGGTGACATGAAGGTGACCCTGAGGCTGACAGTGAGCACGGGGTGGGCAGGTGCGGGGGCATCCCCAGCCCATTGACAGGTGAGCACGCGGCAGCTCCTGCCGGGCACTGCCTGCTCTGGGTGCCGCGGGACCCATGAGCATAGAGAGAATGAGGAAGGCTCTCCAGGACGGTGACCCGGCCCCCACCAGCAGGAGCCGGAGCTGGGGGACAGGAACCAAAGAGAAACACCCCAGCCCCCCAGCCCCCGAGGCCATCCTGCCCCAGGGACAGCGCCAATGTCACAGGACAGGCGCACAATGGCATCGGGTGGGTGGGAGCCAGCGACGCTGCTCAATACCCCAGAGCCCCCAGGACAGCGCCCCGTGGAGGATGACCGCGCCTCACATGTCACCCGTGGTGACCGGGAACTAAGCAAATGAGGAAGAGCGAGAGGAAGCGCCCAAGGCCCAGCCACCGGCTCTGTGTTCGCCTCCCAGTGAGGACGTGAGAGGGAAGCTGGCGGGAAACTCTCTCGAGAAGTTTCTGTGAAGTAAGCCTGACGTAGCCAAGTGACAACACTTACTACAGGCACCCTGTCCCGCACAGTCAGCCTGCTAGGCTACCCCCCGGCAGCAAGCAGCTCGAACCCCGGCACAGAACCAGCAGGCCGCGCCAGGCGGCGCCAGGAGCGAGCTGTGAGGCCAGCGCCCAGGAAGATGGCCCAGAACAGAGAGGGAAGACATGTGTGCACAGGAAACCATTCACCAGAGGTGCCCACGCAATTCTCTCTCTTGTGAAATGCCCATTCCTTCATCTGTGATGGCCAGGACCGCCTGCTGCAGTCACTCAGGTCACAGCCCGGGCCCTGACAGAGCCCAGGCGCCGGGTGGCAGCCCACGTACAGTGGGCAGAGGACGTGGCTCCCCGCGGCGCAGCAGGTTGGGGCGCGGCCACGGGGGCAGGAGGGCAGGGGAGCCGCCCACATAGAAAACACCCCGCCCCCCACACGTGCAAAGGCCAGGGCTTGAAGTGACGGGCAGACATCCAAACTCCACTGGTACTGGGGGACTGGTACCGGAGGCTCCAGGCCATGAAGATGGATGTAGGAGAGACATTTTGATGAGACATCGGCAGTTGTGCACTTACAATCAATGCACTCAGCCCAGCCGATGTGGCTCAGTAGTTGAGTGTCAACCTATGAATCAGGAGGTCACGGTTGTGGGCTCCATCCCCAGCAGGAGGCAGCCGATCCATGATTCTCCCTCATCATTATGTCTCTCTCTCTCTCTCTCCCTTTCTCTTCCTCTTTGAAATCAATAAAAATATATTTTTTGAAAAATCAGTGCACTCAAAGGTATTGTCAATATGCCCTAATTCCAATAGATGTACCTAAACCTTGCACACAATGTACCTAAATCTCTCTCCTCCCCATGCCGGGAAACACACACCACGAACAAACATGGGGCTGTCAGAGATTGCTGGTGCTTCAGAAGGGGCAGGGGGATGGCAGCCACAGCCTACGGAGCTGATGTCCCCGACCAGAAAACCCCCGGGCTCTTCCCAGTGTATCTGCTACCAAAGCTGCGTAACAAGTTGCACCAGAACCGAGCAGCTACGCCCGGACATAGGTGACCTTGCAGTTTCTGCGGGTCAGGGCTTGGGAAGCACTTGGTTGGGTCTTCCCGGCTCGAGGTCTCTCAGGAGGTTATGGTCAAACCATGGGTCCTGGCTACTGCCATCTGAAGGCTCGACGGAAGCCAGCTGCCTCCTGCCCCACTTCCCAGGTGGCTCCCAGGCATGCTGGCTCTGGGCGGGAGGCCTCGGTTCTGCTACCCACATCTCTGCAGACTGCCCGGTGATCTGGGGACGAGGCAGCTGGCTTCCGGGAGAGCAGTAGGGTCTCTTGTGACCCAGCCTCAGAAGCCATACGCCATTGCTCCCACAGTTCCTATTGGTGGCACAGGCCAGGCCTGGGGGTCAGGGTGGGAGGGGACTACAGGGGCCCACCTTGCCTGCGCCCTCACCAACTTCACCTTCACCTGAGACCAGGGAGTCTGGCCTTTGTCAACACAGACACCTTCAGGGTGTGAGGGGCCCCGGTCCTTTCACCCCGCCCAGCCCCTCCCCAGACCCAGCCGGGGTCCCCGGAGGACACTGGCCAGAGGTGCTACCAGTGAGAGGGGCCCCTGGTGGCTACAGGGCGAGGGCCAAGGGCCACAGCGCCGAGGGCAGTCACAAGTCCTGACAAAAGGCAAGCTCAGAGGCACAGGACGTGCAGAAGGACATGTGAGGACTGAAATCTGCCTGGTGCCAGCAGAGCCGGGAGGCCACTTCCTGCTCCTGCTGCTTCCTCCCTGGCCGCCTCCCACCCCTCCACCTGGGCTGCCTCCCTTCCGCAGGGCTGGGAGCCCCAGGGCTGGGAGCCGGCGGGACCCTCCCTGCCGGCCTGTTCCCCGTCCCAGCCTCCGGCTGCCTGGCCCAGGTTGGAACAGAGCCTGCGGACGGGAAAGGGACTCAGGCCAACTCCGCGTGGCCTCGGATGAAACAATGGACTTGGTGTCCTCACATCAGGGGCAGGAGGTCGCCATGCGCCCAGAGCCAAGGTCAAGGATGGAGAATTTCCCAGAGGCTCCTGTCACAATAACAGCCTGGGTGGCGGGGAGAAGGGGACATCTGCAATACCCTAAATGAAGATGATAATGATGATGATGATGATAACAATAGCCCTGGCAGGTGTGGCTCAGTGGACAGAGCATCGGCCTGCAGACCAAAGGGTCCCGGGTTTGATTCTGGTCAAGGGCATGAACCTCGGTTGCAGGCTCCTCCCCGGCCTGGCCCCTGGTGGGGGCTTGTGCAGGAGGCAACCAGTTGATGTGTTTCTCTCACATCGATGTTTCTCTCTGTCTCTTCCTCTCTCCTCCACTCTCCCTAAGAATCCATGGAAAAATATCCTCGGGTGAGGATTTAAAAAAATAATCATCATCATAATCATAATAACAGCTCCATTAGGGCACATGCTGGGCACAGCTAGTGTGTTCTCTGTAAGGGCTCTGACCCCACCCCTTCAGGCCCACGCTAAGTACCGGGGTGGGGAAAGTCCGGCGACAGGCCCGAGTGTCACCAATGGGAGCCCGGCCCGAAGCCCTTCTTCCCCGACAGCCCAGCAGGCCACGGGGCGCGGGCTCCCTGCTCCCTGAGAGGGGCCCACTGGCCGCCCTTCCCCGAACCTGCCACAGCCTAGCCAGGCGGGGTTACCTCTGCCCTCCGGGCCGGGCAAGGCTCCGCTTCCCGGGACACCGTGAGAAGAGCTGGCGCTGCCAACACAGACAGAGGCTGAGGCTCTGACAACAGATGGCCCCAAGGTTCCGAGCCCAGAAGCCTGAAGTCGCCATGGTGACGGCAGGCTGCTTCCATCTGCCCCGTGCTCTCCCCCTGGCTGCTGGACGGCCCTCTTTGCCTCGTGCCCCTTCACCCTGTCCTCTCTGTGCCTGTGGAGAAACCCCCTCTTTTGTTAAGTGATTTATTGATTTCAGAGAAGAAGGGAGAAGGGGAGACAGGGAGAGAGAGAGAGGGGGAGAGAGGGAGGGAGGGAGGGAGGGAGAGAGAGAGAGAGAGAGAGAGAGAGAGAGAGAGAGAGAGAGAGAGAAGCATCAATGATGAGAGAGAATCATGGACCGGCTGCCTCCTGCACTCCCCCTACTGGGGATGGAGCCCACAACCCGGGCCTGTGCCCTGAGAGGGAAATGAACCCTGACCTCTTGGTTCATAGGTCAGTGCTCAACCACTGAGCCACACCAGCCGGGTCAAAATCCCTCTTCTTGTAAGGACACTGGTCAGGCTGGGTGAGGGTCCCCTAGTGACCTCATGGGAACTGGATGACCTCTATAAAGCCACTGTCTCCAAATGAGGTCGCATTCTGAGAGGCTGGGCACCTTCACAAGGGTTTTGAGGGGCACAGTTTAGCCCATGACAGCTGCCCCATGTCCCTCCTCCCTCTCGGGGACCAACTCAGACTCCCCCTCTGACATGGCCTTCCACAGCACTCCGCTGTGCTGGGGGGGGGGGGGCATGCCCTCACAGGAAAATGAAATTCAACAGGTGTGGCCCTGCCAGCCAGCAGGTGTGGCCCAGGAGTTGAGCGTCAGCCTATGAACCAGGAGGTCACGGTTCTATTCCTGGTCAGGGCACACGCTTGGGTTGCTGTCTCAATCCCCAATGGGGGGGGGCGTGCAGGAGGCAGCCAGTCCATGATTCTCTCTCCTCATGGATGTTTCTTTCTCTCCCTCTCCCTTCCTCTCTGAAAGCAATAAAGTATATTTGTAAACAATCTGTTAGATGCAGAGGATGACAGACTGTGCCCAGCAGGCGCAGGGAGAGGAGCAAAGGGCCGGGGACTTGGCCTCAGGCACTGCCACAGGCCAGCTCACGCAGGGACAGCATGTGCCGGGCGCCAGGGCAGCGAGAAGCTGGGCACAGGCAAGGCCCTGGTGCCAAGAGAGCAGCCGCCAGCCCGTGGCCTGAGGACTCAGGTGACTTCACCTACCACAGGCCTGCCAGCGGCCTCTGGCACCCCATGCGGGCACCTGCCCTCCTCTGCTGGCCCGTGACCCCGCGCCTGGTTGCGTGGCCCTGACAGGGCGGGAGGGCCATGGGGAAGCACAGCGATGACATGGGCAGCACCAACCTGGGGCAGGCGAGGCTCGCCCAGGTGCCCGGAATAACCCGGCGGGGGGCTTCCTGCCAAGCCCCATGTGCTCTGCCCCGCTGCCCATGGAGCGAGCGCTTTCCCACTGACGGTTCTCCGAGGCCCTCTCCTCTGGGCCCCGACCTCCCTGCGGCTCCTGAAATGCCAGGCTCTGCCTCGCCTGGGCTGCCCCTCAGCCCTGAGCTCTCAGCCCCCCATGATGCCCTCAAAGCTCTCCCTCACTCCTTTTCCTGGCTCCCTTGTGGCCGCCCCGTCTAACTAGCATTCTCTACCCATCGCTGTCCATCCTGGCCTCCTGCGTAAACCTTGTCCATCTGGCTCCGGAATATCCCATCGCCTAACGCAGTGGTCGGCAAACTGCGGCTCGCGAGCCACACGTGACTCTTTGGCCCCTTGAGTGTGGCTCTTCCACAAAATACCACGGCCTGGGCAAGTCTATGTTGAAGAAGTGGCATTAGAAGAAGTTTAAGTTTAAAAATTTGGCTCTCAAAAGAAATTCCAATTGTTGTACTGTTGATATTTGGCTCTGGTGACTAATGAGTTTTCAGACCACTGGGCTAGAGTGGCAGGTCTCACCTGGGGGCAATTTCGCCCACCAGAGGACATTGGGCAATGTCTGGAGTTTGTTGTCCCAACAGAGGCGGGGGGGAGGGGGGTGAGCAGGGGTGACTACTGAACATCCCTGCCATAGAGTCTCCAGTCCAAATGCCCAGAGCGTCAGCGTTAAGGATGCCTGGCTTGAATACAGAGCAGAGACCCAACTAACACCTGCTACTCGAGGGAATAAATAATGGCTCTGAAGCTCCCGCCCACGGAAATGCCTTTGTGGATCTCGTGATACTGATGTCTTTTCCCTTGTCATTTAGTGAGCCTACTATGCCCCATGCTCTGTGCCGTGTTTGCAGTGGCGGGCTGGCCATGCACAGTCCCTGGTCTGAGCCTAGAGGGAGAAAAGAAGACTCTGTAGACGCGACCAGAGACCTGGGCGCCTCCCCAGCTGTCACTACCAGTCACGTGACCTTGGGCAAGTCCCCTGACTTCCCTGGACATCTCTTCCTCATGTGTAAAATGCAAGGATTGCTTTGATTTTTTATTGGTTTCCGAGAGGAAGGGAGAGGGAGGGAGGGAGAGAGAAACATCAATGATGAGAGAAAATCATGGATTGGCTGCCTCCTGCACACCCCACACTGGGGATCAAGCCCACAACTCGGGCGTGTGCCCTGACCGGGAATTGAACTGTGACCTCCTGGTTCCTAGGTTGATGCTCAGCCACTGAGCCGCCGAGGCTGGGCAGGGTTGCTTAGATTTTGAAGCTAGCTTCCGACATGTAAGTTCCACACTTTTACAGTGGAACCTCAGTTCTCCAACTTAATTTGTTCACAAAGGCTGTTCGAGAAGCGATTTGTTCACACAATCACTTTTCCCCTTAGAAATAATGTGAATTGAATTAATCTGGTCCAGACCCCCAGTGATTCCGTATTCACCTTTCTTATGGACAGCGCCTGCCCAGCGGACTGTCTCACCTATAAACACACACCTCTTCTCTCATGTATGGAACCACTGGCCTTAACGGGGGCCCCTGAGCCTGATGCCGGTGCCCCCAGGTCCACAGGCAGCATCTCGGCTGGCTCACGTGCTGGGGCCTCCGGGGTGCTGCCGGCCCCTGGCTTCTCCTTCATCCAGGCCAGCAGCATGCCCGCCTCCAGCTGCCTGTGCCCCTTGCTCCTTAGTAACCCCAGCGCTCCGGGCGGCCTCTTCGTGTTTGAAAATCATGCTAATGGTCCACTTGGCCAGCAATGTCTCTCCTTCGTCTGCTGCCTGAGAGACGCTTTGCCCTCCTGAGGCCTCAGCAGGAGAGTTGTCAGGTGGGAAACTGAAGTTTGGCTCCGCAACCGAGACAGATTTTCTGTGACCAACTTGGTCACAGCTTGGGGGAGAACCAAACTGCTTGAGAGGAGAGAGGTGCGAGAAACGGTCTGACTGCACTTGATGGCAGAGGATCAGCTCCTCTCTGCATTTTTCCTCAGACGGTACCAGCAGGGCTGATGACAGAGGCTTTGGGGGTCCGCTCGTCCCTCCGCAGGGGACGGGCTCAATAAGGGACACAGGAGGGGCCGCGCTGTGAGCGTGCTGATGGAAACATCTGGAGACAAGGGCCCTGGGGCTCTGGTGGGATCGCTCCTCATCGAAAGACCTCAATCACCCCCCCCCATGTCCAAAGGGTGTACATTTCCTTTCCATCTTTTATTATATATATAATTAATTTCAGAGAGGAAAGGAGAGGGACAGAGAGAGAAACATCAATGATGAGAGAATCATTGATCGGCTGCCTCCTGCACGCCCCACACTGGGGATCGAGCCCACAGCCCAGGCATGTGCCCTTGACCAGAATCGAACCTGGGACCCTTCAGTCCGCAGGCCGATGCTCTATCCACTGAGCCACACCAGCTAGGGCACCTATCTTTTAAAAAAGCTTTTTCTTCTAAACATTCCCGAGCACACAGAGCATTCTCCAGAGGAGCCCGGTGAGGAACGCCGAACGACCCAACAGGTGTCCGATGGGCATCTTTGCCGCATCCTGTTCTCCTCCACTCCCTGGAGCCCTCGGAAAGTCAGCGGTTCTCAGTGTGATCCAGGGACACCTGGGGGGTCTTCAAGACTCTTCAGGGGGTTCCACGCTGTCACAGTATTTTATAACAATCTCAGATTAGTTACCTTTTCCATCCTGATTTTCTCGTAAGTGTACAGAATTTTCCAGATGCTACATGACATGGGATATTGCAACAGATTGAATGTAGAAATGGGTATGAGAATTCGTGTTCTTTATTTAGCCATTCTGAATGAGATCCCCAACATGGTTTTTTAGGTGTAAGAGTAACTTGTTCTCTCGGAACACCGCATCCCTGCCGATGTCAGCATGCGTCTGCACGCACAAGCCGCATGCACAGAGCGCGACCCCGGCCGGTGACAACGGGACCTGAAGCCCCTGCGCCTCGGTTTGTGAGCCAGGAGGCTGAGCTGGGTGCCCGCCACGTCTCATAAAGCGCCCAGCAGCTTCCTCCTGCCAGCCAATCAGCAGCTACAGAAACAACCAAATACAATGCCTAGTGCAGATGCCTGTTCAGGCCAGGAGCCAATCAAGAGCTACAAGCCATGACCAGCTGGTGTGGCTCAGTGGATTGAGCATCGTCCCACGCACCATAGAGGTCGCTGGTTCGATTCCCAATCAGGCACACGCCTGAGTTGGGGGCTCCATCTCCACTAAGGGGGCATGCAGGAGGCAGCCGGTCTATGTTTCTCTATCATCGATGTTTCTATCTTCTCTCCCTCTCTTTTTCTCTCTCTAAGAAACCAATAAAACTTAAAAAAAAAAAAAAAAAAAAAAAAAAAAAAAAAAAAGGAGCTAGCCCTAACCACCTAACCAGTGTGACTCAGTGGATGGATCGTCAGCCTGTGGACTGAAAGGTCCCAGGTTCGATTCCAGTCAAGGGCATTCACCTTGGTTGCAGGCATATCCCCAGTGGGGGGTGTGCAGGAGGCAGCCGATGGGTATTTCTCTGTCATCGATGTTTTTAGCTCTCTATCCCTCTCTCTTCTTCTCTGTAAAAAATCAATAAAATATCTTATTTTAAAAATAGCTACAAGTTATATGTGGTTATTGTCAAGGACTGGATGTGTCCAATAGGATGGTGCTAGGAGGCGGGCCTTTGAGGGGTGATCAGGCATGAAGGGGGATCTCCTGAATGGACTAGCGTCTTTGTAAGAAGAGACCAGAGCCCTGGCTGGCTCCCTCCTGCCGTGAGGACAGAAGGCGCCTCTGCAGCCCGGAGAGGGCTCTTTCCGAACCCCACCTCGCCGGCACCCCAGCCCTGGCTCCCGCCGCCGGCACCATGAGAAGTAAACCCAGGTCCAGGCTCCAGAGCTGCGTCCGCGGCAGAAGTGACCCTGCAGCCGGCCAGTCCCGTAGGTCTCACCGGATGGAGAAGTCCCTCTCGTTCTCTTGCCCAGAGTGGCCTGGAGCGGAGACAGGGTCCGATGCCCCCTGGGTGCCAGCTTCCGATGCACATGGGGGTGTGGGCTCCTCTGGGCTGTGGCATCCAGAGGAGCTGCCTGGACGGCCCCGGTGCCGCCTGGGAGGCCAGTGGCGGCGAGAGGATGAGGTGGCAGCTGCGCCAGCCTCCGCACGGCGGCTCTTCCGCAGGGAACACCGGCTCCCTGCCACCTCGCGCCTCAGGGGCCAGGCAGCGGCAGAGGGACACACTGCCGTCCCGGACAGACCAGGACAACTGTCCGGCTACTCTGAGTTCACACACATAGTGCCCCTGCCACGGCCTCGTCCTGTCTGGAACCTTCCCAGCATGCAGGCCCCACACTCTATCTGATCCCCGAAAGCCCAGGAGCAGGACTCAGGGGAAGGGCCGTGGCCAAAGCCACTGGCCGAGGGCAGCCCAGGCCGGAGACGCAAGTCCCGCACTGAAGCCGAAAGCACGTGACCCCCTGCTGACCCCCTGCTGTTTCTTAGCCATTGTTAATCCTCACCGGAGGGCATTTTCCATCGGAGTGGATAGGAGGGGGAGAGACAGAGAGAGAGAAACATTGATGAGAGCGAGACACATCGACTGTTTGTCTCTCCACGTGCTCCCCAACCAAGGTCAGGGATCGTGCCTTGGACCGGAACGGAACCTGGGACCCTTCAGTCCTCAGGCTGACGCTCTAGCCACTGAGCCACACCGGCCAGGGCTTGACAGCTGTTCCTAAAAGAGCCCTCCCGTCGTGTTTCCAGCACATACAACAACATGGAAGCGCGTCCGATCTCCCACCAGGGGCTCAGCATCAAACAACCCACAGGAAGATGAATTCTAGAGCGCAGGAGCCAGAGGGACCTGGAGGGACCTCCGACATCAGGGGCTCTCAGCTAGGCAGTGGACACCCCCCCACACACATACACACACACATATACACATATACACACACACATATACACATATACACACACATACACACATGTACACACATACACACATATACACACATACACATATACACACATATACACATGTACACACATACACACATACACATGTACACACATGTACACACATACACACATACACACATATACACACATGCACACATATACACACATACACATACACACATACACACACAGGGGACCATGTCTGGTGACTTTGTGGTTGTCACAGTGTGGACACTTGGCGAGAAGGGGAGGTTTGTTACTGGCATATGGTAGTGGCAGCCCAGCACCCCCACCGCGACAGAATGCTCCCCCCAAGTTCACTAGCGCTGAGCTGGAGAAATGCTGGTTTGAATTCCTGGGTGACTTCAAGTACAAAGACACTGAGGCTCGCCCAGCTGAAAGGGCTCAGTGATGAGCATCCACCTAGGAGCCAGGTGGTCAGGGTTCGATTCCTGGTCAGGACACAGGCCTGGTTTGTGGGCACCACCCCCAGTGGGCGGGGGGGTTGTGTGTGCAGGAACAAGCCGATCCACGATTCTCTCTCATCATGGATGTTTTTCTCTCTCTCCCTCTCCTTTCTCCTCTAAAATCAATAAAAATTTCTTTTCTTTAAAAAAAAAAAAACTGATATGTTCTCCCATACAGAGGGCTTTCTTGTTGTTTTGTTGATGGTTTCCTTTGCTGTAAAAAAGCTTTTTATTTTGATGTAGTCCCATTTGTTTATTTTCTCTTTAGCTTCCATTGCCCTAGGGGCAGTATCAGTGAAGAAGTTCTTTTGGCATATGTCTGAGATTTTGCTGCCTGTGGATGCCTCTAGTATTTTTATGGTTTCCCGTCTTATGTTTAAGGCCTGCCTGCATCCATTTTGAGTTTATTTTTGTGTATGGTGTAAGTTGGTGATCTAGTTTCATTCTTTTACATATATCTGTCCAATTTTCCCAATACCATTTATTGAAGAAACTGTCTTGACTCCATTGTATGTTCGTGCCTCCTTTGTCAAATATTAACTGAGCATTAGTGATTTGGGTTGATATCTGGGTTCTCAATTCTATTCCATTGCTGTTTTGAGAACACTGGCTTTGTAATACACTGGCTTTGAAATCTGGTATTGAGATCCCTCCTACTTTACTCTTCTTTCTCAGGATTGCTGTGGCTATTCGGGGTCTTTTGTTGTTCCAAATGAACTTTTGAAGAGTTTTTTCTAGGTCAGTGAAATATGACGTTGGTATTTTAATTGGGAGTGCATTGAACCTATAGATTGCTTTGGGAAGTATGGACATTTTGATGATGAACAGATTTGCAAATGTTATCACTGATAAATGTTTAATCTCCAACATCTTCAGACAGCTTATACAACTTAATAAAAGGAAGATAAATGACCCAATTAAAAAATGGGCAATGGATCTGAATAGAATCTTCTCAAAAGAAGACAGAAGGAAGGCTAAGAGGCACATGAAAACATGCTCAAAGTCACTAATTATCCGAGAAATGCAAATCAAAACAACAATGCAGTATCATCTCACACCTGTCAGAATGGCCAACATCAACAAATCAACAAACGACAAGTGTTGGCGAGGTTGCGGAGAAAAAGGAACCCTCGTGCACTGCTGGTGGGAATGTAGACTGGTGCAACCACTGTGGAGAACAGTATGGAGCTTCCTCAAAAAACTGAAAATGGAACTCCCATTTGACCCAGTAATCCCACTCCTAGGAATATATCCCAAGAAGCTAGAAACATCAATCAGAAAGGATATGTGCATCCCTATGTTCATAGCAGCACAATTTACAATAGCTAGGATTTGGAAACAGCTTAGGTGCCCGTCAGCAGATGATTGGATCCAAAAACTATGGTACATTTACACAATGGAATATTATGTTGCCATAAAAAAGAAAATATTCTCATCGTTTGCAGCAACCTGGATGAAATTGGAGAACATCATGCTGAGTGAAACAAGCCAGTCAATGAAAGAGAGACACCACATGACCTCGCTTATTTATGGATGATAAAGAACATTATAAACTGAAGAACCAAAAGATAGATATAGAGACAGTAAAGCAACAAGCAGACTGTCAAATTACAGCAGGGAGGTTGGGGAGATCAGGGGGAGATAAGAGATCAACCGAAGGACTTGTATACATGCATACAAGTACAACCAATGGACACAAAACTCTGGGGAGGGAGGGTATGTACGGGAGGGGGGGCATTGGTATATGTACAAAAATAATAATTTAATAAAAAATATTAAAAAATAATAATAAAAAATAAATAAAATTAAAAAACTGAGACCAAAGACACAAAGTGACGTCCAAGGTCACACAGCCTCAAAGCCAGAAGTGGAACCCAGAACTCAGCCGCACCCCTCTGTCCTCAGCGCTGCTGGGCCCGGCTGGGCCCGGCGGGGCAGGAGTGAGGGTGGGATGAAGCCACACAGAGCCACATGAGGAGCGTGGCAATAGGGAAGCCAGCAGCGCACCCAGCATGTGCTCTGGGGGGAGGGGGAGCCCCTGGATCCCCAGCTCCCCCGCATCGCTGTGCGGGCCAGTAGCTGCTGGTGGGTCCTCTGCTCCCTGTGTCCCAGCTCCCAGAGGGAGGGCTGGGCCTCCGGGGAAGCAGGCCCCAGCTCCGCCTAAGGACGCCCACACCACACCTGGCCGGCCCCGGGCCTCGGGGTGACTTTGAACCAGAGGAAGGAATCTGAACCCGGGTCCGCCCACTTCAGAGTCCACACCCCCCTCCCCACCCCCTCGGAACAGCCACCTGCCCCTTCCACCCGCCGCTGAGTCACCATGGCCCCTCTCTGCGAGCTAATTGCTCAGCCAGGGAACCCCAAAGAACGCTGGGAACACTTGGGTTTGGGTGCTCCTCTCTACCCACCCCCTCCCAAAGACCATTTTGTTCTTAAGAGATGTGTTCTTAAAGGAGCCGATCCCCTCTCTCTTATCCTCACATGCTTCCCTTACAGGCTGCATTGCATAATTGGATTGCATTGGATTGTGGTTTGATTGGATGCTGCTATTTTTAAATCTACTCACAACACCTGGGGGGGGGGGGAGATACATTTATGAGCTATCCCCTCGAAATGCCGGCGCCTTGCAAAACAATGCAAAACGCTTTGGATTGCACATCCAGCTCTTTAAATCGCTGACGAAGGACTTTCCCTTCCCTCCGAGCAAAGCAGCTTTTGCTTTAAAGAAATCAGGGTCGGCGCTGAGGAAGAGGCCGGCAGGAGAAGCGGTAAATGGGCCATTATTCGCCGCACAATGACAGCTGCGGCCAGCGGGCTGTCAGGGCCAGGCCCGCCCCCTCTATTCTGCATCCATCCCGCCCCTCCCGCCGGGGCCAGAGGCCAGGTCTTCCCGGCCGGCCCCCACCCACTTTCGGGGGGGGGGGCGGCATGCAAAGATCCAGGTCACGCGTGACGGGCAACGGCCCCTCTCCCGCCCCCCCACACCCCTCGCGCCGGGGTGCATGCAAAAGCGCTGCGGCCCGAGACCCCGCTTCGGCTTTCTGGGGCGCTGCCGGCCGCCGGGGTCCGGGGACGCGCCCCTTACCTGCAGAGCCGCCCGCGCCGCCCGGCCACCCACCTGCACAGCATCCCGCACCCGAGCATCCTTTCTTCCAGCGGCCGCGAGCGCGGTGACGTCACCAGGCGGGGCCGCGCCCCACGTGACCCCCTCGGGCCGGAGCCTGGAGCGGTGCTGGCGGGGGGCGGGGCGAGACCCTGACAGGCCCGGGAGGAGGGAGCCAGTGCCCAGGGGCTCCCCGCCAGCCCTGGGAGCGGGCACCGAGGGGCGCCAAGGGATCGCGGGCTCCCTCACCGATAGGATTGCGGGAGAGCCGCCAGGAGGGGGTCAGCAGCGAGGGGAAACCATTGTGTTTTAGTCTTCAGCAAACGAGCAGTAAGCAGCTTGTCTGCAAACCGAGCCGAGTGCATGGACACCCTTGGTAGGGAGGGTCAATGTTGCCAATCATGTGTGAAACATGATCGCAAAGCCATTCGTGTGAAGCACGTGCATTGGGGAACGTTATGCTAATCGCGCCGATGAATAATGCTTTCGGTCACTCTCAACAGCGACTTTCCAATGTCAACTTGGTTTGCCAAAAACAAAGGGAGTGACAGCATAGTGGTACCGCACACTTGAGCATCTGATTAGTTCAAATCAGGATCAGGCCCTGTGGCTTGCTCATGGTTGTACACATGTATGTCTGTTTTCTGAAATCTTCTGGCCGGGAACCTGATCTGCCTGGCAGGACGGAGTTAATTCCCAGGCGCTATTATTTCACGTTTTCTCACTTTTCTCACACTCAGCAGAAGTGAGTCATTTGACTGTCCCAGAGAGCATGCACCATGTCAACATCCCGTGCACAACTGACAGCAGCCCTGCCTAGAAAGCCCCAGACAGCTCCAACCGGGGTCATTTGGGAGATTTGAAAACTCAGGCAGCGAACATAGCAACGTGCCTTGCCAACCCGCAGCAGCGGCCTGAGCTGGGCAGGACCAAGGCGGGAGCCACGTGTGCCAGTCTCACAGGCTGGTGCGCTCCACTGGAGTCTGAATCACCTTCTCACTCCAGGCCCCCGCCCTGAGGGGGGAACAGACCGTCTCACCAGCAGGCCCGGCTGGCTGCTGGCCCTCAGTCCGCAGCTTTCCTGTTTCTAGATCGCACCCCATTGACCACTGTCCCCGCCAGGGGGGCCACATCGCTGCTTGGGGCCAGCCCCCCTGTGAGGCTAACAGGCCCTCCCTGGCTGCCGCTTCTTTCAGCACCAGACGTGACAAGTCAGCGAAGTGGCGTGTGGTTTCTAGGTCACGGCCTCCTGTTTGTTCGTGTGGGTGACAGGCAGCTTACCTGGGGCTTCCGGTTCCTGAGATCAGAGTTCAGACGCCACGGAAACCTGCTCTTGTGGGGCCGGGCCTGAGGGAGACTCGCTCTCCTGCCAGGGGTGACTGTCAATTTCAGCCCCGCACTCCCAGGCCCGGCCACCCCGCCCCCCGCAGCCTGGGCGTCACGTGCTCGGCCCAGCCACTCAGCTCAGCCCTGCCCAGCCGGCGCTGGCACCTCTTGCCCCGGGAGGCCGGGCAGGCAATCTCCTTCGCCTACACCGGTGCTTCATGCCCTGAGAGAACCCGAGTCCCCAGCCAGGACGCCCTGCAACCGGGGCTCCCAGAACCGATGGGGCGCGGGGTCCCTGTCAAATGCCCTCCTGCGGTCTGAGGGGCCGGCTCTGTCCCGCTGGGCAGGGGCGTCTGCGGCAGAAGCCCCTCCTGCTCCGGGTGACAGTTTTGCCCTGAGAGAACCCGAGTCCCCAGCCAGGACGCCCTGCAACCGGGGCTCCCAGAACCGATGGGGCGCGGGGTCCCTGTCAAATGCCCTCCTGCGGTCTGAGGGGCCGGCTCTGTCCCGCTGGGCAGGGGCGTCTGCGGCAGAAGCCCCTCCTGCTCCGGGTGACAGTTTTGCCCTCAAGTTGGTTTCGCCTTCTGTTTGCAAGGTGATTGCTCAAGTGTGAAAGGCATCGCGCAAACAGGCGCCTCTTGGGGGCGCTGGGCATTCTGGCAAAGGTTGTTTTTAATTTAAAAAAAAAAAAAAAAAAAAAAGATGCCTCCCAGGAGAATGTAAATTGAACAATCTTCCTGGCGGGCCGTTTAGCAATTTTCACCAAGAGCCGGGCAGGACCAAGTGGTGTGTGTGCACCTGTGTGCACTGCTGAACACCACTGCGGCAGCTGGCGGGTCATTTGCTCCAGGAATGCGACCTGGGGGGGGGGGGGGGGGGAGAATCACCTGGGAGAGTTCGCTGCGCTATTATTTATGATCTCCAAGCGCCGGAAGCAAGTTAATCTCCAAAAACAGAGGGGGTGGAATGATGAGACCTCTGCTCCGTGGACGACGCAGAATTAACATGGCAGGACACAGACCCTGCGTGCACATCTGCATAAGCCCCGGACCCAGGCATGCGGAGGTGAGGGCTTGGGAGGGGGGGAGGCTGGATGGGGGCCCATGGGGGGGGGGGGGACATGTAATATTTTCAACAATAAAGAATTAAAAAAAAAAAACTAGCTGGTTTGGCTCAGTGGATAGAGCATCAGCCTGTGGACTGAAGGGTCCTGGGTTCCATTCCGGCCTGGGTTGGCTCGATCCCCAGTAGGGGACGTGCAGGAGGCAGCCAATCAGTGATTCTCTCTCATCATTGATGTTTCTCTCTCTCTCCCTCTCCCTTCCTCTCTGAAACCAATAAAAATATATTTTTAAAAATAAAAATAAATAAAAATTAACATGGTAGTAGATCCTTTTGACACGGAACTACCTTCGCAATTATTTAATGAAAAAGAGCAAACTCCAAAGGGTGGTGTGGGAATCGAATTCACGGAAGTACCCAGTGTGGTAGCTCCCCTCTTAGTGGGCTGAGGGATGTTTCACATGTTTCTTCTCAGCTTAGCTACATTTTCTAGTTTTCCTGTGATTAATGTGTAAATTAACATGTATTGCTTTTGTAAGAAGAAACAGTTACTGTTGCTTGTTTTATCAAAAGCACCTTAGCAGCCCAGCTGGTGTGGCTCAGTGGTTGAGCATCGACTTAGGAACCAGGAGGTCACGGTTTGATTCCCAGTCAGGGCACAGGCCCGGGTTGAGGGCTCCATCCCCAGTAGGGGGCGTGCAGGAGGCAGCCGACCCATGAGTCTCTGTCATCATTGATGTTTCTATCTCTGTCTCTTCCTCTAAAAATAAAAAAAATAAAAATAATATTTTTTAAAAGGTTGGACTCCATCAGTGTCCCATTAGTCATCTTCTCCTTCATCTTCCTCTCCTTCATCCCCCTCACACCATCTTCATCTTCACCTTCATCCTCATCTCCTTCATCAATATCTTCCCACCTTTCCTCTTCATCACCACCTTTTCCTTCTTCTCCTTCCCCCTCTCCATCACTCATGTCAGGAACCCGGTAGCTGCAATGGATTGGGCCAGGTGTCGTCTCTGATGACTTCTCCCAACCCTGTGGTCGGCAAACTGCGGCTCGCGAGCCACATGCCGCTCTTTGGCCCCTTGAGTGTGGCTCTTCCACAAAATACCACGGCGTGGGCTAATCTATTAAGTGGAGTTAGAAGTTTAAGTTTAGAAAATTTGGCTCTCAAAAGAAATGTCAATTGTTGTCCTGTTGATATTTGGCTCTGTGGACTAAGGAGTTTGCCGACCACTGCCCTAACCCATCTGCCTGGCACCAGAGCTGTCACTGAAGCAGGTAAAGCCGCTGCCTCTGCCTCATGCGGCCTCGGTCAGTCCTTCCCATTCCTCTTGATTCCCGGGACTTAGAAGCCGGATTGCCACTCCCGTTCAGATGCAATTCTCTGGAGAGAACTTTGTTTGAAGTAAGGATTTTCATCGGAATAAAAATCTCTTCTGATCCCTGATTTAATATCTTCAAATTCTGTCACTTGAACTCTTTGTGTGTTTTTTTAACCTGTTTTTATTGATTTCAGAGAGGAAGGGGAGGGAGAGAGGGAGAGAGGGAGAGAAACATCGATGATGAGAGAGAATCATGGACCGGCTGCTTCCTGCACACCCCACACTGGGGATGGAGCCCACAACCCGGGCCTGTGCCCTGACCGGGAATCGGACCCTGACCTCCTGGTTCCTAGGTGGATGCTCAGCCACTGAGCCACACCAGCCGGGCTGTGACTTGAACTCTTGCCAAATAATGCAGTGCCTCTTGCTCCTCCCCGGGCAGGGCAGACACTGTGATGGCTGACTAAGGTTACCCCCCAAGATGGGGATTTGGGGGATCAATTCTGACCTCTTCTGCAGAGGGGGTCGCAGTCTGCTCTGTTCCTGCTCGCCTCCCTGGCCTGTGCCTGGTCCGCTTCCAGCTGTGCTGCCCTCTTTCTCCCTTGGCGGGTACTGGGGGGGGGGGGTCTTCCTGGCTGGGGGGGGTGCAGGGAGCTGTCCGGCTCCTCCCAGGCAGAAGACCGCGCTTGGGGAGTCCACAGGGAGCCACAGGAGCTGCTCTCAGAAAACCCTTGAGGAAACCTGATGCCAGCCGGGCACCGAGTTAATGTTTCATCGTCCGGAGGCCCGGGCTCAGCTTCTCTCCCATTTGCATTCTCGTCCTGCCCGCCCTGTGGCTGGAAGGTCCCTGCTCCCATCTGGCATGAAATGGTTCCTCGGATACTACATCCCACCTGCTTGGTTCCTTCCCGCACACTGGCCTCTGGTCCCTCAGGTTTCTGGTGTTCTCCCTCTGAACCCTTTTCCTCTTAGGGTCTGCTGCAGGGACACTTGACGACGTCTGAGGACCACTCTGGCCGCCGCACTGGGAGGGTCGCGACAGCAGCAGGCAGAGGTGGAGAGAAAGAAAGCCGGGTCTGCAATTACAGATAAAGTGGCATTTGATGCCCAAATGTTTCATTTCCCAGCCATTTTTAAGGGTGCACCCTGTTGGCCAATGTCACCCCAACAAATTTAATTAAAACAACAACAGTGCGCCATTGAATAATGCGCTGGGAGTTGTGTTCCTGCACCTTCTATGCTGTTGCCTGCGGGTCCCTACGCTGCTTCATATCGATGTGTGGACACTGCCCAGGGGATCATTTCTGGGGTGGAGACCCGGTGGCTGGGGCACCGAGGTGGAAAGGAAGTCGTCACAGGCGTGGACACACATTACATTGTCAAAAGCCCTAAACATGCTTTTCAAAGCATCATCCCATATTTTGTTTGAGCTGAGTGGATAGAGTTAATACAGACTACAGTCAGCCCTGGCCAGTGTGCTCAGTGGTTACCACATGGGCACACGGACTGAAGGTGTCAGGTTCGATTCTCAGTCAAGGGCACATAACTGGGTTGCAGGTTCTAGGCCCAGCCCCAAGGTCAGGGAGCATGCGGGAGGCAATCAATCAATGTGTGTCTCACATTGATGTCTCTCTCTGTGTGTGTGTGTGTCTTTCCCCCTCCCACTCTATAAAAATCAACGGGAAAAAATATCCTCTGGTGAGGATTAACAACAACAAAAGACTACACTCACCCACAGCTGTAAGAAAGGCCCAGGTGCACCAGCTCATTTGCACACCATTGTCAGCCGCATAAGCCCTCTCTGCAGGGGCCCGCGGGCATAACCACGGGCTGGTTGGAAGGACTGTTTCCCTTGCCCGACTCTTGCCCAACACAACAGCCTGGTTTGATTTTAAAACTAGAGGCCCGGTGCATGGATTCATGCACAGGTGGGGTCCCTTGGCCTGGGTGGTGATCGGGCTGATTAGGGGCAGATGGGGGCTGGCTGCCCAGAGAGGGACTGCTGGAGGACTCCAGGGCGTGTCCAGTTCCCATTAGCAGGACCAGTTCCCATTAGCAGGACCCCAGCAGCAGGCTAACGTACTGGAGCATCTGCCCCCTGGTGGTCAGTGCACATCATAGCAACCACTCAGTCAGACACTTTGCATATTATACTTTTATTATATCGGACTAGTGGCCCGATGAACAAATGAAGATTCATGCAAGAATGGGCCTTCATTCCCCTGGCTGCCAGCACAACCTTTGCTCTGGCCAGAGCAGCCTTTCTGCCTTCCCACGCTGCCCAGAGGCAAGTGTTCTGCCCCAGCACCTGCCGTTCCTGCATATGCAAATTAGCCCACCATCTTTGTTGGGTTAATTTGCATACTCACCACTGAGCACACTGGCCAGGGCTAACTGTAGCCTGATTGGCTGGTGGGCATCATGAAGATATGGCCAATTAGCATGTTACTCTTTTATTAGATAGATGTGGCATTTTGCTCATTGTGAATTTTTGCACTACATTTGATTTTTATAAATAGTACCCTGATTACTGATGTTTTTGGGGCCCACATATATCTGCACCCAAGGTGCCTTCCCCACCTCCTCCAATCTCCAGCCTGGGTATCTGGTGAACTCTCTATCCATGGTGGGTCTGCCCAAACCTCCTATGTTCTGAGCTCCTGCACATCTGAGCACATCCTCGGAATGAATGAGTGAATGAGTGAATGAATGAATGCCTGCCCACCCACCCAGCTTGACCACTGCCATAAAAGATGTGAGGAACAGCCTAGTTGGTTTGGCCTGTGGACCAAAGGGTCCTGGGTTCGATTCTGTACCTCGGTTGCAGGCTCCTCCCAGGCCCACGTAGGTCGATGTTTCTGCCTTCCCCTCTCTCCCACTCTCCCTAGAAACAATGGGGAAATGTCCTGGTTGGGGGGAGAGGGGAGAGGATGAACAAAAACAAACTCACTGGAATGAACAAAATGTACCGTTCAGGTCCTCAGGCACATTAGCCACATGCCGAGCACGCTGTAGCCCCATAGCCAGGCCACCAAATGCAAGAAAGACACAACGGTTCCATCCCCGCAGAGCCCTGCGCAACGTGACGTAAGCATTTCTTTACAATTAATTCTATTCCAATTAATTCTATTGCAATTAAACAATCGCTGCTATTGCCCAGGGGACCCGGCCTGCACTTGCAGGACAGGAAGCACGGTCCGGCCAGAGCGTTTGCTGGCGGGAGAGGCAGACAGGCTCACAGAGCCCAGGGCTGCTGGTCCAGGACAGGCGCCCCCCCAACGGGGCGTGTGGCCTTGGGGCTCCCCCAGGGGCAGCACCTTGTTCCAGAATGAGGGGGGCAGCGGATCATCTGTTCCAAAGCAACATCGGGATGCAGGATGAGGGCACACACATTGGGATAAAAGAGCCAGCCCTCCAAAGACGGGGGCTTCTGAGAAGGCTGAGCAATGAACCCCCCAGCTGTTTGCACCCAAAATCCTGGACCTGTATAGGTGTTACCTTAGGCCAGTGGTCAGCAAACTCATTTGTCACCAGAGCCAAATATCCACGGGACAACGATCGACATTTCTTTGGAGAGCCAAACTTTTTAAACTTAAACATCTTCTAACTCCACTTCTTCAAAATAGACTCACCCAGGCCATGGTATTTTGTGGAAGAGCCACATTCAAGGGGCCAAAGAGCCGCAGTTTGCTGACCAAGGCCTTAGGTGACGGGTCCTGAGCCGGGGAGGCGATCCTGGGAAATGCCATCACAGGGCCTTAGGAGAGGGAGGCAGGAGGCCAGGGTCTAAGGAGGTGGCAGCAGGAGCAGAGGAAGACAGACCTTTGGCGATGCCACTCTGCCGGCCTGGCAGACGGAGCGAGGGCCAACGCCAACCATCACCCTGATTTTCGCCCAACGAGACCCATAGTGGACTTCTGACCCCCAGAAACATGAGATTGAATCGGTGTCGCTTTATGGCACTAAGTCTGAGGTCACTTCTACAGCCACCACAGTCACCTACAGAGCCCTGACCACGGACTCACTGGGCCATGTTCATGGAGCACCCGGGGCGCCCGGTGCCAGGCTCCGGAGTGGCGCATGCCCAGCCCCCGAGCTCACCATCTGCGGGGACAGCGGGAAAGGAGACCTTGGTATGGATGCGGCGGCTCTAAGGAGAGAGCACTGAGCTTCCAAAGTGGGAGCCGCCGGTGACAGGAGGAAAGACACACAGCCCGGCCACGTGGCTCCATGGCTGAGCATCCACCTATGCAACCGGGAGGTCACAGTTCAGTTCCTGCTGGGGCACATACGCCAGTTGTGGGCTTAATCCCCAGTAGGGGGCATGCAGAAGACAACTGATCCATGATTCTCTTCTATCATTGGTCTCTCTCTCTCTCTCTCTCTCTCTCTCTCTCTCCTTCTTCTCTGAAATCAATAAAAAACATTTTTTTTAAAGGAGAGAGCTTTAGAGGCAGAGAGACACAGGGAAGGCCACATGAAGACAGAGGCGGAACTCGGGGCCCCTGGAAGCCGGAAGAGGCTTGGAGGGCAGGGCAGCCTGCCAACACCTTGATCCGGGCGTCTGACCTCCAGACCTGAGCGAGAATAACATTCCTGTTGTCTTCAGCCACCTGGCTGTGATAATTTATTATGACAATCCCAGGAAACAAGTGTGCATGCATGCATGTATGTATGCATGTATGTATGAATCAACCAATCCATTTCTGAACCCTAATCATGCACAGTGTGCCTGCTTGTCATGGCACATTCACAAGAACCAGCTGTGTCACAGGCCACAAGGAAAACCTCAACAGATTCCAAAGAACAAAAGCAACACAAACAGGATATTCTGACTGTTTTGCAATAAAAGTAGAAATTAATAACAAAAATTTATAAAGACCTTTACCTCTGGAAAAATTTTTCAAAGACATGTCAATAAACAGCTCCTAGATCAAAGGGGAAGTATGAAGGGACAGTATAGAATTCCTTGGGAATAACCAAAAGGAAAACTCAGCATACTCACCGGCAGAGAAAAACTGATAGCACTCAGGTGGCTTAAAAGAAAAATAAACACACCAACTCAAACAACTATAAAAAGGCAACTAAGAAACAAAAACAGGAAAAAAAATAATAAAAACAAAACAGTATTTCATGAGGCATAAAATAAAAAACAAATAGAACTAACAACCAAAAGCCAGTTCTCTTTGAAAAAGAAAAGGTCAAAAACAAAAACAAAAAACAGGAACTAACCCCATCAAGGCAGAAGCAGGGAGAAAACACACGCGCCAAAGGTTGGAAATGACGAGGGCAGGAGAGCAGCAAAGGGCATTGCCAGACCTTCCTCTGTACAGCTCTCTGCACATCAATTGGAAAACATAGACGACATGAATAATTTTTAAGACAAATACAACTTCCCAAGCTCACCTCAAGAGACAAGTCCAAAGGCTCAAAGTCCACAGAGGAAGTAGCGGAAATGCTTTAAGGTCCCAAACGCATCCTCTCTGAGCCCCGGGCTCGGAGGACAGGGCCCGTCTGTTCCATGGTTCACACCGCTCCTCGCCCGCACAGACACTGCCCTGAGAAACCCGGGCATCCGTGCAAAACTCTGGGAGAAACCCCAGCAACCACTGCGGGCACATGCAGACCTGCAGGCCACGGCCAAGGGCGTTTGTTTTACAAAAAGCAAGGTGGTTCCCTGCTGGGAAATCCGTTAATATCATCAGTCATGTTTTCCAAGTTAACGAGGGAGGTCATGCGAGCATCTCAGTGGATGGGGAAAAGGAACTTGAAAAAATCCAATATCCATTCATTCATTCATTCATGTTAAAAGCACTCAAGAAAATAGAAATTGATGAAGATATATCTTTGATGTGGTGAATATGAGAGAGAGAGAGAGACAGAGAGATTTTCATCAGCCCAAGTTCCCAGTGCCTGCCAGTGGCTGAAGGAGGAAAGCAGCCCGGACCTTGGGTGCCAATAGCCAGGAGAAGGAAGGCCTACTTTTGCACGAATTTTCATGCATTGGGCCCCTAATATATACATAAAGCCTAAGAGACCCTCCAACCATTCAACCAATAGCCATGATGTGCACTGACCACCAGGGAGCAGATGCTCAATGCACAGGCATGGAAACATGGAACAGACTGATGAATCTCAGAGGGAAGGGATGAGGGCGGAGGGTGGCAAGAGATTAACCAAAGGTCTTATATGCATACTAGAGGCCTGGTGCATGGTTTCTTGCACCGGTGGGGTCCCTCGCCTAGCCTGCAGGGATCGGGCTGAGGGACCCCACCACACTGGTGCATGAATCCGTGCACTGGCCCTCTAGTATATACATAATTGATTTCAGAGAGGAAAAGAGAGGGAGAGACAGATAGAAACACCAATGATGAGAGAGAATCATGGATCAGCCAAGACCGGTTTGGCTCAATGGATAGAGCGTCGGCTTGGGGACTGAAGGGTCCCGGGTTCGATTCCGGTCAAGGGCATGTACCTTGGTTGCAGGCATATCCCCAGTAGGGGGTGTGCAAGAGGCAGCTGATCGATGACTCTCTCTCATCGATGTTTCTAACTCTCTACCTCTCTCCCTTCCTCTCTGTACAAAATCAATAAAATATATTTTTTTTAAAAAAAGAGAGAATCATGGATCAGCTGCCTCCTGCACGCCCTACACTGGGGATCGAACCCCCAACCCGGACACGTGCCCTGATTGGCAATCAAATCCTGACCTCCTGGTTCATAGGTCGACACTCAACCACTGAGCCATGCTGGTGGGCTGAATTTTTTAAATTTAATTTTTATTTTTTGTTAATCCTCACCTGAGGATATCTTTTCCATTGAATTTTAGAGAGAGTGGAAGGGAGGAGGGAGGGAGGGACGGAGAGGAGGAGGAGGAGGAGGAGGAGGGAGGGAGAGAGAAATCCATGTGAGAGAGATGAAGCACATGAATTGGTTGCCTCCCCCATGCATCCAGACCAGGGCCGAGGATTGAACCTGCAACCCAGATACGTGCCCTTGCCCAGGACTCGAACCTGCGACCCTTCAGTGCACGGGCTGACACTCTAACCACCGAGTGGCCGGCCAGAACTGAATTCTCTTTAATAACAGAAGCCTAAAACCGCCAAGAGAGGGTGGACTACATTATGGTAGCTCCACTGACGCAGAGGTCAATGGTGAAGAGAATGGAGCCTGCGGGGAGGTGGGAGTGGTGAGTGGAATTTGCACATGGGATGGACGAGGCAGCGAGAGGGCAGATGGTATGTGTGAACATGACCCTGTTTGGGAAACAGAGTCTTTGCAGAGGAAAAGGTCTTCAGATGAGATCGTCCTGGGTTAACTGGCGGCCCCACGTCCAATGACACGTGTTCTCCTAACAGACGGGAGAGCAAGAGCAGAGGTGGGGGCAGGTGAAGATGGGAGCTGAGGTTGGAGTGATGGCTCTGCAAGCCAGGGACCTCTAAAGACGGGGTGGGCCCCAGGCAGTGTGGCTCAGTAGTTAAGCATCAACCTATGAACCAGGAGGTCACAGTTCAATTCCCGGTCAGGGCACAGGCCCGAGATGCAGGCTTGGTTCGCAGTAGGGGGTGTACAGGAGGCAGCTGATCCATGATGCTCTCTCATCATTGATGTTTCTCTCTCTCTCTCTCTCTCTCTCTCTCTCTCTCTCTCTCTCTCTCTCTCTCTTTCTCTCCCTCTTCCTCTCTGAAATAATACAACTATATGTAATTTTTTTAAAAGATGGGGTGGGGATGCAACCCTGGCAGCCGGAGGAAGCAGGAAGGGCCCCCCAAGACTCCGGGGGAGCACAGCGCTGCTGTTGCCTTGATTTTGGAGACTTCCGGCTCTGGGGCTGTTGAGAAGTTTCTGTCGCTTTAAGCCAAGCTTGTGGTACCTTGTTGCAGCGGCCAATGCAGCTTTGGCGGTCTCAGAGCCACACCTCTGACAGAAGGCAGGGGAGAGAGGTATGGTGGTGTGCTGCCCGTTACCGGAGCGAGGGGAGCACAAACAGATGCGTACTGACTCTGTTTCCCCGAAAATAAGACAGTGTCTTATATTAATTTTTGCTCCCAAAGATGTGCTAGGTCTTCTTTTCAGGGATGTCTTATTTTTCCATGAAGAAGAATACGGTACACATTTATTGTTCAATTAAAATAAAGGAAATTTATTACCTGTACACGGTTCGGTAGTACGGTAGTTGTCAACACAAACCAGACAAACTGTGAATCCTACAGTCTCAAGAATTTACTCATTTATTCAATGACAATCATGTCATTGTCCTCTGGAACATCATCATAACAATCCAATTCCTGAATTTCCTGTGACTCCATTTCTTTCAGAATCAGTGGACCAAATCTCTCATGTTTAGCCTGGGGGGGGGGGGGGCTTATTTTCGGGGGATGCCTTATATTTCACTCAGAAGGAAACCTGTAAGTAGGTCTTATTTTCAGAGGATGTCTGATTTTCGGGGAAACACGGTATGTGTGTATGTGTGTTCACCTGCATTGTGTCCACTTCTGTGGACATGCATTCTATGTGCATATATACTTGTGTATCTGCTTACATTAAAAATAATGCTGGGAGCCTGGCTGGCATGGCTCAGGGGTTGAGCTTCAACCTAGGAACTAGGAGGTCAGGGTCTGAATCCGGTCAGGGCACAGGCCCGGGTTGTGGGCTCAGTCCCCAGTCAGGGGCGTGACTGAACAAGCCGGGGCCAAAACGTGAAGCACTTGGGAGCACCGCCCGCTGCCAGCCTGGCAGCTCCTCCAACAGCCCGATGTCCAGTGGGACTGCGGGGCCGGCAGGCCGCTCTGACAGGAGAGATAATATCTGTCCAGAACTCGGACGTGAGCGATCCCAGCAGCAGCATTCCTAACAGCACACAAGAGCCGCTGGGAGCTGGGGGAACAGTGCGGGCCAGATCCACAAAGCGCTATCATTCCGCAACAAAGCGGCATGGGGTCTGCCACACGCAGCATGGGTGACCCTGGACAACGTGGTGCCGAGTGAGAGAAGCCAGACGCACAAGGCCACACGGCGTGTGACTCCATTGATGTGAAAATCCAGGACAGGCACACCACAGGCAGTAGGCAGATCAGCTGCAGTCAGGGCTAGAATCGGGGTGACTGCTAGTGGGTACAGAGTTCCTTTTGGGGATGATGAAAAAGTTCCAGAATTAACGGTGATATGTGCACAGCTCTGCGCATACTAAAAACTGCTGGATTATGTGCTTTAAGGGGTGAAATGTTTGGCAAGTGGGTTCTCCTAGGATCTCAGACAAGCTGACACCAAGAAAGCCAGGTCCAAGGTTGCCAGTGGTGGGGGAAAAGGGGGTGCGAGAAATGGGTGAAGGGTTTACAAAATACACAAAGATTTAAAATCCCAATAAACAGATCATATTTGGATTCCTTTTAGTTTTTTAAAAAAAGGATCACCCCGAGCAGTGTGGCTCAGTTGGTGGGTGGGCTCCGTCTTGTGCACGGAAGGGCTGCCAGTTCGATTCCCGGTCAGGGTGCATGCCCAGGTTGTGGGCTCAGTCCCCAGTGGGGGGCATGCAGGAGGCAGCCGATCCATGGTTCTCTCTAGTCATCGATGTTTCTCCCTCTCCCTTCCTCTCTATAAAATCAATTTTAAGAAACTTTAAGAGGAGAATGACCTGTGAGAGAGACCACCGGGAAGATGAGCCCTGAGCAATGGCGTGAAGGATGGAGCTGATGTCATTCAGGGGAAGGACAGGGGAGGCAGAGGGAGGGAGACGAAGCGAGAGCAGCCAGGACCGATCTGTGTGGCAGGAGGGATTGCTGTGTGTGTGTCTCTTTCACCATTTGTATGCCTCTATTTGTATGTTGAGAAAATTATATACATCTTTATATAGTTAAGTCTTCGTCATTACAGTATTTAAAAAAAAAAATTGCACAGTTCCACTTTGTTCTTAAGGCAGATTAGTTTAATTTTTATAGAAGAAATACTTCCAAGCAATACAAATGCCACAATTAGAACAGAGATGACTACTGATTAGAACTTAGTCCCACAACAGGAGGTAACAGTTTCATGATCAGATCAGGTGAAGATGGAGTTCCCTTTGCCCGGGTCTGGATCCGGACTGCCGCACGGGGCCCAGTGCTGTGTCCGGGGCGCGCAGACAGGTGCACAGACGATGCAGACACCCCTTAAGACGATAGGACTTCGCTCTCTGACGCGGAGGGGGGAGAGGGGGTGGCGTCGAACGAAGTGTCCCTGAATGAATGGAGTCCGCCTGCCTGGCCCCGCTGGGCTGCGGCTGGCTGTGCCCTCTGGGGCCAGGACAGGGGGGGCTGGGAGGCCCCGGGTGCTCCTCAGACAGACACCAGTAGGCCTGCGCTTGCTTCTGGGGCTCCTGTGAAGCCCTGGGGTGGGAAGGCACCCCGAATGCCAATCTGTGGGCGCTGGGCGGTGAGGTTTGAGAGCTGTAGGCGGGCAGCGGGCTCTCCAGGCGGGGTGGGGGAGGGCAGCAGAAAAGTGGCCTCAACGCACAGGCCCGCGGGGAGCCACGGCCAGGGGACTCCCCCACGTGAGGGAGCCGGGCACCCCAAGGCGGCAGTGGCCTGCCCCACACCCCGAGGCCGGGGCAGACAGTGGTTGGTGAGAGTTTCAGCAGCGCAGGGAGGGGCCATGTCTCTCCGTTGTGGGCAAGGACACAGAAATCAGCCAAAATACAAAACACAACAAAAACCAGCAGGAGCCGAGGCACAGATACATAGCGAGAGAGGAGGAGGGTGCAAAGCATAAAGCTTCAGTCTTACCACCACTGACAACTTCCGTTGCCCGTGACAGGTCGCGTGTCGATGAAATGCTTTTACAAAATTCACTTTTAATAAATGCAAAAGGGGAGGGGGCTCTACAAGGGGCGATTACAGACTAACAAGAAAGGACGTGGGTTAAAGGGGGCACTTCCGGGGGGGGGGGCGGGCAGGCAATCCAGGCAGAGATAGTTCCGCTTCCTTCTCTAATCCGTGTGACCACCTCGCTCACTTCTCTGAGGCTCAGAAGGGAGAGTGCATTCCGTATACAATAAATATGCATCAGGCAAAATATTATGTCATTTGGCATTTCAAAAGGATAATGGGATTCTTCTTACATAAAACATTTTCTCGTGAACTACTTCTAAGATTGCTTAAGAAATATTGGGGAGATTCCAGTACTGGGGGAAGGATTCTGATCTCCATCAAATATCTCACATCCTCTCCTGCGAACTACACTGGGTGACAGCAGTCACCGCATGCGCATGCGCTCCCTTCCCCAGAAAAGCGCCTTCAGAGATCAAGCCCAAGTCAGAGGTCAGACTGCTGTCGCCTAGGCGGAGTCACTGGCTGGTGACAGCGCGTTCCTAGGCCTCTTTCACTTTCCTTCATGGCAGAGCAGTAGAATGGGAGCCCCACACCGCCTTCCTGGTGGTCAAGGTCAGGGTCGGATGGGGTGCACCAGAGGGGCGGGCTGCCCGGGGCGGCGCAGGGCAGTGTGGGCAGCCGCTGGGGACAGGCAGGCCCCAGCCAGGGTCGCTTCCAAAGCTTCAAACTCGGGGGGAGCACAGAACCGTGTGCTGACACAACACAGAAACGGGGGCTCTGCGGCTGAGCCCCAGGTGGGGTCTCAACGGGACACATGAGTGTGACAGTGGACAATATACACAATCAAGGCACACAGAGGGGCTGGTAGAGTGACGAGTTAGCACAGAGTGTTTGCATGTCCGTGTCAGAAACAAACCCGGCCCCAAGTTCCATTCTACTGCGTGACAAATACTGCAGAGCACAGTTTCAGCCTGAAAATACATCTTAAAGTCAGGATTTTCCTTCAAGGAAAAAAAGTACTATAAATAAGTTACAATACAGTGAATTTGCCTGAACTCACTTCGTTTCTGTCTTCCAGCCTTTAAATCAAATAAAACAGCGTAAAAACTGTACACTCTTAACATGATAGTTGATCTCTTATAAAATAACTTGTCTTCAGAGATGTCAGTTTCACAACAAGGAAAAACCAAGCCCTGTTGCCGTCGCTATTATAAAATATATATGTATAGATATATGTGTGTTTTTTTTTTACAAAATGTGTATATTAATAGCTTTGCACAAATATTTTAAAGACAACTTCAGCTAGTCTAAGAACTTCATGAAAATAAAACAGGAAGATAAATACTTGGTGTGTACAAAGCATGACATCAGACATCATCGGCGGGCAGAGGAGGTATGTTAATCCTTGGTCTGGTAAAAAACGCTATCTTCTCCCTGCGGCGGGAAAGGTTCCAGGTTAGACGCCCATATAAATGCAAGCAGACCTGCCACGAGGCCCGCAATACCAGTGAGAGCTTCTCTTAGTCACAGAACGAACTGAATTGAAAACCCAACAACAAGTCTGTTCGTACATAGTCTCTACTTAAAAAAAAAAAAAAAAAAAGTATTGATTTTATTTTGAGAAAGAGAGGAAGGGAGAGGGAGACAGAAACATCCACGATGAGAGAGAATCGTGGATCAGCTGCCCCCTGCACGCCCCCTACTGGGGATCAAGCACACACCCCGGGCATGCGCCCTGATCGGGAATTGAACCGGTGACCTCTGGGTTCAGGGGTTGATGCTCAACACTGAGCCACGCCAGCCAGGCTAGAGTCCCTAAATTTTAATAGAAGTTGCAAAGGACTATGAGGGCAAGGGTTTGTCTCTAGCGCCTAGAACAGTGCCTGCTCCATATATATATATATATATATATATATATATATATATATATATATATATATGGGTGTGTGTGTGTGTGTGTGTGTGTGTAAATCACTGTGTTAATAATAGCAAACATTTAGAAACAGGTTATAAAATGGGGTATTCAGGCAAATTATACCTATGAGATGAGTTACTATAGCCAACAAAGGGAATGGATTGCATGGCAACATGGGGTATTTTCATTTAAACCACATGTGTCAAACACAAGGCCCGCGGGCCAAATCCGTCCCGCCAGGCCTTGCAATGTGGCCCGCACCGCACTGTCATCACTGCACTCTGCTGCGTTTCCATCACAATGACAGTTTATGACTGTTCAGTAAACCATTCGGCCCGCGATTTAGGCTGGATTTTAGATTTTGGCCCCTTCTCTGATTGAGTTCGACACCCCTAATTTAAACAAAGCTAAATGCAAAATGGAACCATGCCTGGCAGGCGTGGCTCCGTGGTTAAGCGTTGACCTATGGAACCAGGAGGTCACGGTTTGACTCCTGGTCAGGGCACATGCCCGGGTTGCAGGCTCAATCCCCAGTGTGAGGCGTGCAGGAGGCAGCCGATCAGTGATTCACTCTCATCATTGATGCTTTTCTCTCTTTCTCCCTCTCCCTTCCTCTCTGAAATCAATAAAAATGCATTTTTTTAAAAAAAAGAATAAGAGCCCTAGCCGGTTTGGCTCAGTGGATAGAGTGTCGGCCTGTAGACTGAAGGGGCCCGGGTTCTATTCCAGTCAAGGGCACATGTCCAGATTGTGAGCTTGATCCCCAATAGGGGGAGAGAAGCAGGCAGCCAATCACTGATTCTCATCACTGATGTTTCTCTCTCTCTCTCTCTCCCCTCTTCCTTCCTCTATGAAATCAATAAAAACATATTTTTAAAAAAGAATAAGAAATTTTAAAAAAATTGAACCCACATTATTACTATAAGTAGCATGAAAAAAAGTGTCTAGAATAGAATTAGCAGAAGAAAACCTGAAAATGCTAACAGCACGGGGAACCCTGTCTTAGGGGGTTTCGGGACATCCGTCAGCTGATGACGACAGAGGCCGGACAGCGGGGAGCGGAAGCAGCTGTGCCCCTACCTGAAAGTCTGCACCTGCACGGGCTCCTTGTGGTTCTGCCCCCGCAGCTGGCAGACCCCTTTGGAGGCCTTCTTCAGCATCTTCTCAGCTGCCTGTTCTTGGTGGAAGTCAAGCTTGGTCTGTCTGGTCTGGAGCGGCGACATTGGATGCACAAGAGGTTTACTTCCCGTGTTAAGGAAGAATGGATGGAGCCACTTCCAGCTCTGGGGCTCAGAGAGGAGAAAGGCCCGCCGCCCCCGCTCCCCCCAGGGAACCTTCAGGGCAGCTCCTCAGGGACGTGGGACCCAGAACAACCCATGGACAGAGGTCCAGCTGCCAGGAGAGATCGTGGCCGGCTGCCTGAGGGTTTGGCCCCGGCGCTCACCTGCCGCTCCGCCTCCTTCAGCAGGCTCCGGAACCGTTCGTCCCGCAGCACCCAGTGCGGGAGGTCGGTCTGGCCCCGGAGCTGGGCGTCCTCCAGGCGCTGCCTCAGCTCTCGGAGGGTGCAGATCTCCTCGTTCAGCTGCCTCTGCCGAGTCTTGGACGCCTGGAGGTCCAGCTCCAGGTCCAGGGATGTGCGGGCCATGAGCTCGGCCAGGGAGGACCTGCAGGCCTGCGGGAGACACGGCCGTGAGCACACACTCGGACCAGGCACGCGGGCGCCATGCGGCCAGTGCACTCGAGCCTTCTATTGTAGAAGGTTCTTCCCCCAAGACAGGAGACAATGGGGTGGAGTTATCAGAGAGGTATCTGTCTTCGCATGGCCCAGTGTTACAAAACCAAACACAACATAGATTTGGGAGAGATTAATTTAAATCTTGGTTCAATATCCAGTTAGTGACAGCCAATTTTTTTCTGTAATGATGATGGATGGATGTGCAGAAACAGACCATCCCCTATGGGGCTGGCAGGATCAAAAATGGGCAAAATCATACTAAAGTGCTATTTCACAGTATATGTCAAAAACCAAAACGTGCATTTTCTCTCGTTCTGAAATTTCATTTTCACTTGCATTTGAAAGGTACGACTGATGATGTGTAAAAGTGATCCAACTAAGATTCAGGACAAAACAACACTAAATATATATAACGTGAGGAAACTTATTAAATTACAAGGTGAGCATAGAATGCAGCCATTGAAGAAAGTTAAAACACTATTGACATGGAATGTTAACCATGCACTGCATAAGGGAGAAGCATGTCATAAACCATCCAAGTGCGTTTGTTTAAAATCCCAGAGCCCAGCTCGTGTTGCTCAGTGGTTGAGCATTGACCTATGAACTGGTTCGATTCCCGGTCAGGGCACAAGCCTGGGTTGCAGGCTGATCCCCAGTGGGGGGCGTGCAGGAGGCAGCCGATCCATGATTCTCTTTCCTCATTGATGTTTCTGTCTCCTTCTCCCTCTCCCTTCCTCTCTGAAGTCCATAAAAATATTTTTTTAAATGTATTTTATTGATTTTTCTTACAGAGAGGAAGGGAGAGAGATAGAGAGCCAGAAACGTCGATGAGAGAGAAACATCGATCAGCTGCCTCCTGCACACCCCCTACTGGGGATGTGCCCACAACCAATGTACATGCCCTTGACCGGAATTGAACCCGGGACCTTTCAGTCCGCAGACTGATGCTCTACCGCTGAGCCAAACTGGTTTCGGCCATAAAAATATATTTTTAAAAAATGTAAAGAACATGAATTATCTTACATCTTAGGTCATGATATCATCTTGGGAAATTAAGAAACATGGGTAACATTTTGACATCATCACACTTTTAAATCTTTTACCTAAGTAAACAAGGAAATAAAGAAGTGACCTCTTAATGGAGATGACTGAAAGGCTGCCTCTCGGAAGGCCTGTGAGAAGAACCCCGGGAAGTGGGGGTTCCATGTTAGCTGGCGTGCACACACCTGCTTGTAGCGGAGGGTCCGTCTCTCCAGAGTGTTGCGGACGAAGGGGGACTTCCGGGGCAGCGTGGAGCTGTCGCTGTCGCTGCGATAAAGCTGCAGAAACAAGCTGGCTCAGAGAGGCTCCCTCTGCAGGTCCGCAGCCCTCCCTGGGCCTGACCTGGACTGCTGCCTTCCTCCTCGCAGCACCAAACGCATGGCACTGTCTAGCTTCACCAAGACTCCGGTCTCAGTAAAAACAAAACCCACACAAGACTTTTTAAGTAAAACGAAAGACAAAAACCCCACAGAAAACCAGTGAGCAAGCCTCGCCCACCTCCGCCCAGCCCTCCCTTGTGGCCATCAACTGCACCTCCCGAACTCCTCTCACTGTCATCGGCCCGCTGCTGGTTTGGGCCGGATCTGGGGAAAGAGGCTTGCAGCTCGTTCCTGGGGGACAGGGGGCTTCTCTCAGGGCCCCAGCCCCATAGGCCGCCTCCAAACAGAAAAGGAGGAACGCCTCTTTTAGGGCGTTTCATCTGGCGGCAGGTTCTCTCGGGGTCAGTGTGTGACTGTGAAAGCGGGGTCCTTGCCTTCTGGCCTGTCCACTCCCACCAACGCCACATACTCAGGCAGCGCGTGCCATGTCTCCCACGACAGGACACATGTATGAGTTCAGAGCCTCTGAAAGCACGGGGGGGGGGGGGGGGGGGGGTAAACGTGTGCCCCCAAGCATGGCGCAGAGCAGGCAGGAGCCGGAAGAGGCCCCACCCCGGGGGTAAAGGGTCTCCTGCTCCATCACCTCCCGATGAGCAGGCTGGCATCTGCCCCCCAGTGTCTGCAAGAGCCTAGACCCGTGGTCGGCAAACTGCGGCTCATGAGCCACATGTGGCTCTTTGGCCTCTTGAGTGTGGCTCTTCCACAAAATACCACGGCCTGGGCGAGTCTGTGTTGAAGAGGTGGTGTTAGAAGTAGTTTAAAAAATGTGGCTCTCCAAAGAAATGTCAATCGTTGTACTGTTGGTGTTTGGCTCTGATGACGAATGAGCTTGCGGACCCTTACCCCCTCAAAGGGCCATGGGGCATTTATAACATCATTCGGGAGCCCTACAACATCTCCAACTTAAACATGAGCCTACTCTGTTTGGCCAGACATTTGGTAATCACCGCTAAGGCCTTGGCAGGGCCAGACCACGGGATTTTGCGGGCCTCACACAGCCTATGGGCCGGATGTTCCCCACCCCTGGCTTAGACTGCAGCAATGAGTTAGCCTGCCTCTGACCGCGCACGGGCGCATACGCAGCCCCGGAGGCTGGTGGGAAATGTATTAGGATCCAGAAGAAATGCGTTAGATGCGCACGGGGAAATGAAACCAGCAGGGATTCGCATGCACACAAGCATGCTGTGCATTCCTGGTATTAGCTGTGAGAACACTTATGTCGTTTAGCATAAAAAGTAAAAATTAAAACACACCCGGGTGGGGGGGTGAGGAGGGGGAGAAAACTGTTGGGCGGCAAAGAACTCGTACTTACTCTGCACACGTACTGGCTCCGCGCCCCGGGCGAGAAGGTCTGGGAGCGGACGATCGTGCCGCTGCGGACGAACGGCGAGGCGCGGGCCCTACGGCCGGGCCGCTCCTTTGGCAGGCTCACCAGCTCTTCCGGGAACAGGTCTTCCGTGTTGGTTTCCTTGTCCACCTAGACAGCAAAGTGCTTATTACAGGATGTTTCTAGAACACGGCAGTGAACTTTGCAGGCACAACCACGGCCTTGCCTTCTCTGCTTGGAGCTCTCACACTTCGCACATCCAACCCGGGATGTCTGCCATCTGCCAGCCCCTCCTCCGCTGACAAGGATCCCAATTTGCCCGTTTTCATGCAAAAAGAGTATCTGCGTCACCCGGCCCGTGTGACTCAGGGGTTGAACGTTGACCTCTGAACCAAGAGGTCATGGTTCCATTCCTGGTCAGGGCACAGGCCCAGGTGCAAGCTTGGTCCCCAGTGTGGGGCGTGCAGGAGACAGCCAATCAGTGGTTCTCTCTCGTCAATGATGTTTCTATTTCTCTCTCTCTCCCTTCCTCTCTGAAATCAATCTATATATATAAAAGTCTAAGCAACCGTTCAACCGTTCAACTGGTAGCTATAACACACACTGACCACCAGGGGCAGACACTCAATACACAGGCATGGAAACGTGGGACAGACTGATGAATCTCAGAGAGAAGGAGGGAGGGGGGAGGGTGGGAAGAGATTAACCAAAACCTTACATGCACACTAGAGGCCCGGTGCACGTGCACCAGTGGGGTCCCTCAGCCTGGCCTGCGGGGAAACTGGCACTCTGACATCCCCCGAGGAGTCCCGGATTGTGAGAGGGCACAGGCCAGGCCTAAGGGACCCTACTGGCACATGAATCTGTGCACTGGGCCTCTAGTAAAAACCTAATAAAACATTTAAAATTTTCAGCAAGTCTCTGTCCTCCTGGGCCCTGCTCTCTCCCACACCCCGTATCGGATCCAGGATGAAATCCTCTTGGCTCCATATTCAGGATTACGCATGTTCTGACCACCTGTCACCAACCCTCCATCTGGGGCTCCGTGGTCTTGCGCCCGATTAGTGCGGCAGGCGTCTCACCCACCTCCCCGATTCCATGCCCGCCCCCCTTGAATCTCCTCTCAACACCCAGGGGGTCCCGCTGAAACTGAAGCCAGACGCAGCCACCCCTCTCCTAAGACTGTACCCGAGAGACTGAACACAGGAGTTCGCCGCTGAGAAAGCAAAGGGCGGCTGAGCTGCCCCAACCTGCTCGGTAACCAAGGGAACACGGCGCATTCCTGAGCCAGGCCTTCCGTGGCGCTGGGCACGTCCACTCCCTCACAGCCCCAATTACAGAGATAAATGGTGGTGGAAAGAGGCCCCGTGCTCTACCTCCTGATAAAGGATGCAGAATAATTGCTTCCAGACCCATTCCCATGACTCCCTGACGCCCTGAGTCCACACACGTGATGCCCCTCCCTTATCTGTGCATTCCCTCCCGGGCGCTGTTCCCTGAACGTATGGAACTCCTGAAGCTGCTGACGTCGCCGTCTCTCTGCGTCCTCCGACCTATAAAAGCCCCCACTCGCTCGCCTACAGCCGGGCACAGGTTCCCAGTTCCTTGGGCTCTGCTCCCGGGCACGTCCTCAGTTGGGCCCACATAAAGAAGGCTCTTCTGAAACCTGCAAAGGTCCACGTCTTCTTTCCGCTGACAAAACAAGTGCTTGTGCATGAACCCTGAAGGCAGCGGGCTGAGGGAGAACAGCCAGACCCAATGGACACATGTCATCTGATTCCATTTACCGAACCACCCGGAACGGGCAGACCCACAGAGACGGGAAGCTCACTGGTGTTGCCGGGGCTGGGGGAGGGAGTGGGGAGTGACGCCCAGGGGTATGGAGTCTATTTGAGGTGACAAGTGTGTTGGAAGCAGACAGAGATGGCGGCCGCACAACACTGAGCACATACTTAATGCCGATTAGCTGATAGTCTCATCTTATGTGAATTTCATGTCAAGAAATGACTTTAGAAAAAAGTCAACAAAAAAACCTGAAGTCAGATCATGTCCCTGGGCTCAAACCATCCATCAGTCTCCCCTCTCAGGAAAAAAGGGAATGACCTGTCCCCTCACTTCCTGTCCTCAGCTCAGGTCCCCTCTTCAACCCCCCCCCCTCCCACCCGGCCAGGCCCGCGCCTGCACTTCCTCTACCCGACACCCTTCCCAACCTTACGCGAGGCTGCGGCCTCCGGTAAGGCCTCCGCTCAAAGACCGCCTCCTCCAGGAGGCCCCCACGGCTTCCTTTCTCCTTCATCAGAAGAAACCATACCATTTCTCCGTGTACAGTGCAGTAGTGTCAGATACACAGAGTGGCCAGATGATTACAATCTCTGAACACATAATAATCTGGCCACTCCGTGTCTATCCTATAGAATAAAAGGCTCATATGCAAATGGTCCCCTCGACCGGGAGTTCCACCAGCAGGCAGGCTGGCCAACCGCCCAGGTCCCCTCCCCCTGGTCAGGCTGGCTGGACCCACCTGAATTCATGCACCGGGCCTCTAATATACACACACACACACACTCTCTCTCTCTCTCTCTCTCTCTCTCTCTGAGTGGCCAGATTTTTATGCGTTCAGAGATGATCATCTGGCCGCTCAGTGTATATTCCCATTACTGTAAGGTGACCAGACGTCCCGCTTTTGGCGGGACAGTCCTGATTTTTAACAATTTGTCCCGCATCCCGCGGCATTTTAAAAAAGTCCCGACGCGGGACAAATTGTTAAAAATCAGGACTGTCCTGCCAAAAGCGGGACGTCTGGTCACCTTACATTACTGTGAAACTGATCTCTAGAACTTTCCATCTTCCCAAACAGAAATGCTGTCCCCACTGAACACCAAGTCCCCACTCTCCTGCCCTAACTATCGCCCCTAACCAAGCAGCACGTTCCCCACAGTCAGGGTCACTATGGTTGTCTGTCAGTCAGTCGCATCTGTCATTCTTCTGTGTCTGAACCTGTCAGCTTCCACTGCCTTGGCCCTCTCCCCACCCATTCCCTCTGCTTCACCCGCTGCCCGCTGTGTGCATGCCTCTGGGGGTTCCCTCCTGCTTACCTTCAGAGGCGGGGGCTGGCGCCTCTCGGGGTGGTAAGGCTCTGCCTGGCCCGCGCTCGGGTGTCCGTGGATGGAGTCCACGCCGCTGCAGCAGGGCTCCGGGTGCGGGGGGCTGGTCTGGGTGTAGCTGCTGCAGCCGCTGTCCACCGAGTCGGCCTGCCAGCTCCTAGAGGCAGACATGGGGACATGGCAAAAGCCCGCGGGCCGCTCACCCAGGGCAGGCCCTGCCGCCTCAGGGCGCAGGAGCTGAGGCGCCAGGACTGGCTTCTAACCATGGCAGCGGCTTTCCTATAAGAGAGCGCTGGGTCCTCCGGGGGAGACAACGCCACAGGCCATCCGTGCAGAGGCTCTGCCTTTATCACCAACTGCACCCCGGGAACATGCCAGAACCCCGGAGCCCCTCCCAGGCCCCTCCCCGCTTCCTGCCTGGCCCCAAACAGGGCGATCCCCTCAGCCACACACCGCCCTCCCTCCGTAAAAGCAGTTCCTCTCGACAGATCCAGGGAGAACTGCCGGAAGAAGCGGAGGCCCTGGAAATAGGGTGCTCTGGGTGGGGAGCCCTGGGAGGGAAGCCCAGGGAAGGATGGGACAGAAGCCAGGTCACTGGAGCTGCTGGGCATCCGGATGGCTCCTCTGAGCCGGCGCTGTACCGCGCCCAGGGCTCGGGGCAGGCGGCGGGCACAGCGGGAGCGCCAGCACGAGGTTCCGCTGGGATGAAATGCCCAGACGGGCAAACCCGCAGAGCCAGCAGAGCATCAGAGGCTGCTGGGGCTGGGGAAGGAGGGCCGCTGACTGCTAATGGTGCGGGGTTTCTTTCTGTCCCTATGCAAACTGATTGTGGCTGTCCTCAAAGCCACCGATTGTCCGCTTTAAACGGCTGGATGGTACGGGAGGTAGATTTTATCTCAATACAGCTGTTAAAAGCCTTAAAGGGACTGGACTGTATCGCTGCTGCTTCCCCGGAGCTCACCGCTCAGACCGGGCCTCGGTCTGCTCCTCCTTCCGCTCCATCTCCTCCGTGTACTCCAGCTTCACCCGCTCCTCCGCCAGCTCCCTCTCCACCGCCTGCAGCTGGGCCGTGGTTCTGGCCAGCAGCACCGTCACCGCGTCCTGGGGGGGGTGGGGGGGGGGAGAGGCAGGAGCATGTCTGAGAGCCAGCTCAGCTCGACAGTGAGGCTCTTACCCCCGGCTGGTGGCCACCCTCAGCTGCTCCCCCTGGCCACAAGTCCACCCCGTGTTGGCAGCAGGCTTCCCGTAACTGAAGGCTCACGTTTAAAAACTACCCACGTGCCATTCACCACCATGAACATGTTCGTGTTAAAAAACACCATCCTGCCCGGCCAGCGTGGCTCAGGGGTTGAGCATCAATCCATGAACCGGAAGTTCACGCGTTCGATTCCCGGTCAGGTCACAGGCCCGGATTGCAGGCTCAACCCCGGGAGGGGGGGGGGTGGGAAGGGGCACGTGTAGGAGGCAGCCGATCCATGATTCTCTCTCATCATTGGTGTTCCACTCTCTCTCCCCCTCTTCCTTCCTCTCTCTAAAAATCAATTAAAAAGACACTGTCATGAGTAGCTATGCACATGACAGTGCAGCTTCCATTTCCATGACTTCCCGGGAAGCTGCAGTTTCTGAAGCCCTCCCCAGGAACACCCGTCTCCAGCCGGGCACCAGAGCGGCTGCCCACAGCAAGGCACACGCACCGTCTTCCCGGCGGCGGCCGCCGCAGCAGTCGCGGCAGCGGCGGCGGCGGCAGCGGTGGGCACCGGCTCCCGGGCCCCGCTCTTGTCGGCCCGCTGGCTCTCCTTGGGCCGGGGCGGCTCGGGGCTGGTGAACACCTGGACGGCGTACCAGCGCAGCTGCATCTCACTCGGGCCGCTGCAGCTGGCCAGGTTAATCTGAGCGATGCCCTGCGCCGTGCGAGAAACAGAACAGGCAGTGAGTGATCTCAACTAAAACGCCAACACGAATCTTCTAGAATATCCAGGTCACCCCAATCCTGACCAGAGAGAAGGTAAAATGGTTCACTCCATTCAAAGGGCTGCAACCAATGAAAAAGGTTAGACTCAGAGGACCCTAATGGGGACAGGGACAACTCCTCCATTGCTTGTTCAGCCCAATCAGAAAGCACCGGAAGCCTGGCTGGTGTGGCTCAGTGGTTGAGCATCAACCCATGAACCAGGAGGTCATGGTTCCATGTTGTGGGCTCGATCCCCAGTAGGGGGAGTGCAGGAGGCAGCTGAGCCATGATTCTCTCTCATCATTGATGTTTCTCTCTTTCTTCCTTCCTCTCTGAAATCAACAGATTTTTTTTTTAAGAAAGCTAGAAGGGGAACAGGAGCTGAGAATGGCCGCCCTGGAGTGCTGGGTCGGGCTCAGGGTCAGCTGCTTGTGAATCAGCTGATGACCTCAGGGATCCCGGAAACCAGAGAGGTCCGGCTGACCTCTACAACCACTCATTCTGCCGCCTCGGGGCCAGGGACAAAGGGCGACATCCCGGCCGTGGACAGAGCACTCTGGCCGCGGGCCCTGAGCGGGCAGTGGTGGCCGGGCCTGACGGCAGGCTGCCGGTAAAATATAGGGCATCCAGGTGAACTGGAATTGCAAACAAGCACCATTTTTTTTTAAAAAAAAAATCAGTATGTCCCAAACCCTGTACAGAACACACCCGGACTCCAAAGGCATCTAGAGTTGATTTGAAATCCAAATTTAACCGCCCTTCCCATGTCCTTATTTGCCAGCCCTACTTAGCTCCCTCCACGGAAAACGGGGATAACGGAAAAGCTGTCAGACAGCTCTGCAGGTGTTATTTGAGAGGCTGTGTTCAGAGTACAAACCATGTGACAGCACAGCTGGTCTGCCGTCCCTCTCTGTCCTCCCAGTTACAGAGACCCTTAACAGGACAATTTCTAAGCAACCCATCATGGGAAACCAGGAGGAGGAGACAGAGAGGAAAAGAAGGGAGGGAGAGAGGGGAAGGAATGAAGGGAGGGAGAGAGTGTGACAAAGACAAAGAAAGCAGAGAGAGAGAAAAGCAGAGACAAAGAAAGGAAGGTAGACAAAGACTAAGGAAGGAAGAGAGAGTAACAAAGGACGAGGGATGAAGGGAGAATGGCAGACAAAGGAAGAAAGCATGATGGAAAAACAAAGGAAGGAGGGAGGCAAGGAAGGGAGAAGACAAGATGGGGGGGCAGGGGAGCTTGCACATGCGCAGGCCATACCAGCAGTTCTTCCTGCAGCTGCGGGTTCACTGAACACACATATAACTGAAGGGACTTCAGCGTCAGCATGCTTGAGTGCACGGGGATTCTGAACACGTCATTGAATACCAGGGGCGCCTGGAAGTCCACAGCCTTGGAGCAGTAAGTGTCTGGGGTGCCGGAGTCCAGCGACGGCAGGTAGACACGGACGTGTCTGGAAGCAGGAAAGAGAAGCACCGAGTCAGGCTTCTGAGGGCCCGACGACTCACGCAGCCACGTGTCCCCATCTTTGGACGCCCGTGGATGGAAATGCCAGGTGTTCCAGACAAAGTCCTTCTCTCAGCTCAGAGGAAGCCGGGGGAACTTACATGCCTGGGAGGTTAGGGAAAAGCCACACACGAAGAGAAAGACTTTAGCTGGGCCCGTGTGGCTCAGTGGTTGAGCGTCGAAGGAACCAGGAGGTCACAGTTGGATTCCCGGTCAGGGCAAAGGCCCGGGCTTCAGGCTCGATCCCCTGTAGGGGGCGTGCAGGAGGCAGCCAATCCATGATTCTCTCTCATCATTGATGTTTCTCTCTCTCTCTCTCCCTCTCCCTTCCTCTCTGAAATCAATAAGATTATATTTTTTTTAAAGAGAGAAAGACTTCCGAGCCAGTAGCCAGGACTTGAGAGGAGTCAGCGGAGGCTCCGCCCACCTGGCCTGGTTGGGGGGGGGGGGGGTGTCCTGCTGTGTCCCCTCAGGAAGGCTCAAACACTGGTGGCCCTCAGCCACCACCATGGGGCACCTCATCAGCTCAGAGCCGAGCGTGGCTTCGTCACCACCAGCCCAGGGACCCCGATGGACGTTTCAGGCCCAAACGCGGCCAACGAGGGGCAGTGGGCCCTGGGTTAGTGTCGCTGCGGCACAGCCAGCCCAGCACCGTGACCTTCATCCGCCTCTGGCAGCAAAGCAGACCGTTTCCAGAACGGCCAGCGGCTTTTCCGGACAGCCCCCGCTTCCCCTGTGGCCGGGCCCTTACATCTTGCAGTCCTCCTTCGCGGCCAGCCCTGCCAGGTTCCGCAGCTGCAGCACCTTCACCAGGAGGCACTCGCTGCCGCTGTCGTGCCTGGAAAGTAACAGCCGTTCCTGAGCCACACGTCCCCCCGGTGCACGAACGCCTCTGAGTGACCCCAGCGGCGGCCCCAAGGGAGGGCGATCCTGCTGCCCCCACCCGGCGGGGCATGTGCAATGGCTACAGATAGTTCCCCTGCCCTGGCTGGGGGGCTGCCCCAGCGCCCAGCACGGCCCCAGAACCAAGGACCCGGCCCCGATGTCACCGGGGCCAGCGCTGAGAAACACTCAACTGCAATGACAAGAGCGAGCACGGGGAGCCTGGGGCCTGCACCCCGCCTTGCCAGCCTGAGTGCTACTGAAATCAACTGGAAGCCAAAGGCCACGTCTGCAAACCAGCTGGGCCCTCGCTCTGGGGAGCAGGGCAGGCCTGCTGTCTGCCACACTCCCAAGAGCCCACTTGCTGGGGGCTCCCGGTGCCCCTGCGTGACGGCCCCGAGCCCCGCTGCAGAGGTGCCACCCCAGCTGTGCCTCCCGGTGCTGCTCTTCCCCGTCTCCTTCCCGCCCTGTGTCCCTCACCGGGACCGGCAGCAGCTCGGGGTATCCAGGCGGTGAGCAGCCCCTGGTGGGATCGCGAGGGTCCCCCCATCCTCCTGGCCTGAGAGTGGGGGTGAGCGGCCTGGCGACCCCCATCTCTGGTGCCGGGACGGAGCCACTGTACTCACCAGTACCCCACGTGGATCTGCGGCCCTTCCACGGCGCGCGCGTCCCCCTGGGCCGCCTCCTCGGCATCTTCGGTCCTGAGCACAAACGGAGGCACAGGTTACCGCCCAGGCACTGCCGAGTGCAGCTGGTGCAAGCCCTCTGGCCAGGGTGCTTGGTACTGAGAGCAGCTTTTATTAAACTGCGACATAAGCCCTGGCCAGTGTGGCTCAGAGGATAGAGCACCAGCCCAGGGACTGAAAGGTCCCGGGTTCGATTCCAGCCAAGGGCATGTACCTCAGTTGTAGGCTCGATCAATGCCTCTCTCTCATTTAATGTTTCTCTGTCACTACCACTACCTCTCTCCCTTCCTCTCTCTTTTTAAAAAAAAATAGATTTTATTGATTTTTTACAAAAAGGGAGAGAGAGGGAGAGAGAGCTAGAAACATCGATGGGAGAGAAACATCCACCAGATGCCTCCTGCACACTCCCCTCTGGGGATGTGCCTGCAACCAAGGTAGATGTCCTTGCCCAGAATCGAACCTGGGACCCTTCAGTCCGAAGGCCAATGCTCTATCCACTGGGCCACACCGGTTAGGGCTCCCCTCTCTCTTAAAAAGTAAATCAGTGGGAAAATATCTTAGGGTGAGGATGAACAAAACAAACACCGAGGCTCGGGATGTGGAAGGCTCCGTGCAGCTTCTCACCTTTTGGCCGGAGGCTCGAACACGCCGCTGTCAGTGGCCAGGGAGTAGTCCGACAGGCATGCCGAGACGCGGCGCCCTCGCCTCTCCAGCCGCCTGGCGCCGTCTTCCCGAAGAGTCACTGCTACAAAAGAGAGCCACCGGGGTGAGGAGGGCACGGGGGGGGGGGAGGGGGGGGACGACACACACACCATGGTGTCAAGGAAAGCACCCTCAGTGCCAGCCCAGACACAGTCACTGCATCCTAGACACGCCGTCCCTACGTGCATGTTTAAATACACTGCCAATTTGTTTTTAAATGAAAAAGCGGAGCAATCGGCTTCTTGCTACTTCTGTGACAGCTCCTTAAACTGTTGTCTCTGTCACCTCCTGGGGGCAGCGGGCATGCGATGGTGCTGGAGCCCCTTGGCATCGCACTGGAGAGACTGCCACACTCAAGGAGGACATGCACCCGGACGCGGACAGCGGCTGCCCTGGCCGGCCGGTGCGCATTTTCCACTTCCTTCTCCATGCTGTGGGTACTTTCCACATTTTATACAATAAGCAGATGCTAGCATTTCATAACCAGAAAACAACATTTTTAAAAAGTACCCAAATCAACCCTAATGAAAGGTAGTGACTTTGGAGTCAGAGGACACTGTAGGATGCGGACTCGGTCTTAGAAAACGTGCCCTTGAACCTGGCCATCATGCTGCAGTGACCTCCTCCGTCCCAGAAGCCCAGCTCTACGTCCAGGATCGAGGTCCTGGGGTTAGGACACCGTCCTGGGCAGTCTCTTTGGTCTCCTATCTATTTCCACCAGGACCACGGCATCTTCCCTCCCCCCATTTCCTCCACGGCTTCGTCCTTCCCTCTTAGCACCAAGTGCCTTTCAGCAAAACCAATTAGCCCGGCCGGCATGGCTCAGTGGTTGAGCGTCAACCTATGAACCAGGAGGTCACGGTTCAATTCCCGGTCAGAGCATTGATCCCCAGTGTGGGGCGTGCAGGAGGCAGCTGACCCATGATTCTCTCTCATCACTGATGTCTCTATTACTCTCTCCCTTCCTCTATGAAATCAACAAAAATATATTTTAAAAAAGAACAAAAATAAAAACAGGCCCATCATGTTCCTGCCGCATGAGTGAGCCTGTCCCAGGCCCGCTGGGCCTCGCTCTGCCGTGGGGACGCCTCCTGCTAACGGCGCCGGCCCTCTGCGTCCATGCTTTTCCGCATCATCTGGCTCTGGACACTGAAAACCCAGGCAGCTGTCCACCTCCAGCCCGAGGGAAATGACGGTTCACCTGGGACCATCTCCCTCTTCCACCAAAGCACTGTTCACGCGCCAACCAAATCCAACCATGGTCAACAGCACACAGAACGGGGGCCTGGTCCTTGGTCCCAGTCTCACTGCAGGCGGGAGCGCCTTCCAAAGGCTCCCCGGGGCCAGGCCAGGGGTGGCTGGAGCCACTGGCTCACACTGGAGATCAGGAATCCCAGGTCCAGCTCCCGCCGTCACCCCTGCCATCTGGAAGGACACAAAGTCCCCAGCTCTGAATTACGGATGGAACCCTCTGGTTTAATGCAAGGATCCCAGCAAACAAAAACTGCTATTTCCACTCCCAGCCCTGATCCTCGGCAGGGCTCCGGCATGGCCTTCCGTTCCTTGAGGCAGAGGTGGGGAGCCTTTTCCTGTCAAGGGCCACGGGGAGATGTGTAACATCCTTCTCGGGCCCTACAAAATCATTCCCTTCCACATGAGCCTGCTCCGGGTGGTCAGACACTGAATGAGCTCACCCCGAATGCCTTGGAGGGCCAGGCCCGATGATTTCAGGGGCCTCATACAGCCCGAGGGCCGGACGTCCCCACCCCTGCTTTAAGGGAGTAAGCTACACAATAAGCACTTCCTGGAACGCTATGGCGCAACTCAGACAAGTTTCTCTCTCGTTGCAAGGAGGGTGAAGAAGCAAAGGAAATGAAGGCATTACTCCTCAGTGACCCCAGGCTCAGCCCCTGAACCTGGAGCCACTGGGAGCAGAGCTGGCGGGAGGAAGTGCGGCGAGCAGTTGCCTGGGTGAAAGAGTGCACAGCGGACCCCTCCTGTGGGGCCAGCCCGCTGTCAGCTGCGAGGCAACAGATGCGCAGCGAGATGAGCCATGGGAGCGATGCCCGTGAGGTCAGGGATAAGCAATCTTCCAAACAGCCGTTCTCTAGATCTCACCTTTTCATCATTACAGACAGACAGACACTGAGACCTAAGGACATCAACACTGCTTGACAAAAAGAAAATGTAATGGAAATCACGCTGTGAGCAAAGCTGCCATTTAGCATATTGAAATAATGAAAGCCATTAAAAACCTGGGGAGCCCAGCTGGTGTGGCTCAGTGGTTGAGCATCGACCCATGAACCAGGAGGTCAGGGTTCAATTCCTGGTTAGGGCCAGCCAGGTCATGGGCTCGGTCCTGTGGGGGGCATGCAGGAAGCAGCCGATCAATGATTCTCATCACTGATGTTTCTCCCTCTCTCTCTCTCTCTCTCTCTCCCTCTCTCTCTTCCTCTCTCTCATTCTTCCTCTCTGAAATCAATTTTAAAAAACAAAAAATGTGTGTGTGTATACACACACACACACACACACACACACACACATATATATATATATATATATATATATGAATTGTATTTTTAAAAAATCTGGGGGAAATATATAGAAGAATAAAGACTTCAAGCTTTTAGAGAAGTACTTCCTTACACAACTTTAGCAGGCATGGCTGTCAATGCTGAAACAATAATCATGGCAATTGCTGAACTTCATGAAAGTACCACTTGAGCTGTGCCCCATGGCCACCCCGAGCACCCTGATACATGGGTTCCCCGGATGAAGACGTGCACAGCCTGACCAACAAGGTGAAGGAGTCCAAGGTCACTTACAGTGAGCGCTTCTGGCGAGTCGCATGAGGAAAAGAGATAAAAAAAGAGCACAAAGTGAACAAACTGCAGAATTGGGGCCAACAATCTTAAAACCGAGTATGAATATAATAAAAGTATCAGGGGACAGATGAGTCAAGTCAAGGAGTCCGTGGGTTTAGATTAGCAAATGCCAATAGGAAAGAAAAAATGGAAAGTATTTCAAAATGATGACACATTGGACTTCTGAAACTCAGGGAAGATAAAACTGTAGCAAAAATGTGGAAAATGTTACAGATTACAATCTGTTGCGTACTTCTCTGTACCATCTTGTTCCTTCAAACTACTTCGAAACCGAACAGAACATAGTGTATCCTCCGGCTTGCCTTGTGGGTTTGGGCAATTTTGAACTTTATCTTCCTAACATTTCATCTAACTGAAACTTGCTTGAGGTCAAACTGAGACTGTACCTAGCGAGCCTGGAGCGGAAAGTCAGAGGGAACTATGTGACCTTGGGCTTCAGAAATGAAGGGCAGGAGAACAGCACGAGTGCTAAGGTCCTCGCACAGAAGCGACAATGACTCTGGGATCGGGCATGTCCACAAGCCCAAAGGGAAGCAAGGAGTCACCCCGTGTCCTTGCCTGAAGCTGGTTACCCAGTCCAGGCCTCATTTCTAGTTTGTAAGGATCTGTCAACTGAGTGTCATGCAAGAATACACCACCAGGTGGCAGTATCTGACCACAGCATGTGCAAGAACCTTTGAGTCTAAGCTTGAAGCCTTGTAAGGTAGGCCACAAAGGGGAAAGGAAGAACTAAGAAATCAGAAATTAAGTCAGCTCTTCTCTTTCCTGCCCTGGCGTTCCCTTGACCCAGAAGGACCCCTGGGCCTTGTGCAGGTCCCTGCAAAATGAGACTGATACTGTCGTAGCTCGGCCCTTAAAGAGGAGCTGGTGTGGAGGCAGGGGCACTGAGAAAGCAAGCTTCAGCAGAAACAGATGTGCACGTCAGTCCTTGTTGTGAATTTTCTTTTGGAAATGAAAGGAGTAAACACGGGGCCCTGAACCTGTGGTTATAAAGAACAAAGCGAATGGGATCACCTGTTTACGTGAATGACAGAAACTGCATCTGGGGACAGGAGAGGTGTGTTTGCAAACACAGAGGGGAAGGTAAATGATAGATGCCAAAATGACCCCGGGCTGCTTCAGAACAGAATAGGTCGCTGGTTAAACATGTAAGAGTTAACAGAGGCTGGTATTTTATACTAGAGGCCCGGTGTACAGATTCGTGCACATGGAAAGGAAATCAATTAGAAGGTGACTGGCAGGGCGGGGCAGGGCGAGAAGGGCCAGACACACCATGGAGTCAATTTCCCATGGTCCCTCCCCGGCTGGCCGCACCTGGGGTGGTGCTGGGGCTGGAAGGGCATCTGCAGAGTGAGTGGGGTCCCTCCGGCAGGTGGAGTCCCTCGGCCTGGCCTTCAGGGATTGGGCTGAAACCAGCAGTCCCGCATCCCCCGAGGGGTCCCGGGCTGTCGCTCAGCAGCTCCTGCGTTGAATGTCTGCCCCCTGGTGGTCAGTACACATCATAGTTACCAGCCAGTTGGCCGGTCAGCTGGTTGCTTGGGCTTTTATATATATAGATGTATATATAGTAACCAGCATGGTCATGTGCAAAAAAACTCCTAGGTAGAATGGTGGTGAACGGAAGAGCCCATAAGATCACCTCATTCAAAGGCGGGGAAGCTAAGACTCAGCCTCGTCCAGGAATGTGCTCAAAGACACCTACCTGGCAAGTCCACAGGCAGGGCTCAGAAGCTAGGGTCTCTGAGCTGCCAGTCTGAGGCTGTTCCCATGACACAGCCTGGTTTGTTCTTCACATTTGATTTCTACCCTTTGCTGCTGAACTACTCATCAGTATTGTGGTTGGGACTTCTTGGCCTCAGCACTACGGCCGTCTGGGCTGGATCACTCTCTCTCCATTGGGGGGGGGGGGGGGGGGACTGCACCGCCGTGCTGAGCAGCATTCCGCCCACTGGCTGCCAGCAGCACCTCCTGCCAGAAGCTGAATTACCAGCAACTGGATGGCTGAAGCTCCCTGTGGCTACGTTTCTCGGTTTGAATTCCACCAGAGAAATGGATCTGGTAGAAATGACATGCTCACCGGCACAGCTTTTGAAATTATGCCAGTTATTTTCACTCCCACTCTCGACAGAACTACAGCCTGGAAGACTAACTACAAGGACGCAGGATGAGGAGATGAAGTCATAAAGACAAGGGGAGTAGACATTTCCCTGAGGCGGCACTCAGGCATTGTCCCACCTGGACCCGCCCCGGATGGCTGGCTGGGCCCCCGGCACCTATCTGCCTCTGAATGTGGGAGACTGTGTGGCTCTTCTCGATTCAGCACATCCTGACAACAAGGCGAACACCTGGGCAAGACTCTTTTGCCAATTTCGATGGCCTTGCCAGGACAGAGCGGGAAGCCCCACGTGACAGCAGCCTGCGCCCCTCCACGTCCTCTCAATGGTCCTGAGCTTAAAGCTGGCTGTCCTCGTGCCCTTACCCAGGATTCCTCCCCTGGGTCAGAAGCCTTCCTCCCAGGGCTGGGGAAACCCCCGGGACTTGTCCATACTTACGTGTGCCAGTGGCGATGGCTGCCACTTGGGGTCCTCGCTCGCGAGGTCCTTCCCCATCCCCAGGGAATGCATTCGGTGGCAGGGCCGCTGCGCCCTGCAAGTCTTCCTCTCCCAGAGCCACAGCCTGGGCCCGTAGTCTGTCTAGGGTGCCCAGGCCTGGCACCTCCAAACTGTCCCCCAGTGGGGCCAAGGGGGAGTCCCGAGAGGGTGGGAGGAAGGGCGTGTCTAGGGGAGAGCTCGGGGGAGACAGGGAGGACAGGGAGGAGCGGGAGGACAGGGACGCCAGGGACTGGGGCGTGTCCAGGGAGCGCCTCTGCTTTTGGAAGCCAGGGGGAACCTGGGGTTCGGAGAAGGGGGCGTCCCGTCCCAGTGAGTCGAAGGGGATCAGATCAAAGCGCAGAAGCTGGCTGCACTCGGCGGCGTCCGGCTTGTCGTACTGGGGCAGGCCGTAGATGTCGGTGAAGCTGATGGAGCTCAAGGAGCCCCGGCTGGAGGCCAGCGAGCCGCGGCTGGAGGCCAGGGACCCCCGGCTGCTCCCGGAAGACACCGTCAGGGTGCTGGCGGACAGGCTGAAACGAGAGCGCCTGCACCCTTAGGAAAGTCTGCTCCGAGGGAACAGGGCCTGCCTTGTTCTGCCGTGGACCACAGCGTGACCTTTAACACCTGCGCACAGCCCGGGGTGGGGGAGGCGGGGAGGGAGACCCTGCGGGGATATGCCCTGTCTCCTCGGGGGTCGGCGGGAGTCAAGCCTGGGTTCCAGGTCCAGCTGCAAGGCGGGCTAGCAGAGTCCACGTGGCCAGCTCACGCTCTCTCCTGGGGGCTGTGACGGAACAGTTCCTACCTCCTGGCATTCTCTCGAGGAATAACAGAAAAGCACACACAGAAAGCCTTCCCATCGCCTTCCCAACATAGCGAGGACTTGGAAACCAGACCTATGATTGAGCTTCCAGGTCATATTTTAAATACCCATAACCAAAAAAAATAACCATAACCATTTTTTTAAAAAAAGCTAAAATAACAAGGGCCGTGTGCATGTTTGTAAGATGGACATACACATCCCTAAAGCTGGGAATTACAAAACCCTTGGAGATACTCGACTTCAGACTTGTTATTCTGCAGCCAAGTTCGGTCCTATGCCTTGAATCATGTATTAGCAGCTCCTCTTAAAAATACAGTGTACCCACTTTTCCGTCTGTGTTTACACCCTTTCCGGTTTTAAGTTCTGGAGGAGAAAACCAAGCTGAAAGGAACTGTGAAGTTCACGGACATATCATAACATGGCATTCATAACATGGCAGTGAAGGATAGCTTTCTCTTTTAAAGGTGCCCACCTTCAACATGCTAATGAAGTGTAGCTTCCTCTTTTAAAGGCACCTACCTTTTTAACTTGCTAATGAAGTGCAGCTTTCTCTGTTCAAGGCGCCTACCTTTTTAACTGGGACTGCAGATAGGATGCTAAGCGAGTAGCTTCTTCCAGCTGCATGAGTAGGCAATTTCTTTTCTCCTGAAGTAGAATCCTGTAGGTAAGAGGACAGTCCATTGGTGGATTTCAAAGACAGCGAGTACATTTTCCTCACTAGAAATTCAACTATAAATTCCCCGCAGTGATTTCAGTTCGAATGGCTCAATCCTTTCAACACGTCTAAGTCAGAAATGCCCAAGTACGGAGACTGCTCCTGTCTGGCTAGAAATACACAGCCGGAGCTCTGACCAGTGCCCAATGCCCTGCAGAAGCTCGATGGCTGGTGGGCGGTGGACAGAGAGGAGGCACACATCCCCTCCACCTTCTCTGCTTGGGGAGGAGGTGGTCCTGGCAGTAGCTGCCCCAACCAAGAGCCTGGCTGTGCAAACTGGTTCTTTACTGGCACCGGGCCTGCGCCGCACGGTGAGGCCAGCCCACCTCTCGGTGGCGCCCTGCACGGAGGTGGCCCGCGCGCGCTGGATCTCCTCCTCCAGGCGCCGCCGCTCCTCCTCCAGGCGGGCCGCGTCCTCCGCCGGCCGGCTCTGCTGCACGATGAGCTGCAGCTCCTGCAGCAGTGCCTCCTTCTCCTTGATGAGCTGCAGCCGGTCGCGGTCGGCCTCGGCCATGCCGGGCCACGACTCGTTCTCGAGCTGCGCCAGCTGCTGCTGGATATTTGAGACTCTGCAAGAAACGGAAACGGAGAAATCCACGAACTTACGAACTGTCTTCACACGTTGTCGGCACCAGGCCCTGATGTGAAAAACTCACTCCGCTGAGTAAACACTGGCCGGTCGCACGGAGTGACCCTGAGTCACAGGAATGAGGAATCTGGGAGCGGTGTGTAGGACAGTGACGTGGGGTCCTTGGCATCATCTCCCTGCTCTGGCACCTCGGCTCGTGTCAAAGAACTGACAGGAGGCTGCAGTGCTCCCCACACCCCTGTGCTCTGTGGTTTCGGACTAGGGTTTCCTGGGTGGCCCTGTCCCAGAGCAGGAGGCAGCTGGCTCTTCCCCGCCCGCCCCCATCGCCACCCGCTGAGACCACTGGACACAGGGGCGGGCCTTCCAGCTCCTGCCTGCGCAGCAGTGCCTAATGCCCACACCTGCCTTCAGAAAGCACAGGATTCGTGTGCCCATCAGGCTTCTGAGGGACAAGGTGGGGCAATCTGCGTTGGAACAAGCCCTCCGGGTGCCTGCGATGCCCGCTTACGTTTGGCACCTTCTGCTTTCTGGCGGCCTGGCTGGTCTGGAGGATGTTCGCTGGCCTTAGTGCTTGCAGGGGCCTGCGTTCCACACCGATGTGACCATCCTCACCAAAATGGGAATGGGGCATGCTCCCGAGACTCCCAGCTCCCGTGCCCGGGGCCTGTGTCACTATTCAAAGCTGGCATCCTGGCTGCTGGATGCAGACTTCAGGATCCTTCTCAACCCTGTGCTCCCTTCAGGTACCGCCCATCGACGTGCTGGCCAGCCTTGCACCAAGCAGGGCTCCTCCTGAACTAGACATATTCCATTTGAGTCAGCTCCAGGTCAGCGGCCATGCTTAAGGATTCCCATTGCTGAGAGTGGCAGAAGCAAGCCTAGATAATCCTACTCTTTCCCAGAAGACTTCAAGGAACACCACCATCAGAAAAGAGAACGAGGCAGAAAAGGGGAATTATATGAGGGAGGAGAGGCAAAGAGCAAATCTCAAAAGGTCTGCCCACTGTGGGCGACGCACAAGTAGGACCGCGGCCCAACCTCAGCACGGCCCCGTAAGCTTGCACAGCTGGCGAGAAAGACACGCAGAGACACACGCTGAGGGACGACCCGGGAGCAGAAACAGAATCTGGATGGCGCTGACTTCCTGCAGCACATCTGGAAAAGCTGTCTGGGCTGTGCCGAACACCAGGCCAGCATGTCTGCGCTAAAGGATCGTGCTTTGCAAAAACGAGTTCCATCTCACAATGATGCGAATGACTGCGTGTCCAGCGCAGAGCCGTGCGGGAGGCCAGCAGAATACTGGCATCTGCTGCATTTCTCTCCCCTCATCCATGCTCTGGATGCAGCCGCTGGGACCTGCTCTCAGCCAGGTCAGGAGGCACATGTGTCTGTCTGTCCGCCCTGGAAGCCAAGAGCTCTAGAAGGATTCCTTCGATGATCCCTGTACACTCGCCAAGAGCCGGACAAGACGGCTTTGCCCTACAAACAATCTGCCTTGTCTACTGCGCTGCTGGCCCGGAGGCGGACGGCCCCGGGAGCAGTGAGGGTGGCAGGGGGACTGGAGGGGACAGACCTGCCTGCCCGGGGCCAAGCGCGGCTGCGCAGCCCCGATGGCCCTGCCCAGCGGCCAGGCAGCTGGCCCGGGTCGGAACCCTCCTGCGAGCGCAGCATCCAGTTCTGGGTAACGCAGCACAGACTTTCCAGAAAGCCTCTTCTGAAAACCGCTTCAGTGAAATTAAATACATGGAGGCAAAGTGAGGTCATGATGAAAGTTTACAAAAAGGAAACTTCTCCAAGTTCATTTTTAAAGAGAACCGAGCGCAGCTTAACATTGGCGAGGATTTTTTTTCTCCCTGTAAGTCAACTGTGTTCTTACGGATTCCCGCTTTGGACAGGTGATACAGCCTATGGCCTGCGCATCGCCTCTCACAGTGCCTCTAAAACTTTAAATCCGGGTCCCTATGCTCACAGCAGAGGAGAGAGGGGAGGCAATCCTCAGTCAAGCATTCCGTTTCCTATTGGTTATGCGGCTCCAAGTTCATGAACAGGTCTAACGTGGACACAAGTGAAATAGGACTCACTTTTCCTCTCCTAATTTCGGCCCGAGTACCTTTTCGGTTATCCCCGGCACCAGGAAACCATGACTGGAAACGGCGTTTAGGCCGCAGATGCTACTCAGACCCTCACCATTCACAGGAAAACCTTAAATGGGATTTGCATTTTTCCAAGGAAAAAAAAATGCACTTTCTGTATTGCACAGCTGGGAGGCACCCTGACATGTCCAGAGTAACCTCCCACATCTGGAGCTCCTGAGCACACTGCTGCTTTTAGAGAGAAGCGGCGGTCCAGGCAGGCCTCGGTCCCACGCGATCGTGATGTGACATGACGGAGCGCCATCAGCCCGGCCTCGGCCATCAGATGTCAATCACAGCCACGGACCTGAGGCTCCTTAAGTTGACCCTCCTCCGTTTCCTTTTGGTAAATATCCATTTAAATGAAGAGCAAGCATTCCAGAAAATCTCACCTGAGATCTAAATGAACAATGAGAATACTTGAGCCTATTGAACTAAATATCGACAAGCCAGTTCCTCTCGGCTCAACTCTCTAGTCTACACTGGGAAGGCCAGAGCCTGATCTAGAATGTGCGATAAGGATAGCCCAGCATCCTCCCTGCCCTCTCGTCTTTGCCATTTGATTGACAGATCCTCAGAGCCACGTCTTTAAAGGGAAAGCAGGCCTCCTTCTCGGCCTGAATGGAGAGGAGGGAGCTACAGCGTGAGGGACGCCTGCCTTTGTTTCTCACAGCCAAGCTCCACCCCCCAAACCCAGAGACACAGTCACTTGAGAAATGAAGAAAAATCCCAGCGACTGATCCAATTCCCCTGGAATCCTAACACCACACTCACTCCTGACAACGGACGAACAGCAGGAACCATCCTGGCAACAGGCACTAAGACAGCGAAGCTGGATGGGCCGAATGTTTTGTTCCTATCGGGACTGCGCGTGTTTCTATGGCAACAGCTACAGTTTGTGCACAGTTCTGGAACAAGTGCTCTTAGGTTAAAAATAAGGAGCCGTCTGCGTCATCCACATTGCTTCCAGAGGACCTGCTCTTCCAAGCTGGCCTCGACGAATTCCAACATTTCTACTCAATAAATTTTAACCAACATCCCTATAATAAGGCCCAAGGCAGCGCTCCTGAAGGGGAAGGACGAGGCACTTAGACACATCTCACGTGACCGGAGTGGAAAACACAAAACTAGTCATGACACGGGTGGTTTGGTCTGGAGAAGTCTCTAGAAATAATACTACCATCTGCAATTATGAGTTCCACTTCCACTAACATCCTTTCAGTTCAAATACATATGAAACCCCTTGTTGTCCACAACGCCATAAATTAAAAAAAAAATTTTTTGAATTGATTTCAGAGAGGAAGGGAGAGGGAGAGAGAGAGAAACATCAGTGATGAGAAAAAATCATGGATCTGCTGCCTCCTACACACCCCCTACCGGGGGTCGAGCCCAAAACTCAGGCATGTGCCCTTGATTAGGATCGAACCTGAGACCCTTCAGTCTGCAGGCTGATGCTCTACCCACTGAGCCAAACCGGCTAGGGCTGGTGACATCTTTTCAAACTTTCAATACACATGTCTCTAGACCCAGACATCATCGCAAGGTTGGCCTGTTAACAGACGGATCTGCTTGTGAAAGGGGAAAACGGCAACCATTGAGCTGCCTGTCAGGGAGGATGCTTATAACGCCACAGAGGCTGTGCGGCACGCTCCCTACGTCTTAGCTCATTCCAATGTCTGCGTGGAAGCCCTCAAGGCCCGCACCAGCCACCAACAGGGGAAGGCGGGTGCAACAGGCGCAAGGGGTGTGTCTCTTTTGATGGTGCCTTTGACAAAAGCAGTGTATGCATGTACAATGTATGTGATAAAAATAAGAAAAGTGCACGTGCATATGTGCATGTATATGTAAACACGAATGTGCTGTGTGTGTTCAAGCATGCACATACACCCTGGGGTGTGTTCGTGCATGTGTTTGTGTGCACACCCACCCATACACAACCAGGGTATCCCTGCTCCGTATTTCCATTAGTTGTGAAGGAATTGAACAGGTTAAAGGCCTCACGTGATCGCACCACACAAGAATACATTTCTCCAAAACACCAGGAGCAGGCAGGTGCCGAGCGGAAGTACGATCTCTCAGGTTCCCAGCAGTATCTCTATAGGGGGAGCTACGGGGTCACCCACACAGGCCAGCTGCAGGAAATCACATGGGGGTGGCCCCGCTAAGATGCGCAATCCTGCAGCACAGAGCAGGGGTGCTCAGCCTGGGCCCGGCGCCATGCGGGGAGACCATCCTCGGTGTGGGGCGTCCTGTGCAGCGTGGGGCGGGGAACAGCATCCCTGGGGGCTGCGCACCGCAGCCAAGATGTACCGCCCCCGTGCTCCGCACCCCTGCTTGTCAAATGCTGCCAGTGCGGCCCAAAAGGCCTTTCTGAGCAGCCCCTGCTGCCCACAAAGGTGGGAATGCTGCTGGGGACAAGCCCGGCCGGTGCGGCTCAGTGGCTGAGCACTGACCTAGGAACCAGGAGGTCACGGTTCAATTCCTGCTCAGGGCATAGCCCCGGGTTGAGGGCTCCATCCCCAGTAGGGGGCGTGCAGGGGGCATCCATGATTCTCTCTCATGGATGTTTCTCTCTCTCCCCCTCTCCTTCCCCTCTGAAATCAATAAAATATACATTTTAGAGAAAAGACAGCTGGGACAGGAGCCCGCTCCAGAGCAGTGCCTTTGGCCAGGTCCCTGCGATCCCGAAACCCTGCTCTTGGCGGACAGACACCGAGGAAGGGCGGCGTCCTCCGGAGTTCTTCTCCCAAACGCTCAGCTTTTTACCCAAAGCGCCGTCTCCGCATGCCATCTCTGGCAAACAAAGATGCCACTTGCTGTTTGGTAAATGTCACAGCAAAACACGTAACAATCATGCTCCTGAGTGCAGCAGCCACCATGTTTCTGCGTCTGCACAGCACAGCACATTCCGCACCCACGTGCGGCTCCAGCGGGACGGGGGCGGCAGGCGGGCGCTCGGAGGGCCGGTCCCCTGGCCAAGCCCCGCAGCTCGGAGGAGGGCCGAGCCGCCACGGGCAATCGGGGCGCCCAGGTCAGCCTGCGGCCGCCCCGGCTTGGCCACGCTCCACGCAGGAAGGGGGAGCCCCCCACCAACACCTCGGGGAGCGCCCGGAAGACGGGGAGCGCGGGCGAGCACCCGGGCAGCAAACAAAGGCCCGTGTCAGCCCAGCCGGCCTCCAGCGGGGGTCAGATGATCCGCTTTTGTTGCTATTTTTGCATTTTGTAAAAAGGCAACAAAGCGCGTTTGCAGACATCATGAATGATACAGTATACGGAGCAGGCCCAACCCCAACGCCGGGCTTCCGGAGAGGACCTGCACCCCACAGGCACGCCACTCCTCTCCCGCCCCCCAAGATAACGGTTCTTATGCAACAAGAGGAAACTTTACAAAGATACGCTTTAGAGCTTTTCCGAAGCACATGTTTCGAAAATATTTGGTTTTAAGACTTTTCAGAATGAAGAGAGAGAGAGATTCTAAAATGAGGACATGCCAGCTAGGGCAGGGTCAGCATTGGAAGCAGGGACCCTGCAGGGGTGTGGTGACACCCTAAATCCCGTGCTGAAGGCGACTACACACAGCCTCTCCATTCTGCCCGTGCCCCTGCCCCCAGGGTGAAGGCTGGGAGGAAAGACGACCTTGGAAATTCACTAACAAGGTCAAGCCTCAATGTGCAGGAACAGGTGTTACACGACTCAGGTGAACAGCAGCGCCTGTGTCCCTTCTCTCCGTCCCATTGAGCTGGGTGGGTCCTGCTAGCACCTGGGGACCTGATCCTTACTGAGCCGCTTTCAGCCCCAATGTGCGACTTCTCCCATTAACCTATAGCAGTGGTCGGCAAACTCATTCGTCACCAGAGCCAAATATCAACAGGACAACGATTGAAATGTCTTTGGAGAGCCACATTTTTTTAAACGTAAACTTCTTCTAACGCCACTTCTTCAACATAGACTCGCCCAGGCCGTGGTATTTTGTGGAAGAGCCACCCTCAAGGGGCCAAAGAGGGTCAGAAGCCACATATTAAGAGATAAAAGCATTTTGCTTAACCTGGGCTGAGGGGCTGCTGCTCAGGTGAAAGGAGGGATGAGGAAAAGGAAGGGGGAGGGAGGAGAGGGTGGGAGGGAGGCAGAAAGGTCTGAACTACCCGAGAGGACCTGAAAAAGTCTGTATTTTTACTAAAGCATATCTTCGTACCTATTGGCAATGTGGAGAATTTCACCGTTTTAAATGCACGTGAACTCTGGTCTACGTATTCAGAAGCCACACATAAATGAAGATATTTCACTCTGTCAGCCTCTGCTTTCCAGGTAAGCGGGCGGTCCCCGTGGGAATGCTTCTGGGGGGAAGGGGGCAGCGGGCGGGATGGGCAGAGGGCCTACCTCTTCCTGGCCTCCTCGTACTGCCAGTTCAGCCGCACGCGGTCCACAAGTCTGGTTTTATCGTCGAAGACAAACTGCCAAGGCGGGGGGGGGGGGGGGGGGAGAAGCATATTAGAGACATGTTTTTAAAATAGACAATTCATTTCAACTTTCAACGACAAAGGCTATCTTGATTCATCTTTCAGTTCCCATTTCCCAAAGGCCTGGAAGGAAATACCTCGAACCCCAGCCAGCAGCCACCATGCACAGGAGCTGGGAGAGGGAGGGGGAGGGGGCTGGGAGACTTGCTTTCCCAACGCTGGTGACCATTTTTTAAACAATGAAAGCGTATTCAACTGTTGTGTGATTCTAAACAGCAGCTTGGTTTTAAAAGAAATAAGGGCCGGGACCGGTTTGGCTCAGTGGATAGAGCGTCGGCCTGCGGACTGAAGGGTCCCGGGTTCGATTCCGGTCAAGAGCATGTACCTTGGTTTCGGGCACATCCCCAATGGGGGTGTGCAAGAGGCAGCTGGTCGATGTTTCTCTCTCATCAACGTTTCTAACTCTCTGTCCCTCTCAATTCCTCTCTGTGTAAAATCAATAAAATATATTTTTTTTAAAAAAGAAAAAAAGAAAAGAAATACGGGACAACTTAAAAACTGATACAAAGGCAAAACATTCAGCTCATATGGGGCAGTATATTCTCTCTTTTACTTATTTCTTTTATTTGGATTCTTTATTGTTTAACATACTGCGTATGTCTCCTTCTCCCATTATTCTCTCATTTCTTAACAAACACGAATGATGTTCTCCTAGGAGGTCACCAGAGCTAAGGTGACAGACAGCTGTGTGGCGCAGGGACCAGGACCGGATGTTCCATGGCCGAGACTGCGCACCGCCTTAGGAGTCAGACCTGAAATGCTAAGCTCTGCCGACCACGGGCTGCGCCTAAGGATCCCCCACGGATTGCACTGAAGGAGTAAAGCCCTGAGCGGAAGGGAAGAGCGATTGGTGGGGAGGTGACTAGCTGCTTGGTGACGTCTCCTTTGTCCCGGAAACACACGACTTGGTTTCAATAAATCTCCTCCATCTGCAGCCCTGACCTATTCCAGGGGTCCTCAAACTTTTTAAAGTGGGGGCCAGATCACGGTCCCTCAGGGAGCTGGAGGGCCGGACTATATGAACTACTAATTCCTACTGTAACACCTCGGCTGCGCTCACTGCCCAAAAAACCTGGCGGGCCAGATCAGACTCCTCTGCGGGCCACATGTGGCCTGCGGGCCGTAGTTTGAAGACCCCTGTTAGACCATAGAGCAGTGGTCCTCCACCTTCCCAGTGCCACGGCCCTTTAATGCAGCTCCTCATGTTGTGGTGACCCCAACCATAACATTACTTTCGTTGCTACTTCATAACTGTAATGTTGCTACTGTTATGAATCGACCCACAGGTTGAGAACCGCTAGCAGGGTCACCTAAGACCATCGGAAAACAGAGATTTACATCACGATTCATAACAGTAGCAAAATGACAGTTATGAAGTAGCAACGAAAATAATTTTTATGGCTGGGGGTCACCGCAACATGAGGAACTATATTAAAGGGCTGCGGCATTGGGAAGGTGGAGAACCACTGCCATATAGTATGGCCATTACGCTTTTTCTTTAATAACCTCATGTCAACAAATACTTGAAAGTATTCTACTTGAGTGATTAGTGATGAAGGGATCGATACACATCATGTAAGTGCAGTTCAAACCTGCGTTGTTCAAGGGCAAACTGCACTTTTCTGTAACAACACGAGGTAGCGGAAAGCACAGGCATTAGCGATCAGAGATGTTGATTCAAACTCATGCTCGCCTCTCCCTGGCTGCATGGCCTCGGATAACCTGGCACCTCGATCTCCTCTCCCGTCACAGGGGAGGAAAGCAACCACTTACATGGAGATAAGGGCCAGGAAGCTGCCAACCCAGGCAGCCAGTCACCGCCTCAGTGGCCGCACCGGGTCAGCGCAACAGCATGGCCAGCCTCTCCCGACCCCTGAGCGCCACCAGAGAGCCTTCCACCTGCCCGCTTCCCCAGCCCAGCTCAGAGCCTCTCCTAATTCCGACCTCACAATAAGCAGCACCGAACTATTCCCGGAATCCGGAGCCTTGCACTTCTTTCCCTCCCTCCTGCCAAATCTTTAGGCAAAACATGCCAAACATTTCTGACCTACAGTCTTCTCCTGGCGACCATGTTCCTTAAGCCAAAGGGGCCCCCGGCCTCCAACATCTGGTCCTACTTTTGAGAATAATCAAACAGGGCCATTCCAGGACACCCGAGGCAAAGGAGTCATCATTACTGACAGGCAGTCCCTCAAAGAAGCGCCACCTGCTACAATTTCAAATCATTAGCCAATCATTTAAAACCCAGAGGTTTTTGCCAATGGCTCTTCCCTTTCTTTTCTCTCTTTTTATTTCATACGGAGGGGGCAATCTGTATTCTGTTGATATTTCATCTTCAAGCCCAAAGGAACAAACTGTTTACCCATTTGGACCAAATGGCACACTTTACCCATGACAGTCCAGCAGCACTGTCTTAAGTAGTGGCTTCCAATGTGACTGCCAACTTATTTGTGCGGCCAACTCAAGGTTTCACTAATCATCAAAGTGGGGGGAGGGGTATGAAATTCTTTCAAGTCCCAAACAAAATAAATTTTAATTCAACTTCATTTCCTGACATTCTTTCAGAATAGGAAAGAGCACCAAAATATAACCCAAGGCGACACAGCCGCAAAGCCTTTGAGATTCACTGGTCTAAGCCAGAGATCAGCAAACGAAGGCCCGAAGGCCCAATGCGGCCCGCCACCTGTTTGGGTAAATAAAGTTTTATTGGAACATAGCCCCTCCCATTAGTTTACATATTACCTATGGATGCTTTTGCTTAGCACCACCACAGAGTAGGTGTGGTGGAGACCACATGGCTTGCAAGACCTCAAATATTTCCTATCTTGACCTTTATACAGAAAAGGTTAGCTGATCCATACTCTAAAAAGTCACGTGTCTGTCAAAGAGACATCTAAACTCAACTCTCAAAAGGATTCTGCCATTTTTAAGAATCCGATTCACAAAGATAGAGGTAGTAAGCAATGTCACTGCATCCCAGGCCACGGAACCCTCCCAGCTGGATGTGAGAAACATTTTCTCTTCAAATCGAATGGCACAAAGCCAGAGAATCTCTGAGGAGGAAGGGGGAAAGGAACACCAATGGGAGCTGACCAACAAAAGCCGCCCTTCCTGCTCCATTCTTCCGGGGACTTACCTCCCCGATGATGTCGGTCTGAGACCCGGCGTCGCAGAACTGGTGGGAGTTGCCCAGTGCGCTGGGGTGATGAGGGGCCTCGTGCAGCGGATCGGCCAGAGAAAAGTTGTTCCTGAAGCCGTCCGTGAGCTTGGCCAGGCTCTGCAACAGAGGGAACGGGCCGCTTAAACAGATGAGTGCGCCTCTCCCTCTGAGAGCAGGCATCTCCCTCCGGTCCAGCGGCGGCTCCCCGCCGGCGGGCTGACCACCCACCCCGTTCCCATCGGCTTTCAAAGAAACGTCCAGCACGTGCACCTTCAATACGACTCTCAGTGACTGAGTCACACAGCACTCGAGTCTTCTGGTAGCGCGTGAATGATACAGAGAACAACTGGGGGACCATTTTCACTGTTTTTCAAAACTGTTTCCTTAAAAAAAAAAAAAAATTCCCTCCCAAATGCTCAGAGTCATAGAACTAGAAAGCGGAATGGAGGCTGCCAGGGGTTGGGAGGAGGGGAAATAGGGAGATGTCCATCAACGAGGACAAACTTCTAGTTCTAACATGCGCAGTATACAGCAAGGGGACTCAGTATACAAAACTGTGCTGTATGCCTGGATGTGGCTAAGAGAACAGACCTTAAATGCCCTCACCACACACACATGCATGCACACACACACACACACACACACACACACAGCTAACTCTGTGAGGTGGAGGAGGTGCTGTAACTTTAGGGCGGTAATCACTCACAATATGTATGTGTAGCAAACCTTCACACTGTACACCTTAAATTCAGACCATTTGGTTTGCGAACTATACGTCAGTGAAGTGGGGGGAGGGTTCGCATCCCCCATGGCCTAGCAGGAAAGGAGTCTCACATGGCTGCTACCTTGAGGTCTTCATAAGCCACACAGCTCCCAGGTGACATTTACGCCTTTTTGTAACCTGCCTTTTCAATCCTACTTCTGCGTAGTCAAAGGCCACCTCACACATCCGCTAGTTTGCCAAAGCTCAGAGGAGGCATGCGTTCTGGCAGACAGAAGCCCTTTGGGTGCCCGTCCTAGAGAAATCAGACTTTCTACAATTTCTTAAAAGACGCTTTCTGCGGACACCAGGTGCCCAGGGGCAGTCTAACGCAGCGGGCGCTGGGTCTAGACCGCGGCGTCCAGTGAGGGACCGACATGGTTAAGCTCATATGAGAAAGACAAAGCCGCTCAGATCCGCGGTCGCCCCCCGGTGGTCCACAAGGCCCCAAAGGTTGGCGACCGCTGGTTTAAGGACACCTTTGGCGCGGCGGTCACCAGCAGGTGCCTGCCTGTGCGGAGCAGAAAGACCAGCGTGCATCTAGTTGCAAAAAGTCAGCTTTTTCTCAAACAGGAACGACAAGAACTGAAGTTGCAAGGAAACAGCAACATGAAGCTACAACGACCCCAGCCGAACCCTTTGATTTCAGGCTGTGGCCTCTAGATTCTGAGAGAATCGATCTCTTTGGTCCTAAGCTACCTGGTTTGCAGTCCTCTGTGATGGCAGTCTTGGGGAACTGGCATGCACTGTTGTAAATACATATGTGTGCACACACATAAGAGATATACATGAATAAGTGCTACTGTACATACGTGTATGTCTTAGAATATACATGGACTGTGCATGTAATAAGTATGATATTTTAGAAATTCTAAACGAAGACAAGCCCAACGAGGGGGCCAAGGGGCACACTCCCACCTGCATCAGGTCCCGCCGCTCCTTCTCGCCTGTGCAGATGGCCTTCCTGATGGTGCGGAGCTCGTTCATGATGGCCTGCGCCTCGTCCAGCTTGTAGGTGGTGTGAGTGTTTGACATCTTCCGGTCAATCCTGGTGAAAAGGGAAAACTCCTGTCACTCCATGCGAGGCGGTCCCATTCCATGGAACATAAAAAACTCGAAAGCTTCACAGAGAGGTGGAGAACAGTTCCAATGAGTCCCGGCGAAGGAAGAGAGAGACCCTGTGCAAGCCCAGTGGGACAGCCTGCGCGTGGGAGCCTCTAACGGGAAGGCAGCGAGAGCGTCAGCTGAGCACCCGCCCGCGGCTGCCCGCCTCCTCTCTGAGAGGGGGGTCTGTCTTCCTCGCTTACCCCAGCGCCCGGTCAGAAGCGCGCCCTAACCCCATCCCTCTGGGCTCTGTGTGCGGGGAGTATGTGGGAAACAGCGGAGAGCAGGGAACTGTCATTATAGCCCCTTGCACAAAGCTGGAAGCTCTATGTCTTCCCCATGTACCTCTTTCTTAATGTCATCTTGGTTCTAAGTTATCACTCTCTCTCTCTTCTACTCAACTCCTCGATTCTTACCTTTAATCCAAACACCCTCCACCCTTCCTTCCTTCCATGCATTCACACTTCCTTCCTTCTTCCTTCTCTCCCACCTTCCCTTCCTCCTCTCCATCCTTCTTTCCTTCTCATCCATCCATCCTTCTTCCTTTCCTTCCTTCCTTCTCACCCACCTTCCCTTCCTCCTCTCCATCCTTCTTTCCTTCTCATCCATCCATCCATCCTTCTTCCTTTCCTTCCTTCCTTCTCACCCACCTTCCCTTCCCTCTCTCCATCCTTCTTTCCTTCTCACCCTTCCTGCCTTCTGGCCGCCCTCCCGCCCGAGTGCATGAGGCTGGCGGCACGTCCTCTGTCACGTCCTCCACACCAAAGTCTCGAGTGGTAGGAGCCCCCAGGCTTGGACCTGAAATGGGTGTGCTCCTCTGGAAGGCCGGAGCTGTGCTGCCCCACCACCGCGCAGTCTGGCTCTGAGTGGTTGCCCCACGTCCATGAAAACCTGGACCCCAACGGCCACCCAGACTCCCTAACATGGCCCTCGGGGAGGAGAAGCGACACTCCGGCTCCCCAGTGGGGCCCTGGGCACCTCGCCTCTGTAACCCTCCGCTTCCTGCGTCTCGCGGACACTACAATGTTTCTCCCTTCGGGCGGAGACGGGAGGAAGGGCCGCCGGACCCAGGCCCGGCGGGGCTTGTCTGTGTGGTCATTCCTGCTCTGAGGACGATGCGGGTCTCCCACTCCTGGGAGAAGGAGTCAATAATTCACCAGCCCGGTGCTCTATTATCATTAACAAATTCCTGGCCACGTGCGTCACGGCTCAGGCAGAACTCGGCACCGGGCTGAGCCGAGCTGTCAGCGCCCTTGGAACCGGAGAAGGACAAATGGCGGAGCAGGAAGCTTCCTCCCCCTGGAAGCCCTGGGCTCGCAGCAGCGCGGCTGCCATCGGTTACAAATCACCCCGCGCCGGGCCTGCTCCGAGGCCTCTCCACGCGGAGCGGATGCAGGCGCACCAGGGGACCCCACACATTAAATGGTGACACCCCCAAACCCCAGCATGCCCGGCCATGTGTTTTTCCACTTGAGCTATTCTATGGAGAGCCGGGAGTCTGAGGCGAGACAGCAGCAAAGGCCATCCATCTCACATCTGCGAGGAAGTGGCCTGACTTTTCTGGTGGGGGGGGGGGGGGAGATCTAGACTCATTTACATAATAATGTCTCCTTGTATTCATCTTCTGATCAAAGGCTTCCCAATGCGGCTCATTGATGTCACAAACCACAGCCCACAGAGGCTGAGGGAGTCTGGAGAAGGGGGTTACAGCATTTCCAGACAAAAAAAGCCCCAAGGCCAGAGAAGTCTGACTTCTCCGCAAGGCAACGGCCACAGCCCCTGGGAAGCAGGTCTGCCGACCCCTCCACAGCGAAGACAGCAAATGGATCGCCCCGACACTGACACCCGGACAGAGAAATGAAAGCTCAACCGCCTTAAACAAAACTGTTTCAACTGCTGGAAAAATCAACGCCAGTCACACAGTCTCAGACACCCAGCACGGGCCGGCCGCAGGGAGACGCTGAGCCGGTCAGCCAGCTGGTAACGTGTGTGGTTCCCTCTGGCCTGGGCGGCTGCAGAGCCGGGCGCAGCCAGCAGGAAACCAGGGATGGAGCCGGCAGGCCCCACGGCACCAGGTTCTCCGCTGCGAGCGGCTGCAGTTCCCATTAGGGAGAGGGGTCACAGGCCTGCCCTTCACCCCACCGCCAGACCCGCACGGTGCCTAGAAGTTCAACTTCAAGGCCATAGGCGTGGGCTCTGGCCTTAGCTCTACCCAAGCGCTCTGAGACCTTGAGGAAGAATGAAGCCTGGCCCCGAGCAGCTGTTTTCAATCAATTCCGAGCGTGTCCCCACGTGGTGAGCAGGAGGAGCTGGAGGGGGAGCTGGAGGGGGAGCCTGCGAGGGCCCGGGACCCTCAGCCCTGCCTCGGCAGCACCTCCCCCCTTCCGGGCTCAGCTACTCTGCTGCTACGGAAGGCGATGTCTGGGGGGCAGGAAAGGGAAAGAGAGGCCCCTGTTACAAAGTGGGCAAGCGCCCTAGCTCATCTGGCTCAGTGGACAGAGCATCGGCCTGTGGACTGAAGGGTCCCAGGTTTAATTCCGGTCAGGGCGCATGCCTGGGTGGCGGGCTCGATCCCCAGTGGGGGGCGTGCAGGAGGCAGCCGATCCATGATTCCCTCTCATTGTTGATGTTTCTGACTCCCTCTCTCTTCTAAAATCAATAAAAATATGTGTATTTTTTAAAAGTGGGCAAGCTAGTAGAGAATATGATCTCAATGTTCTAGGAACCTGTGAAATACTGCCATTTCAAAAGAGTTCTATTATTGCAGAACATATCCTTACATAATAAAAGATTATGTATCATGTAAGTACGTATAACCTTATATAAACAGCATAATAGCATACATTATTTAAATTATATGATTATGGCAATAGTATATGGCCGTGGTCGGCAAATCACAGCTCGTGAGCTACATGCGGCTCTTTGACCCCTTAAGTGTGGCTCTTCCACAAAATACCACGGCCTGGGCGAGTCTATGTTGAAGAAGTGGCGTTAGAAGAAGTTTAAGTTTAAAAAATGTGGCTCTCCAAAGAAATGTCAATCGTTGTGCTGTTGATATTTGGTTTTGCTGACTAATGAGTTTGCCGACCACTGGGCTATGGAAATAGTTCAGTGGATCAAGAATCCGCTAGGTATTAGGGCCTTGCTGTGGGCTTCCCGGGTGTCACCTCCTTTAACCCCTCCATGGCTTTACAAAGCAAGCCGCACCTCAGATTTCCTAATGAGAAAATGGAGGCTCAGAGAGAGCACCTAAATGGCCCATGATGACACGCTAAGATGTGGCAGAGCCGGGGTTCCAGCCCCCATCTCCCAGTTCTCAAGTCTGCATTGGACGCCCCTGCCCCCGAAGCCACAGGCGGACCCTACTCGGAGCGGCCCAGGAGGTCCACAGGCTCACGCATGGGCGAGACATGCTCCACGGAGCTCAGGCCGCCCCGCCTCCCGAGGGGCTCCGCTCCCATCCCCGCCTCCGAGGCCGGGGGAGCTCCCTCCAGGTCTGCGAGGTTCGCTGGGGAATGTTCTCCCTTTCCAATCCCCTAGAACTCTGGTTGAAATCAAATAACGGGCTCAATGATTCAATATTTTCTAAAATAACAATATAGTCCATTCCATAAAGAAAATCATAACATCTGGGACTGCCAAAGAACTGTCTTTCTCTTTGTAAAATTTTCATTAAGAGTCCAAGACAGTTGCTTATACATGTCAAATAAAATGACAGCACACTGATAACTGCTCAACAGAAGGTGGCACTACCCGGCCACCAAGGCGAAGTGGTTGAGCATCAACCTATGAGCCAGGAGGTCAGGGTTCGATTCCCAGTCAGGACACAGGCCCGGGTTACAGGCTCAATCCCCAGGAGGGGGCGTGCAGGAGGCAGCCAATCAATGATTCTCTCTCACCATTGGTGTTTCTAGCTCTCTCTGCCTCTCTCTTCCTCTCTGATAGGGGTGTCGAACTCAATCAGAGAAGGGGCCAAAATCTAAAATCCAGCCTAAATTGCGGGCCGAATGGTTTACTGAACAGTCATAAACTGTCATTGTGATGGAAACGCAGCGGAGTGCAGTGATGACAGCGCGGTGCGGGCCACATTGCAAGGCCTGGCGGGACGGATTTGGCCCGCGGGCCTTGTGTTTGACACATGTGCTCTCTGAGATCAATAAAAACAAAACAGACACACACACACACACACACACACACACACACACTTAAAAGGCGGCACTAAAGGACATAAGTTATTAAGCAGTGTGCGCTGCTCTGAATGTCATGTCCCCCCACACCCCGCCCCAAAATTCACTTGCTGAAATCCCAACGCCCAGGGTGAGGTATTAGGGGGTAGGGCCTCTGGGGGTGATCATGAGGGAGACATTCTTCTGAATGGGGTCAGCGTCTTCATAAGAGAGACCCTCGGGAGCTCCCCTGCCTTTCCGCCATGTGAGGACACAGCTGGAAGGTGGAAAGCGGCTCTCACAGGACACAGCACCTGCCCATGAGGGCGCCCTGATCTTAGACTTGCAGCCTCCGGAATGAGGGGAAATCAATTCTGTTGGTTATGAGCCCCCCAGTCCGTGGTACTTTGTTATAACAGCCGCCCGAACAGACTAAGATAAAGCGTGGGGGAGGCGGGGACACAAAAGACAGTAGCCAGAATCCACAGTCTTCCCTTTTCACCTCAGCACTTTGTAGCAGCTTCGGGGAGGTTAAGTGACTTGCTCAAGGTCACACAGCCTGTAAGAGGCACAGAGAGCTCCATGCTGAGGCCCCTCGCACCAGCCTAGCAACACGCTCCGAGGCAAGGCCTGCAAACGCGCAGTGTCACACCTGAAGGCCACCCACACAGCCAGTCCCATGTCCCAAATGGAACTGGGGCTCCCCGTCTGCTCCTGAGAGCAATGCTGAGAGGAGGGGAGAAGGCGTAGCCCCAGAGGGTGACCCCAGTAACATCGAGCAGGCAGTTCTGAGATGGTTATCACCCCCCTCCCGCTGCCCTCACGTCTCCATGCTTGTTGCTCCTTTTCACATGTCGGGAGAGAGGCCTGCGCTGGCAGCAGTGAAACCAAACGGCTCCTTAAGCCCACGTCCTGAGAGCGGGCTGCCAGGCCTCGGAAGATATTCCCTGTTAATGCCGCACATTACAAGCCCGAAGAATGAGGAGTGTTGTTACGGTCCACCTTTTACATCGAGGCGCTGGCAGGGGGCCTGCGCGCCTCCCAGGGCTTCCGGCGGCTTTCTATCAACACGGGCCGTGTGGAGCCAGACCTGTCCGCGAACAATGCGGCCTTTGTTCCCCGGCTGTGTTTGCTGTTATCTGAGCAGTGCGGCCTTTCGCACGCCTATGCCTTCTGTGCCGTGTTAATGGGCGATGGTGGGTCTGTGCCACGTAACTGCAAGCGATCTCACCTCCTCTGAAAGCACCACATCCCCTCGGACAGAAAACGCTCATCCCAACATCTCACGCCGCCTCGTTCCAGCACGGAGCGCCCAGAAGAGAGCGGGGACCCTAGGATGAGGGGACCCTGGGTTAGGGGGACACGGGTTTAGCTTCTCTCCTACCACCCCGCGAGGGAAGGAGCTCGCCAGGCAGTTAACGGGCTGGAGGAAAGGCACCTGGCTGAGACAGCGCCTCGTGGAAACGGGTTATGCGGAACATTTCGTTTACGGCCCTTTTCTGTGGCTTGAACAGCAGTAACGAGGAACGGGGTTTCTTACAACACGGCCTGTAACAGAGCCGGAAATGCCGGAGGGCGGTTAATAAGAAGGTGAGTAGCCATTTACAGAGACCTCACCAGCTCCTCGCCCAGGCCCTCACCCCGAGGCCCCAGCGGCCCAGAATGAAGTGGCTTCTGGGACTGCTGGGGGGTAGGGGGCAGGCGCAGGCACATCAGCCCTGCGCCTGGAGCTGTCTGGGTCCTGAGGCTCAGCAGGGACCAGGGCTGCAGCCTGTCACCCTATAGCTTCTGACCTAATGCGCAAACGTAGATACGAAAGATTTCAGTGTAAGTTCCCGGAAATGGCTTTGCTGAGTCAAAGCGTAAGTACATTGGTGGTATTTTTATTTTTATATTTTCATAATTTTTTGAAATATAGTTTATTGATTTCAGAGAGGAAGGGAGAGGGAGAGAGAGAGAGAGAAACATCAATGGTTAATGAGAATCACTGATTGGCTGCCCCCTGCACAACCCCTACTAGGGATCGAGCCTGCAACCTGGGTATGTGCCCTGACCGGGAATCGAACCCTGACCTCCAGGTTCATAAGTCGATGCTCAACCCCTGAGCCACGCGGGCCCAGCGCATTGGTGCTGTTTTCAGATATTGCCATTCCCCTCTCTGGGGGGTCACACCATTTTGCATTCCCAACAGCAAGTAGGTGAGTGTTGGTCAAAGAGGCAGTCAACACAAAAACACATCTCTGTCAGACAGCGACCCATGTTTCAAGAACAGAGCTGGGCTGGGGAAAGAGTGGAACGGGGAGGGTCCTTTTAGGTCCAGTGGGCAAGCCAGGGTCTTGCTGAGATGCCATTTGCCCAGAGAACTACGGAGGGAAGGAACAGGCGTGCGGGAATCAGTTTGCCGACCACAGGGCTAGACTGCATTCTAAGTGAGAGAGAGGAAGCGCTGGGGTCACGGGCAGAGAAACGTTTGCACAGAATCCCTGTGCCGGAGTGTGAGAATGGGGGGCCCTGGCAGGCTCGACCGCAGGTCACAGCGGAAGCTGTGAGAACGGAGGGGTGCCAGGCCTGGGAACAGCACCCACAGAAGGCAGATGGCAAGTGGGCAGTGGGGACAGTGCCCCCCCTCCCAGAGCGTCCCGGGCCCCCGGGCCAGCACACAGGGACATCGCAGGTGCCGTGGCGGGAAACAGCCTCAATGGGCCACGGCGTGGGAAAGCCGGGGTGAAGCAATGCTAAGGAGTTCCTGGCTGCGGGACAGATGGGAACCCAGCACTAGGCGCATTCCAGATCTGCGGGAGATCGAGCGTAACCGAGGGGAGCTCCCCACGCCCGCTGGCACTCGCACGCTCTTGCGCATCACCCTCTGGGAGCTGCACCCGGACTGGCCCTGCCCTGCCCTGGCCGGGAGCGGGGGAGGCGCTGAGATGGCTCCTCCAGACCGCGCAGAGCCCGCCCCCGCCAATGCTGCCGATGACTCTGTTCATCACAAACATCGCAGCCCTTTTCTGAAGACACTTCTACGGGGCCAGGCCACGAGGGCTGTGAGAGAAATGCCAATGACAGCCATCTCTACATCAGCGATATGCTATCTCACCTGCGAGGCTGGCACGAACGCAAAAGCGTGGCAGCACCTTCTGCTGGCAGAGCCCTGGGAGCTGGAGCGCTCGCCTGTCGGTGCTGGGAAGGCAGATGGGGCGCCCCTTAGAGGGGGGACGGGGATTTCTAAAAGGACCCCTGGTGCGGCTGCCCTCTGACCAGCACACCCAGTTTCGGGAACTTAGGCTGACACCTTTCGTATCTGCGTGTGCACAGCATTGGGGAAAGCTGATGTACCAGGCAGACAACGCCAGAGCCCACCAATCATCTTCACACCACAATGACATTCCGCCACACCCTGGCCAGTTGCTCAGTGGTTAGTGTCGGCCCAGGGGACCGGAGGGTCGCAGGTTCGATTCTCGGTCAAGGGCACAGGTTTGATTCTCCTCGGTCAAGGGCACAGGTTCGTTTCTCGGTCAAGGGCACGTACCTCAGTTGCAGGTGCCCCAGCTACAGTGGGGGCCCATGCAGGAGGCAACCAACTATGTGTCTCTTTCACGTTGATGTTTTGTTTGTTTTTTCACTCTCCCCTTCCTACCTCCCTTCTGCTCTCTCTAGACATCAATGGGGGAAAATCCTCGGGTGAGGATGAACAAAAAGAGACAGACAGACAGGCAGCTGGAGAGTATGCACCTCCTCATGGAAGTAACACCACCACCTACAAACATACGTACCCCCAAAAAGGGCAGAAAAAGAAACGGAACTTAATCAGATGAAGCCCCTCATGCTAACGACAGCAGTCTGCACATACAGCATGTTACATGACACATGCGCAGTCCGGCAGCCAAATCCACCGTCAGGGAAAGTCGATGGAAAAGCAAATAGCTTCTTCCACAAGGTTGTGAGAAGGAAAACCACAGGAGGGGGCAGAGTCAGACACACCAGCCAAGCGCACTGTGTGGGCCTCGCCTGAACATGGACCCCCGTAAACGGAGAAGTGGGCAAACTCGGGGAGAAGAGACAGTATTAAGAGGTTACTATTCAGTGGGGGACAGGCGTTACGCTTATGTTTCCAAAGGAGCCCGCACGTTGTGGAAGGACAGTGATGGATTATGTGATTCTGGGAGCTGTGCAATAAGGAGGGAGGAGTTTGGGGATGAGGCGTATGCGACCAAACACGGAGGCCGTTGTGTTGGCCGGTGAAGTGGGCCGAGGGGTGCGGGAGGGGTCCATTACACTGTTTTCTCTCTCCTTTTGTATGTGTTTGACATTTTCCATCATTAAAAGTTTATATATATTACACACACACACACACACACACACACACACACACACACATTCTATCAATAACCCAGAGACTGCGTTCATGGCCAGCTCCCATCTACAAAAATTAACAACATACACAGACTCAAAAAAAAAAAAAAAAATACAAAAGGTTCTTTTTTCCTCCCTTGGACCCGAGCGTAATGATGGATTTTCTCGAGAGCCAGGAAAGCGCACCAAGATAAACAAGCCGCGCTGCAAGCGTTCCGCGCGGCCAAGCTCCCGGCGAGGCGCTCTGGAAAAGAATACATGGGTATTCTGGGAAGCGGGGCAGCACACCCCTTTCTGGGAGGAAAACCCGGGCTTCCCGCCTCAAGTCGGGGCTGGCACTCGTCTCCGAGAAGCCCCACTGCGGACCGCAGCGCGTGGGCTCCGTGCCGGCGCTCACGTCTGCCGCTGGGCTGTGCTGAGCGCCTTAGCGATGCCTGCCGAAGGCCTCCAGAATCCCTCAGTGAACATCCCGGGCTCAGGCCTCGATCCAAACGTGAGCCATGCTCAGCACCAGGACATAACGGGCGCCTCGGTCTGGGCAGCCTGTGCTGCACAGGAAGGGATCGGATGGCGTGTAGCGCTCAGGATGCTAAGCGAGGCCTGCGCCCACGTTTCCTCGCCTCCCTGCGCGGTCACAGAGGAGGGAAGACATGCACAGTGACATCGCAACTCCGGTCCACGCTGCCTGGAGGGCAGCTCCGTCCGCACAGCTGGGTTGGGTGTCCCAGGACCGAGGCCAGGTCCAGAACGTTTCCCCCGCGCCCCCTCGGCCTCCGCCAGGCTCTGGCGGGGAGTGAGGACTGTCCCCTGCATAGCCAGGGGCCTGTGTGCATGGCTGCTCCCAAATATGGGGTCCCACCCAGAGAGCAGAAGAGGAGAAAGGAAAGGCAGAGCCACAGTGCACTGCTCACTCCGTGCAGAGCTGCCTGCAGGTGTAAAGTTACACCCCCCCACCCGCTTCCTGTCCCAGGATCCCAGGGAGAGGGGGCTGCCTTTTCCTGGTCTTAAAGCGCCGGCACAAGTGCTGAGGCGGCTTCCCAGCAATGCCGAGGGGAGGCCCTCGTCACTAAGCCTGGCCCTTGCTACTTTCCAGAGCAGCGATTTTCAACCTTTCCGTCGCATGGCACAGAAAGTGGTCACTGAAACTCTATGGCACACCAAAACGCAGTGCGCCTTTGTGGGTCTGACAGAGAGACAGGCATCGCTGTGACTCAGTCACACTGGGCGGCCATGGTCGTGTTGCTGTGGCCATTTCTTATGTGACGGCCTCAGGGGGAGACTGGGTGTCCCTGGCCAAGGACTGCATGATTGAGGAACCCTGCGGCACACCGGCTGAAATCGGTGTTCTAGAGTCTTCGCTCTGAAGCTGAGGTGGGAATATAGGCTTTGTCTTCAAATAAGGGAATGGAGGCGCCCAGAGGGATGGCGACCAGGCAAAGGCACAGGCCTGGCCATCCGGCTGTGGGAGGAGAGCCGGCAGGGAAGGTGCCGACGGACTCCCTTCTGAGCTCAGGGGGCCTGTGCCCCCCACAGCCGCACAGGGCCCAGCGGAGAAGCTGGAGGACCCAGGGACACCGTGAGTGAAGCGGGAGTCTCCCTGGTGGTGAGAGAGCAGCAGGGCGGCCCAATGGCGGCAGGAAAGCAGCCTCAATCCGCCAGGTCAGTCCTGGCAACCTCTGAGGCCCCACGGAGCGCATTTATTTCTCTGCTAACTTCTCCTGCATTTTTATTTTTGTAATCACCGCCGGAGGGTACTTTTTCCAATGATCTTTAGAGAGGAGAAGAGAGGGAGGGCGGAGGGAGGGAGGGAGAGAGAGAGACTATCAATGTAAGAGAGACACATCGACTGGCTGCCTCCCGCACGTGCCTGGGGGCAGAGGAGTGAACCTACAAGCCAGGTCTGTGCCCTTGACCAGGAATTGAACCCATGACCCTTCAGTCCCCGGCCAGCACTCTAACTGCTGAGCTAAACCGGCCGGGGCTCTGCTCATTTCTTATCCGGCCCCCTCCTCATTTTAAAAAATCCTCACCTGAAGAGAATTTTTCCATTGATTTTTAGAGAGAGTAGACGGGAAGGAGGAGGGAAAGGGAAAGAGAGCAGCACTGATGTGAGAGAGAAACATTGACTGGTTGCCTCTGGCACCCACCCTGACTGGGGCTGGGGATCAAACCTGCAACCGAGGTACTACTTGCCCCTGACTGGGACTCAAACCCGCGGCCATTCGGTGCGCAGGCCACTGCTCTACCCAGTGGTCAGCAAACTCATTAGTCAGCAGAGACAAATATCAACAGGACAATGATTGACATTTCTCTAGAGAGCCACATTTTTAAACTTAAACCTCTTGTAACGCCACTTCTTCAACACAGACTCGCCCAGGCCGTGGAATTTTGTGGAAGAGCCACACTCCAGGGGCCAAAGAGCCGCATGTGGCTCTCGGTCCGCAATTTGCCGACCACTGCTCTAGCCAGTGAGCAACCATGCAGGCCTCTGCTATTTATTACCCAGCCCCTTAGCAGACGTGACCAGAAGGGCGCAGGCACCACGCACAGAAGCACCTCGCAGGCGTCTGTGCTCTGGAGGCGCTGGGATGTGCGGGGAACATCGCGGAGCTCGCTGTGTGCGGGAACAAGGCTGCGAATGCAGGAAATGAGCAGCAAAGCCAGTGGCCCAGACTGCAAAGCAGCCTGATTGGCTTAAGAACAACTTTTGTAGAAGCTGAGGGACGAGGGCTAATTAAAGGAAGCCCCACTGAGGGCCAAATCGCTGGAGGATAAGCGCGCGCGCACACACACACATACACACACAACACACACTGCCGGGTGATGGTGCAGAAAGCAAGGGCTGGCCAAAGGGTAAGACTCAGCTCACGCCAAGCAGCACCAAAATCCACCGCCTGGAGGGGCCTGCAGGGGCAGGGAGGGTAGGAGAGCCACATAAAGCAAGCCCTCTGGGCAGGACCCCGCTCACCTTGCCGCTGTGTCTCCCCGGTGCCGAGCACGCGGCTTTAATCAAGAAATGGTCAAATGAACCCACCAAACCGATCCGGCTGCTTCAACAGCGGAGCTCCAGCTAGCGCTGAGCCCGGGGCTGGCATGCCGGCTAAGCGCCCTGCACGTGAAGTTGAGAGAGTGCCATCGTCAAACGCTCACACTCCCCAGTGCCTCCATAAAGGGCAAGACTGCCGTCACACGTGCCACCGTCGCTGCATCTGCCACTCCCTGAGAACAGTGCCAGCCGCTTCCTGCCGTCTGCTGAAGGCTGACTGTGTGCTGGCGCAGCCTGATGAGCGTTGCTGTGGACTGAATCGTGTGATCTTCCCCCCACCCCACGCCCGGGGATGGTATTTGGAGATGGGGCCTGTGTGTGGTGATCAGCCTGAGATGAGGTGGGGAGAGGTGGAGCCTCCTATGGGGTCAGGGTCCTTATAGGAAAAGGAAGACACACCAGAGCCCAGCGCTCCCTCGGAACCCCCGCCACGTGAAGACACAGCGAGAAGCAGGTCCTCACCAGGTACCGAACTGGCCCGCTCCATTGCTCTTGGACTTCCAGCCTCCAGCACTGTGCGAGGGCAATGTCTGCTGCTTAAGCCGCCCCGTCCGCGGTGTTTCGTGGCAGCAGCCAAGCTGGCTAAAACAATCCCCAGGGACAGTGAGAACAGCAGGCACAGCAGGCACAAAGCACATGCCCACGTGCAGCAAGCGGAGCCAGGCTCTGGAGCAAGAGAGAATGACTCTTGACCAACAAGCATACCCTTTCTTAAGAAAACCAATCCTTCCAGACCAGCAATAGCCCCGTTTAGGAAATAACTTTGGTTCATTCCATGTGCTGACTCCACACAGCTCACAAGTCAGAAACTCATCCCCAGACTCTTAGGGGGGGATGAAGTTTTCATCGTGAAGATGCCAACACGAGGAAGACCTACAGACCAGACCGCCCAATAGCATGGTCTGTGACGATGGAAATATTCTATCCGCTGTGCTGGCCAAGGCCATGGCCACCAGCCCGGTGGTTCTCCGCTGGGGGCAAACGGGCCTCCGGGGAACACGTGGCCAAGCGTGGAGGCGTTGTTGGCTGCAACAAGTGGGCGGGACCAAGGCCAGGGATGCTGCTGAGCATCCTCTGGTCCGCAGGACCGCCCGCCACAGAGAGCTCTTCGGCCAAAGTCTCAGCGCCGAGGTGGGGAGATCTACACTCGCCACATGTGACTGCTGAGCATTTCGGATGTGGCTACTGGGGCTGGGGATGAATTATTCTATGTCAATTGAATTTGAACTTTTCGAATAAAAACAATGGAGAAATAGAAACTGACAAAATTGGAATTCCAATTTAAACGGCCATGTGAGTCTCGGAGAATGTGGACAAATATAAAACAAAGGTCTGGTTTCCAAAGAGTTCCCCTTAAAGGAACAGAGTGTCTATAAGGCAGACACTCTTATGCTCGGGGTCGGGAAGTAATGAGCGTAAACACAGTCCTAGAAGCAGGCGCCCCGGAAGCTCTCGGACTCATGCCCAGGCACCGAGAGGTCAGCACGAAAGGAAACCCGGGCTCCGGCCCTTCACCGCGGGCAACTCACTCTTGCAGGGTCTCCACCCCCTTCTCTTTGTACTGCAGCTCCTGCTTCATCTGCGCCAGCTCTCGCTTCAATCTGGAAAGCTAAAGATAAAGAACAGTTTTTGCAAAACTTGCTGTGAAAAAGGATTTCTACAGTTGTTATCACTGTCATTGAAATTTCTGCTTAGTTTGCCATTCATGGGCTCATCTACTCTCTCCATGAGCTTCCATTCACATGCATGCTGGGTGGCTCAGTGGTTGAGCATCAACCTATGAACCAGGAGGTCACGGCTCGATTCCCTCTCAGGGCACATGCCTGGCTGCGGGCTCAATCCCTAGTGTAGGTAGGGTGTACGGGAGGCAGCCGATCAATGTTTCTCTCTCGTCATTGGTGTTTCTCTCTCTCCCTCTCCCTTCCTCTCTGAAATCACTAAAAATATTTTTTCATTTAAAAATAAAATAGCCCTTGCCGGTTTGGTTCAGTGGATAGAGTATCAGCCTGTGAACCCAAAGGTCCCGGGTTCAATTCCCGTCAAGGGCATGTACCTCAATTGCACGGTCCTCCCTGGCCTGGACCCTGGTCAGGGCTCATGCAGAAGGCAGCCAATCGATGTGTTTCTCTCACATCGGTATTTCTCTCTGTCTTTCTCTCTCTTCCACTCTCTAAAACTCAATGGGAAAAATATCCTCGGGTGAGGATAAAATAAAATAAAATAAAATAAAATGCCAAAACCAGATTGGCTCAGTGGATAGAGCGTCGGCCTGCAGACTGAAGGGTCCAGGGTTCAATTCCGGTCAAGGGCATGTATCTTGGTTGCGGGCACATCCCCAGTAGGGGGTGTGCAAGAGGCAGCTGATCGATGATTCTCTCTTATCGATGTTTCTAATTCTCCCTCTCTCTTCCTCTCTGCAAAAAATAAATAAAAATAATTTTTAAAATAATTAAAATAAAATAAATAAAATAGCCGCACTGGAAGGACTGCATTCCTCACATCCCAGTCCTAGCACTTCCTGCCCACGGGAAGCACACTGACTTTCTTCCTACCGGTACTGACTTGGTCCTCAGTTAGCAAACTGGGGAGCACTGTGCCCACCTTCCCTGGTCCTTGCTCCGCAGAGCCACAGAGAGGAGGCCCTGCAGCTGCGAGCGCGGTCTCCCCCCCTCACCTGCTCACTCAACAGATTCTGGGCCCCGCTGCAGGCCTGCGTTAAAGCTGGGACGGGGGAGGGGGGCTCGCACGGTTCACCAACTCCCAGGGGTGTTTCTGAGACACCACCTCAGGAGGCTTCATTTCCAAGGTGTCTCCCGTGTTCTGATGCAAATGCAACGAAACGGAGCCCTCGCCAGACCAGCAAGACGAGGGGCTGAAGTGGTGGGAGGAGGGGCCAGGTGACTTTTTGTTAGACGGGCTGCGGTTTTAAAATGAAATAGTGGCCCTCCTGTTGGAAAAGAGTGGAGAGTACAAGCAAATATAATAATAACCCATGAAAGGAAAATCTTAGTAAAATGTGAGTGTCAGACACGCCGACCACCCGAAAATGAGCCATGATCCGCGATGGCGCGTAGGAGTACATATGGGCACCGTGTTACTCACCCTATCCCGGCGACTGGCTATTTCTGCTTTAATCTGGTGTGGGTCGTACTTTGTATTCGTTGAATATCCAGAGAAGGCTAAACAGAAGGAAAACATTGCATTTAATAAGGGACCCTTTCAAATAAAGAAATGCACACAGACAGGAACTCCTGATTCTCCACGTTAAATGATGAGGTCTCAGCCTCACATGTTGGTACTGGCTTCTGAAGAATCCTCACTTTCCCGCCTGCATGTGCGCGGGGCCCGCGGCACAGACCAGATGCCGCAGGTAAAGCAGCTGCGCCGCCGCCACGAGCGCGCCAGGAGGGGAAGGTGTGATTATGGAAAACCGCTCTACCTGGCAAATAGCACACACGCTGGGAACCATGTTTACTTTCCTTTAAAGTGCCCACACGGCCTTGCCGGTGTGGCTCAGTGGTTGAGCGTTGGCCTAGGAACCAGGAGGTCGAGGTTCGGTTCCGGATCAGGGCACAGGCCAGGGTTGCGGGCTCGATACTCAGTGTGGGGCGTGCAGGAGGCAGCGGATCAGTGATTCTCTCTCATCACTGATGTTTCTCTCTCTCTCCCTCTCCCTTCCTCTCTGAAGTCAATAAAAAATATTTTTTTAAATGAATAAATAAATAAATAAATAAATAAATAAATAAAAATGTGCACACACAGGAGGCTTGGGGAGGATAGAGCCAAAAAGTCAACTGTGGTTCTTTCAGTACAAAAGATGTTCTTTTCATTTTTGTCCTCTCTGCAGCCCCCAGATGAACAATTGTTGACGTAAGAGAGAAAGCATGCACTCAAGACCTAGAAAATGAGAAAGGCAGCTCCTAGCTCTGCGCCTGCACCGCCAGCCAGGCTGAGGGAAAGCTGCGCTTCCAGGCTGCCTGCTACGCAGAACTCCAGAGAAGCCTCCAGCCCCCTTTTCCCCCGTATTCCAGCAGCCCATTGCTGATGGCTGTCTGGCTAAAGCGTATCGCAGGGACATGGGTTCTTTTTTTTTGTTTTTTAATATCTTTTATTGATTTTTTACAGAGAGGAATGGAGAGGGATAGAGAACTAGAAACATTGATGAGAGGGAAACATCCATCAGCTGCCTCCTGCAACAAAATGTTTTTTTGTACACTGGGGATGTGCCCACAATCAATGTACATGCCCTTGACCAGAATCGAACCCGGGACCCTTCAGTCCGCAGGCCGACGCTCTATCCACTGAGCCACACCGGCCAGGGTGGGACATGGGTTCTTAAACGGAGCAGGACACATGCTCTAACCTCCGGCTACAGACAGGCGTCACTACAAGCAGCTGGTCCCTGGGGGGAGCGAGGCTCGCAGAGCTGGTCACTGTGCGCGGTGTGGTCACCCGTGCGTGGTGCGCAGCGAGCATCGAGCGTTTCCTGCGCATGAGCAGCCAGCGGCGCTGCCCACGTTGGCGCCCTGTGCACGGCTGGTTCCTCGTGCTTCCGTGTCCTTGCTCTGAGGCCTCTGAAGCTGTCAGCTTTAGGGGTGCAGTGACTTGGTTTCTAGCTCTCCCTGAGCATGGCTTCCAGTTGGTGGCTCCGGTGGCTCCGAGGTGTCATGTTTGCTCAGGCCCTGCTCTGCTTCCAAGACCCAGTTTCCCCGGGTCTCCTGGGGGAGAGGGGCACCTGGCAGGGTCAGGGTGCTGGGAGTCATCTGCCTTGGGTGATTCTCTTTACCGTCACCTGCTCAGAAGGCCCATCTGCAGGCGGTGACCCTTCTGCCACTCCTTCCACCTGGGGTCCGAAGGCTGTCATTGAGATCACTGGGAGCGCACATCTAGAAACTAGTTCAAAACCATGTCCTGACTTTCTACTGGGAAGGATGGCTCAAGACCAAGTGGCTTCCACAGCAAGGTTATTTAGCCCCAACAATACTCAAAGTGAATTTGAACAGCTGATATCTCCTTTAAAAACACCCCCCACACACAGTTCTGTCCAGCCGGTGTGGCTCAGTGGTTGCGCGTCAACCTATGAACCAGGAGGTCACGGTTAGATTCTGAGTCAGGGCTCATGCCAATGTGGGGCGTGTAGGAGGCTGCCGATCCATGATTCTCTCTCATCACTGATGTTTCTCTCTCTCTCTCTCCCTTCCTCTCTGAAATCAATAAAATTTATATGTATTTTTTAAAATAAAAACAACAGTTCTATGGCAAACCTCCTATGTAAGCCCCTGTCAGTCTGAACGCTGAACCACTGGAATCCACTGGAAATAAATATCAGCAGGAGCAAAGTGTTTGCCAATTTTATGTTCTTATATTTCCAATTGTAATCTCTCCAGACGTGGAGTAAAATGTTTTAAAAATGGAATTCTCTCTCAGACGAAGAATGTCTATTTCCAAATCCTGCAGCTTCTATCTTGTCTGGCTCTGGTTTCACTGCGGATCAGCGATGAATCATTCCTCTGACATCTCCCAGTTCGGCTTCTGGGACCTGTTTCTCAGACCTGGCTGAAGGGGCTCCCGCTGGGACCCGGAGAACATGCACACGGGCCGAGGCCTTGCTGACTCCTCACTTTCCCGTGTCAGCTTGTCACCCTCGTGTGAGGGACAGCGTGCCGACAGGCGCCACCCGGATCGCTCCCGCTGGGGGAGAAGCAAGCCCACCCCCAAGTCTAGGGAAGTTAACCAAGTTCACCCAGTGCCCATGCTCGCAGCTCGTGGCCACAAAACTTGAAGTGCGCTTGGGAGGGGGAGCAGGGACAATCGGACAAATACATGGCATCCGGCCCCCTCTCATTCCCAGCTCCCAGCTCCCTGCCACTGTCAGGTGCCGCTCTCTCCCAGGAGACCCGGGGAAACTGGGTCTTGGAAGCAGAGCAGGGCCTGAGCAAACATGACATCCTGGAGCCACCGAAGCCACCAACGGGAAGCCACCCACATGGAGGACTGCTTTGTAGTCCTCCATGGACATGCGTCTTTTCTGTGCTCTGCGCCTGAGACCACCTGAATGGCACACACGGTGTTACTTACACTGATACCCTTCATGTTACCTTTGCTACAGCCTCTGAAATTATAACATTCCAGGCAGGGATGAGGGAAAAGTCCACTCAGGTGCCTAAGACGGTGAGTACACCTTATCTTCAAACGCTAAGGGGAGTTGCAAACGCTGGCGTAGCTTTTAAGAATATAATTCAATTTCTACAAATTCCCAGTTCCTTATGTCTGCCAGGAAGTCTAATGGAATCTGTTTCTGGAGTCCAAGAAATAGCTCAGGGCTCCAGCCCCCATCTGTAACAGCACGCGCTGTACATCATTTAGAAAGAGAGCTACCTTCCTCTGTTAAGACATGTCTGCAATCTCGGGTTTTACGATAAATACCAGACTTTCACCTCTGAAGCTTTTTTCTCTCTTGACGAGCTGAGTGGGCAGAGCTATTAAATAGCTTAAGGAGTCCACTCAGGTCTACACATTGTTTTGGATGGTATAATCACCAGGTCTTAGTTGAGTTGCACCACAACAATGTAAATGATTGTACCTTGCTATTATAGGGTGCCTTTCACACTTATTTCATCTATTCTCATAAAAATCTTTATGAGCGATGATGATTATGCCCCCCACTTTAGAGATTAAAGACTGCGTCTGCAGTGACTTGATCTGCATTATGCCATCAAGTCACAGAGGCGCTTGTGTCTGGAACCTGGGCTGCTACGGGTCAGCTGTCCAACATCCCTTAAGCAGATTAGCTTTGCCAGCGTAGGAGGGAATAATGGCCCTTCGGCTCCCCAGAGCCCATTGCCCATAAGCGGACCAGACCTTTGTTTTTAACACTCAAAATGCTGCAGAGCGCAGTCCTTATGGTGCATTTCCTTCCCAGGGTACTGAAAGGGGAGCTGTGTGTCCGTCTGTCTGTCTCTCTCTCTTCCCCGCAGGCCTCCTCCCGCTGTGAGAGGAGGTCACACCCCAAGCGGATGGAATGCTTTCAAAGCCCAGTAGCCCTTCTTCAAAGACATCCTCGGACAGACAGCTCCTCCAGCCCAGGTGCGCCTCCAGGCTCCGATGGAGGGGGTGCTTGGGGAGCCGGGGAGCCGGAGGAAAGGAGGCAGGTCCCGACAGACTCCACGCTGACAGGTACTAATTACCGGCGCTGCGATAACCAGGCCCACAGAGGAGGGCACCACATTTTTTAAAAGGCACCATAAGCACGGGATCAAAAACCTCCAGCCCACTGGAGACCCGCGGGAGTAAGCAGCGAGCAGCCACCAAATGGCAGTGAGGAATCCCGTCTAGGGCAGACGGGGGATTATCTCTCAGTAAACATGTGTGCTCCGCCGCAGCCTTCTTGCCAGCTAATACCTGTGAAAAGCGCTGTGTGATCCATTTTTCTCCGGCCTGCTCCGACAAGCTCGGGAGGGAAAACAAAAGGCTAAATGGATGGACTTTGGCCCGCGGCCTAATCTAGATAGCAGATGATGAGAAGCCCTTCAGCGGAGAACCGGGGAAGATAGTCCTGTGGGAGGGCCTGGAGCTTCAGAAGGAATGTTGGCAGCGCTGATGGCTGATAAGGTCAAGCTTCACCACCACCTAACTCAGGAATTCAGGGTGGATCAGCACTTTCCCAACAGAGATAAGGCGGCTCTTTCCCAGCCACCCAAAGAGACGTGGTGGAGGCTTCTGGGAGCTCCTGGAGCCAGGGTAACATGGAGAGCCATGTTCCCGCTGCTAGAGTCCATCGAGGCTAGTGGTCTCAGCGCTCAGAACCACTTGGGGAGTAAACACTGTCTGCCCCCCTCATGGCCAACTCAACCCAAACCCGCACCCAGGCGGGCAGCGTTCACAGGCCTCTGGGAGGCTGCGCAGCTGGCAGAGTGGAGAGCCACCGGGGTAGCCTGGGACTGCGGCACTTCCCCTTCGAAGGGCCAGAGTGTTTCTGGCTTTGGGGGCCATAGAGTCTCTGTCTCAACTCAACTCTCCCCGCGTAGCTGCTCTAGATGATAGGTGAGTGAATGGATGTGGCTGTGTTCCAATAAAACTTTATTAACAAATCCCCTGAGTGGACAGTACTTAGCCTGCGGGCCATCCGTAATTTGTTGACCTGCAAATGGCCAGATACTCCATCTCAGCACATCCGGAGGCCAGAGTTTCTCAGGAAGAATGAATGAAAATGTTAACGCCAGGGAAAAAAAGTTTCTGAAATAATGAACGTATTCAGCATTAAAAAGAAGGCAAATAGAACATATTAGCATGAAGACAGTAGGAGAGAACTCTACAAAATGGAGTTGCAGAAAACGTATTGGGACTGGGTACCAAACCGCTAGCTCACCGGTCCACACAAATCAGGTTCTTTTAGCCTTATGGGGACACGCATGCTCAAATCTCTGTTCCAGCAAAGCACCTATATCTGCTTTGGTCAGGGGCAAAAATGACCTAGACGTTCTTAGTTACCAGATGGTACAATATTACCGGATCTTTTCTCTCCAATGAATGGGGTTTTGCTCAGGTGAGTCCCATCGCTCAGGGGCATCTGTGAGAGTGTGGGCAAGATGTGCTGCCCCCGCTCCCCCCTCCTCTTTCCCCTGCTGCTCCAATCCTGGAAATGGCTGTTCTAGTTCATTCTTCCGTTCGCCATCATGGCCTCATTCCCCCTATGATCAGCCAGAAGGGATAAATCAGCCATTAGGGATAAATCCCACCATTTATGTACACCAACACCGGGTGCTACAATATCTTTAGTTTACAGTCCTCCCGTGGGCCATGAGAAAGTCAGAAAGCGGAAGGTGCTCTGCCTTCCACTTGCCCCATGCAGTGTTGCCAAACAGTCGGATGACTTGTCAGCTTACAACCGGTGTTTATTCGCAGATCACTGGAGCAATGGGAGGGCAAGGGGTTCCAAAACCCACGCTCTGGAAGCTGCCCCTGCCGTGTCTAGGAAAGAGTCCAGAGCACTGAGGCTACATGCACAGTCAGGCCTGGGTTCAAATCCAGGTCCACCATTGACTGGGCATGTACCGTGAAAAAGTAGCTCAGCCTCTCCAACACTCAGTTCCTCGTGAGTCCCACGGAGGTAGCACTGCGTGCTTCCCAGTGTGGCTATCACAGCCATGCCCAGAACACTCTGGTTCGCTAAATATTGCTTCTCTGAGCTTCAAGTTACCAACAATGAAGGAATCGTGGGAAATGAGCCCAAGTGTCATTCTGATCCTAGGACAGAGCAGGGCGCCCTCCCCGCTCTAAATGACTAGCTCTGAGCGCGAGCTGGGCTGGGAGGCCTGAGCGCCGACTGCAGCCCTGGGTGCTACAGCTCCTCCCAGCAGCTCCCGACGTGGGCCCAGCCTCTCTAGGTGACATCGTTAGAGGAGGTTGTCGGGAAACGGAGTCTGAGGGGCATGTGAGAATTTCAAGTCAACACCACGGTCATCTGTTTCCTCTGCTGACGGTTTCTCCAGATGCCACTTCGAAGTCAGCATCATCGGAGCTGCTTCTCTCCTGGGCATCCATCAAATCCCCTGGGGCACGGGGAGGAGGGAACCCAGTGCAACTCCCCATTGTCCCCCGTGAGAAGGGAGTGCACAGCCTGGAAATCGAAAACTGGCTGCTGCCTGACCAGTTTGGCTCAGTGGATAGAGCGTCGGCCTGCAGACTGAAGGGTCCCGGGTTCGATTCCGGTCAAGGGCATGTACCTTGGTTGCGGGCACATCCCCACGAGGGGGTGTGCAGGAGGCAGCTGATCGATGTTTCTCTCTCATTGATGTTTCTAACTCTCTATAAATGAATGGATGGATGGATGGATGGATGGATGAAAACTGGCTGCTGGGGGATGTCCCCGCTCCACAGGCCCTAATCCTGTCGGTACCCACGAGGCTGGGCGGGCTCCTCCCTCGCTCCCTGCGCTGGGTGTGCAATCTGCAAGCTGCGATAGGTCCTCCTCCATTTGCACTTGCAAGGGCTCCAGTCCTGAGCCCCAAGCTCGCTGGCTGCACTGGAATAGGAGCCCCCAGGTAAGACACACCGTCTTCCCCGGGCAAGTGGTCCTTCCAATCACTGGCCAGAACTTCCCTCTAACTTGTCCTGCTACTCCTTCTCTCCCAGCATTCTGGGAAACACTGCCTGGAGAGCCTCTTTGGAGACCTAACACAAGGACCATGGGACAGGTGAGGTGCTACTGGAGGAAATTATTGGGTTGAATCATATGAAATGACCAATATTCAGCCCTCTTGAAGCGACAGAAATGACCATTTTATACGGATCAATCTAGCTTCTACCAAGCAACGTTCTGAAAGGTTGAGAATCTCTAACTCAGTGTTCTCAGAAACATGAAAAGCCAGCACTTCCACCACATGTGACTTCGAGGCACCGAGGTGATGGCTGCCCATCCTATAGAATCAGTTCAAGGGGGGCCATCAAAGTCATCTTACAAGATCTCAAAAAACTGAAATCTTACATAGTGCCATCTCTGACCTCAAGGGAATTAATTTAGAAATCAACACCGTGACATTTTCAAAAGCCCCAGCAACTGACTGTCACAGAACCCGGGGGTCAAAGGAAATGAGGAAATATCCTGAACTGGCCGAAAAGGCAAACGCCAGACTGTGAGGACTGCAGTTAAAGTGATACTTAGAGGGGAATCTCTGCCCTCAGAGGCCGTGTGAGAAAATCAGAAAGGTCTGAAATCAGTGATCTACGTTTTCACTTTAGGAAGCTAGAAAAAGGAAGAATAAATTAAAGCCAATCTAAGTAGCAGGAAGAAAATGAGAAAGAAAAGAAAGCAAAAAAAAAAAAAAAAAAAAAAGGAAAATAGACAAGAAATGGGGGGAGGCGGGAGGCAACCCAAAAGCCAGTTCATCGCAAAGATAAATAGAGCTGATAAAAGCATAGCTACACTGACTGAGAGAAAAAAGCAGGCACGAATGATAAATATCAGGAATGAACGAGAGAGGACCCCACCTCGGGGCCCGCAGGAATTAGAAGAATTATAAGGGAGCTTTGCGAAAACTTGACAAACTTGACTAATTCCCTGGGGGCTGATTCCAGCTCTTTACCTGTTTTTTAAGCTTTTCTCAGAACCAGCCACACACGTGGTCTCGGCTGCTCCCGCAGGGGGACAACAGGCTGAGCAGTGGCCACTGAGACCACGCGGCCCACGGAGACGAACGTATTTCCTCTCTGACCCTTCCGAGCAGCGCTTACTGACGGGCAGCTGAGATAAATAGACATGTTCCTTGAAGCACACAAACACTGGAATTGCTTCAGGAAGAAGCAGAAAATCTGAACAGACCCGGACCCCGCAAAGGTACTGCTTTTGTGCTCACAGTATTCTCACAAAGAATGCCGGGCCCCGGCGGCTTTTCTGGTGAATTCCATCACATGGCTCAGGAGGCACTAATGCCAGCCCCACACAAGATCTTTCTGAGAGCGAGGCCGAGGGAACGCTTCCCCATTCATTCTGGGAGGACAGTGTTATCCTGATACCCAAATCCGAGAAAGACATGACAAGAAAAGAAAAACCGACAGCGATTTACAAAGAGCCCAGCCTCTGAGAGCTGGCATGAAGGTGACTCACTGCATTCTGATGGGCAGTTAAAAAAAAAAAAAAAAAAAAAAAAAAAAAAAAAAAAAGACATCTAGGACATGTGAATATCTGAAGAATGAGAGAAAACAGCCTGGCAACAACATGCCATTAGACCGGAGGCCCCGCATTCTCGCAAGGCGCGTGTCAGAGACCACATTAAATCCTGTTCCGGGAAGGGAGGGGGGTGGGGGGGAGCCCCACCTCTCTCTCCTGCGGTTTACATACCATCCACTGCAGCCACGGGGAGAAAGACCCAGGCCCTCAGCCCTAGCTCTGTTCTAGATAAAAGTTTTAGACTGGGTCCTAATGCTCAGCACTGGGCCCCCACAGCCAAATGCCTGCGCTATGGCCGGCATGTCACCAGTAGGTCTTTCCACGAGTCAGCTAGACTCCGGCTTCCAGACGGCAAAAGCTGCTGCTACCAATGCTGACGTTCTCCCCAGGCTCGCTGGCACCCAGGCCAGCAGGGCCGTGCGCCTGTGGCGGCTGGCAAGGTGGCAGCTCCGAGGAAGGAGCCTCCACAGAGACAGGTACTGGACACGTGGGAAGGTTCCCGATCTTTCCATCTGGGAGCAGCAGAACCCTGGGTGGCTTCCCCGAGGCTCAGCGACACAGCTAATGCATCGGTCTCCGCGGAGGCCTTTCCCACGCCCCAAACACGAGGCTGCTTCGTGTCACCGCCTGCGATTGGCTTATCCCCCTCTTCTCTGCCTGAACGTAAGCGCCATGCAGGCAGGGCCTTTCCTGTTGGCGCCACTGTATGCAGTGCCTGGGCACCAGTGAGGCACTTGGTGTTTGCTACAGGAGAGGCTAGCACAGTGGTCGGCAAACTGCGGCTCTTTGGCCCCTTGAATGTGGCTCTTTCATAGAATACCACGGCCTGGGCGAGTCTATTTTGAAGCAGTGGCATTAGAAGAAGTTTAAGTTTAAAAAATGTGGCTCTCCAGCCGGGACCGGTTTGGCTCAATGGATAGAGCGTCAGCTTGGGGACTGAAAGGTCCCGGGTTCGATTCCGGTCAAGGGCATGTACCTTGGTTGCGGGCATATCCCCAGTAGGGGGTGTGCAAGAGGCAGCTGATCGATGACTCTCTCTCATCGATGTTTCTAACTCTCTATCTCTCTCCCTTCCTCTCTGTACAAAATCAATAAAATAAAATAAATAAATAAATAAATAAATAAATAAAATGTGGCTCTCCAAAGAAATGTCAATCGTTGTGCTGTTGATATTTGGCTCTGTGGACTCATGAGTTTGCCGACCACTGGGCTAGCGGGTGGCCCTCTGATTCGGGGGCAGCACACTGTGACCTACAGACACGAGTGGAAACTCTGAAGCTGCCTGGCCCAGTGAGGGCTGGCGTGTGCAGACGACCCAGGAGAAATGGCTCTGAGAGTCACGTGTGCTAAGCGGACGCGGCAGGGGACTCACAGCTGGCGTAGGAGCGGCTGTCGTCCTCACACATTTTGTGCAGATGCTGGAACTCCTCCTGTGCCAGCTCGAACCGCTGCTGCTTGATCTGGTAGATTTCCTTCTTGGCATTGAGAGCCTCCTGGGCTACCACTAAGTATTCTTTCAACATCCGCTCCTGCTCGCGCCGCCACTGCTCTCTGGGGTCCTCCATCTGGGTGAGCTCTGAAATGAGAAGCAGAAGACGCGAGTGGAATCCACAGACACCACACAAAGCATGCCAGGGTCTCCAAAGTCACACCTCTAGGCTGGCCAACGGTCGGGCGGCTATGGCACTAGTGAGCTCGAAAATGAATGGCCAGGCCCTATCGGGTGTGGCTCAGTGGATAGAGCGTCAGTCTGTGGACTGAAGGGTCCTGGGTTCGATTCCAGTCAAGAGCACATGCCCGGGTTGGGGGCTCAATCCCCAGTAGGGGGCGTGCAGGAGGCAGCTAATCAATAATTCTCTCTCATCATTGATGTTTCAATCTCTCTCTCCCTCTCCCTTACTCTCTCTGAAATCAAAAATATATATTTAAGAAAAGAAAGAAAATGAATGACAAGGACGCATGCTATGAAGTCTACATAACAAACCTTCCTACAGTGTGGAACATCTTCTATTTTTATTTTTTAATATATATTTTTAATTTATTTCAGAGAGGAAGAGATAGAAACATCAAGGAGAGAGAATCATGGATCAGCTGCCTCCTGCATGCCCCCTACCGGGGATGTGCCTGCAACCCGGGCCTGTGCTCTGATCGGAATCGAACCCTGACTTCCTAGTTCATGAGTCCATGCTCAATCAGTGAGCCACCTGGTGGGCGCACACCTTCTATGTTTATATGCACAGTTAAAACGAGGAGAAAACTACACAGGCGTGAAGCTGCTCATGGGACAGGGGAGACAATCCCAGACCAGTTTCACACTGTGGTGAAATGTTGGCAGAGATGAGTCAAATGAACTCATGACGGTCAAGCTCACAGACTTCCGGTCCTCCGCTCACCAACCTCCACTATGGTGCCTCGGCTCTGCTGCCCTCCCCTGGCTCTCCCCTCCCCCTCTCCCTCCCGCACCAGACAGCGCAGCCCTGCATTCCCCATGGACGTGTTGTCTCCTCCCGCCCACCAGTCCCCACTTCCCATCTGCCTTCTCTCCCTGCAAGCGCCCATCTTTGCTTCTCCGCCAGGACGGCGCCTAAGGAACTCTGAGTCCTTCGCCCGAAGCAGAGCCCATTCTCAGGAAGCGCCCTTTTGTTCCCCAAATGGAAACCCAACCAAACCATGACACCTTTGCATTTGATCGTGCCGCCCCTGCTCTGCCCACCAGGAAACCCTGTTGCCTTCCAAGTCCCTTTGCAGAGACACCTTTTTCTGAAGCCTTCCCTGCCTCTCAGAGCACATACGTCCCTATGCAGTGGCTGGGACTGCGGCTCCCACACTGAGCACATAATTGTTTCTCTATGTTTTTGTTTCCCACGTAAAGCACAGGCCCCCAGAAGGAAGGCACGCAGCGTCAGCCATCTGCACATTCTCAGGCCCCTCCATCGGTCTGAAACCCGATTGTTGAATGGGGAACAGGAGGGCTGGTCTGCTCCGAGGGCAGAGGGCCACGGTCCCGGCGTCAGATCCTGAGACTGAGCGGGCAGACTGAGCAAATGGACAAGACACCCAGACTCAGGAAAAGCTAGCTCTCTTCATGCAATGACTCTCCTAGTGGAGGAGAGTCATTGTAAGTAAGAAGTGGGTAACGGTGTCCACATTCCCAGTTCCCAGACTACGGCGGCTCTGTTACAAGGCTGGCATATTGATACACACATGCAGGCTGCTCACAGGCAAAAGAAAACAGGAGAGTGTTCATAGGAGAGAAAGGCTGATCAAATCCTCCACCCAAATCCTAAAGAAATACGCAGAATCCCAGCCGGCGTGGCTCAGTGATTGAGCGTGGACCTATGAACCAGGAGGTCACGGTTCGATTCCCAGTCAAGAGCACAGGCCCGGGTTGCAGGCTCCATCCCCAGTGCGGGGCATGCAGGAGGCAGCCAATCGATGTTTCTCTCTCATCACTGATGTTTCTCTCTCTCCTTCTCCCTTCCTCTCTGAAATCAAGAAAAATAAATACATTTCAAAGGAAGAGTTGGTTTCTCAGAAGCAAGTGTTCTGAGTGTGGTCTGGCCCTTAGGTACAAATTATTACAACAACAATAATCCTTCTTGTTCCTGGGCGTGGGGGGGTTCTCTGAAGGTCCCAAAGGGAAGAGGGGGTGCTGGCTGCTGAGCGTGCCCCAGGTGCTGGCTCATCCCAGCTGCGCTCAAGGAGGCAAACAGAAAGTCCTAAAGGCTAGAGTGTCCGTGGCGTCCCTGCGGGTGGAGACTGGGCCTCACTTTCCCGTCCCCGGGGCCTGAAGAGTGGCTGCACAGAGACGCGCGCTGACACCTGCTGTGACTCAGCAGCAGGCCAGCCGCCGGCCAGGCAGGAGGAATGAGCAGGCTGAGTTTACAGGAGGCGAGCCAGAACAGGTCCCGGCCCCAGTGGCAGGCAGGCAGGCTTTCCAGAAGGATTGTGTAAGGCAGATGCCTATGCTGTTCAGTCATACCGCCGGCCCGGGAGGCCAGGGCCTGCGGGTGAGGCCTGCTGTGCGCAGGCCCAGAGCACAGAGCCCTGGCCAAGCAGCCTGGCCCCTGGGCGTGGCCTTCCCCTGTGGGAACTGCCCTCCCCTGGGGGAGTGGCCCTCCCTTGTGGGAACAGCCCTCACCTGGGGGCGTGGCCCTCCCCTGTGGGCGTGGCCCTCCCCTGTGGGCGTGGCTCTCCCCTGTGGGAACGGCCCTCCCCTGTGGGAGCTGCCTTCACCTGTGGGAGGGGCCCTCCCCTGTGGGAGCTCCCAGCAGCACCTGGAAAAGCAAGCTCAGACACCCCAAACACACACAGACTCGAGGTACCGGGTCAGCCAAGGTGATGGATCCGCCTAGAAGCCCTCTTGCCACCCAGATACCTGCCTGGAGGCCGGGCCGCGCCTCTCCCGGGTGCCCGGGTGCCCGGGTGCCCGATCTCTGGGTGAGAGCCACACTAGAGCGCCGCGTCTCAGACTCCACTGCCCGGGACTGACACGGAAGCCTGGCCCGTCAGATTTCTTTCTTTTTTTTTTTTAGTTCAAGCTTTTTACTATCTGAACATAAAATTAAATTTCAATAAATAGAATTAGGGCAAACATAAAAGGGAAAGAGAAAATAACGATTTAAAAAAACTGTTTATTGAAAATGTGCATTTCAGATTGATGTAACCTCTAGAACTCATTTTCTTCCATTGTAGTTGAAGGGATTGAGTAAACTAGTAATTCTCAGGTTAGACCAGCGGTCGGCAAACTCATTAGTCAACAGAGCCAAATATCAGCAGTATGAGGATTGAAATTTCTTTTGAGAGCCGAAAACTGACTTCTGTGCGTGGGCCATGCAGTTTCAATTGCTCTGTACGTGTGTGCCCACACGTGGTATTTTATGGAAGAGCCGCACTCAAGGGGCCAAAGAGCCACATGTGGCTCGCAAGCCGCAGTTTGCCGACCACTGGGTTAGACTATCTCTATGCACACTCTGAATAAACAGCAAGCACAGGAGTACTCTGAGTGTTTGAGGTGCTAAGTGAGCTTGTTTCTTTCCTATTTAGCCATCTGAGCCCGAGCGGACTGACAGCACTGCTACCCTCCGCCAGCGCTGTGTATCTAAACTGCATCTGGGTTTTGTTTCTTATTTTCCAATTACAGTTGACCTTCAGATGCAATATCTGGTGGGGACCACTCTCTGAACGACATGGCTGCCAATCAGGTTTGCCATCGGGAGGTGAGTGGGCAAGGAATCGATCCTGAAGGCACCACCTCGGGCGATCACACTACGGGGACAGGCGGCACCAGGGGACCAGAGGGAGGATGGCGCTTCAGTCTCCTGTGACGGCATGTTGCACCCTCGGGCGCTCCCAGCCTGCCCCGCAGTTAACAAACCAGAGGACAGAAACACGCGTGGGGAAGCCATGTCCCCCGGCAGTAAAAAATGACCATGACAGAAACACCAGAATGAGAAAGTGAGGCCCTAAGAGGGACCTGGGTCCCCAGTGACTCCCCATGGAGGAAGGTGAGGGAGAGGCAGAGAGGGTGGAGCAGGTCTAGAATGAAATGGGGCCCATGACATTTGGGGTCGGCTCATTCTCTTGGGGCCGTTCTGTGCCCTGCAGGAGGGATAGCAGTGCGCTGGCCTCTGCCCACCTGTGTTATACGTGACAATCCAGTATTACCAGACAATGACCAAGTGTCCCTGGGAGGCAAAATCAGCCCCGGTGAGAACCACTGCTCTGGACAGTTCTATAAAAAAGGCTGATATGGCCCTGGCCAGTGTTGCTCAGTGGATAGAGCATCGGCCTGTGGACTGAAGGGTCCCAGGTTCAATTCCGGTCAAGGGCATGTACCTGGGTTGCGGGCACATCCCCAGTGGGGGGTGTGCAGGAGGCAGCTGGTCCATGTTTCTCTCTCATCAATGTTCCTAACTCTCTATCCCTCTCCCTTCCTCTCTGTAAAAAATCAATAAAATAAAAATTTAAGAAGGCTGATGTGGTCAAGGCCCACCATTTTAGCAGAATCTTGACACAGAGACCAAAAAGGGTTGGTGTATTCAAATTAAACATATAAGCCAAAAGGAAGTTAAGGTAACCAGGTGGGCAGTTAATTGTACTAATAACATGTAAGCTGTAAGCTTCACTTGGCAATAACCAACCTTCTCGTTGTGAGAGATATTCTAGTTCCACACGGCCTGGGAAATGTATGCCTTATGTTAGAAATTAAACCCTCCATTAACGTACGCACGCAGTCCCGAGCAGCATACGGGCACGTAGCTACGTAACTGCTTCACTTTTTTAAGAATTCGATAAATGAAAACTTCAGCTTCCATGTCTCAGACCCAGCTGAATGCTGCACCGGACAGTAAAGATCGTTTTGCTCTAAAAAAGGGGTTAGCGTCCTCGCGGTCACCATGGAAACTCCTTCACACATAACGCCTCCAACGTGGCGCTCTACTTACTGTTTATGTGGTCCATGTAATAAATCCCGATTTGTTTGTCATACACCGTCTCCCATCCTAAGGGAAGCTCGTCCCCGACACAATCGGCAAAGGTCAGGGGCTTTGTTATCCTGCAAGACAAAAGCAGAAAAGCAAACTTCAGAAGCAGGCCAAGTCCGCGTGCGTTTGCCGAATCAACTCCAGAATCAGGTTTTAATGCGTAATTATGTATTCTCTAATTGACCGGTTCTGCCCCAACTTTGGGTTGGAAAATGAAATCACCGCTTCGCCTAAGCAATAATCGTTGACAACATCAGTACACTCATGGTTAAAAGCATTATTATCTCAAAGTGCAACTCTAAGTAGCAGGGAAACAGATATTGAAAGTTACAGAACAGGTAAGACCAGCCTCTTCTCCCAAGCAGCGTGCTTAATGAGGTGATGACAGCAGAATGCGGCTCGTCCACAGCAGGTCGGCGGCTCCGCTTTGTTCTCCTTCCCTGCGAGCTGCCTCCCCCCTCCCCCCTCTGTCCATCCATTTCAGCTTCCATCTACCCAAATGGACTCCTCCTAGGACCCGCGGTCCTAAGCTAAGGAGTTAAACATTAACTACTGACCAAATGCCAAAGTCTAAGCGGGCATCGTAACCATCGGAGGAGATGCCCACTGAACACTGCCCGGGCGCCCGATGCGGTGGGAATCAGGGTAGCAAAGTCGCCTTTGGTTTTCTTGAGGAAAGCAACAAAAGCACATTGTCCGCAGACCTCTCTCCTTGAAGGGAGGCTGATTACAAACCACGTTTGACACAGAGAGATGGAGGAAGGGTTTCCAGATGGGCTTTTTATAAGGAGAACCCCCTCCCCGTCCCACACGCCGCGATCACACTGATTGACAAGACGGCTCTTGTAGAAAGCGGCCACGCCTATAATTGTCTGAGTCGGGCAGCTATCTGCTCGCAGTCTGTATAATGCACGCCGCCTGGCACGCATGGGAAGCCGATAACCTAAATCTCCCTACCGAGTCCTCCCACACGCTCTGCTCACGTCCCTGCCCCGGGAAAGACGGCCAAAGCCCACAAGGCCACGGCGAGTTTTGAACATGTTATTCCCCCAAACTGGTTCGACGACGAGGCTTCGTCTCTCCCAGGAACATTTAGAAACTGCTGAACACCAGCAGCATGGCCCCGATCGGAATGGCTTTCTGAACGCGTGGTTTTAAGAAACTGGAGTCTACATCAAGACAAATATACGGAAGTTACAATGTGCCACGGACATCCTCCCAAAGACGAGGCACTCAAGAGCATTGCATGCGGGTCCCTCCCACAACACAGCGTCCACGGCACGCCTCCCTCGTGGGGCGGCGATGGTGTGTCTATGGCTGGTTCCAAGTGGAGCAGGTAACAGCAGGGGTCTCAGTGTGATTCAAGTCCTGAACAGGACCAGACCGCCCCCAAACAAGGCTACTTTAAGATACACTGAGTTCTGAGCACATCTCTGCTATGCTAGATTCACACGTAAGCCCAGAGGAGATGCCCAAGCGCAGGCGCATCTAAGCACGTTTACATATAGGATCTCACATTTACATATAGGATCTCACATTTACATATAGGATCTCACTCAGGATCTCACATTTACATATAGGATCTCACATTTACATATAGGATCTCACTCAGGATCTCTCATTTACATATAGGATCTCACATTTACATATAGGATCTCACTCAGGATCTCACATTTACATATAGGATCTCACTCAGGATCTCACATTTACATATAGGATCTCACTCGGGATCTCTCATTTACATACGGAATCTCACTCAGGATCTCACATTTACATATAGGATCTCACATTTACATATAGGATCTCACTCAGGATCTCACATTTACATATAGGATCTCACTCAGGATCTCTCATTTACATACAGGATCTCACTCAGCATCTCACATTTACATATAGGATCTCACTCAGGATCTCACATTTACATTTAGGATCTCCCCAATCAGCAAACAGGTGTGAGACCTGACCTCACAGCACTGCTGAGCCCAGCTCACTCGCTTTATAGTTCAGAATTGTTATAAAACTATTGTAAGCTCATATTTTTCCATTTTCTGTCCAGTAACCAATGTGGGTAATTATAATAACACTTCTATACTCCTTGCTCCAAAAATCAACAAACTGATCCCTCCACCACTTTGGTGACTTACTCTGGCTGCTATCCAACCCACACCGCTGATTCCACTCCCCCCTAAGCCAAGCACGGAGCTGGCATGAGCACCCACAGAATCAGCTCCTCAGAGCGAGCCGTCGCCTGTGCGCCCACAGAAACCGACCAAGTCCCGCTGCTGGTCTCATCAGTCCTCAGGGCCCACACTGCGGCCGTTTACTCTGCTGACGGCGGCGTAGACAGTGCAGGGGTACCTGGCTCTCTGGACAGAGTGTGAGCTGGAACGCAGGGGGCGGCCGACAGCAAGGAGGAGCACAAAGCCGCTCCAGGGGCGCAGCCACTGCACTGGGCAGTGCCCGCAGCAGCGCCCAGGCAGTCAGCCGCTAAGGTGCTCCGCATGCCCTGTGCCTCCTGGTGCCCGTGTCCTGGTGGCCCCCGCCCTCACTGATCAGAGCTGACTTGTGCCACCAGCAGGCCAGTGTGGAAGGGACAGGGTGTGGCCTCCGGGGTGACATCATAAGACACACCTGATGCCACTGGTCCTCCTGGATCGCTGGCTCTGGGGGAACCAGCCCCGGGCTGTGCGGACGCCCCAGCAGCATGCCAGGGGTGCACGTGGAGAAGGGCCGAGGCCTCCTGCCAACAGCCAGCACCGACAGCCGCAGGAGTGAGCCACCTGGGCAGTGGACCCGCCAGCCGGGTAAGACTAGGAGTCAGTGTAGGAGGAGAAACAACTTCTGTTCGCACACAGTCCGCTGCAGGGCTAACAATTTAGCTAAGCACCGTCCTGTCAGCCACGCTCCTTTCTCATCCCCACCGGGATGCATGCTCATGAGAGCAGCTGTGCCAGTCAGCTCGGCAATGTCCTAAAAGGCACACACAGAGTTCCCATACGGCCCCGCGGTGCCATGCCCAGTGTCTACCCAAGAGAGCTGAAACCGGTGTAGCTCAGTGGATAGAGCGTCGGCCTTGGACTGAAGGGTCCCAGGTTCGATTCCAGTCAAGGGCGTGGACCTTGGTTGCCAGCACATCCCCAGTGGAGGGTGTTCAGAAGGCAGCTGATCAATGTTTCTAACTCTCCATCCCTCTCCCTTCCTCTCTGTAAAAAATCAATGAAATGTATTTTTAAAAGAGAGAGAGAAACGGAAACACGTCCACACAAAAGCATGTCCGTCCCAGCATGACTCACCGCAGCTGCAGGTGGAAGCAGCCACTGGCAGGGCATCAGCTGCTGAGTGGGCACAAGACGTGGCCTGTCATGCAGCGGCTATTGCTTAGCCATGAAGAGAATCGAGTGCTGACCAGGAGAATGCGGGCGGGCCTGGAAGCCGCGGTGTGACTTAGAGCAGCCACGTGCTGTGTGCTCCATCCCGGAGGAATGTCTGAACTGTGCGCATCCAGAGAGGAAGCCAGCGGTTGCGGGGGGCACAGAGGGCAGGGGGGGTGCAGGTGGGTATGGGCTTTCTTTGGGGGTGATAAGAAAGTTCTGTGATGGTAGCACAACTTTGTGAGCGTACCAAAAACAAACGGTATGCTTTCAATGGTGGGTTTTATGGCATATGCAAATTACATCAATTTGTAAAACCACGAGTAAAGGAACAGCTCTGTGTATAAAGCTGGTAATCTGTATTTATAATTGCTTCTCTCAAAAGATTCCCAGAGGTAATCTACGGGGTCCCGGATGCAAAGCTCCCTTCTCTATATCCTCCATTTAATGTAAAGGAGCTGGACAGAGACGTGCCAGGGAGAGGAGGTGAAGTCTCCTGTAGACCAGAAGCCCCGGGTTCCAACTTTCGCCTCTTTTCTCCCCTGCTTCCTGCTCTGTCCCCAGCTGCTGTCACACTGCGAGCACTTTCACACACTGGTTTCCTCCATTTGTGTGTTCCTCCAGGTCCGTGAACTCTTTGTCAGCGGCACTTTCTGTCGTGTTGGAATCTTCCATTGTGTGCAGCAAATCATCCTTCATTGAAGACACCTCAAGCCATCTATCAGAGCAGGCTCCTAGTTTCTGCTCGACTGTAAAGAATGAGTGAGCTGCCCTGACCGGTGTGGCTCAGTGGATAGAGCATCGGCCTGCAGACTGAAAGGTCCCAGGTTCGATTCTGGTCAAGGGCATGTACCTTGGTTGTGGGCACATCCCCAGCAGGAGGTGTGCAGGAGGCAGCTGATTGATGTTTCTCTCCCATCAATGCTTCTCTTTATCCCTCTCCCTTCCTCTCTGTAAAAAAAAAATCAATTTTATATATATATATATATATATATATATATATATATATATATATTTTTTTTTTTTTTTTTTTTTTTTTTTTTAAAGAATGAGTGAGCTAACAGTAACCACGGACTGCACTGCCCAGGTGTGTGGCCATCAATACGCACAGTGAAACAGGAGTGGTCTTTTTCGTCACGCTCTGGGGACGTCTTTCACGCATTTGTTCAAGGGCTCAGAACACGTCCATAGGGCGCAAGCGCGCTTTACTTTCAAGGAACCAGTCGGCAGGAGGACAGTGTAGCTCGAAGAGCATTTGCAGAATGTGTGGGAGTTGGGAAAACATGTAAGCAATGAACTGATAAGCAGGGTACCCACTGCTCCCACACTTCAAAGCACACTCTAGTTCCGTATCTTACAAAGCTCCTGCGATTACACTGGGCCCACCGAAATAATTCGGAATAATCTCCCCATTACAAGCTCCTTTAGTCACATGTTTAGAGCCCCTTGGCCATGTAAGGTAACGTGTTTACCAGTTCCAGTCCTATCAGGACACGGACATGGTGGGAGGCCAGGATCAGCATTCTGCCTACTACAGACAGTCGCTGGGGGCTGCAGGCCAGACCGAATCCATGCCCTCCTTCCCGCCAGGCTCAGGGCGCCCCCACCCCCTGAATGCCTGCCATCAGCTTTACCGAAGTGCAGACAGTGAGAGGTGGGCAGCAGACCACCCCCAAAACACCAAGTGGAGCAGCTCTTTTAGTAAGATTCCTCTATTCTCTGACAAGTTTAAATGACCAGTCCATGTACCATCACCTTCCTGAAAAGTCACTCAAATAATCACACTTACATTTTTGTTGTTGTTGTTAATCCTCGCCCAAGAATATTTTTCCATTGATCTTTAGAGAGACTGGGAGGGGGAGGGAGAGACAGAGAGAAACACTGATGTGGGAGAGACACATCGATTGGCATCAAGCCTGCAATCGAGGTACGTGCCCTTGACCGGAATCGAACCCGGGACCCCTCAGTCCACTGGCCTATGCTCCATCCACTGAGCCACACCGGCTAGGGTTCAACATTTACATGTGAACTCTAGATATTCATTCAGAATAACACATGTGCACGGACTTGGCAATTGTCATAGGGTCCCAATTCAAGAATTTAGTTACCCTAAATTTGAGTTCTCAGAGTAATCACACTTAGAACTCAATCTAAATATTGCAACTGACATTTCAGTATATGAACGTAGCACAAGGGACCCAATTTTAGTGATAAGAGTCTTAGAATCGTGCTTGAATTACATTCATGATTTCCGTGTGAAAAGATTAGGTCTTCTTGAGAATAATAATAAAATAAAATAAAATCTACATTCTCAGCTTTTCATCGACTCCAACAGAAAGCCAACAGTTCACAGTTCACAAATTCCTCGACTAATCTGAGGAGCAAATGGCTCCTCACAGACATCTCAGGAAAGAGAAGGCACGGAGGTCCGTGAATGGCAGTGCAGCCACGAGACAAATGGCCCTGGAGGACGGGGTGCGGAGAATCCCTTCCCCGAGTGGTCCCCCACCGCACTGTGGGAGACCTCCGGGCTCCGTGGCTTCGGTGCAAACCACAAAAAGTGCCACGTCTTATCACTGTCTTACCACTGTCCTTCACGCCGCGACCACGTCCATCTTACTCCGGGTTCTTAAGCGTCATTCCCAGGAACAAGGCAGGGATGCCTCTGTCCCCGAGCCTCCCCAGGCAAAGCCGGGGCCAGCATGCTCCGAGGGGCACACTTCCCCCCGGGGAGAAACGGCCGGCTAACCTGAAGGCAGGTGGGTGGCGGAGTCTGCACCCAGTCAACTTACCTGAGTTCCAAGGTCAACGTTGCTGGTATTTCAATGGGGACAGTCATCAGATCACAAAACCCCCTTCAGATCACGGCAGACACATTGCTTAATGGTCACAGTCAAGTGCTCATGCCCGATCAGCTGAGCCAACAGTTAAAGGCTGCCTCAGGTAGGTTAGCGTTGGTTACCCCAAGCAACGGAGGAGCAACCATTTGCTAACGCTTCCCCCAAACCTTTCTCCATTTTCCTCTGGAGCACAGAAATACCACATCTCCCAGCTTCCTAGGTGGCTGGGTGGAGCCACGTGACACGGCTCTAGCCAATGGGCTGTGGGACAGAGGTAATGTACCCCATTCCGGGCTTGTCCCCGGTGCTTTTTGCAGGACCCTGCCTGCCATCTCTCTAACCTCTGCCGGTCAGCCCGGCCAGCAGAGGCTGGCTGCTGGGCGCTAAATATTTGTGTGCCCCCAAATTCACAGGTTGGAATACCAATGCCCAACGTGACCATACTGGGAAAAAATGTCACCCAGCAGGTCCCTCGGTCACAAAAATCACAGAAAAGGAATTCCTCACCAGGCCATCAAATACACAGTCCTGAAAACACTTCATTGGTGTTCGCATGTAAGCTCTAGCAGAACGCTTCCGCCCAGGCGGTCAAGAGAACTTTCTAGGGCAGCGCTATCCAGGGGAGATACAATGAGAGGCACAAACTTATTTCGAAAACTTCTAGTAGCCACGTTGAAGAGACAGGTGACATTAAGTTTATGATACATCTTATTAAAAGTGCTATCAGCTTCACATGTAATGATTGCAGAAAGCATAAACAGGATATTCTCACCCTGTACACAATCTGTGAAATCCGGCGTTTGGCACTGAGAGCCCATCTCATTCGGGGCTCACCACGACTCAGGCGCTCAAGCGGCCACATGGCTGTGTCCACCGAGCCGGACAGCGCAGCTCTAGGGTCTCAGCTGGTTCTAGAATTGTCTGACTCGATGAAGGATCACAGCAAGATCCACCAGCTGAGACTGAGGCCACTTAAGAACTATCTGGCCCCAGTGCGGACCTTGCCAGTAAAGAGCCACGTGTCTAAGACCATCAAACCTCACGCGGGAAGTCTGCTCTGCCTGCCCCCCTTCAGTCCCTCTGCATGCCCAGCAAGGAAACCGCTGTGGCCCAGCGAGACTGTTCTTGCCATTTCCCATGCTTCCCTCCCTCCATTCCTGTTCAAATGCTTAGGCATCTTCCCAGATGGGGCCCAGACTCCACCTGCCCAGCCCAGCCCACCCCAGTGGGAAGTAAGCTGTCCTTTCTTTTTTTAAAATTATTTTTATTGATTTCAGAGAGGAAGGGAGAGGGACAGATAGAAATATCAATGAGAATCATTGATCAGCTGCTTCCTGCACACCCCCTACTGGGGATCAAGCCTGCAACCCAGACATGTGCCCTTGACTGGAATCGAACTTGGGACCCTTCGGTCTGCAGGCCAACCCTCTATCTACTGAGCCAAACCAGCTAGGGCACACTGCCCTTTCTTTATATATTTTTTAATTGATGTCAGAGAAGAGAGAGGAAGAGAGATAGAAACATCATTGATGAGACAGAATCACAGATCAGCTGCCTCCTGCACGCCCCACACTGGGGATGGAGCCTGCAACCCGGGCATGGGCCCTGACTGGGAACAGAACCATGACTTCCTGGTTCATAGGTCGACAATTAACCACTGAACCGCACCAACCGCACAAGCTGTCCTTCCTTTGGCCGCCCCAGCAGTTTCTCTCTGCTGAGAACTAGGAGAAACACAAGTGGTTATCTGTCCACGTCGCACCTCCCCTAGAGTTCGTTTCTTCCAGGCAAGAACGGCACCTCCGCCAGCTCTGACCTACCCCAGCAGGCGCTCCGCTCTACACAGGTGAGCCGCAGCCTTGGCCTGACCCATGGCCAGAGGAGCCTGCCCCCAAATCTAGGTCTCCGGCAGCTCTGGGGCTGTTTTGGGGTGGCGCTGTCTTAAAAAAATAAATGCTCATGCCCTAGCCCAATGGTGGGCAAACTCATTAGTCACCAGAGCCAAATATCAACAGTACAACGACTGAAATTTCTTTGGAGAGCCACATTTTTTAAACTTAAACTTCTTTAATGCCACTTCTTCAACATAGACTCGCCCAGGCTGTGGTCTTTTGTGGCAGAGCCACACTCACGGGGCCAAAGAGCCGCATGTGGCTCGCGAGCCGCAGTTTGCCGACCATGGCCATAGCCTGTTTGGCTCTGTGGCTAAAGCACTGGCCTGCAGACCGAAGAGTCCTGGGTTCGATTCCAGTCAAGAGCACATGCCTGGGTTGCGGGCTTGATCCCCAGTAGGGGGTGTACAGGAGGCAGCCAATCAGTGATTCTCTCTCATCATTGATGTTTCTCTCTCCCTTCCTCTTTGACATGAGAAGAAGAAGAAGAAGAAGAAGAAGAAGAAGAAGAAGAAGAAGCAGCAGAAGCAGAAGAAGAATAGAAGCGATGAGCACATGTGCAGGTGTGAGGCTGGGGGGGCTGGGCCTGAGACAGGGGGCTCAGCATGACGGATGCACAGCTTCCTCCCTGGGGGCGGGGGAACAGGTGCCGGGGGCTGTTTACCAGGCGATAGGAAGCGCGGGCTTGTGGAGTCAGCAGCAGCATCCTGGACGCACGGTGCTGATGGAGAAGAGCCTGCGCAGCTGCAGGGCCCTGAAAACACCCCCAAGTCAGCTCTGGGCCTCCCCATGTTCCATGGCTACCCACCCCAGGCGCAGACCAGCCTCTGGTGGCCAGTCTCCTCCAGATGGACCAGGTGAGGCCTGCTCCCCGGGCCTTGGCTGCGGGAAGCCGGCCACAGGAAAAAGCCAGCACTGCACTGCATCCCGAGGGGAGAGTGGGGGTGACGGCTGCCAGGAGCGTGTGCCTCTGGAAGCTGCCTTCACAAGGAGGAACCACAGAAGCCCCACTCCAATGCACACTCGGCAGAAGGCAGCTCTGTGGTCACTGGGGAGACCGTGAGGGGGCAGGAAAGGGGCCATGGGGGGATGATGGGTGAGGGGAATGTTCCAAAACCAAATCATGGTGACAGTCGACCAGCTATATATTGTATTATACACAGAGTGGCCAGCTTATAATGATCTCTGAACGCATAATCACCTGGCCTCTCCGTGTCCGTCCTATAGAATAAAAGGCTCATATGCAAATGGTCCCTTCGACCGGGAGTTCGACCAGCAGGCAGGCTGGCCAACCGCCCACGTCCCCTCCCCGTGGCCAGGCTGGCTGGACCCCATCCATGCATGAATTCACGCACCGGGCCTCTAACACACACACACACACACACACACACACACACACACACAGAGTGGCCAGATTACTATGTGTTCAGAGATCATAATAATCTGGCCACTCAGTGTACATTTACTAAAACTCGCCAAACTGTACAAAAATGGGAGTTTTGTGGTCTGTGACGTACACATCACTAAGCTGTGCTAAGGACACACACGCACACTGAGGGTCCCAGTGAGGTCTTTATTTACAGCTGGAAGAGACAATGTCAGGGCTCCCGGGCGATGAAGCTGGAGAGGAACACAATGGGAAACCGTGGTGCTGTGCTCACTTCGCTGCCACCCCTCCCCCCCACTGAACTGCCACCGGCAACTGCCATTTCCATGCACAAATTCCATGCCGCCCTGTCGTGAAGCCACCCTGGGCTGTGCGACACGGAATGGCCTCCCCTTCCGGAAGAGGCGGCAGCACTTGGAAAGGACGAGCTCCTGAATACGCCTGTGGCTGGAGGTGCCCAGCCCCCGTCCCCCGCCCCCCTGCACTGAAGTGGGGCCCAGCCCCGGGCCAAGCCCACATCACACGCAGCCAAACAAGGAGTTTCCTTCCATCAGCACCACAAGCTTCAGAGATGCCCCGCTTTACCGAGGAGGGAACAGCTCAGGGCACACACCTGAGGGGGGAGCCCCGGCCACAGCGTGGGCAGCGGACTCGGAAGAAGCCTGCTGGCTCCCAGCGGCTCTCCACATCCCTGCTGAGCTGGGGGAGGAAATCAGTTGGTTCCAAGAGCCAATCTGGCAGGAACCACTGCCCCGAGGAAAACACTAGAAATAAAGATGCTACGTGACTGCCGGAGGACATGCAGAGCCCCAGCTGGCGTGGTGCAGCGCACCCGCCTGCGGGCTGACGGGTCCGGGGCTCGGTTCTGGTCAAGGGCAGGTACCTCGGTTGCAGGCTTGATCCCGAGCCCCAGTTGGGGAATGCGCAGAAGGCAGCCAAGCAATGTGTCTCTCTCGCATCGATGTTCCTCTCTCTCCATCTCCCCCACTCCCTTCCACTCTCTAAAACTCAAGAGAAAAAGATCCTCAGTGAGTTAACAAAACAAACCAAAAAAAAGAACAAGCAGATATGCGCCATTCTCCACTTGTTCATCGTGTTTTATAGCCCTGTTCTCCTGGCCAAGTTCTTTTTTTTTTTTCTTCTTCTTCATTTTGTTTTTAATATATTTTATTGATTTTGTACAGAGAGGAAGGGAGAGAGATAGAGAGTTAGAAACATCGATGAGAGAGAGTCATCGATCAGTTGCCTCTTGCACACCCCCTCCTGGGGATATGCCCGCAACCAAGGTACATGCCCTTGACCGGAATCGAACCCGGGTCCCTTCAGTCCCCAAGCCGGCGCTCTATCCATTGAGCCAAACTGGTCCCGGCGTCCTGGCCAAGTTCTAACGCCACTCCCAGGAGAGGACAGGTGGGGAGTGAATGGCCAGCATCTTCTCTTCGCATGGGGTCAGAATGCCAGGGGAGAGTCTCAGCAGTCTGCTAAAATCAAACCATTATTAGTCAAGTGTGGTCTGTGGACAGGAAGGGACATTTAAAAATTAAAAGGGAGGTTTGGAGGAAGGATTTTGGGGGGAAGAAACACAGTAACAATTGGCGGAAAAAGTAGGTTCAACTGAAACGGGAGGGGACAGTGGGTCTGGCCAGGGGAGTGAAGGGAGCTCAGCAATCACATTCTCTGGAAGTGGCATCGGGAGGAGGGCCCAGGACAGGTCTGGCCATCTGTGCAGGCGAGGGGCACACGGCAGCGGCCACATCACAGTCCTTGGGCTCTGTGACCTCAGTGTCGCCTTTGCTAATAGCACTGAGACCAGCTCGCCCCTGGGCGCTGCACCCACTGGCAGACAGTCCCCCGCCCCGGCGGCTTCTCGGAGGAAGAGTGAGAGGTTTTCTCTCCCACCCTTCTGGGCATTCATTAACCCCCCACCCCACCCCGCCCCTCCAAAACCACTCTCAGCAGTCACTTAATCTGTTTTCTTTCTGGCATGCGAATTCCACTCTTCATAGATGCATCTCGGCGCACATCGCCAGCTGAAGCTGCGAACAAAGGCGCGGGAGAATGCCTGAACATCTAAGACACCAGTCATCCATCACGCTCAGGGGCGTAGCATGTGCCAGGAGGGGAGAGCTGCAGGGACAGCGGTTCTTTCAGGTCTTGGATCTCTCTGGAAACCTGAGATAAGCCGTCAATCTCCTCCCCAGAAAAATGTGCCTCCGCATACACCCAGGCGCTGCCCTCATCTATGTGCGAAATGCGGCCCGGCTGGCAAGTCCAGTTTCGGGGTGCCTGTTCCCGGTCCCGCCCAGGGGAAGAGGCACCAGGAGGAGCGCGGCTCCGGGGGGAGGGGCAGGTTTCACCGCGGTGGGGTCAGGGTCTCAAACCCCCCCCCCCCCCAGAGGAGCACCAAAGCCACTTCTGACCTGCCCGGGGACAGAGGGCGACGCTGATGGATGGGGGACCTGCCTTGGCCCGCACAGGTGAAGAGGGTGGGCGAGGCGAAAGGAAGCCTGCCCCCCACCCCTACCCCCACCCCCTAAAGGCATGGGCTGTCCTGACAGAAAGCAGGGCACGGGAGGCAGGGCGCTGTCTGGGCTCTGCTTTGTAGAAAGATCCTGTGGGCCCAGGGAACGCGCATGTCAGGGAGAGGGGCGGGGGCAGGGGCAGGAGCGCTGGGCAGGGCCGCGGCAGCAGGGGCAGCGCTGGGCAGCCATCCTGGCACGTGCTTCTCCTCGTGCAGCATGGCATCATGGGTGTCCCGCAGGTGCATGCCCCGAAGGGGCACGGGAACACGAGTGGTACTTTGTAACCATTCCTATGTCCTTCACGACTTTAACAGTTTCCCTTCCCAGGGCCATCACGAGGGCCAGCCGGGGTGACTCAAGTGGCTGAGCATCTACCTGAGAACCAGGAGGTGAGGGTTCAATTCCCGGTCAGGGCACATGTCCAGGTTGCAGACTCGGTCCCTAGTATGGGGTATGCAGGAGGCAGCCGATCCATGATCCTCTCTCATCGTGGATGTTCCTATCTCCCTCTCCCTTCCTCTTTGAAATCACTAAAAATATATTTTTTTAAATATTTTTTTAAAATAGGAAGCCAGGGCCATCCCGGAGGCTGAGTCAGGCCTTCTGGGGGTGTCTGCAGTGATGCCTGCCTGCCCGAGGCAAACTCGTTAGGGGCGTAATGGTATCTGCCATACCAGCCCCCTGGGACCCTCCAAGGAGCGTCCCCAGCAGGGCCTGGCCGGCGGTGTGGGAACAAATGAATGAGCGGGGAAAAATGAATGAGTGAGGCAGCCCGGGTGCGGCCAGGCTGGACTCAGGACGTCCTGAGTGCAGAAGCTGCCCCCCAAAGAGCAGGCACTGGTGTGGGGCTGTCATTTCACTTAAGATGGAGCCACGAGAACTGTGAACCCATCCGCAGGCCAGGACTGAGGGCAGCGACAGCCGGCAGCCCCGTACAGAGGCTGAACAGCGAGCTCCAAGGTCCGGGGCTAGAAAGGTGCCAAAGCTGCCCTCCTGGAGGAACACCGCGAGCACACTGCATGACACCAGCTACTTAAAATGACAGTGCAGGGACCCAGGCCAGGGGCATCACCATAGGAGTGCAGGCTCCACTTCTTCCTCCTCCGTCCCCTCCACTCTGGCTGAACTTCTGCATCCATTCATGTGCACACCCAGCCTCTCCAGGACTAACACTGCAACATGCACAGGCCTCCAAGCTGCCAAGCGGGCAGCCTGGCCCCCGTGCCCGGGCCGAGCCCCTCAGGCTGGGCCGGCAGCGCGTGCTGCGTTAGAGACGGCTCCCTGCAAGGACTCATGCCGGGCCCCTCCGAAGTCTCCTCTCACCTTTATTATTATTGTTGTTGTTATTGGTTTCAGAGAGGAAGGGAGAGGGAGAGAGAGAGAGAGAAACATCAATGATGAGAGACAATCATGGACCGGATGCCTCCTGCACGCCCCCTACTGGGGATGAAGCTCACAACTCAGGCCTGTGCCCTTGACCAGGAGTGGAACCTTGACCTCTTGGTTCCTAGGTTGACGCTCAGCTACTGAGCCACGCCAGTTGGCTCCTCCCATCCTTCAAACCCCCACTGGGAAGCCTGTGGAATCATCCCTCGGACCCTGCAGAGCCGCCTCTGGCTGCGCCCTGGGCTCCCCTGGCCGCTGAGCTCACTGTACCTGAAGCCCGGCCCCGGATGTCCAGCTTGGAAGGATTCCCACTGTTAAAACCAAAGCACAGCCCCGGCCCTCTCTGACACGGACAGCAGCACCTGAACCGCAGCCCGCTGTGTGTCTGCAATGCATTGTTCCGTCAGAGCTGGCAACGCACGTCCCCAAGACCGAGCCACTTGGAGCCTGGGCCGTCGGAGCAGAGTCCAGCGCTGTCACGAAAGAACACGACAAGGTGAGTGGGACCTGTTTATTTCCCCGGGCAGAACTGTCTGGAACTCTATCAGGACTCCACAGTGAGTTCTTCACTGAGGCAAACCCCGTGTGCCAGAGGTCTGCTTCGGGATGGCAGAGGGGCAGGAGAGAATGAAGGAGCTATCCTCGGGACCAAAAACCCGGGGAGACCAAAGCGTCCCCCCTTCCTGGCCGTTAGACATCGTGGCCAGGCGAGTCAGCTGCAGAGAAGGAAAGCGCACGGACGCTGGCCTCTGTCTGAGTATCTTCTCCACAAGCCAGCACGGCGCTCTAAATGCAGGTGACCTCAACCACCTCTGGCTCCTAGTGCCCCAGCTCCCTGTCCCCAGAGAGCTCACCTCCCGCAAGCCAGGACTGCCCTGCTCTCACAACCCGCCCTGCTCTGAGTCTGCACTGAAGAGCAAGTGTCTGCAGATGCCCCCTAGACTTCGCACAAAGTCAAGGATCACAGGGTCCTGCCCTCTCCCCTCCCCCGGCACCTACCATAGGCTCTGACCCTGCAGCGGGAATGAACTAGGCTCGGATGGACAGAAAGATGGCAGGATGGATGGATGGATGGATTCGGGGAGGGAAAGAGTGGTGGCAGATAGAGGGAAGGATGGACAAAGAATCGATGGAAGGATTGGATAAAGCAGCGGTAGGTAGGAACATTTTCTCTGCCAAGGGCCATTAGGATATTGATAACATCACTCACGGCCATACAAAATTACCAACTTAAAAATTAGCCTGCTACGTTTGGTCACACATTTAATGAGCTTACCCCTAATGCCTTGGCAGGGCCAGGCCAAATGATTTCATAGGCCTTATACGGCCCAGGGACCGGACGTTCCCCACCCCGGGAATGAAAGAAGAGAGGGATGAAAAGGATGAAAAAGGGATGGATGGAGGGATACAGAGATAAAAGGTTGGGTCGGTGGCTGGGTCAATGGAAGGGTGTATGGATGGAAAGAAAAGGGGATGGATGGACAGACAGAGGAATGGATGAACAAAGGATGAACAGAAGGATGGATAGAATAATGGCAGGAGAAAAGGAGGGAGGGACAGATGGATGGGGGGCCGGGGAACAGATGGACAGATGAAAAACCCATCTGCATAGACCAGTGGGGAGGAAACTTCTTAAAAAGGAGAAAGCGAATGTCTGAGTTAAAAGAGAACTGCCCTCCAGTGGGGCCTCCCCGGTGAGCCAGAATTCCCGAGTCAGGGCCCTCAGGATTTACAGACAAACACGTTCCAGGCAGGCTCAGGGCCAGAGGCCGAGGTTCCTCCCTGTCTCAGCGCTGCTCTCTCCGTGGCTAGCTTTCCTAACAAGGACGCAGAAGGCAACAATAGGAGGGGCCCAACCCGATTGTAAGCACACACCAACCACTGAGAAGATGCCCCAAAACGTGCTAGTGATTTGCTTTTCTGCGGAGCCGCTTTGAAAAAGGGTGGGTCATGTTAGGGTGCCACGGAGCGACTCTCCCGCACTGCCCACTGTGCCAGCCACGAGCTGCACGCGGCTGCTTGCAGTTAAATTAATTAAAGGAGGAAAGGTGCAAGTTCATCCTCTGGCTGCACCAGGCACCGTTCAAGCCCTCGAGAAGCGTGTGGCCAGCGGCTGCCTCACTGGACAGACAGCCAGAGGGCAGCGAGGGACACTGGTCTCTCATGGGAGGGGAGGGGGGTCACAGGGGAATAGAGAGAGGCAGCAAACGCAGCTCTCTAAAATATTTCCTCCCAGTGACATATATTTTAAGGTTCAAAATCTTAAAATACACCGGCAACTTTCGGTTCAGCCACCCCACCAGCGAGGTGGTTCCCGCCCGGCGCCATTTGCCTCCTGGGGACACTGGGCAATGTATGAAGACAGGTTGGGTTGTCACAGTTGCTGAGGGAAGGTGCTGTAGGCGGAGACCAGGGGTGCTGCTCAACATCCCACAGCACGCAGGACGGCCCCCCACAAAAGTTACGCACCCTACAATGTCAATAGCACCACCTGTGAATCTGACCTAGAATATGCAAAGACTTAATGTCCCAATGAGGGGCATCATAATACTGTGTGCGATAAGGAGAAAAAGGAAACGAGCCAAATGACCGACAGGAAGGATGGGATTTAGTCAAGGACAGCATACCCACACTCATTCCATAGTTACTGCACGCCGGCCTCTGTGCAGGCGCTGTGGACGGATGGAGCAAAAACTAAACCAAACTCCCGGCCCTGGGATGGTTTTTAAAGTGTGATTAAGAATGCACTGTAACAACTTGTAAATGCTCTGGTTACTGGTCACGGTGAAAGGGTGGCTATAAAATGATTTAATATTTCATCAAGTTTGGGTCCTTTTGGTCACAAGAATGAAGACGACTAGAGGAGACACCCAACAGCGGAAACGGTAGGCAGAGGGGGGCTGGGCGGGACTGTTTCTATAAAGAAAATAAGTCCTTTTTAAAAGGAGTTTACCCAGAATCCAACATGGCCTCTCCGCTTCTCCTCTTCCCATGAGCCTCAAGGACAAGTGTGGCGGGCCAGGCGGCTGGAAGCACGTGACTCCACGTCGCCCGGGGCCATCTCGGCCTGCGGGACTTGTTCGGTCTGGTTTGCAGCGCTGGCCCTCGGAATGTTCTCCAACCCCAGCAGGCTGCCAAGATTTAAACTCGGGAGAATTCATTGCAAACACCTGGATTTCTAACCCCTGAGAACCGGGAGGGGGAGTGCAGGGATTGCAGTCCACAGAGACAGGCTGGCTAAAGCTGATCAGGGCCACGGGCTAGCTGGCCCAGGCCCATTGCTCCGTTACCTCTGAAATCTGGCCATTTGGATGGGGGCCCAGCCCCGGTGGGCTTTCAGCCTATAACACACACACACACACACACACACACACACCGCCAAGGTGGGGCGCAGAGGTGGGAAAATCCTTCCTGGGGTGGGGGGGGAGCCGCGAACAGCCGCAGGTAAGGGAGAGCCTGCCAAGCGGAGGGAGGCAGGGAGGAGCCTGGTACAAACGATGCTCCCGGTCTCAGGCATGCCGTCTTGGCCAAGGATGAGAGAGCGTGGGGACCCCACCACAGCAGCAGCACTAGGAAAACTGTAAAGTGCTACTCGTGTGTTTAAAATTCCCTGCAGAGAAGCTGTTTGAGATGCAAGGTGCCAGGAGTTAACCTCAAGGAATTCCGCTCAGCCCGGGAGCAAACAAACAACAAAGCCCCGCTCCTCGATACATTCCCTCAATGGCAGCGGCCGAGGGCTGGGAGCTCCCACGAGGAACAGTGCGACATCAGTGTGAATTCTGTTTGTGGCCAGCGAAATATCCACCCATAGCCCCGTCCCAGGCTCCAAACCAACGGCATTTAGAACGACCTGACCTTTCTTGCCCCCTTGCCAACGTCAATGTTTCTAGTTTCCAAGGTCAAGGTCTATCTGCCCAAGTTTCATGAGGGGGTTGAAATCATCGACAAATTTCCATTCATGACTGAGAACGAGATGGAGTCCATAGGGACAGTGGGTTCCACCTGGGGCAGGGGGTCGCCGGGACCTGTGGGTCGGCCCAGGAAATCTCACTTCATTGATTTGTGGAGGAGCATGGGCAACAGGGGTTTCAAATGCTCTTCCGATCACAGGGTTGATGCTCACATCTGTCTCCTGCCCACGTGGCACCTCCATGGGGAGGGCGCTGGCAGGTGAGCGGAGTCAGGAACCATATATGGGGAACACATATCAGTTCTTTTTTTTTCTATTATTGATTTTTTTTTTTTTTTTTTTTTTTTTTTTTTTTTTACAGAGAGGAAGAGAGAGGGATAGAGAGTTAGAAACATTGATGAGAGAGAAACATCGATCAGCTGCCTCTTGCACACGCCCGACTGGGGATGTGCCCGCAAACCAAGGTACGTGCCCTTGACCGGAATCCAACTGGGACCTTTCAGTCCACAGGCAACGCTCTATCCACTGAGCCAAACCGGTTTCGGCCACATGTCAGTTCTTTTAATCAGCCTCTGCTTTTCCAACTGGGAATGCTACCTCGAAGATTTAAAGTATCTATAGAACTGGACTCAGGTAAATTCAGTCACCCACCCGGGGCTAGTGATGGCGCTGCCACTCGCCAAGTGCAGGAAAAGCTCTGGGAAACGAGAGAGACGAGGACAAGCCCTAGACGGTCTGGCCAGGTGGGGAGAGAGGAAAAGCGCCCGTGAAACCCGTGGCCGAAGGAGGCGTCACGGGGATATGCTTCCTCGTGGCGAAATGCACACCCACCCCAGGCTGGCTCCTCCTTGCCCGGGGGAGATGTGCTCCTCAAACAGTAACCGCTTTCTTACACCGGCACCGGGAGCACGTGCTCCGCATGCAGTGTGCAGCCGGCCGGGGATTATTCAAAGCAGGTCCGTGTGCCTTTTTTCTCTAAGGATGGACATGCTTCAGCACGTATGTGAAATGATCCCATAAAAACTGCCCAGGCAAAATACCCTTCACCTTAACTTGGAATTTCAGAAAACACGTGCTTGTCTATGGAACTGAATGGCTGTGCGGTACCTCTTCTTCTCCCTTCCCGACCTGCAAAACCTGTTCGGCAGCCCTAGACGGTTCGGCTCAGTAGCTAGAGCACCGGCCTGCGGACTGGAGGGTCCCGGGTTCCATTCTGGTCAGGGTCACGTACCTGGGTTGCAGGCTCCTCCCTGGCCTGGTCAGGGCACATGAAGGAGGCAACCAGTCAATGCGTTGTTTCCCTCTCTCTTTCCCTCTCTCTCCCACTCTCTCTAAAAAAATCAATGTAAAGATGTCCTCGGGTGAAGATTTGTTAAAATGTGTAGATGTTTCCTGCAGAGTCCCTGTGTTGTTCCCAAAGTTGGTGAGCAAGGAAGTCCTTTAGGCCAGCAGGAAACAGGGGAGGGGTCCGATGGCAGACCCGCAGGGCACGAGGCAGGCCTGCCCACAGGCCCGCAGCACCTAGGAGCCCAGGCACCACAGAAGGCCTGCGGGTGATAAGGACACCCGCATGGTGCGGTGTTTCATCTTCAGAGAGTCCTACTCCCATGGCCAGCTTCCCATCACAAGAACGTCTTTCGCTACAAAGCTCCCCGCCGGCCCCAGAACCATCCCACCGCCCAGCCGTCCTTGGGAGCCGCGGGCACCGCAGTAGGGACAGAGTCTGATGGTATCTTCCTCCGGCGGCGCAGACCGCAGCATTCCGCAATCCCATGATTGCCGTGATGTTTCCAGCAAGCACCAACAGCGCTCTCCGTCAGAGGGAACCGGGAAGCATACGTGCGCAGCTCAGCGTCCTGCATGCCACGGGGCCCTTCCCAGGACAAACAGTGGTCAGAATGTCACGTCCTGCCCCAGCCGGTTTGCTCAGTGCTGGAACCACATACCGAAGGACCGCGGGTTCAATTCCGGTCAAGGGCATGTGCCTTGGTTGCAGGCTCAATCCCCAGCCCGGGTCAGGGTTTATGTGGGAGGCAACTAATCAATGTGGCTCTCTGGCATCAATGTTTCTCTCCCTCTCCCTCTCCACCTCCTCCCTCCCTTCCATTCCCTCAAAACTCAATGCACAAATAGCCTCGGGTGAGGGTTTTAAAAATCCCAGTGTTGCCAGTGTGGCTCAGTGATTGAGCATCAACCTATAAACCCAGAATTCATGGTTTGATTCCCAGTCAGGGCATATGCCCTGGTTGCAGGAGGCAGGTGATCAACTGATGATTCTCATCATTGATGCTTCTATCTCTCTCTCTCCCTTCCTCTCTGAAATCAGTAAAAAATATATATATATTTTTAAAGTCACATCCTGAGAGGCCTGCCAATGTGGCAAGTCTTGGTGGTACTGCTGGGAGGCGGGGCCATGCTATAAGGCACACAGTCCTGGTGAGGGGCAGCCTCGCCCGCAGTTAGACGCTCTGCACAGGCCTCTCCGGGGAAGGGCTAGAGGGCAGCTGCTGCCGCTGACCCTCTGCACAGCCCCTGGAGTCTCTGTCTCAATGCCCACTCGGTTCCGTCATCGGGCACCTCGGTTAAACCACTGCTCCGCCATGTTGCCTCTCGTTTGGGGGTGGAGGGAGGGCTTATCAGAACACGCTGGGTAGCTTGAGGATAAGGGGCAGCCTTTGGGGGTGAAGGGGAGGTTTGTACATCTGTTTTTTATGAAAGCTTCTCTGGTGTTTTGTAGGAAACCCGAGAATCACTGGTCCAGGGGGTCAGTGGTTCTTAAGGCTGGTTGCTAATTGAACCCACCAGAAGAACATTTTTAAAATGGACACCAGTTGTAAATCAAGTATCTGATAAAGGATCAGTAATCAGAATATACACTGAGTGGCCAGATTATGATGATCTCTGAGCACATAATAATCTGGCCACTCGGTGTGTATGTCTGTATCACACACATATATTAGAGGCCCAGTGCATGAATTCGTGCATAGGTGGATCTGGCCAGCCTGGCCAGGGGGAGGGGACGTGGGCAGTTGGCCAGCCTTCCTACTGGTCGAACTCCTGGTCAAGGGGACCATTTGCATATTAGCCTTTTATTCTTTAGGGTATACACTGAGTGGCCAGATTATTGTGCGTTCAGAGCTCATCATAATCTGGCCACTCAGTGTATAAATAACTCCTAAAACTCAACAACGTAAAAAGCCAACAAGCCAAAGTAAAAATGGGCAAAGAACTTGAACAGATGTTTGTCTTAGATATACGCGTGGCCATCACGCACGAGAAGATGCCCACCACTGCTAGTCCTCAAAACCACGAGATGCCACCTCGCACCCACGCCGACGGCCGCTTCTTAAAAGCAAACAACAAAACACACAAAAATAGATGCTATAACGAAGTGGTGTTTGGCCATGAAAGGGATGAATCCTGAGCATGGATGAACCCGGAAAACATTATACTAGACTCAAAGGCTGCATGTGCTAGGATTCTAGCTGTAGGAGGTGTCCGGAGTTAGCACACCACAGACGCACAGCACAGACCGGTAGCTGGCAGACACGGGAGGAGGGAGCAATGGGGAGTGACTGCTTAATGGATACAAGGCTTTCTTTTCTTTTCGGCGGTGAAACCATTTTGGAACTAGATAGAGGTGCTGGGTGCACAGCAGTGCGAATATACTAAATGCCGCTCAGCCATTTCATATGGTCAGTGGCAAATGTTCCCCAGGTGCGTCTTACATGAATCTAGATTGAAAGCGTGCAAGCTGAAATTGATATAAAAATGACAGCACTGCTCGGTCCCCAGTGTGAGGTGTGCAGGGGGCAGATGATCAATGATTCTCCCTCATCACTGATGTTTCTCTCTCTCCCTCTCCCTTCCTCTCTGAAATCAATAAAAATATATATTTTTTTAATTTTTAAATCAGAGCACTTCTGGGGCTGAGCCCTCAGAAGCTTACCTGATGCAACACCACGGGGGAGGAGGGTAAAGGGGATGGCATGCTGCCCCATCCTCCCTCTGAAAAATAAAACAGGCATTTTCCAGCACCAGGAAGAGACGCTCAGGAAAATGGTGGCCATCACAGGTGTGAGGGCCTCAGGGGTGACCTGAGCAGGGCGCTATGGGAATTCACAATCCTGCCCCTGAATGAGGGAAGGACCCGGAGTTCTGTCTGTCCAGTTGAGCACAAAACCACTGGAGAGGCCGGGACTGGTTTGGCTCAGTGGATAGAGCGTCGGTGTGCGGACTGAAAGGTCCCAGGTTCAATTCCGGTCAAGGGCATGTACCTTGGTCGAGAGCACATCCCCAGTGGGGGGTGTGCAAGAGGCAGCTGGTCGATGTTTCTCTCTCATCGACGTTTCTAACTCTCTGTCCCTCTCAATTCCTCTCTGTGTAAAATCAATAAAATATATTTAAAAAAAAAAAAAAAAAAAAAAAGCACCCGAGAGGTGTCACTGTGCTGCGTTCCTTCCAAACACCCAGGAAGGCGAATGCTACAGACTGTTATGGGAACCAACAAGGACCACAGGGGCAGGCGGAGCTGCGGCCAAGGCCAGCCCCACAAAAGGAGGAATGAGCAAACGCGGAGCAAACTTGTTAGCCAGCTCCACGTTTGCTCATTCTTTCTTTTGAATGAAAAGAAAGAATTGTTGCATCAGGTAAGCTTCTGAGGTCTCAGCCCTAGAAGTGCTCTGATTTTAAAATTTAAATATATATGTATTTTTTATTGATTTCAGAGAGGGAGAGAGATGTGCCATCAGGCAGGAAGGCCGGCCACTGGCTGCTGACAGCCACCGCGTAGGCTGTGGCTCCTGCGGGAATCTGCGAGCGAGCCCGGCCTGGGAACAGAAACGCTGCCGGTGGCTCCGAGCCTCTGCTGCTCCGATTATGCTCACGGAGGGGCTCAGAAATTGGCTTTCATGCTACTGGCCAGCGCCTTCCCTCTGGCTGTGGAGAGCTGACTTTGAACCTGTCTTTCCAATGAACGTGGGGCCTAATTCAAAGGAACGGTACTCTCTGGCCGCACTTCCGCCTCCCCTGTACCTTCCCGGGCGGAAAAGAACCGCAGTTTCTTCGAAACCCATTTATGACTACAAGAACGAGACCTTGAATGTAGGACTGCCTTCGGGGGGAGGGCAAAACCCAACCACTTCTTAGCGCCTCGCAGCGCTGCAAGCATTGCCGGCCAGCAGGGCCCAAACCCGTTCCAGTAACTCCTAGCCAGCGGTGCCATGATGTCACCGGTCTGCTTCACGGAAACTTGCCCAACTTTCCCCCTGCACCCTCAGGGACCGGGGACCGTCTCTCCCTCCAGGTGCAAAAGGGCAGCCCTGAAGCATCAGCGGCCCCGGCGGAGGGGTGACCCTGAGGCGTCGCATTGCTCCTCTTACACAATCGCTGTCTGTCCGAGACACTGACCACCCCCGGGGGAATCCGGCTTTGGCTCTTGCTCCCACCCCGCCACCTGGGCGGGATGAACCCGCGGGTTTTATAGCTCCCCAAACGAGAACAGCCGCCTCTGCCCCCAAAGGGACAAGCGAGGGGACTGCCGTCAATGGTGGGAAAAGGGCTGGCATCCACGCCACCCGACGGCAGAGTGGCCGCTGACCACCGGAGCAGACGGAGAGCCAGAGATACGTCTCTCTGCTTTACATAACAAGATAAAAATTAGCCCATCTGAAGGAAATGCAGACTTTGGACTCCAAATATTTACTGAGCTGGCACTCGATTTCAAACTGAGTTGTTGACAATGACTCAGGAAAAACAAGTCTTTTATTTGTTACATGTTTATATAAAACCGTATAGCGATTGCTCTTTTTAAAGGAGTTGGGCGATAAATGGCAGAAGAGAAGGAATTCCCTCTGTGAATAATTCCAGAGGCGTGATGAGTACGCGAGTTCTTATTTAAAAATTAAAACTGTGCCCAAAACCCCGGGAGCCGCTCCAACAGGAATTCTTGGTTCCGGCCACCACGGTGGCACTTAAAATGCAAATGCTCCTCCGCTCTTCTCCCCTGAGCACATGTGAACTCAAGAAGCTATTTTTGGTAATCCTTGACATTTTTGTCAATATGCCATCTGCGTGGTGACATTTTGGAGGTTTATGATATTGGAGGGGGAGGGTTTGATTCCTGGTGTCTTGGCTTTTAATAGTGAGATTAGCGAGAGGATGGTTTTGGATCTGCCGGGGCCGCGTGGAGCAGCGCAGGGTCGGAGGTGCCGTGGGAAGCCGGCAGCCCGGGGCCGCGGGCCTGGCACAGAGGTCACGGCGGGAGCAAATAAGGCCGTTTGAGAGGCACCGCGTGCACACAGCCGGCAGCAGGGCCCTGGAGCGTGTCATCGCAGGTCCCACACCGCCCACTGTTAGTGAGCCACTATCCCCACCTTTTCCTGAAATAATAATGAAAGAAACACACGGTTTCTAAACACTAAAGTGGGCAAGATCATATGGGCATTCCAAAAGCCTATCTACATCTTCTCTAAGGACATCTCCTGGGGGTACACAGCTCCACGACTAGCAGCAAGAACAGTGCACAGAGCCGCCGCACACTTCCTGTTCCCCGGAATTCCTATGCCCCTACCTCCCGCCCCCCGCCCCCCCCCCCCCCCAGCAACTAAAATGCTGGGTAGCATGAAGCATCCGCTTTTGAACTGTGTAAGTCCTTTTTTCGTCTTTATTCACAGACAATTATACAATGGACATACACCAGGGTGGGAGTTTAAGGGCAAGAATGTATTGACAGGGCACACATATTTGTTGCAATAGGGTTTCTGATGTAGTTAGCTAGCACCCGCATCGCATCACATAATTATCACTTCTTTTCTGCAGTAGGACGTTTAAGATCTACTCTCAACAACTTCCAAGTATACAATACATTACCAATAACCACAATTAGATCCCCAGAACCCACTGTATTTTAATGAAAATCTTTCCCAAAGTGGTTATTTTCCTGCTTTGTTATATAGTCTTTTTTTTAATATATTTTATTGATTTTTTACAGAGAGGAAGGGAGAGGGATAGAGAGTTAGAAACATCGATGAGAGAGAAACATCCATCAGCTGCCTCCTGAACACTCCCTACTGGGGATGTGCCCGCAACCAAGGTACATGCCCTTGACCAGAATCGAACCTGGGACCCTTCAGTCCGCAGGCCAACGCTCTATCCACTGAGCCAAGCCGGTTAGGGCTAGAGCAGTCTTAATTCGCCTATCATTTAAGTGATCGAATTCCCCCTGGTTGTCTTATGACAAGATGCAACATCCTTTTTTTTTTTTTTTTTTTTTCCGGGGAGAAGGGAGAGAAGTCCTACTGTGGGTTCCTTGACTAAAAAGTCCCCATCTGCTCTGAGCCCCTTCTCTCTAGTTGGTTAGACTTTCCTCTAGAATCTTCTATCCTGCACCCCTCACCTCATCCACCCCCCACTTCCACTGGCCAATGGTTACCTTGATTAGACCCCATAATCTCCTAAGATCGTGGGTCAGCTGTTTTGTTTTGAATATATTTTTATTGATTCCAGAGAGGAAGGGAGAGGGAGAGAGAGAAACATCAATGATGAGAGAGAATCATTGGTCAGCTGCCTCCTGCACACCCCCCACCGTGGATCGAGTCTGAAACCTGGGCCTGTGCCCTGACCGGGAATTGAACCCTGACCTCCTGGTTCCTAGGTTGACGCTCTCCACTGAGCCACACCGGCTGGGCTGGAGATCAGCGGTTCTGTGTAAAGAGAGTAAATATTTTCAGCTTGTGGCCACAGGGCCTCTGTTCAGTGACTCAACTTTGTCCTTGCAGCCCAGAAGCAGCCCCAGACAACACGCGTGAGTATGGCTGCGCTCCAATAAAACTTTATTTACAGACACTGAAACTGGAGTTTACACAACTTTCACAAAATACTACTCTTCTCATTCTTATTCAACCATTTCAAAAGGGAAAACCCACTGTTATCTTGCAGGCTGTACATAAACAGATGCGGACTGGGCTCAGACACAGGCTGCTGTTTGGAAAACACTGTGCCGAGAGTCCCCCAGGGCCAGACAGCGCGTTTGGGAAAGAGTTCCCACTCAATCAACATTGGTTCGGCCCGCCGGCGTGGCTCAGAGGTTGAATGTCGACCTGTGAACCAGGAGGGCACAGTTCGATTCCCGGCCAGGGCACAGGCCCGGGTTGTGGCGGGTTGTGGGCTCGGGTGATCCTCAGTGGGGTGTGCAGGAGGCAGCCGATCAATGTATCTCTCTCTCTCTCTCCCGCTTCCTCTCTGAAACCTATAAAAATAGTTTAAATAAATAAAATAAATATTGGTTCGTCAACTGATAATAAGCATTGCATTCTCGTACATGTAAGAAAATCTAGCCACGAAGAAACCCAGGGAAGGGGCGTGCGGGGGCACGGTGCAGGGGGTGGGTGCTGGCCTGCCGCAGCCCCGGGCTGCTATGTCACGTGGGTCTGTCACTTCTGGCTGCCTTCTCATCGCGTGGAGAAAAGGGCTGGGCGATCTTCATGGTTTGTTAGGCTCCGTGGCACCAGGCGCAGAGGCAGCATCTGGATTATTAATGTCTTACCACGTATTAGATTTTGGCTTCCTGGCCCCAACTTTAGGAAAAATGTGAAATACTTTACACTTCTCTCTGTCTCAAAGCAATAGACTGCAAGCTAGCTGAAGGGTGAGCTCTGGTCTTTGATCTCCAGTTCATTTTTCTTAAAGGGGCCGGCTGCCCCCATGGGCGAAGTCTGCACAGCTGTCCTCGGTGACAATGGTGAGGCAATGTGTCCCCTGCGTTAAACCAACAGCAGAAGCAAGACACAAGATGCCTTTGACATGGGGGGACCTCAGAAACATGATGCTGAGCGACAGAAGCCCGACACCAAAGGCCACATGTCTCGGGGTCCCATTGATGGAAATGGGAACAGACAAATCCACAGAGACGGGCAGACTGCTGGTTGCCAGGGGCTGGGGCGGGGGTGACTACCAATGGGCACAGGGCTTCCTTTTGGAGTGAGGGAAATGTTCTGGAACTAGATGGGGGGGGGTGGCAAAACACTGTGACTGCATTAAATGTTACAGAATCGTTCATGCTAAAATGACCTATTATTACGTGAATTTTACCTCAAAAAAACACATTTTAAAAAAGAATAGTGATAGATCTGTGTATTCTTTTTTTAAGTTGACACATAGCACTGTATTAGTTTCAGGTGCACAACATGATTTGATATATGCATATATTGCCAAACGATCACCCCATGTAAGTTCATTAACATCCATCACCAAGAGGAGCAAACATTCTTTTCTTGTGACGAGAACTTTAAAATTTTACTTTATTAGAATCTTTCAAATACACTGAGTGGCCAGATGATGGTGATGATCTCTGAACACACAATAATCTGGCCACTCAGTGTATATCCTATAGAATAAAAGGCTAATATGCAAATTGTCCCCTCGACCAGGAGTTTGACCAGCAGGCAGGCCAGCCAATCGCCCATGTCCCCTCCCCCTGGCCAGGCTGGCCGGACCCCAACCATGCACGCATTCATACACCGGGCCTCTAATACACACACACACACACACACACACACACACACGCACACACACACACACACACACGCACACACACGCGCACACACACGCACACTGGCCCCTCAGTGTATACACTATAGCACTCTTAACTGTAGTCACCATGCTGCAGCCCTGTGTATTCTGATGGCGGAGATGGCACCTAGGCATATTAAGTGCAAGTGGCAAGTCGCAGAGAAAAAATTGATAGTATAGTCCCAATCAGACCAAATCCCCAAACCAAGCCTGGCTGTGTGCACATACAGCTCGGGAGAGGTGGCGAGGAGGGACTGGGACACAGCCATCGGCACGTGTGGTGAGAATGCCTCCGCGGGGCCTGGTGCAACGGAAACAACAGCCCGGGCCCCTGTGGGCCTGAGCATTCGAGGCCACCCACCGCCACTTCCACGCACATCTGTGCAGCACCCACCGAGGACTGAGTGGGGTCAGCGGGAGATGAGCACAGCTGGCTGCAGAAAAAAACGCAACCAAGCAGCAACTCGGTCGCCATGATGCTCAACAATTCATTTTTACTAAGTGTTCTGCTGCTTGGGCTGCATCTATGGGCTGACTGGTCACACGATGTTACATTAAACTTCATAAATGAGTACAACACGCTTCATAGGGGCCTACTGTTAGGACAGCATCACCCCCTCTTTAAAAACCTCAATGTTCGCCTGGCCACAGTGGGTCAGTGGCTGAGCATCGACCTATGAACCAGGTCACAGTTAAATTCCTGGTCAGGGCGCAGGCCCAGGTTGTGGGCTCGATCCCCAGTGAGGGGCGTGCAGGAGGCAGCTGATCAACGATTCTCTCTCATCATTGATGTTTCCACCCCTTTCTCCCTCTCCCTCCCTCTTTGAAATCAATAAAAAATATTTTAAGACACAAAGAAATGTCCATTTTCTCTTAGAAGTAGGCCAGTGTGCGCCCAGGGTATTCCGGACAGAAGGACAATGGGAGGAGGGTGTGAATCCGGGCACTGCAGCCAGCCAGCCTGAGCTGGTTCCGAATGCCAGGCCCCTCCTGGAGGTGGGAGCCCGGCAGGCCAGCTGGACAGGACCCCAGCCTGGTCCCTGAGCTACACGCAAGGTCTGCTGGCCACCCTGGGCCATCCCTCCTCCTCCCCAGCCCCAAACCCTCAGGGCTTCCCTCACACACGCCCCCCTGTCCCAGTGGAGCTGCCGCTCCGAACATTAGCAAGACCCAGGGGCAAAGGGGCAAAAGAGATTTTCCAAAAAAGACAATGTTACAACTTTGAAATTCCAAATCCACAAATAACCACCTAAGATCAACATTGTTACCGGTATTGGGCTGTGACATCCCCATTAGCAACACTGTATACTCAAGGTTCAAGTTAGGGAGCAGACACTTGCCAGAGAAATTTACACGAAAGTATCAGAGTTAGATGAAGGAAGAAGGGGCAGGGGGGGAGAAGGAGGAGGAGGAGAAGGAGGGAAAGGAAAAGTGGGGGGAGGAAGAGGGGCGAGGAGGAGAGGGGGGAGGAGAAGGGGGAGGAGGAGAAAGAAGAGGAGGAGGAGGAGAAGGAGGGAAAGGAGAAGTGGGAGGAGGAGGAGGGGGGAAGGAGAGGGGGAAGGAGAGGGGGAAGGAGGAGAAGAGGGAGGAGGGCGAGGAGGAAGAGCTCTTAAATTCGCATGTATAACGCCACCCTGTTCACCTATGCTGACTTTCTTCATTCGATTCTTCGAAAAGTTCATATGTTCATATGATTCAAAAAAAAAAAAACACAAAAAGAAAAACAAACCTACTGCCCACCCCTGACCCCATCCCCACCATCCCCACTGGCATCCCCCAAGCAGGCACACCAGCGATCAAACCTGAACACGGACAGTACCCCTCCCTCCTCAGGCTCCTTCGGCACCTGCTTGTGCCGTGCCGGGGGCTTCCCCTCTGGCCTCCAGACCAGCGACCTCCCGACCCGGCTGCGAGGCGGCCCCCCATGCAAGCACTGGAGCTGCCAGGTGCAGGGGCTGCAGGGCATGCGCCCAGGCTCTGCACTGGCCCCCGCCCCCGGACCTTCCCCACGGCCCACACCGGCCCGGTCCCTACGGGAAGACAGCGAAGCTGCGAGAGGTTAGGGGGAGGCCCGGGTCGATCAATGACAGCCCGACCCTGAGGCAGGTCTGCCCATGCCCCCAGGACAAGGGCACCTTCTCCTTGAAAAATAAACAAATGATTGTCTTGGGCCAATGTGCAGAGAGAAATTAATAAACTCATAAAGTCTCTCCATTTCAAGATTTCCAACTGCAATTGTGCTCAGCGCCAGCACCTCCGATATCACTTTTCCACTCGCCCTGGCACAAAATGGCTGTGACTCTTGGCTCCAGGCTGCGGTCCCGGGAGCCTCTGGCCAGGTCCGCTGCCCGGCCCGCGGGAGGCCGCTCTGGCTACTGAGGAGCCGCAGCCGGCAGCGGGAGCGGGCAGACAGACACCGCTGACCATGGCCAGCCCGGACCTCGTTTTTTTTCCATCGAGTACACGAGGTCATGTTTATAGTCTGACATTGTAAACATATGAATGGTCATTTCTCTGCGAGTAAAACAGTTGGGAGTTGACATAATGGAATCCAAGACATAGCTATTTCCTGTATTCTGTGGGGAACGCCCCGGCCGGGAGGGCACCTCGGGGCGGCTCCCACAGGAGCCGGGCCGCTCGGGGGAGCCGTGTTTGGCCAGGAAGAGAAACGGAGCGCGATCCGTGCTGCCACACGGATAAAGCCCGACAACATCATGCTCGGGGAGATAAGCAGTCACCGGGCCGCGGGTTGAATGCTCCGTTTGGACAGGACACCCAGCGGCGGCACGCGGAGGGGGCAGAGCACAGATCACTGGTTGCCAGAGGCGGAGGGAGATGGGCAGCACCTGGTCCTGGGCACAGAGTTTCTTCTGGGGATGATACAAACGTTCTAGAACTACAGAGTGGTGAGGGTTGCACAACCGGGCAATATACTAAAAGCCAGCAAATTGTATGCTTGAAAATGGGGCATTTTATGATACATGGATTATATCTCAATTGTAACCGGGGGTGATGTTCAGGGCAAACCCAGTCCACCCACACACTCGGGGCTCCCCCACACTGGAGTCAGCGCCTTCCCACAAACAGAGCTCCGAGTGGCACAAAGAATCCGTCTCCCACGATGGCTGCCCGGGTCCTGCCTGGGCTGCACGTGGCCTTGGCCCGGCCCCATCCCCGGGTCGCACTGAGGCCAGCGCACAGGAGTCGCTGGGAAGACCTTTGGCCCCGCTCGAGGCCCACCCAGTGAACTGCAGGGCTCTGTGCCCTTGGGGGTGGCCCAGCGGCTCCTGTCCTCCTTCCCTCTCTCTCTCAGCTCCCTGAGCTTCACAGAAATAAAAAAAATTTAAAAAGGGGGGTGGGGGGAGGGCCTTTGCCTGGCCGGCATATGAGCCAGGAGGTGGCTGGTTCGATTCCTGATCAGGGCACATGCCTGGGTGATGCGTCTCTCTCTCTCTCTCTCTCTCTCTCTCTCTCTCTCTCTCTCTCTCTCTCTCTCTCTCTCTCTCTCTCTCTCTCTCTCTCTGGCGATGGCACTGCTCCACAGCAGCCTCTCAGACCCCCGCCCTGCCCTTGCAGAGCTTCTGAGCAAAAGCAGAAGCGAGCTTCATCCACAGGGAATCGGAATGTCTGGGGGCATCTCAGGCAGACCGACACCCCCGCCCGCCCGCCCGCCCGCCCGTCCCCCCACCACTCAGAAGGCCAAGCCAGCTCTCTCCGTTGCTGCAGAACACGAAGTGCTCACAGATTCCTTTTCTTCTGTTCCACCGTGTATGTGTGTACACTTGGCATTCAGTAACCACCTATCAGCTGAGGATATTCTAGACTAGGGGTGTCGAACTCAATCAGAGAAGGGGCCAAAATCTAAAATCCAGCCTAAATCGCGGGCCGAATGGTTTACTGAACAGTCATAAACTGTCATTGTGATGGAAACGCAGCGAGTGCAGTGATGACAGCGCAGTGCGGGCCACATTGCAAGGCCTGGCGGGACGGATTTGGCCCGCGGGCCTTGTGTTTGACACATGTGTTCTAGACACTGAAGCATACGCTCGTACTAAAATATATCCCCAAAGTCTCATATGCTGTTATTACTGTTTGTTATGGTATAGTAAATTCAGGGTTTGTCATATATGTTTAACATCCTTTTATTTTTTATTGAATTCAGAGAGGAAGGGAGAGGCAGAGATAGAAACATCAATGATGATAATCATTGACCAGCTACCTCCCGCACACCCCTCACTGGGGATAGTCTGAAGCCCAGGCATGTCCAGGAATGGAGCTGTGACCTCCCGGTTCATAGGGCCACAAACAACCACTGAGCCACACTGGCCAGGCTAACATCCATTCTTCGTGGAAACACAGACATCAGGCCTCTGTGGTCTTCCCCTCTGTATATAACAGCTCAGTGACTGTCAGTCTGCTTGAAACCGATTCAGCGCCTAAGCATGAGTTATTGTAACCATTAGACAAAAGCAGTTCCAGCCGGGACCAGTTTGGCTCAGTGGATAGAGCGTCGGCCTGCGGACTGAAAGGTCCCAGGTTCGATTCCGGTCAAGGGCATGTACATCGGTTGCGGGTGCATCCCCAGTACGGGGTGTGCAAGAGGCAGCTGATCGATGATTCTCTCTCATCGATGTTTCTAACTCTCTATCCCTCTCTCTTTCTCTCTGTGAAAAATCAATAAAATATATATATTTAAAAAAAAAAAAAAAAGCAGTTCCAGGTCCTCAACCAGGCCATGCTGCCCTACCACCCCCCACCCCCACCCCCACTCCAGGGGGCACGTCGCAATGTCTGAAGACACTTTTGGTCGCAGTGACTTGCAGGTGTGCCCCTGGTATCTTTGACTAGAGACCCACTGGTGCTGGTGACCATCAGACACCCCACAGAGCAGCCCCCAACAAAGAAGGAGCCCCGCTCCAGAGGAACACCTGCCCAGCTGGCTCCGCAAGGACACTGCCCATCAGCAACACAGTAAGGTGAGCATGTGTGGTCTGGCCCTGCCAAGGTATTCTAGAAGCTTCCCTAAGGAACCAAGTCCCTGCTTACTCACAATCACCAGCAGCAGCCGAAACAGCGAGGGCGTGTGAGTGGGGTCCATGGGGGGGGTGGGGGTCAGGTGGACCCCTGGTGAGTCTCGGGCCTCCTAAGGTGTCAGCCAGATTCCTCCGTCCCCTCCCGATCTCACCTACCTGAATCCAAGCATCGCTAACTGCTGGCCCTTCTCGCTCCCCTCACACCTCCTCTGCCATACCCCTGCCCAGTCTAGGCCTAGGGCCTGGCGCTCTAGCTCAGCCCAGCACTGTCTGTGAAACCCGCTGAGGTTCCCAACTGGCCTCTTCTCCAGGAGATCCGCCCGCCCGCCGACCCTATGTGGCAAGCCACCACATCCGACCTGGTGTCTAACGAGGGCAAGACTCCGGCTCAGTCCACAGCAATAAGGACCACTAGGGGGTGGTGAGGAGAAAATGGGCACCAAATGCTTAGTGTGATGCCACCTGAGTCTGCAGTAAACGCCGGCTCCTGGGCTGTTATCACAGATGCCACGCTGGGCAGCCCCCACGCTCACTCGGTGCTTTAGTGTCCTACTGCTGCTGTGCACAAACTGCTCAAACCAGGCGGCTCCAAACACCACCAAGGCGCTCTGGCCAGTGTGGCCAAGTGGCGAGAGCATCGGCCCAGGCACCGAAGAGTCTCGGGTTCAATGCCTGGCCAAGGGCACAGACCTGGGTTTCAGGTTCTCTCCAGGCCCGGGTTGGGCGCATGGAGACAACCAGTCCATGTGTCTCTCTCACAGAGATGTTTGTCCCCCCCCCCCCACCTCCCCTCCTTCCTCTCCCCCTCCCACTCTCTCTGGAAAGCAATGGAAAAATATCCTCAGGTGAGGATTAACAAAACAAAGCACAAAAACACACCCAAATGCATTGTCTCTCAGCTCTGGAGGTCAGAAGTGCATGATCCGTGCATTCGGCCAAAATCGAGGTGTCAGCAGGGCTGTGTGCCATCCCCGCTCTCCGGAAAACCTAGCTCCTGGCCTCTTCCGGCTGCCGGCGCAGGGCTGGGAGCCTTGTTTGTGCCCAGGGCCCTGGGGTATTTATAATATCACTGGAGGGTCTTATAAAATCATCAACTTAAAAGTGAGCCTGCTCTAGTTGGTCAAACATTCAATTAGCTCGCCCCTAAGGCCTTGGCAGGGCCAGACCACGTGATCTCTCAGGCCCCATGCGGGCTGCGGGCCACACGTTCCCCACCGTGCTAGAAGCTGCCTGCATGATGGGCCCGTGACCACATGACTCGTGACATCTGCTTCTGCTGCCACGTCCTTTCCTGCCGGAGCCTCCTGTTTTCCTCTTGTAAAGACCCTTGTGATTACACTGGGCCCACCAGCTAATCCGGGATAATCACCTCATCGCAAAATTCGGAATTTAACCCCACCTACAAAGGTTATTAGCCACAGAAGGCAACTTATTAATAGGTTTCAGAGACGAGGGCATGGGCGTCTCTGGGGGGGTCATTGTTCTACCTACCACAGGGAGGGGGTCAGGATCAGACAGCAATGGGTGCCCGACAGAAATAACCAGTGGGTACCACACAGAGCAAGGGGCACAGACCCAGCCACGGGAGGGCTGGCGTCTGGAGTTGGGCAGACGCTGCCCCTCACTGGTTCTGGGAATCAAGGTTACCCAGGCACCCGCCCTTGGCCTAGTTTCATCACCTGCCCACCTACATCTGTGCGGCCTTCGTGGGCTCTCAGTGAAAGCGTCCACGCAAATGCCCAGAGCACTTGGCTCACAGTACGCACTCCACATATCTGCCTTAACCACAGACCCAAGGATGTCAGTGAAGAGAACCAGCAGGCAGCAACAGCGGGGTGAGGCCTCGGGGGGAGGAAAGGAATACACAAGCGCACGGTAAGCCCCATGGAGGTAGGGGCCAGGCTGCTGGTTCTCACCACTGCAGGCCCGGACCCTGGAGGAGTGCCCGAGACTAGGAGGCTGTGCAACAGCGGACAGATGGGTACATGGATGGATGGATGGATGGATGGATGGACGGATGGAATAGGGATCGGGCAGCTGGGTGGCACAGTGGAAAGAGCACTGGCTCCTGGTCAGAAGTTCAAGTCCATGTCCCTCCAACTCCCAGAAGGACGCATACCTTGACTGTGGCCCTCAAGTGCGAAATGAGAAGTTCGAACAGGACAGTCCTAGCTCTTCCGACCCCGACGCTGAGGGTCTAAGTTATGTGTGGTCTTGCCTGAGTCTTCCCTCCCCTACCGACTCTGCGTCAAACTGTCCGATTCCCTCATTTATTCCGAGCGCATCCAGCACTTCCTCATCTCCAGGGCTTTCCCCGCGTTCCCCCTTTTCGTCCCCAGCGCTGAGAAAGCCCCCAAACCCTCAGCCCAGAAGCTAACAGGGTGAGAGTAAAGACCACCCCAGGCTCCAGTGAGTCCTCCCTCCCTTTCCTGGAAGCCATCGCCAGCTGCCAATAATATCTGGTAACCACCATTGTCTTCGTTTCACACATCTGTCTGTCTGTCCCAGACAAACGTCCCCATCTACCGACCTCGCACACAGGAGGCCAAGAATCTCCGTAAGCAGTTCTCCATGTCACTGAACTTACAGGGGAGTAACTGAGCGCAGGAGATGCAGCGCTGCTTTATCCCATCAGATTCATTATCTCACTTCTCGGAAAGGCAGCCAGCGTGAGCAGGACTGGGCTGGACGCGGCCCCCGGGCTCCCCGGCTGACCTTTCACTGTCACTTGGCCCAGGGCTCCTGAGGCAGCAGCGGAGACGGTGGAGCACACTGCTTCCACTTCCAGAATCAGAGTGAAAGGGACGAAAAGGAAACTTAAGAGATTTCCAAACATCCGGGAGCTATTTTTGAAAATGAATGACTTTTCCATTCACTTAAAAAAAAAAAAAAAAGGGAAGGAAAGAAAAAGAAAGATATTAGCCCAAGAATAGACCAAGAAGTAGTTGTTGATCATTTAAATGGAAGAACATTCCTGCAGGAGGCCACCGCTTATGTCCTTAACATCAAGACACTCCCCCACGTTCGTGCACACACTACCTAGAAATGAAAAATGGAGGAATCAGGACTTGTTTATCAGAAAGTTTCTAGAACACCAAAATAGACTGTGGGATAAATATAGTAAGCGTCCTATTAATTAATACTAAATGAGCGTTCCAAGAAGGTAGCAATCAGTGATGTCACCTGGCTCCGTTCTGCGGGGCTCCAACCTGGCAAACTCCCTACATGGATTGTTCGCTCCTTAAAGCGACAGCCTGCCCCAAGGACTTACTATAGCCCCGGAATTCTCCCATGCAGTGCAGCCGCACCCGTCCCGTGAACACAGGTCCCCTAAAAGTGTTTGTGACGCCGACATCTGGGCCTTCCACCATCATCGCGGTCATTTACACTGTTTGGGTCGCCAACGTGCCACGGCTCACCATGCTTCAGCTGCTCCAGGCGGGCACTGCCAGGAGTGGATGTGAAACCGCGCCGGAGCGCACGGCCCCTGCAATGGCACCCCGGCTCCCCTATAGGACAGACCAACACGGCCCCTCAGGGACACACGTATGGACGTACAGCCGTCGAGGGCACTGGTTTTTCCAAAGGAAGCCAAAAGGTTCTCTCCTCATTTTCCACCTAAATGGGAAATACCTTTTTATACAGTGGTGACTGCGCTCTGAGCTCATATATGTTAGAATCCCACAAAAGACTCACCCACAGGAACTACCCGCCACAGAAATGGTGAACTAACTCTATGTTTTTAAAGAAAGCTTTTTGGTATGATTCCAACAGCTCTGCAAAGTATCCTCCCAGTGCTGACCTGCAGAGACGGTGCGTTTAAACCTAAGGGGGTTCCGAAGCAAACCAAAGCGCTCTGCTTGGGAAGGGCGGCCATGTTTGCAGCCACATCTGTAAAGACGTTCCCTGAGGCTGCAGCCTCTTTGTTGTGACTTGAAAAAGAAAGCAGAGCCTCAGTAATTCACCAGCCTGCCCTGAGCCCGCAACAGCAAGTGCTGTTAAACACAACAATAAGTGGAATGAACAGAAAACTCTAGAAGGGCCCTCGGGTACTTCACTTACAACAGTATACATTTTTAAACATATTTTATTGACTTTTTACAGAAAGGAAGGGGGAGGGATAGAGAGTTAGAAACTTCGGTTAGCTGCCTCCTGCACACCCCCTACTGGTTATGTGCCTGCAACCAAGGTACATGCCCTTGTCCGGAATCGAACCCAGGACCCTTCAGTCCACAGGCCGACGCTCTATTCACTGAGCCAAGCCGGTTAGGGCCAACAGTATATTTATACTATTGCAGTTCTTGCTAAATTACTTGACATATGAAATGTTTTAAGTCAGCAACAATGTGCGCCTCACCTACTACATCGAAATTCCTCCCTGATTTCGATTTCATTTTTCATTTTCTTGAAAAACCTGTCAACTTGCCTCTCTCTCTCTCCTGCCAGTTCTGCCTTTGGAAGCTGTTTGGGGAAAGTCCTCATTTCTTGAACACCGTTTTCTGATCACATGAATCAAAGGCCACTCAAGGGGGTTCTAACTGCATAAGGAGAAAATGTACTCCCACACAGTTTTTTCCATATCATAAAGCAAGTCGGACTTTACAGGACAACCGGTCACCTATAAAAAACCAGCAGGGCTCTGTTTTGAAAGAAGAAGAAGAATGACTATTACACCATTTACACCCTTCAGAGACTCCCCTTCACTGTTTGCGGCTTGCCGAACATTCCATACATATTTCGGGCAAGGTATTATGGGAGCTGCAGCCCAAGCTGTCCCCTGCTGAATTTTCACTCGCTATAAAAACAATGTCTCATAAACGTATACACATGTTTTTACTTTACCAAAAATGTAAAGTATCCACTGGTGTTCACTCAGACGACACTTTGGGCATCAGAAACCAGGCTTTTTAAAATGTCTGCAAGGGGAGGGGGTCATTGAGTAGCACAGGTTTCTGGGGGAGAAAGCAGGCAGCGTGCATGAGCGCAGAGCTCACTGCCGGAGGGTCTGCTCACCCATGTGCTGGGTCCCTCCACACACAAGGCAATGCTTGAACGTATGCTTTCTCCCCTGAACCCCCACTCCAGTGGAACCACCCCTGTTTTATATTACCCTCATAAAACGCGCCTCAGCCTTTGCTAAGCAAAACGCTCCTCTTAATTGGTTCATTTTCCAGTTGTTTGGGTTTTTAACACACACACAGCAGAAAAGGGCACCGCATTCCAAGCAGTTCTAGCAATTCCAGAACCATCCGAGGCTGGATCAGACAGCTGTGGCCCTGGCCTCCGGTTAAAATTATAATATGATCTCACCTGATTTTCAAAATAACTAAGCATCCTTTTAACCCATACAGCCGTGCTAGCCCTGACTGCGTTTCTGAGTCCCAGGTTTGCAATGCTCAGGGCACCACGTCGCTTCTGCTTAGTGGGGCTTTGTTTTGCTTTTCCCTGTCTGAACCCAGAAAAACGCTTCCAACAATAATTCTAGCAGCTTCCCTCCCGCGGGTCTCTCTGGCAGCGCCAGGGCCAGGAGCGCTGGGCAGGCAGGTAGGCGGAAGCCGGCGCGATGTCACACCACGCTTGGTCTTTTCAAGTCTCCAAGTCACCGGGAAGCCCGGAGTGTTTCCTTTCTGGCTCTGGGGCCGGGACCGAATTTGCTCCAGACAGGACAAGATATCAGATAACCGGGGGAACACTCGGGTTCACCAGCATTCCCGAGCCCACGAAAACTGCAGCTCAGCAAAAGCAGCCGAGCCATTGAAAGGGTTCAAGAAAAGCTCCATTCCCCGCGCTTAATTACATGCAAGAATTCGTGTCTGACTCCATACGGCTGATTTGCATGAATAATAAGACAACCTGGTGCCCTATTCACTGCTCGCACAAAGGGGGGACCTCAAATTCAGCCCTTGTTTTCCGTTTCTCCCCAAAGCATCTGGGTCTAATCAGCCTCCCTCTGGCCGCGCACACAAGGCTGTTTCCATCGGGACTCTAACTCGGGGTTTGAGGCGCTGCGGAGTCACTACCCATCGCGGCTGGGAAGAGGTTCCCCCCGCTCCCCGCGATCTGGGAGCCCCTGGGGTGTCCCCCCTGGCAGCGCTCCCTGCATGGAACCCGGGCTGAGCCGCCAGACGGGGCCGCACCGGCGAGCGGGGCGCGAGTCCGTACTCCAAGGTGACAGCTCCGCGGCCGCCGCGGGCCCGGGTGCTCCCGGGGCCGAAGCGGGGCGGTGGGCCGCAGAGGCCCGGCGGGACTGGGCGAGGCGGCGGCGGAAAGAGGAAAAGAGGGCCATCCGTCAGCCCCGGGAGAGGAAATTCCCGGCGCCCAGCTCCCCGGCGCCGGTCCCGGGTGACGTGGGGGAACCCGGTCGGTGCGTCCGCCGCGGCGGGGGCCGGAGGAGGCCGAGGCCGGGAGAGGAGGCGCCTGGATCCTCGGCCCGGGCCCCGGGGATGGGGACATGGGGCGCCCTGCTCATCGCCCGACCCGGAGACCTCCCGGGGCCCCCGAACCTGTGTCTGAGCCCCAGGAATGGGGCGTCCGGGCGCTGCCCGGGCCCCGCGCCGACGCCCTTACCGGTCCCGGGGGTCGATCCACGACGTCTGGCGCGTGTTGTGGTCGATGTAGAAGACGCGGGCCGTCGTAGTCGCGCGCCTCCTCCCAGCCGGCGGGCAGCGGCAGCTCGGCGCTCTCGCGGGCCCGCAGCGGCGCGGGGGGCGCGGGGGGCGCGGCGGGCGCGGGCGGCTCCCGCGGGGTCTGCACGGACGGCGGCTCCCGCGGGACCTCGCGCGCCTGGCCCCGCCGCCGACGGCGCCCGCCGCTCAGCCAGGGCATGACGGCGCGGGCCCCGCCGCCCGGCCGCCCCGCGCGCGACGCCTCCTCCGCCAGCACTACGGCCCGCGGCCCGAGGAGCGGGGGCGGCCGCGGGGAGCCGCCCGCCGCGCCCGGTGCATCCTCCGCCGGGCGCCCGAGCCCCGGCGCCCGCCCGCCGCCCGCTGGTCCGGCGCGGGGCCGCGCGCGCAGCCAGCCGGCTGTGTCCGAGTCGCTGTCGCGCGTCGGGTCACAGCCCCGGAGCGGCGGCCACCCCCGCTGCGGGTGACTCCTCAGTTCCCGCGGCGCGCCCGGCCATCTTCGTTCCGCAGCGCGGCCCGGCCGGGAGGGGCGGGGCGTCAGCAGGCCACGCCCCCGGCCCGCCCCCGGGCCCGCCCCCTCGCGCTCCGTTCCCAGGCCCGCTGCAGCGCCTTCCATCTCCGCCGGCTGTTCCACCTCTGGTCTCCCTCGGGGCCGCTCTGCGAGCCGCTCCGCTCCTCTACCCTCAGCCCCCACCCGGTGCGCAGCTTCTCCTCCTCCGACCCGGCCGGCGGCTCTTTTTCCCCCCCATCAGTAACACTCCTCCCCCCGGGCCCGCGCTCCTCCCTCTCCCCTCCCGCTCTCCTCCCGCTCCACCACCTCCTCCGGCCTCCGCGGGAAACCGCACGGGGGCCAGGATGGGCGCCACCGCGTCCGTCCGCCCCCGGGCCGCCGCCGGGGGGAAAGGGGGCCTCAGGACGGCGCCCCACCCGGGCTGCAGGCGGGCCTGTCTAGGCTGACTCCTTGGGGCCCAAACAATTCCCAGGGGGACAGGGCGGTCACCTGACTTCACCCAGTCCCCGGGGCCTGGGGCCTCCCCTCCGCCTTTTTGGGGTTCGGGGGAGCTGTACCCCGGGTCTCCCTAATCGCAAGGTGGTCTCGAGAAAGAGGGAGCTGGTAGCTGGAGGAGGAACCCGAGGCCCGGCCCTCCTGGGTGGCAGGAGCTGGGCAGGTGGCCACTTGGTGGCCTCGGAGAGCCCTGGAGCGCTGGTCCGGAATCTGCCCTGAGCTGCCCTGAGCGTTTCTGTCTCTGCGGCTGGAGGATCCGATAGTCTGAGCGCAGAACCAAGTGGGCTGGGGAGCGAGCCACTTCCACCCCGAAAACACGAACCCTCACTGACCATGTATGAACCACTCACAGCTCATAGCGGGGAGAACTGAAGTCCAAAGTTGGGGTTCTCTCTGTCTCCAAAGACCCTCAGCCAGGTAGTACTGCAGATCCCTGGCCCAAGACTTAATGTCAGGAAAATATCAGCGAGGCTCTAAAACCCTATTAACAGTGATGCAAAGCTCCCGGGAAAACCCTCCACCCGGCGGTGTGGCTCAGGGGCTGAGTGTCCCCCCCGGGAACCAGGAGGTCACCATCCGATTCCCAGGGCGCGTGCAAGAGGCTCCCAATCCACGATTCCCTCTCATCGTTGATGTTTCTCTCTCCCTCTCCCTCCCTCTCTGAAATCAATAAAAACGTCTTTTTTAAAAGCCTAAGAGGGACTCATATGGAGATACACAGGACTAGAGGGAACCGGTCCAAAATGCTCGCAGCAATTTATTTGCATTCCTTTTAGGGGGAGGGTTTTTTTTTTTTTTTTAAGTCTTTTACCTTCCAAACTGTTTGTAAAATGATCATATCGCTCTCAGAAGGGGAAAGTTGTTTGTAAAAAGACTGCGAAGGCATGGACACTGCTGGTGGGGACACATCCAAGGAAGGCCTCTCCCTCTCCTCCCCCAACACCGCACAGCTCCCTGCTGCCCCCGAGTCTGTCCCGCTGCGTGTTTTACCAGGAAATGCTATAACCAGTGAAATCTGCGCACTTCAGGGGGTGGGGGGAGATCTGAAAAGCAAATACTTGGTGATTTTCAGTTGCAGGGAGAGCCCAGTGCAGAGCTCCCTGCTCTGACACCTTGCCCTCCCCCCCCCCATGGGCATGATTTATGGCCGAAAGGACTGCCACTGCCTTGTTTCCCCCTCTCCCTGCCCCCCCCCCACACACACACACCTTACCACCCTACATGGCCTGGCTAGAGCTGCGTCCTGGCCCTCCCAGGCGGTATATCAGCTCACAGTGTCACAAATCTGGGCGCTCCCGCTGGAAACGGCCCTGGATGGGGCTGCCGCGTGTTGGAGGTCAGCCAGCCTCTGCGGGGGGGGGGGGGGGGGAGGCGGAGAGAAAGAACGTCCCGCTCAGGGGGACAGAAGGAAGGACACGGGGGAAAGTAGCCAAAGAGGAAGGGGTTGGGGGACCCCCGAGGGGGACAGGTGTGAGGCCGCACTGCAGACCTACTACGTGCAGGCATCCATGGTGCCGGTGGTGAGGTGCTGCAGAGAACAGGACAGTCTGTGCCCGCCCCACCGCCTGGGTCTGCCGCTGGACAAAGAAACAGGCACTGAGGACTGCGGCTTGGCTACCAATCCAAGGCTCTGGAGGCCTTGGGAGACCTAGAGGACGCCTTCTTGGATGAGGAAACTGAGGCTCTGGGCTTGGGATTCCCGAGTCCAGAGCCCTTATTCCTGGCTCCTGGAGCTGCAGTCATCAAACCCTCGCTGATTTGCATAACAGATGCGGCGCCCCACCCAGCTCTCCTCCGGGGGCCGCAGCCTTTGGAAGGCTGGGCCTGGGCTGACAGGCTCTCAGGGACCCCGTCTGCACCTGGACAGCCCAGCTCCCCTGCCTCGGTGGGACCCCCGCTACTGCACCTCACACTCTAGATCTTCCCTGGCCGCCCTGGCTTTGCCAGCTCGTCCCTGCCCCAGCAGGCCTCTCCCCTCCATCAGCTAGCACCCCGTTCACTCACTCACTGGCATGAGAACCCCCTCCGCAGGCAGGCAAAGCGTCGCTTCCAGGAGGCCTGGCCTGAGAGAGCGGGCTGCCTCCCCGGCACTTAGCAAATATGAACGGTTTGATCATCATAACAACAAATCCCGGATCTCCAGCGGCATTTGCACAGGAATAGAGAGCCCAGCGGTGAGACAGCCGGCCAGAGTGGGAGGGGGGGCCCTCATGCAGCTCTCTCCGCAGCCCCGGGCCTCTGGGACTCCGCTACGTGAAGGAGGCCCAGCGCATCCACCTCCTAAGTGAGCGGACTTGCAAGAAGCCAGAACGTGGGGAGACCGAGGCCTGCCCGTCCCACCATCCGTCCTTCGGACTTGGAATGTTGGTCCAGGCCGCGGCTGGTGACCCCTAAAGACCCGTGCGGGGGGGGGGGGGGGGGAGGGCGTGCAGGAGAAGTCGGTTGGGGGTGAAGGGACTCCCCAGCTCTGCCCCAGAGAGGGAGTGCGTGTGCGTGTTATTGTCAGGGAGAAGAAGGCCGTCTTTCTTGCAGGCAGCGGGGCTTTCCATGTTGCACGGCGAGCACATGCGCACACAAAGCGCTGGGGAAGGTCTCGGGTCTTAGCCGAGCGCACAAGCATGCATTCTTTATGGCCCCCGCTAGAACCGGCCTGGCCGGCAACAAAAGCGCAAACATTGCAGACCTCTCCTCCCGCCAGACCCCTCTGCTCCCGCCCGGACCCCTCTGCTCCCGCCCGGACCCCTCTGCTCCCGCCCGGACCCCTCTCCTCCGCCCGGACCCCTCTCCTCCCGCCCGGACCGCTGATGGAAACGGCGCAGGGAAAGCCCACTCGGCCCCCCCCCCCCCCCCCCGTAATCGAGACGCAAATAATTGTCCTCCGCCCGGACCCTCCGGGAACCCCCTCTCGGAATATTTTCTTTAAGATGCTTGTGAGGGAGTCAGTCCAACTCCCTCCCCGCATGCCAGACCGGCGCGCAGAGCCTGAAGAATTTTACTCTCAATTAGATTCGGCCTGCGCTCCCGCCCCTCTTCCCAAAGGGGAGCCTTTGTTTCCAGGAGGAAGGTAGGAGCTGCAGGCACGCACATTCGGTGCTTGAGAAGCTCCGGGGGGCGGGTGGGGGGTGGGGGAGGAGGGGAGGGGGGGTGGCGGTCAGCGCTGTGAAACGGCCTCAGCCTCCGGGAGGGGAGGGATAAACACCACGGACAGGTCGCGCTCACTCGTGTAAACAATCGCGTGTTCTAGGAAGTGACACATCGGGTGATTCCGCACAACGTGCTAAGAGGGAAACGGAAACGGGCCGATTGGGTCCGAAGAAACGGCTCATTGTTTGGCATTCTTCAGATGCTGGGCTCATGACTCGGTTCTGGGCGCTCTGCACACGGTATTTGAATCATGCAAATCCCCAGCTTGGGAGGAGCTCAGATGTGGTGCTGGCTCCTCCCCGCCAGGCGGGCTTGGGGACTGGGAAGAGAGGCACCCGAGATCCCCAAGCCCACACCTCTCCTGGCTCAGGGGGCAGCTGGGAAGGAGCCCTCGCTTCACGCCTTTGCCTCTTGAGCTTGGCGCTTATCGGCTTGTGATGGGCAAAAGCTTTGTGTAGATCTGGTGTGCAGAGGGGGGACTGGACTTCCTTGATTTGCGGCTGCGGCCCATCCTGGGTGACTGTGAAGTGTTTTGTCCTTTGCTAATGCCCGCTGGGCACAGGCAGGGCACTGGGGCAGAGTCCTGGGCTGGGCCAGGCAGCTGCACTGGGTCGGTGTCCGTGCCCCAGCCTGTGCTGTGTCTGTCGGCTTCTCCAAGCAAAGCGATGTCCTTGGAGTCAGGTCAAGGCCATCCTGTTGTAGGCGGACTCCGTTTGCACCTGGGCTACTCAGATTCAGGTTTAAAAAAATGTTAGAGCAATTTCCCTCCCAAACTTAGAACGCTCACCACTTCCTTCCTCCCCGTCTGCGCTCCCACAGCTACATCTCTACTCCTTTCCCTTCCCGCCGTGGGTCCCCCACCACCACCAACACACACACACACACACACACACAATGCTGCGAGCCAGTGGGAAACGGGTCCCAGGCCAAGCTCCGTTTCGGGAAGACGCAGCTGCCATGAGCCAGCCTACCGCACCGCACTGCCTCCGGCCGGCCCCTCTCCTGCGTGGGGCTCTGACTCTGGTCCCCTGTGTGTTTGCAAAAACAGATTCTCAAGCTGCAGGCCTCTGCTTGCAAGCCAAGCGGAGCAGCTTGGAAGTCTCGGGCCCACAGAGCCGAGCGGAGGATTCAGCAGACAGAGCTGAGCGGTCTCCGGGTCATTAACATTTTGTTTCATTGGATGACACTCGCGTTATAAATGGGTCTCTTCTGGAGCATGAGCGGAACCGTTCTGGAACACGTGTAACCTCGCTGGATCCTGGAGCAACAGCCCGGAGGTCATATATCAGCGCCCGTCAGGCGGAGCGGCTTGGCCCCCAGGGAACACCTGGCAGGCAGGTCTGGAGACATTGTCAGTGTCAGACCGGACGGAGGGGTCTGCTGGCATCCACCACTCGGTCATCCCATTGGGCCTCCGTAGTGGTTAGGGTTCTCCAGAGAAACAGAGGCAACAGGGCCCGTGTGTGTGTGTGTGTGTGTGTGTGTGTGTGTGTGTGCATGTGTGAATGTGTGCGTGTGTGTTCATCATAAGGAATTTGCCCACGTGATCCTGGAGGCTGACAAGCCCCAAGACTTGCAGTCAGCAAATCAGAGGCCCCAGACAGCCAGTGGTGTAGCTCCAGCCTCAGGCCAGGAGGCTCAGACCCGGGGGGAGCGGATGCCTCAGTTCAAGTCCAAAGGCGGAGAAGCCAGTAGCCAGGCCCTGGTAGCCAAGCAGTGGCAGCTCGCCCTCGTCGGTGGGTGAGGGGATGTTTCTGTTTGAATCAGACCTTCCACTGATCAGACGAGGCTCACCCACCTCTGTTGTCCTTAGACTGCTGGTCCGGAGGCCGGCCACCCAGGAACGCCCTCAAAAAAGTGCCCAGAGTCGCCTGTGGCCCAATGTCTGGGCCCTCCGCAGCCGGGCCAGGGTGACCCAGGAATTACCCGGCTCACCTCCGACTCCATCACCAGCTGCTCTGTTTCTAGGCCTTGTCCCGCTCACAGCACGGTGCCGGTCCAGCAGTAGGGGTGTGTGTGTGGGGGGGGGGGGGGCGGGTCAATCACTGCAAGGCCCGGCCCAGCCCCATGCCTTTGGGAAGCGCCGTCTCACGGCTGGGGGCATATAAGAAAAGAGGTTTGACAAGATTGATTCAAAGAGCCATCTGGTAGGGTTCTCGCTACTCAGCCTCATAATCAGGGGGCGTATTTTTCAGCTAACAGGTGCCAAGCCCTGCCCTGACACAGCCAACGCCCATACTCGCCCCGCATTAGCACATTAAGATCCTAGATCTGCCCGCAACCGAGGCACCTGCACCCGACCGGAATCGAACCTGGGACCCTTGAGTGGGGAGTGTGCAGGAGGCAGCTGGTCGATGTTTCTCTCTCATCGATGTTTCTAGCTCTCTGTCCCTCTCTCTTCCTCTCTGTAAAAAATCAATAAAATACATACCGTATTTTCC